>NC_133406.1:110182500-110807500 GCF_049350105.2 Macaca mulatta
AACTGTTCCCACCTCCTGACACCCTTCTCCCACTCTCCTAGGCATTCTGGAACTCTGGGTTTGGATCAGGGGTAGGAATGGAAAAGATGGAGCATAAACAGCAGGGTGGGCTTGTGGGGCCTGGGAGGGGCAATTCTCAAATGGGGCATAGGGACAGCACAGGAGGGCAGCCTCCTCCTGAGCTCCTGTCCCCTGCTACACCTATTATCCCAGCTGCCTAGATTCAGGGAAAGTGGAACAGCTTGTAGGGGAGGGGCTCCTTTCCATAAATCCTTGATGATTAACAACACCCATTTTTCCTTTTGCCGACCCAAGAGTTTTGGGAGTTGTAGTTAATCATCAAAAGACTTTGGGGCTTCCTAGTTGTTTGGGCCAAGGACCTGAGACCTGAAGGGTTGACTTTACCCATTTGGGTGTGAGTATTGAGCATCTGTTCCCCTTTAGATCTCTGAAGCCAGAAATGGGATGCTTGGGAAGACCCCTAGCTGTCCTTTTCCCTCTCCGCACAGTGCTCAAGGCCAGCTTATAGTCATATATATCACCCAGACATAAAAGAAAAGACACATTTTTTAGGAAATGTTTTTAATAAAAGAAAATTACAAAAAAAAATTTTAAAGACCCCTAACCCTTTGTGTGCTCCCCATTCTGCTCCTTCCTTCCCCATCGTTGCCCCCATTTCTGAGGTGCACTGGGAGGCTCCCCTTCTATTTGGGGCTTGATGACTTTCTTTTTGTAGCTGGGGCTTTGGTGTTCCTTCCAGTGTCATTTCTCATCCACATACCCTGACCTGGCCCCCTCAGTGTTGTCACCAGATCTGATTTGTAACCCACTGAGAGGACAGAGAGATATAAGTGCCCTCTCCCGCCCTCTTCCTACTGGTCTCTCTATGCCTCTCTACAGTCTCGTCTCTTTTACCCTGGCCCCTCTCCCTTGGGCTCTGATGAAAAATTGCTGACTGTAGCTTTGGAAGTTTAGCTCTGAGAACTGTAGATGATTTGAGTTCTAGGAAAATAAAACCCGTTGATTACTATATTGGATTCTGACTGATTCTTTGGGGCATATTGGTTAACTGAAGACAGAAAGTGGGGTAAGGGAATGCAAATGATTTCCAGATCATCTCAGATTGAGGTAGAGGGTGTCAGCCTCCTCCATTCTTAGGCATTTGGAAATCCAAACTTCTTGTGGGCAGAGCCCTAGAATAAACCACACCATTCATTCTACCTTTCCTGCCCAGCCACTGTTTAACGCACCTGGAAGAGTTTATTTTTATTTTTATTTTTTTAAAAAGGGTTTGCATAAGAAGTGGGGTGTGGGAGGATGCCAGTATCCGCCACAGCCCAAGATGAAGTGGGAGTTTGGAGGCTGATTGTATAAACAACTTTGACCCCAAAGGTCAAGTCAAATAATAGTATAACCCTTTCTCCTTGCTAGTGCTACCTGCCACCCTTAGCTGGTGATGGGGTGGTAGGGGGAGGGGGTTGGTAGGGTGAAATCCCGATAGTACTCCCCGAGTTAAGTGGAATGACTGGCTTAGATCATTTCTGTTTCCTTCCAGATCTGACATTTTGTAACTAGATCGGCTACTAGCATTGGAAGGGCCCACGTTTCATCCCTTCCTCCAGAAAGGCTACAGGCAGTTTTTGAATCTGCTCTTCCCCCACTCCAGCAGAGAAGGTCAGGGACAGCATTGGCTGTAGCCCTGTCTGGTAAGGGCGGCCCTTCGCCTTGAACAGGAAGCCAGAACCACCTAGAAAATGGAGCCGCCTTCTCTAGAAACTACAATTCCCAGCGGCCTCCACGCAGAGCATGCGCGGGAATGTGCCAGGCGGGCCGCCCTAACCAGCTTGCCTTTCGATTCCCAACATGCTTCAGGGTGTGTTTTGGTTTCCTTGATTTCCTACCCCGCCAAACTTCCTGTTTCCAGCTTTCTAGCGGCGGACTGCAACTCCCAGCATGCTGAGAGATCAGATTCGTGGTTGAGCTGCTGTTTTACACTTGGACTACATCTCCCACAAAGTCGACGGGCGTGGCGGGGGAGGGGACGCTGAGGGCCCATGTGCTGAGCAGCCGAAGTGCCGCGGAAAGTGGAGGTGAGGGCCGCCCGCCGCAGAGGTGCTCATCCGAGAGGCAGGTGCGGGAAGATCCTAACCTTTTCCCTGCCCATGGCTCAGTCGCCTCCCCAGGGTTTCTTTGCACCGAAAGTTTGGAGCGGGTGGGTGCTGAAGATAGCTAGGCCTTGACGTTGTCTGGGATGAGGCTGGTGGGGGAAGCCTTTGGAACCGTGACCTGAGAGGGCAGACCTTCGACCCCGCTATATTGCACGGCGCCTCCAGAACATGCAGGGAAAGCCCCACTGCGGGACGCTCACCAGCAGCATCTCCGGATTGTGGAGGGAAAGAAGGGAATGATATCGGGGGCATGCAAGCTGCTCTGGGCTGGGGTGGTTCAGACCTGGAATGACTGAGGTGAAGGGACTCCTTGCAGCAATCACGCGGGAGGCTTGGGTCTTAAGATTGGCCCTGCTCCTGTCAAACTTTATGAACCAGGGTAGTCATTCCGGCTTTCAGGCCTTGATTTCCTTGTCTATAAAAGGGACTTTATGATGCATCTGGCAACCTCACCTCCCTCACTGGGCAATGTGAAGACCAAATGCCAGCAATGAAATTCCCAGTATTAGGTTTGTCATATAGTAGTCCTCTCTAAGCATTTGTTGAATACTCAGGAACACTAGGCCAATCAGCATTAATTGAAAATAACAGGTTTTTTTTTTGTTTGTTTTTGTTTGTTTTTCCGAAAATAACATCAGGGCTTTATACTGAGAAGTATAAAGAAGAAAAATGACCCAGTATCTCACTGTTCAGATAACCCGTTAATACATATTTTTAAGTGCACATGGTTAGAAAATGCAAACGTTATTATGGGAAGAAGCAAAATGGAATTAACAGTCCTCCCAAACAGTTCCTCTCCCCTAAAACAAGTACTTTGGTTTCTTGTTTCCTTTCCATAAATGTAACTGTGCTGGAATATATATTCATATACCCCAAAGGGATACTACTACTCACATTACTTTGCACCTTGCTTTGTTAAAATACTTAAAATAATCTAAATGACACCCACAATCCTGTAAATTTTGTGGATGATGAAACTGAAGTTCAAAAGTTAAATTGCCGGCTGGGCGTGGTGGCTCATGCCTGTAATCCCAGCACTCTGGGAGGCCAAGGTAGATGGATCACCTGATTTCAGGAGTTCAAGACCAGCCTGGCCAACATGGTAAAACCCTGTCTCTACTAAAAATATTTTTTAAAAAATTAGCGGGTCGTGGTGGCACATACCTGTAATCCTAGCTATTAAGGAGGCTGAGGCAGGAGAATCACTTGAACCCGAGGGGCAGAGGTTGTGGTGAGCTGAGATCATGCCACTGCACTCCAGCCTGGGTGACAGAACAAGACTCCGTCTCAAAAAATAAATAAGTAAAGTTGCCTAGTGTCATACAGTAAGATGATGGTAGAGCAGGGAGTAGAACCCAGGTGATCTGACTTCCCTGTCCAGGGCTCTTTATGCCATTGTAGTATCTCTATTTGTCTTTGAAGAACCTTATAGATAAGGTTCATTTTTATCTATAAAATGAGGTTAATGGTGACTTCTTCATTTGGTTGTCCTTAGGCTTAAATGAGATACAGGAAAGCACCTAGCATTGCACCTGGGAAGTTGCAAGTATTCAGTAAACTGAAGCGCTTACCATTTATGTCTTCAGTTCATTCACTACCTCATTAATTGAGAATTGAGTGGTTTAGAGCACATACTTAGTTGGGAAATTTAGGACTCAGTAATTCTAGAGTCTGGCCTTGGGTCTTTTTCCTTTAGAAAAGGAGCTATCTTAGGGAGGAGTGGTTATTTCCTGTCTTAGGACAGGAATTGTAAGTGGGATAGGGACATTTTAACCCCAGTTTTTATTTCTGCTACCTATTTGTTCATTTCACTGACTTACAACTGCCTACCTTTTGGCCATATGCCAGCATTCCATCCTCTGTTTTCTTCCTATCCTGCTGTTCATACATTGATTTAATAAGTATTTCTTAAGCACCTACTAGGTGTCAGGCTCTGGATTCATGAACTTTAGATAACATGGCCCTTGTCCTTAATGAATTTTTTGGACTTTGAAGTCAGATATATGTGGGTTTGAATGCTGATTCTCCAATGTAGTAACTTTGTAATCATAAATAAGTTACTTGACCTTTCTATTTCCTCATCTATAAAGATGATAACCTCTTGTGAAGATTCAATGTGATGAGGTCCATTGAGCAACAGAGTAAGTGCTTTAAAAAATGTTCCTTCCCTTGCCTCTTTGCTCCCGTTTCTATCCATCTACCCAGAGCTGACAAGGAAGATTTCTGAGCATTTTGCTGGCAAAGGGATTTCGTACAGCCTCCAGGCATGCGTCTTTCTGCCCTACTGGCCTTGGCATCCAAGGTCACTCTGCCCCCCAATTACTGCTATGGGATGAGCCCCTCAGGCTCCTTGGCAGACAAGAGGAAGAACGCCCCATGGAGCAGGCGGCGCCCAGTGGTTGTGGAACCCATCTCTGATGAAGACTGGTATCTGTTCTGTGGGGACACGGTGAGAGCCTCATACAGGGCATAGAGTGATGGGGAATCTCCTGGGCAAGGATCCCCCTCCCTAACCTTCGTATCTTCCCACAGGTGGAGATCCTAGAAGGCAAGGATGCCGGAAAGCAGGGCAAAGTGGTTCAAGTTATCCGGCAGCAAAACTGCGTGGTCGTGGGAGGGCTGAACACAGTAAGTGGAGAGAGAGGATGGGGAAGCTTGGGAAGCCCGTCTCCTCCGTCCCTCTCCATTCCAAGCAGCGCAGGGTGGCAGGAGACTGGCTGAGGGGATGGCGGCATTACTGAACCTTCTACTTTTCAACTTGGGCTGAACGTGCTGAGTAGCAAGGGCAAACCCCTTTCACACCCCTTGTTTTCTGACACTCCCCTCTCTTGGACAGTATTACCGCTACATTGGCAAGACCGTGGATTACCGAGGAACCATGATCCCTAGTGAAGCCCCCTTGCTCCACCGCCAGGTCAAACTTGTGGATCCTATGGACAGGCAAGCGACAGGGCTCTGGGCAGAGGGTTTCTCACCCTCTGGGTCCACAAAGTGCTGTCCAATGGGAATGATGGGTTGGATGCTCTGGAGATTGAGAGGGACCATCTCATGGACATGATTCCCTGCGGGTAACCTCAACACAGAGGTGGAGAAACGCGGTGGTAACCCTGGTGTTTTGAACCCTTGACTCTGCTTTTGGGTTGGAGGGTGGCAGGAAACTGGCTCATAGGCCAGGCTCACCTCTTCTATCCACCAGGAAACCCACTGAGATTGAGTGGAGATTTACTGAAGCAGGAGAGCGGGTACGAGTCTCCACACGATCGGGGAGAATTATCCCTAAACCCGAATTTCCCAGAGCTGATGGCATCGTCCCTGAAACATGGATTGGTAAGTGAGGGGCAGGAAGGTAAGGGGTGGGTGCTAGGAGTGAGAGTAGGGGATGTTAATGAAAGTTGGCAAGCCCTCCCACCCATCTCCTTTGCTTAACAGATGGCCCCAAAGACACATCAGTGGAAGATGCTTTAGAAAGAACCTACGTGCCCCGTCTAAAGACACTACAGGAGGAGGTGATGGAGGCCATGGGGATCAAGGAGACTCGGAAATACAAGAAGGTCTATTGGTATTGAGCCCAGGGACAGCAGCTCCTCCCCAACTTCTGTCCCAGCCTTGAAGGCTGAGGCATCTCTTTTTCAGATGCCAATAAAGAGCAGTTTATGAGTCCCGTGTACAGCTGCTGTGAGATAGAATGGCACCCCTAATCCCAGCACACTCTCAGGGACTGAAGGAAAGGAGCTTCTTCCCTGAGTTTATGACAGAACCTGGATGGAAGTTAGCTGGCCTTAAGGCAGCCCTCCCAAGGGGCAGGGCCTGCAGATTCTGAGTTGGAGGCCAAAGTGGGGTAAAGAAGTCCCCTCCATGGAGATCTGTGAGTAACAGAAGCTGTCACCTACACCACCTGCTAGGGAGGCCAGTGGGGAGTGGCGTGTGAGTCCTAACTGTAGCACCCTTGCAGCAGTGCCACAGGGAGGGTGCGCGTCTCCTTTTATCTACCTACAGAAATGGGAAGGAAACAAAGATTTCTAATTTTTAATAAATTAAAACTTTACACTGTATTACATAATCCATGGAGGGAGAGAAAGGGGATGAAACTGAAGGAACCACGACTCAGGAGGATGCAGGATGCTGCTTCTCTGTATGAGGTGTACTCTGCCACTGTGCTATCTGGGCACTTTCAGATGATGGGGTCTGAGATGTGTCCTCAGGCTGCATCAGCTGTCTTCAGTCTCCAGAATAGAAAGAGCCTGACCCAGGGGCATCTTGGTGGCCACCAGAACCAGGTTTCTGGGAGAGAGTTCAGGACTGAAGATGGGCAGGAGCTCAGCATGGAAACCTGGAAGAAAGGGCTTAATCATAAGGGGAAGAATGAACCAAACTCACTCAGCCTCTTCTGCCCAGGCCTACAGGCACAGTCCCTTTTCCCCATGGGGGAGGATCCAGCCGGGCTAAGGAGACCCCATTCTCCATAAGGAACACAGGTTCCCAAGGCACTGACTTGGGAGGCAGTCCTCTTGCATTGTAGGTTCTCGATGCCTGGGAAGCTTGCTTAACATGCACCTTAGGGAGGTTCACCAGAGGCTGATTTGGTAGGAATCTTAATTTTTTTTTTTTCGAGATGGAGTCTCTGTCACCCAGGCTGGAATACAGCGGTGCAATATTGGCTCACTGCAACCTCTGTCTCCTGGCTTCAAGCAATTTTTTTTGCCTCAGCCACCCGAACAGCTGAGAGTACAGGTGTGTACCACCATACCCGGCTACTTTTTGTATTTTTAGTAGAGATGGGGTTTCACCATGGCTGGTCTTGAACTCCTGACCTCAATTGATCTACCCACCTTGGCCTCCCAAAGTGCTGGGATTATAGGCATGAGCTACTGCACCCCGCCTGGATTCTTAATTTTTTAACAAATCCCCTACTCCCAACCCACTAGTGACTCAAAGGTGGGGTCCAAGGATCACAACAGTGATTAGCTGGGCCCAGGAGACATTGGAGCTGGGACTTGGAGAAGGAGTCCCAGAACCCCAGTCACCATAGTCCTTGGGTCCCTGCTGTAGGCCACCCTCACCCTGCTCCTGAAGGTACAGCAGCCGGTCCAGTAGAATAAGCGTCTCCACCAGTGGGGCAAGCAGTAGAGCCAGGCTGAAGAAGGCCACCACACGGTTCTCCTGGGCCTGGTGGGCCTGAAGGGCAGCCAGATTCAGTGGCAGCTGGGGGTCCAGCCCCACTCGCTGTAGCCCCCGCTGCACATATCTGTGGGATCAGTCACATTCAGCACTCAGTTTGGTTTTAAGAACTGTCACCTCGCACTTAAACTTTGTTCCTAATTCCAACTTTGCTTTATTTTCTACCCTAATATGCGTTTTCACGAATATATATATATATATATATATATATATATATATATATGTATTTTTTTTTTTTTTGAGACGGAGTCTCAGTGTCACCCAGGCTGGAGTGCAGTAGCATGATCTCTGCTCACTGCAAGCTCCGCCGTCCATGTTCACGCCCTTCTCCTGCCTCAGCCTCCACAGTAGCTGGGACTATAGGCACCCGCCACCACGCCCGGCTAATTTTTTGTATTTTTTAGTAGAGATGGGGTTTCACCGTGTTAGCCAGGATGGTCTCGATCTCCTGACCTTGTGATCCGCCCGCCTCAGCCTCCCAAATATGTATTTTTTAAGACAGGGTCTTGCTGTCACCCAGGCTGGAGAGCAGCAGTGCAATCATAGCTCACTGTAGTCTCAAACACCTCAATCCTCCCACATCAGCCTCCCAAGTAGCTAGGTCTACAGGTATGAGCTACCATGCCTGCCTATGTTTTTTTGTACAGAGGTATCTCTCTACGTAGCCCAAGCTGGCCTCTAACTCCCAACCTCAAGCAATCCTCCTGCCTTGGCATCGCAAAGATCTGGGATTACAGGCATGAGCCACCACACCTGGCTGTGTATTTTTGAATGTTTCTCTGGCTGTGAGCTGTCTGTCCAATAGTAAATTGATTTAAACATTTTCAGCCAGTTCTGTCCAACTAGCCATATTTTTAGCATTTAAAAACCCTTTTTTTTTTTTTTTTTTTTTTGAGACAGTCTTGCTCTGTCGCCCAGGCTAGAGTGCAGTGGCACAATCTCGGTTCACTGCAACCTCTACCTCCTGGGTTCAAACTATTCTGCCTCAGCCTCCCCAGTAGCTGGGATTACAGGCGCATGCCTCCACGCCTGGCTAATTTTTGTATTTTTAGTAGACACAGGGTTTCGCCATGTTGGCCAGGCTGGTCTCAAACTCCTGACCTCAGGTGATCTGGCCACGTCAGCCTCCCAAAGTGCTGGGATTACAGGCATGAGCCACCACACCCGGCCAAAACTTCGTATTTCTTTGTTAGTCTCCTGATAAAAGAGGGACAACTCTCTTAAAGAAATTTTGAGAAGGTACCCTGGTCAGAGAACTCCAAATCACTCCTCTGGGTATACTTAGATTTTCTTTAGGCTATGCTGAAAGTGAGGGCGGAAGATCTCCAGTTAGAAATCTCCCCTCCACTGCCCCCCACCCCCGTACCCCAACCTCACTCTTCAATCTTGAGCTCGTGGACCCTGGGGATACCCTGCACGCCTGGCCGACGGAGCTCGGGCCGGGCCCGTCGGATGACTGTCTCCAGTGCTGCACGGTAGCAGTGAGTTCGGAGGCCAGGGCCAGCTTTCTGTAGCCGCTCAGCATATTCCTCCAGGGCATGGCAGGCCCCCTCCCGAAGCCTGTAGGGCAGTTCATAGCCAGGCAGCCCAGCCACCCACTGACTCAGTGGGTAGCCGCCAGGGTCACTCAGCTTCATGTAGCAGCAGCCCACTGAGGCCAGGGCCACCACCTCAGGACAGCAGGAGAAGTGCCTCAGCAAGGCAACACTCAGATCCCCACAGGCGTGGAGGCCTGTGAGCAGCAAGCGGGCCCTGCCCTGACACGGGTTCTCCAGTGGAAGCAGAAGCTCCTCACACAGGGCTGTGGGGTCTACCCACCTAACCACATGGTGTGGGGAGTGACGAGGGCTGGTTTGGACCACCTGTGGAGGCAGGAAAGGACAAAGGCAGATGGGAAGTCTGTTTGCTGTCCCTAGGCCACCTCAGGCCACAGGAAGGGATCTGTCCTCCATGTTATTCCCCAAGGAGGAACGTGGGAGATAAGCTGGGTGCGGGAGAGGGCTGGACCACAAGTCAGGAGATGGGATAAATCCTGGACCTATCATTCACCATGTACATCTTTTCATCTCTGAGACCCAGTTTTCTGATTTGTAATGAGTCTAAAACCTGAGTGGCCACTTCACAGGTTGTGAGAAGTATACATTGGTGTGGAAAGCACTTTGTAAACAGAAAATAACTTTGAGATAAAGGGAGGCACTGGGGAAGGGGGGACCTTGGGAAAGAAGTAATAGAAATTAGGGACCACACCACTTCAAGCTGAGAAATTTGAAAGATGGAATCCAGCCTCTGTGCTCAATTCCAGCCAAGCAGCCCCTCCTCCCACAGTCCAGGTGGCAGGAAGGGGTGGCCTACCTGCGGGTTCCTCTTCTCCTCTTTCTCCAGAGCTTGCAGAAGCTCCTGGTCCAGCCGCTGGGCTCTCTCCACCAGTCTCTGATCCCCTTCGATGCTCTTCACCATCAACCCCAGGCCAAGAGCCATGAAGCGGGAGAGATGGCCCTGGAGTCATGAGGAGGAAGACGGAAACAGCCCTGTTCAGTGCCGTATCCATTGTCACCCTCCCCAGGGGTAACCTGGACACCTGGGTCCCAGGCCCGACAGAAGGCTTAAATTTTACCCTACAGAACTTACTAACATCAGTGTGGCTTAAGTTGGTATATAACTCCCCCATTTAAATCTGACTGGCTTAAAACAAATTATGCAAAGAGAAAAAAAATCTACCCTGCTTGGTTCCACCGCTTCTTGACACCTGCCTCGCTGGGCCTGTGGCCCAATAACCTGCCTTCCAGGTGTTCTATCTCCCCATGACTCAAAAAAACAGTACAGCAAGACTCTGGCTCACCTGGCCTGAGCCCACGTCTACAACCTGGGTGCAGCCTGTGAAATCACTCAGCTTCTTCACCAACTGAAAGAGGAGGGAACAAAGGTCTCCTGGCCACTGGTTCTTGACTCCTGGGGCAAACACCCATAGTGAGAGTGGAGGAGAAAGAGATGACAAAGAAAGATGGACACAGGGTACCCCGGATGTGATGACAGATTTGGAAAGAAAGATATAGGGGTGAGGGTGGAAGCAAGGAGAGTGGACCTGATCCAGGTTCAGGCCCACTCTCCTTGCCTTACAGGTCAGTGATTCAATCTCCCCCACAGAACAAGAACCCTGCGTTAAGCCATGAGCGGATTATGGAGATTTGAGAACAGGAATGAGACTGTGATTCAGACCTAGCTACCAACTAACCCCACAAAAGGATGAAAAAGAACCCCAGCATCAAAATATGATAATAGTTATATCTGTTGAGGTAAAGGAATGTCTAGGGCCTCTGGCCTTGCATGTGAAGTAAAGGGCACATATCTTTGTAAGCCACGCTTAAGGAGTCCCTGGGTTCCCAGACACCACCCATGCTCCAGCCATCTCCTCACCTCTCCCAGCCTCCGGATCTCATGCTGCTTCTTGGGCCTGACATGTTTCCGGAATGGAGCTGTTAGTCGGGAGCTCTGGCTGGGGTTCTCCAGGAACTCTGAGGGGGTCTGAAAGCCAGGCGTCCGGGTAAAGGCCAGGGCACAGGCTGTGGACTTCAGGGCCAGCAGGGTGAGTGGCCACACTGACCTGTACCTGAGATAGTCCAGCCCAGGCCTCCAGTGAATAGTCCCATCGCATCTGAGTGCACCAGTTTACAACCCAAGGCTGGGGAAGACCTTATGAGACTCTCTGAGCAATACGCTCACTGCAGGGCTCAAAGCCTTGAGTTCCCCAGCACAGGGCCCTTCTAGCCCATACCTGATGACCTCCCCTTCCCCAGGCATCCCCAGCAGCATTGTGGCCAGCTGTGGTGGGTTCAGTCCATCCAGTGCTTCCTGCCATGAGCAAGGGAGTGTGTCCCATAGGTTGTCTGTGAAAAATTCCTACAGAAGAAGGGGAGAAGCAATTAGCAAACTACTACCACTTCCATTCTTTCCCACCTCACTCTCAACTCCACACCTCACTGCCTGCCTCTTCCCAGCACTGCTGCCACATAGGGCCACTGTGACCGGCAGGTACCTCCTACTCAGCCAAGTCAGTTCTTCTCTGAAGTCTGCTCCAGCCTCCCCAACTCTGGTGGCTTAACTCTGTTTCCTTGGAGTCCAGATTGCATTCTGGACACACTTCTTTTAGCAATTTCTGCACTTATTTATGTCTGTTTTCTCTATTAAACTGAATTTCTTAAGAGGAGGGATGGGATGGGATCTTTCCATCTGCATCCCTAACACTTACCACAGTGACTGACACACAGTATCAGTACATTACCACTTAGTAACCTGCCATTATACATGCCAGACACTGGTGTCTTTTTATTCATTCATTTGTCCACCACAAATTCTGGGGCTGTGTTTTGGTTATACATCAAGCTCTATTGTAGGCTCAGGGAATACAACAGTGAACCTGAGACAAGATTCTGGCTCCTGCAGAGTTTACATTAAAAAAATCACTTCGGCCGGGCATGGTGGCTCACGCCTGTAATCCCAGCACTTTGGGAGACCAAGGCAGGCAGATCACCTGAGATCAGGAGTTCGAGACCAGCCTGGTCAATATGGTGAAACCCCATCTCTACTAAAATTACAAAAATTTGCCGGCATGTTGGCGTGCGCCTATAATCCCAGCTGCCCAGTAGGCTGAGGCAGGAGAATCACTGGAACCTGGGAGGCAGAGGGTGGAGTAAGCCTAGATCATGCCACTGCACTCCAGCCTGGTCAACAGAGCAAGACTCCGCCTCAAAAAAACCAAACCAAAACAAACAAACAAAACTTCAGACAAAGTTTTATTTGTTTGTCATATGTCACATAGACAAAACACTAATGAAACAGTAATGTAATGGAGAGTTTGGGCAAGGACTACTTTAGATAGGATGATGAGGGAAGACTTGTCTGACGAGTTGACATTTGAGCTGAGACTGGAAGGATGAATAGGTGCTAGGCACGTAAAGAAAAATACAGGTAATAGCAAACACTTATTTAACACCTTCTCTGGCAGACACCGTTGTAAACATTTGACGGGTATTAACGCATTTGATCCTTTAAACAACACTTTGAGGTAGGTATTATTTTGTATCCCCCATTTTACAGATGTAGAAACAGGCACAGCACTTAAGTAACTTGCCCACGTCCAAAAGCTAGCAAATAGCTGAGCTGGGATTATTTATTTATTTATTTTTAGAGATGGAGTCTCACTCTGCCACCCAGGCGGAAGTGCAGTGGTGCAATCTCAGCTCACTGCAACCTCCACCTCCCTGGTTCTAGCAATTCTCCTGCCTCAGCCTCCTGAGTAGCTGGGACTACAGGTGTGTGCTGCCAAGCCCAGCTTTTTCTTTTTTTTTTTTCTTGGATTTTAGTAGAGACGGGGTTTCACCGTGTTGCCCAGGCTGGTCTCGAACTCCGAGCTCAAGCAATCCACCCGCCTCGGCCTCCCAGAGTGCTAGGATTATAGGCATGAGCCATCACACCCAGCCTGAGCTGGGATTTGAAACCAATTTTACTCTAGAGTCCTTGCTCTTAACGATTCTGCGATTGCCTTTCTGTGGAGGAAGATCAGTGAGTGCAAAGGTCCAGATGCCTGCCATATTGGCAGAGCAGAAATCAGGCCAGCAGAGGTATAGCACAGTGAAATGTGTGAGAGAATAAAATGGGATAGAGTTGAAGAGACAGTAGGAGTCAGATCATGGGCTTTATTGGTAATAGCAAGGAATCAGGATTGCATAAAAGTATCTAGGAAGCAAGGGATTGTCGTGATCAGATTTACGTTTGAATGCTATCGATCTAGCTGCTCAGTGAAGAATTGGTTATGGCAGGGCAGAGGTAAGCACACAGCGAGATCGGTTAGGAAGTAGTTCAGAACAGAGGTGATGGTGGCTTGGCTTAGGGTGGCAGCAATGGAGGTGGGGACAAATGGATGAATTTGGGATCTATTCTGAAAACAGAGCCAAGAGGACTTGTTGAAGGACTGGATTGTGGATCAATGAAGGACAGCGCTGAATCAAGGATGGCCTCTGGGTTTGCGGTCTAAACAATTCAGTGGATGGTGGTACCATTTACACATTCTCTCATTTATTCTTCACAATGATCCTTCAGACTGGGATCCACTGTATAGCTGAGGAAACCTGGGCTAGGACAAGTTGGGGGTTAGGGAGGCCTAAAGTTAACATCATAGGGGAGGCAGGATTCCAGACCAAGCCTTTTTGATTCCAGAGCCAGGCCTGTCTACTATACCACAAAACCACGAATTTATTCAAAGCCTGGATGAATAACATGTGTGTTCTTGGAACACCTCACATGCTCCAAGAAGAGTTCAACATAGTTGCAGCATGGTTCCAATGTCCACGCATTTTATTACCTTGGATCTGGGAAGATTACAAAAATAATCTAGGTAGGTATTAGAAATATTATTTATGCAGTGAGCCGAGATCACGCCACTGCACTCTAGCCTGGGGGACAGAACGAGGCTCCGTCTCAAAAAAAAAAAAAAAAAAGAAATATTATTTATGCCAGCTGAACCCCTCCTTGTACAGACAAAAGACTGAAACTCATAGAAGGAAAGAGATCAGAGGCTAATTCTCCAGATTCTCTCCCTGACGTGGACACCTAGCCAACCACACGACCAGAGACACCCCACCCACGCCCCTGTGGCCTCACGATGATGTAGGCATCCAGGATGGAACGGTAGAGCGCCAGGACACGGGTAAGGTTAACAGCTAGCTGCCTCCTCCCCTCATGAGAGAGGCCTCGGGCGGAGATACCCGGCATCCCGCGGTCCAGAAGGCAGCGCGGGAAGCGAGAACGCAGTGAACAGGGATCCAGGGTCACTACCGCGCGGGTCCAGGACCCGGACGGGGCTCAGCTCTGCAGGCAGAACAGGAAGAGTTTTGGGTCCAGTCTCCGACGCTGCCTTTCCGGGATCCCATGCTGCAGTTGAAGATTTGAGGCGCCCCCAAGAGGTCACAGGTTGCGACGTTTCACAGTGCGAAGGTGTCAGCGTCGGAGACACGTAGGGCGGGGTAACAGTGCAATGACGCCACAAAAGCGTGCCGCGGAGCTCAGCTCACAACGAGATGGGCCAAGTTCCAGTTCCCGCCCCTTCCCGTACACGCCTCTCCTCTGCCGGAAGTGAAGCCGGAGGTGTCCGGCTGGCTGTAGTTCCGGTTTGTCGCGGCCTTCCCACACCTTCGCGTTGTACCACCACGGGGCTAGAGGGGCCGGGGAGCGCATCCCGCCCCCGCCCCCACCCACACCGCCCCCTCCTCCGCCGCCACTGCCGGTCCTCACACACTCCGAATCACTGGCCTCGCTACCTGAGGTCGGGGCGGTGCGGGTGCGCGCGCGCCGACCTCTGGCGCGTTCTAACCCGCGCGCCTGCCTTCCCGGGCTTCGTCGGCGCGCACCGATTTCCGCATCCGGCTCTGGACGCTTCCGGCCTTAGCTAAACCCATCTGGGAGGTAGGTTCGTGAGTGTGAGAGGGCGATCTGTACCGCGGGGACCGAAGTATGCTTATCCAGGTGGGCTGCCTCGAGCCTCGATCCCACCCCCCCGCTGGTAGGTGGTGTCAAGGTCCTTGCTTGGGAGGACTTGGGTGAGATGCATGTGGAGATTGTCCCCAATTCCGGCCTGGAGCCAAGGGAAAGGGATGCCTGGATTTGTGTCTCTATTCGTGGGCCACGCTGCGGATGCCTGGGTAGCCCAGAGGTTATCTACGCCATACTTCTCACTGTTTTCGAGCGTACCTAGATGTTCCCTTCCTAGGCGGAGTATAGAGCTCACGTGTTCTGGCCTCTTAGACTCATAGAGGGTTCGAGCTCTATGGGCCCCTCCAGTCCCTTCATTTTACAAATGAGATTCAAACCTAGAGCGCGGTAATGACCTTACTAAGACCAAACGGCTGGTGAATTGGGCTTCACTAGAATCCAGGCTTGCTGGCTAACACTGTTGCTTCCTCCATCATTTCATGTTATGTTTTCATTTCTCCTCTGTCTGAGAGATTGCTCTGATGTCTTTCCTTCCATAAGTCCTACGGAGATCGATCTTGCCTCATTTTTCTCCCAGGCCTAGGAGCTCAATCACCAGGATCACTTTCTTCCCCAGGGTGTACTACAGACCTCCACATGTTGGACAGTAGGATTCAGCAGAGAATGAGTCCAACATCCTCTTTTCATCCATAAGCCACTCTTCCCAACTGCTCTTCCACCTCCCATTGTCCCTATGTCTACTTTACTGCTCAATCTGGATTTTGGGGAACCTCCTCCCAAAAAGGCATTAGAAGGAAATGCCAAGCACCGAAATTTTGTCAAGAAGCGGAGGCTCTTAGAACGGAGAGGCTTTCTGAGTAAAAAGAACCAACCCCCTAGCAAGGCACCTAAGTTGCACTCTGAACCTCCAAAGAAAGGGGAAACTCCTATGGTGGATGGCACTTGGAAGACCCCTTCCTTCCCAAAAAAGAAGAAGACAGCTGCCTGCAGCAATGGGTCAGGACAGCCCCTGGACAAGAAAGCTGCAGTGTCTTGGCTGACCCCTGCCCCTTCAAAAAAGGCTGATTCTGTTGCTGCTAAAGTAGATCTGCTGGGGGAATTCCAGAGTGCCCTTCCAAAGATCAATAGCCACCCAACCCGCTCTCAGAAGAAGGGCTCCCAGAAGAAATCCTCTAAGAAGAACCATCCTCAGAAGAATGCCCCACAGAACTCCACCCAAGCTCATTCAGAGAATAAATGCTCCAGAATATCCCAGAAGTTGCCACAGAAGATGGTGGCAATTGACTGTGAGATGGTGGGCACAGGACCAAAGGGGCATGTTAGTTCCTTAGCTCGATGTAGCATTGTCAACTACAACGGAGATGTGCTTTATGATGAGTACATTCTTCCCCCCTGCCACATTGTGGACTACCGAACCAGATGGAGTGGTATCCGAAAGCAGCACATGGTGAATGCCACACCCTTCAAGATTGCTCGAGGCCAGGTAAGAAGTATGGGGCTTGATGGTGGCAGGGAGGTGGATGGAGAGAGGTGTAAATCATTATTCAGCAAAGGATATCACTATGGGAAGACACCAGAGGTTTGTGGAGGGAGGGAGGAGAATCTATCAGTTATTGAAGAAGGCCCCCTGTCGGTGGAAGGAGCCGTGAAAGTCAGGAAGGTACAATTAGCTGGTGTCACAAACTTCATTGGTCAAGACCTATTTTAGCCAGGCGCGGTGGCACTTGCCTATAATCCCAGCACTTTGAGAGGCTGAGGCAGGAGAGTCGCTCAAGCCCAGAAACTCAAGATCTGTCTGGGTAACAAAACGAGACTCGTCTACAAAAAAGTTAGCTAAGTGTGATGGTGCATGCCTGTAGTGCCAGCTACTCAGGTGGTCGAGGCTGCAGTGAGCTTAGATCACACCACTGCCACTGCACTCCAGCCTGAGCGACAGAGTGAGACCCTGTCTCAGACAGACAAACAAACAATTTTAGGTTCCAAATTGGGTCTGGGGAACTAGGAATCTGCATAGAGAAATAACAGTAAGTAATGTAACTGGACAGAGCTACAGACATCAGTGTCAGGAGAAAGGGCTTGATTTGGAAAAACCTTGTGAATTGGACGCTAAGCTTTAGACAGGAAAGGTGGAGAGCTCTTCCCAAGCAAAAAGTAACGTGGGGCAAGTGCGGAAAGTGGTGGTGGTAAGAGAGGGCAGAAAGTTGACAGGAGGAGCTGGGGTATATTTGTCCAACTGGAACAGGTAACCAGTGAAGGGCATAAACAGCAGAGGGCCAGCACTTTGGGTTGTCATCTAACTTCTAGCCCTGTGCTGGTTATTGGGAGCGCAAGGCATGAACAGGAAAGGAGAGTGAGCTAGGAGGGGTGAAAGGAGGAAATGAAGGGAGAGCAAGAGGGGCACCTGCTGGTCTCAGGGGGCCACCAGAGGGCGCCCTTGGTCCACGTCTTTGCAGTTTCAGGGCCACACTCTGCCTTCTCTGGACACGCTGTTCCCATAATGCCTTATGTGCGGTCAGTTGGAGAAGGTTCATTAGAGGTGAGGTGACTGACTATTTTAGAAAAGACAGAAAGAAGAGTTGAACATCCTGGGCACAAAGGGGCACAGCCAAGCAAAGGCACAGGAGAGGCGGAAGATGGGACCGGTCTGAGACAGCAAATCTGCCCAGCTTTGATGAGGGCTATATGTCGAGGTTAATAAGAAATGAAGGTGGTGGTGGACAGTAAGTAGGTGAAGTCAGGAGTAACTAAATATCTAGTTCACGGGACTACGTCTGGTTTTCGTCATAAAGCACTTCCCCAGTGCCAAGCTGGGTTTATGAGACTAAGGTATGTCCAGATGAGCCTAGCCCCTTCAAAGGGGGTCCCTTTGGGAGGCTATGCAGGACTGTCACTTTTGTTGAAAACCTGTTTGGAACCTCATTTTGAGAATGATCTTCAGAGCCTGTGGCATGTTCTTTGGTTGTCCTCATTGGTAGCATGTCCTCCTGCTTTAAGAGCCTAAAATGGCTAGGTGTGGTGACGTGTAGTTTCCTGAAGACCAGGTGTGGTGGCTCACACCTGTAATCCCAGCACTTTGGGAGGCCCAGGCGGGCAGATCACCTGAGGTCAGGAGTTCGAGACCAGCCTGGCCCATATGGTGAAACTCTGTCTCTACTAAAAATACAAAAATTAGCCGGGCGTGATGATGGATGCCAGTAGTCTCAGCTACCTGGGAGGCGGAGGTTGTAGTGAGCCAAGGTCGCACCAGTACACTCCAGCGTGGGCAACAGAGCAAGACTCTGTCTCAAAAAAAAAAGTTTCCTGAAATATTAAGAAGTTATTTTACTTGGTTCCAAAAGTAGTGTGAATAAGGTTCCTTCTGCAACTTTAGTTTATACGTGATTCTTAATTTTTTATGGTTTGTAGACTCTGAGAATTTGATGAAAGCCACAGATTCTCTTCCACTAGTACCCGTACACATCTAATTGCATGTAATTTTGGGCTTTTGTTAGCCTCCCTGGAGCCATGGTCCCAGCCATGTGTCTAAGGCCAGCATAATGGTAATAGTTAAAGGACTTCATGTAGCAAGCCAGAACCGAACTAAATACATGGACATCTTAAACATGAGTGTCACTTAGGACTGAAGGCAAATTAATGTCATGGGGTGGAGATCAATAAGAAGGTAAAGAGCCACTGGCAGTATGAGTCCAAACAGGGTACACCATGGAAATCACCTGCGGAAGAGGAAGTGGATTGCAGAAGAAAGAAAACTTGTGGGAGGAAGCATTTCGAGGATGGAGAGGTGGGCAGTTGGTGAAAGAATCCAGAAGGGTTTGATGGTCATGTTGGGCTTTCACAATGCAGGGGTTCCACCGCAGTCTTGCTTCTCACCACTCTCTTCCACACTTGTTCCAGATCTTGAAGATACTCACAGGGAAGATAGTGGTGGGACATGCCATCCACAACGACTTCAAAGCCCTTCAGTACTTTCACCCCAAGTCCCTCACCCGTGACACCTCCCATATCCCCCCCCTCAACCGGAAGGCTGACTGCCCGGAGAACGCCACCATGTCTCTGAAGCATCTCACCAAGAAGCTGCTAAACCGGGATATCCAGGTAGCATCTCCCCACATCCCCCTCCCCCATCTTGGACATGGCTCTCGTTGATGCCCCTAGCCAGACTCTGATCCCAGAAGTCCTGTAGTTGTAGAGCTCCAGATGGGCTGCTATGATGGGAAGAGCTTTGGATGAAGGGCCCAGTAGTGTCTCTCCATCTGTACACAGGATAATAATTCCTGTTGTCTACCTCATAGAATGTTTCTAAGTGTGCTTTGGAAAAGGGAAAAAGTCATAAGTAGATATAAAACCCTAAGTAAGGAAGAAAGCAGGTAGCAGTGGTGGTCTAAGAGACCATGTAGTGGATGCAAGGACCGCTCATATTTTACATGCTATCATTTAGCAAAAGGTGGCCCATCTGGCAGGAAGGTGTGGACATAGATCACATATAGAGCAGTTAAGGAACTAGGGAAAGTGGAAGACTCAGAAGACCTGTCTTTGACCTGGTATGTTCTGGCTCTACAGAACCTAATATGGTTTATACATGCTGCCACAGAAAGGACTGAAGTAGACAGTGGCAAAGACTTCCTAGGAGTTGAACCCCTGAAATTACATAAGGAGTAGGGCCCCACCAGAGTTCTGTCTTTGTAGCCTGCTGACTGCAGAAGAAACTGTGTAGCGGAGGCAGGGGAAAGAGGAGTGCAGAGTCTACTGGAAAGGAAGAAACGGTTTCTTGTTGCTTCATGCTCTTGTCTTCCTTGCTTGCTCAGGTTGGGAAGAGCGGACATTCCTCTGTGGAAGATGCCCAGGCCACCATGGAGCTGTACAAGTTGGTTGAAGTCGAGTGGGAAGAGCACCTAGCCCAGAATCCCCCTAAAGACTAGTGACAGTGGGGATGCTGGTGATATGGGGAGGCAGAGGCAGCGCCCAGGAGAAACAGGGCAGCGGACCAATGGACAGCTCCACCAGCTCCACATCTTTGGAAGCTAGATTTGTGGGGAGAGAAAAACTCTACCCCAGACTTAATACCCATTGAAATTTCACCTTAGGTGTTGTGTCCTATGTCTGGTTAAGTGTCCCATGGAATGGGGAGGCCTTCACGTCAGAACCCAGCCCTATACCGTTTACTTCTTAAATGGTGCTAACCACAGGTGTCCCAGCGTGCTCTGTGCCAGTTAAGATTTTTAACTTTCAAGGGGCAGGGCATACTGGGAAATGTAGTTTCCCATACTGCCTTATCACTTGGGTGGACATATGTCTCCTTTTATGCCTTTTGGTTTGAGTAATTAATAGCATCCTCTTCCACACTCAGAAGTGTTCTGGTTGGGGCCAGGCGTGGTGGCTCACGCCTGTAATCCCAACACTTAGGGAGGCCAAGGCAGGCGGATCACCTGAGGTCAGGAGTTCAAGCCCAGCCTGGCCAACATGGCAAAATCCCGTTCTCTACTAAAAATACAAAAAATTAGTGGGGCGTGGTGGCAGGCGCCTGTAATCCTAGCTACTCAGGAGGCTGAGGCAGAATTGCTTGAGCCCAGGAGGCGGAGATTGCAGCGAGCCGAGATCGCGTCACTGCACTCCAGCCTGGGTGACAAGAGTGAGACTTTCTCGAAGAAAAACAAAAAAGTGTCCTGGTTGGCTAATAAATTGTGTGGTCCCTGCTGGGCACGGTGGCTCACACCTGTAATCCCAGCACTTTGGGAGGCCGAGGTGGGCAGATCACGAGGTCAGGAGATCGAGACCATCCTCGCTAACACAGTGAAACCCCGTCTCTACTAAAAATACAAAAAATTAGCCAGGCGTGGTGGCAGGCTCCTGTAGTTGCAGCTACTCGGGAGGCTGGGGCAGGAAAATGGCGTGAACCCAGGAGGCGGAGCTTGCAGTGAGCTGAGATTGTGCCGCTGCACTCCAGCCTGGTCCACAGAGCAAGACTCCATCTCAAAAAAAAAATGTGTGGTCCCTTTCCATGTCACAGACTCTGCTTTTGGCTCAGAGTCTGTATCTAGCCTGTGTCAGGATATTGCCTGTTCTTCCCACCTTGACTTCCAGAGCAGCCATTGCTGGTGAGCTTTAGTTCTCCTTAGGGTTCCACGGCATTAAAAGTAAGAGTGTAGCTTGGAAATCAACTTTTGTGATTTAGGAAAGCTGTCTCTTTCCTAAGGTAATGGGGGTTTATTTCATTTAGGCCCCAATTGGTAGGTTTTAAAATAATTTATAAAGTGTTTTAATAATTTGGTTGTCTTTTTTACCTTGCTAAACCAAGCCTCTAAAAACTCAAATTATTCCCTTGATAAACTTTTATAATGGAAAAGCAGTTATGTATGGTTTCTTCTTTATGTTAAATATCTCTATCACAAAGTATCGTGGGGCTGTAGTTTTCTTAGGGGATTTCCAGGGTCACTGGATGACACTAACTGGGGCCCTTCCTGGAAGTCATTGAGAAGAACTGACCAAGCCTTTGTGCGTAACACGTGACACATACGGTGCCTTGTCCTCATCCCTACCACACATCAGAGCTGGGCATGGCAGCTCACACCTGTAATCCCAGCTCCCCTGCAGGCTGAGGCATGAGGATTTCTTGAGCCCAGGAATTTAAATCCAGTCTAGGCAAAATAGACCCCATCTCAATTTTTTAAAAAATTAGGGGCCGGGCGCGGTGGCTCACGCCTGTAATCCCAGCACTTTGGGAGGCCGAAACGGGTGGATCACGAGGTCAGGAGATCGAGACCATCCTGGCTAACATGGCGAAACCCCGTCTCTACTAAAAAATACAAAAAACTAGCCGGGCGAGGTGGCGGGCGCCTGTAGTCCCAGCTACTCGGGAGGCTGAGGCAAGGGAATGGCATGAACTCGGGAGGCGGAGCTTGCAGTGAGCTGAGATCTGGCCACTGCACTCCAGCCTGGGCCACAGAGCGAGACTCTGTCTCAAAAAAAAAAAAAAAAAATTAACAAGCACACCTAGAATGACACCCCAAGCCATGCAACTCCTGGTCCCACACACACAGGGTATGTGACCAGGAGAGTGAGGTAGAGAGAGTGGGCATGAAGGAGGGGCAGAGCAGGGGAGAAAGGGTGCTTGGTGATGACAGCCTGGTCCTGCTGCCAGCTCTTGGTGGTACACATCTCATATTGGAAAAGAGTCGCCAGTCTGACCTTGTGTCCAGGATCATTATCTGTACTTTCTTGAGAGAATGCAGACTCCATGTCTGCACCAGGACTTTTGCATTCTTGAGTGGCTGGTCTGGTTCCAGGGGCCAGAGTCACAGTCACAGCTGCCTATAGAAGGGAATTTCCTGCAACCAGACCAGACCCAGACATGGTTTTGTTGTGGCCTGCACTGTGGGGTCTGTTGCACAGACAGCCATTATGCTCTGAGCAAATTGGTTCCTGTGGGGCCCAACATATTTAATGTCCATGACTTCACAAAGGGGTGCCAGGTACCCTTGCACAGCAAGAAGTGAGAATAGTGCAAGGAGGCCACAACAGAAACTGGTAGGAATACACACATGGAAGCGATTCTTAACTACATTGTAATCAGTAAATGAAGATAACTATGATATTCTCATTAGGGTACTTCTTAGCTGAAACAAAACTAGCTTTGTCAGGCTGGGTGTGGTGGCTCACACCTGTAATCCCAGCACTTTGGGGAGGCTGAGGCAGGGGGACGGCTTGAGCCCAGGAGTTTGAGACCAGCCTGGGCAACATAGTGAGACCCATCTCTACCAAAAAAAAAACACAAAAAAAAAACCTGGCTTTATATGTGTCTTGGTGAAGTAGCAACTGGCTTTTATGATCCACCTACCCCAACACCCCATGTCTAAAAAGGCACATGACTGCTACAGCCTCAAAACAAAAGTACCTGATCTCAGTCTAATGTTGAAAAGAGCTCATTCTGCCAGGCGCGGTGGCTCACGCCTGTAATCCCAGCACTTTGGGAAGCTGAGGCAGGCAGATCATGACGTCAGGAGATCAAGACCATCCTGGCTAACATGGTGAAACCCCGTCTCTACTAAAAAAATACAAAAAATTAGCCAGGCGTGGTGGTGGGCACCTGTACTCCCAGCTACTCGGGAGGCTAAGGCAGGAGAATGGCGTCAACCCTGAGAGGCGGAGCTTGCAGTGAGCTGAGATTGTGCCACTGCACTCCAGCCTGGGCGACAGAGCGAGACTCCATCTCAAAAAAAAAAAAAAAAGAAAAGAACTCATTCTTACTTTTGCTCACCAAGAGAAACCCGGGAGACCAGAAGACCTTGCAGGCAACTCCTTAACTGTCTACCCTCACCACACTTCCTTGTCAGAGCCCAGCTTACCTAGCAAGGGTGCCTGGAATCCCCTGTACCTCAATCCCCTTTCTGTTCTGTCTCTGTCCTGACTTCAGTTGATAGTGGACAAACCCTATTGTAGATTGCTGCCTGAACCCCAGTCAGCAAGGCCTGTTTTACCTTAAATCTAAGGTCTTGTTGGATGCAGTGGCTCACACCCCTAATCCCAATGCTGAGAGACCAAAACAGGCAGATCACTTGAGATCAGGAGATTGAGACCAGACTGGACAACATGAAACCCCATCTCTACTAAAAATACAAAACTACAAAAAAATCCCCGGCACATGGGGCGCATGCCTGTATTCCCAGCTACTCGGGATGCTGAGGCAGGAGGATAGCTTGAACCCAGGAGGCAGAGGTTGCTGTGAGCCAAGATCATGCCACTGAACTCCACTCCACTGCAGCCTGGGTGACAGAGTGAGGACTCCATCTCAAAAAAAAGTAATTAAAACAAATCTAAGGTCTTTCAGCGTGGAGCAAATGCATGACAGCATGTAAGCTTTTGCTAGTAATATTATTTTCATGGCATAATGAAGTTTTCTAATACTAAAAGACCCTCTGCTACAAGTAAGAATAGGAAAAGACAAGAGTGTAAGAACATATCCTGCTGAACATACTTGTGATTGTCTAAAACTTCACTTAACAAAGCAGTTCTCAAACGGGGAAGGGAGCATTATTTTGAGATTTTAGGCATTAGCACTACTCATCTCTCTACCCTTAAGAACCAGTGACCGGCCAGGCACAGTGGCTCACGCCTGTAGTCCCAGTACTTTGGGAGGCCAAGGCAGGTGGATCTCAAGGTCTCAAGTTTGAGACCAGCCTGGCCAACATAGTGAAACACGGTCTTTACTAGAAAAACAAAAAATTAGCCAGGCGTGGTGGCAGGCGCCTGTAGTCCCAGCTACTCAGGAGGCTGAGGCAGGAGAATTGCCTTTCGGTGACCCAAGATTGAGCCACTGCACTCCAGCCTGGGCAACAGAGTGAGACTCCGTCTCAAAAAAAAAAAAAAAAAAAAAGGCCAGGTGCGGTGGCTCACGCCTGTAATCCTAGCACTTTGGGAGGCTGAGGCCGGCGGATCACAAGGTCAGGAGTTCAAGACCAGCCTGGCCAGCGTGGTGAAACCCCGTCTCTACTAAAAAATACAAAAATTAGCCAGGCATGGTGGCACCCGCCTGTAATCCCAGCTACTCGGGAGGCTGAGGCAGGAGAATTGCCTGAACTCAGGAGGCGAAGGTTGCAGTGAGCCGAGATCGTGCCACTGCACTCTTCCCTGGGCAACCTCCATCTCAAAAAAAAGAAAAAGTTATCTAGGGAAGGCTCCAAGGAGGAATCATTTGATTACTAGTTTAATAGATAATTACAGTGAACAACAATAGGAAAGATCAATAGTACTGTAATTATGAACTTGCCCCAAGGCACATTAGCCCAAGTTCAAGTTTAGAGAGACAAACACCTAAGAATGCAATGTGCCAGGTACCTCTATGAATATCCTGAATCCACAGTCTGGGTGTAATGTAGATCACAAAGCACTTTCACCAAAGAGCTGACAGCTTAAAGAAGTTACTTTGCATTGATAATGGGTTCCAAACTTGATTTTGCCACTTACTAAATTTGTGACATGAGTAAGTCACTTTGATTTTTGGAGTCTTAATTGTTCTAGTGCCAAAATCCTGGGATTTTTTTCTAACCTTGTTATTTAACTGATGGTTGCTATCATCAATAATAATAATAATGGCAACCATTTATTGAGTGCTTCTCTGTGCCAGCCACTGTGCCAACCCCTTTAGATACAATATCTCGGTCCAGTGCGGTGGCTCACACATGTAATCCCAGCACTTTGAGAGGCCAAGACAGGTGGATGGTTGAGACCAGGAGTTCAAGACCAGCCTGGCCAACATGGAGAAACCGATCTCTACTAAAAATACAAAAAAATTAGTCAGGTGTGGTGATGCATGCTGTAACCCAGCTACTTGAGAGGCTGAGACACGAGAATCACTTGAACCCGGGAGGTGAAGGCTTAGTGAGCCGAGATCACGCCACTGTACTCCAGCCTGGGCGACAGAGCAAGAATGTCTCAAAAAAAATAATAAATAAAAAGATGCATTATCTCAGTCTCCGTAAAGTAGGTGGTATTGTAATTTAACCTTTGAGGAAACAGGTTGACAAAAGATAAGAAATCTTTCCCAGGCCAAATAGCTGGAGGTTGGCAATGCTGGCACTCAGACTTCCCAGGTCTGCCAATCTGAAGTCTCTGCTTTTAACCACTGCCCTGCTCTTCTGTTAACACAAGACTTGGAATCTTGCCACTGAAATATTTATTAAGCACCTGCTATGTGTTAGGCATTGTGCTAGGCACTAGGGAAATGGGCATTGTCTTTGCCCCTGAGTTGCTTACAGCAACCTGAAGAAGAGAAACCAGTAAACTATTTTCAGTGCAGTGTGGCAAGTGCCATCCCAAGTCTTTGAAGGATTTCAAGCAGGGCAGTGATCTGATCAGATCTGTGTGGTTTTTTTTGGAAGATGATGCTGGCAACCAAATGGAAGCTGGATTGAGGAAGGCCCGGGAGATGAATTCTGTTGGGATAATTTGTATGAGCAATGATGGAGGCCTCAATCAATAAAGCGGGAGGATGCATCTGAGCATCACTGAGGAGGTAGAATCAATAAGACAGAGATCGGCCGGGCACGATGGCTCACACCTGTAATCCCAGCACTTTCGGAGGCCGAGGTGGGTGGATCACAAGGTCAGGAGATCAGGACCATCCTGGCTAACACGGTGAATCCCCGGCTCTACTAAAAACTACAAAAAATTAGCCAGGTGTGGTGGCGGGCGCCTGTAGTCCCAGCTACTCAGGAGACTGAGGCAGGAGAATGGCGGGAACCCGGGAGGTGGAGCTTCCAGTGAGCCAAGATCCCGCCACTGCACTCCAGCCTGGGTGACAGAGCGAGACTCCGTCTCAAAAAAAAATAAAAATAAAAAATAAGACAGAGATCAAGGCAAGAGATAAAAGGTTGACTTGAGCCGAGCACGGTGGCTCATGGTCTCCCAGCACTTTGGGAGACCAAGGCGGGTGGATCACCTGAGGTTGGAAGTTCAAGACCAGCCTGACCAACATGGAGAAACCCCATGTCTACTAAAAATACAAAATTAGCTGGGCATGGTGGCGCATGCCTGTAATCTCAGCTACCCAGGAGGCTGAGGCAGGATAATCACTTGAATCCGGGAGGTGGAGGATGCAGTGAGTGGAGATCACATCATTGCACTCCAGCCTGGGCAACAAGAGCACAACTCCGTCTCAAAAAAAAAAAAAAAAAAAAAAAGTTGACTTGATAGTTCTGAATGAGGGTGAGTAGACAGTAGTGGTGCCATTCACCAACATAGAGAATATGCTGGAGAGAACTGCAGATTTTGAAGATGTGTTGGGTATTCTACTAGGTTGACTTTAAGCTGTCTGAAGATATCCAGTCAGCAGCTGGATAACTAGACTGGAGCTTAGCATAGCAAAGAGATCTGGGGCTAGAAACTAAGGCTCAAAGACAACAGGGTAGCAGGGGGATGGAAGACTTGGATTGGGATGAAGACTTCCAGGAAAGGTATATAAAGAAGGCCAGAAGGTTGGCCCGGTGCAGTAGCTTACACCTGTAATCCCAGCACTTTGGGAGGCTGAGGCAAGCAGATCACTTGAAGTCAAGAGTTCGAGACCAGCCTGGCTAACATGGTCTCCACTAAAAACACAAATAAGCTGGGCATGGTGGTGCACACCTGTAATACCAGCTATTCAGGAGGCTGAGGCAGAAGGATCACTTGAACCCGGGGGGCAGATGTTGCAGTGAACTGAGATGGCACCATTGAACTCCAGCGTGGGTGACAGAGCGAGACTCCGTCCGCCTCAAAAAAAAAAAAAAAAAAAAAAAAAAGGGCAGAAGGTCAAAATCAGAGTTTTGGGGAACACCTGGACTTACAAGCTTCTGGAGGTAGAGAGGCCTAAGAGAGAGCTAGCAGACAGGTAAGAGGACAACCAAGGAGACTTTCCAGGAAGAAGGAGATCAGACTTCATGGAGAAGTCAGTAAGGTAAGGTAAGAACAAACAAAGGGGTCTGTTGTAGCCCCTCCTCTGTACAATGTCTGGGGTGGGAGTTGGGAAGGTAGCAAAAGGTCAATTGCAGTGGGTTGGAGGATAAACTGGAAGTGGGGAAGGAGAGAAGTGGGTGTGGACTGCCCTTTCTTGGTTCTGGAAGGAAGCAGGTGAGGGTCGCTATAGGAGCAGAGGCCTGAAGATACTTAGGGATGGAGCCAGTGGATCATAATGTGGCTGGGCAAGGGGCAGGTGAATGAATACTACAGTAGATCCTGAAAGGGTAGACAGGAGGAATCCCAGGCTTAGCCTTGGCCAGCAGTAAGGACACCTTATCTTCTAGGAAAGAAAGGAAAGAGGAAAGGGTAAGGGCAGATAAATATATTTCTGGGTGGTGGTGGAATAAAGTGATTATCACCTAGTGACCTTGACCTCATTCAGTTGGAGGCAGAGTGGTCTGCTGAGTGAGGAGAAAGCCAATGGGTCATGAACTGAGAAGAATAAAGACAGCTTGGAGAGGGCTTCAAGAACAGGAGAGTGAGCTGACCAAGAACTTAAGGAAAGGCTGCCGAACAATATTGAATTCCTGATTTGTCAGAAACTGAATTTGCAGGGGCACTGCAAGTTGATCGTGATTTTTTTTAAAGCATCACTTGGCAGCCCAGATGTAGAAAGGGAGAGTTTATATGGTTGGGCTATGTAGGCTATAATGGAAGGACGGGGTGTGGGTCCAGAGGCCAGCGTCAAACAGGATGGAGACAAAGTAGTTGACATCCATATTGAGTAAGCATTGAAGGTCCATTGGTGGCTGCAGGATTAGAAGCAGAGAAAGATTGGGAGCTGAGGTAGACACGCAGTGACCTGAGCTGCGCAGATGCAGCAAAGGAGAAGACACAATGAGCACATGGCCATGACCCTTAAAGAATTTGGGGGAGGCCGGGCACAGTGGCTCACGCCTGTAATCCCAGTACTTTGGGAGGCCGAGGCAGGCAGATCACAAGGTCAGGAGATCGAGATCATCCTAGCTAACACAGTGAAACCCCATCTCTACTAAAAATACAAAAATATTAGCCGGGCATGGTGGCGGGCACCTGTAGTCCCAGCTTCTTGGGAGGCTGAGGCAGGAGAATGGCGTGAACTCGGGAGGCAGTGGAGCTTGCAGTGAGCAGAGATCACGCCACTGCACTCCAGCCTGGCCGACAGAGTGAGACTCCGTCTCAAAAAATAAATAATATAAATAAATAAATACAAATAAATAAATAAAAATAAAAATTAGCTGGGTGTGGTGGTGCGTGCCTGTAATCCCAGCTACTCGGGAGGCTGAGGCAGGAGAATCGCTTGAACCTGGGAGGCGGAGGTTGCAGTGAGCTGAGATCGCGCCACTGTACTCCAGTCTGGGCGACGGGAGTGAGACTCCATCTCAAAAAAAATAAAAAATAAAAAATAATCTGGGGGAGGTGGCCGGGCCTGGTGGCTCCTGCCTGTAATCCAATAACTTTGGGAGGCCGAGGCGGGTGGATCGCCTGAGGTTGGGAGTTTGAGACCAGCCTGGCCAACAGGTCAAAACCCTGTCTCTATTAAAAATACAAAAATTAAGGCCGGGCGCGGTGGCTCAAGCCTGTAATCCCAGCACTTTGGGAGGCCGAGACGGGCGGATCACGAGGTCAGGAGATCGAGACCATCCTGGCTAACACGGTGAAACCCCATCTCTACTAAAAAACACAAAACACCAGCCGGGCGAGGTGGCGGGTGCCTGTAGTCCCAGCTACTCGGGAGGCTGAGGCTGGAGAATGACGTGAACCCGGGAGGCGGAGCTAGCAGTGAGCTGAGATCCGGCCACTGCACTCCAGCCTGGGTGACAGAGCGAGACTCCGTCTCAAAAAAAAAAAAAAAAAATACAAAAATTAGCCAGTCATGGTGGCACACTCCTGTGATCTCAGCTACTTGGGAAGTTGAGGCAGGAGATTCGCTTGACCACAGGAGGCGGAGGTTGCAGTGAGCCAAGATCACACCACTGCACTCCAGTCTAGGCAACAGAGTCAGACTCCATCTCAAAAAAAAAAACAAAAAATGGAATTTTGGGGAGGGATTTCTAAGAGGACAACCGAGGTATAGGAAGAATTGAGAAGACTAAAGAGTTCTGAGCTCCCCCAGCCAGAGATAATTGCCTCAACCAGGGCTGTGTCACTCTCTTATTTATTTATTTATTTATTTATTTCTGATACAGAGTCTTGCTCTGTCACCCAGGCTAGAGTGCAGTGGCATGATCTCTGCTCACTGCAACCTCAGCCTCCCAGGTTCAAGTGATTCTTCTGCTTTCAGCCTCCCAAATAGCTGAGATTACACGCATCCGCTACCACGCCCAGCTAATTTTTGCATTTTTAGTAGAGACAGGGTTTCACTATGTTGGCCAGGCTGATCTCAGACTCCCGACCTCAGGTGATCTGCCGGGCTGCCCCAGCTTCCCAAAGTGCTGGGATTACAGGCGGGAGCTACCGCACAACGGCTTTTTTTTTTTTTTTTTTTTTTTGAGACAGAGTTTCACTCTTGTTGCCCAGGCTGGAGTGCAGTGGTGCAATCTTGGCTCACTGCAACCTCTGCCTCCCAGATTCAAGCGATTCCCCTGCCTCAGCCTCCCGAGTCGCTGGAATTACAGGCACGCACCACCACACTCAGCTAATTTTTGTATTTTTAGTAGAGACGGGGTTTCACCATGTTGGCCAGCCGGGTCTTGAACTCCTGACCTAGTGATTCACCCACCTCAGCTTCAAAAAGTGCTGGGATTACAGGCGTGAGTCAACGCACCTAGCCGGCCTCTCCTTTTAATTTTTATTTTATTTTATTTTAGGTACTTATTTATTTATTTTGAGATAGAGTCTTACTCTGTCACCTAGGCTGGAGTACAGTGGCGCAATCTGGGCTCACTGCAACCTCCACCTCCTGGGTTCAAACAATTCTTTTGCCTCCGCCTCCCAAGTAGCTGGGATTATAGGCAAGTGCCACCATGCCCAACTAATTTTGTATTTTTTAGTAGAGACGGGGTTTCTCCATGTTGCTCAGGCTGGTCTCGAACTCCCGACCTCAGATGATCCACCCCCTTCGGCCTCCCAGAGTGCTGGGGTTACAGGCGTGAGCCACCTTGCGCAGCCTCTATGCTTTCTTTCAAAGGGTACATATAATGCATAGGATTTGGAGAGGTGGGGAAGTGTGGAGAGAGAAGGTGTTTTTAAGAATTTGGCATGGAAAGACAAGCACACCTTAATCCTCTTCCAGGCTCAACCAAAATCCATTCTGAAGTGTTTAAAAGCAAAACTTTGGAATCAGACACACCCAGGACACCACATGGAAACTCTTGCACAGTGCTGGGCCCAGAGTAAGTGCCACTCATTTCCCAGGCCCGAGTCTGTGACCCTGACCCCGCCTGCCAGAGCACATAGCAGCACCAGAAATGTAAATCATCAATCATCTGGTTCCCCGAGGCCAGAGGCAGCTTCCTTAAAAGTCAGGTCCTTTACTCCCTTGCAGCCGGTGGAATCTTGCTTGGTCGCTTCTTTGGAAAGATTTCATGAAAGGGATCCAAACCATAACTGAAGGAGGAAGAAGGCAACTGATTGTCCCTGCCCTGGGAGCTGGGGAGGGAGAGGGAGCCCACACCGGGGCCGATAGGGAGGCAGAGGCAGACAATCCAGCCTGCAGTTCTAGACCCAAGGCTGTGGCTGGCTCTCCCAGTTGGACTGGCAGAATGGGTAGTTCTTGGGGAGGTTTCCTGAATGTAGGAGGGTGGAGTTCAGGTGAGAATGAAGGGGCCAGGACTGGGGTAAGGGCAGAGTATTCTGGTGGCTTCCTCAGCCACATGTGCACAAGCATGCTCTCTCTCTCTCTCTCTCTCTCCCCCCTGCCCCCCCCCTTCTACCGAAGGGACTGCCCCTTCCCAGCTTTGGAATAAATTCCCTGGGACTCCTGGGAGACCAGCACCTGAGGATCAGAGAGCTTATGAGGAGATTTGGCCCACAGAGACCATAAGTGCCCTCAAGTAACGAGAAAGGTGCACCCCGTGAGTGTCCTGGATCTGGCGGGCTCCCTCTCTAGGTTAGTTACTGTGGGCTCAGTGGGAAGACTGATCCACCAAATAGCCAGATCAGGCCAGGTGCAGTGGCTCATGTCTGCCTGTAATCTCAACGGTTTGAGAGGCCGAAGTGGGAGGATTGCTTGAGGCCAGGAGTTTGAGACCAGCCTGGGCAACATAGCGAGACCCCCATCTCTACAAAAAACCAAAATTGTTAAGTTAGCTGGACGTGGTGGTGCATGCCTGTAGTCCCAACTACTCAGGAGGCTAAGGTGGGAGGATCCCTTGAGCCTAGGAGTTCGAGGCTGCAGTGAGCTACGATTGTGCCACTGCATTCCAACCTGGGCAACAGAGTGAGATTGTTTCAAAAAAATAAACAAACAAACAAATACCCAGATCATCTGGAAACCTGGAAACCTGGCACTGACAGTCCCTGAGCTCTGGGATTTAGGAGGCTGAGACTGTGGCAGGAGTTTGGCAGCTGTGAAATTCAGGAGCTGCTGGCTCCTTTGATCCCCCAGGGACGTGTCCCTGCGGATCCTCAAGTTCCAAAGCACCCACTTGGATGCCTAGCTCCAGGTTGTTAGAGGAATCACAGGCAGGGAGAGGTTGGGGGCTTCCTGAGGGGGGTTTGCATCCTCAGCCTGGCTAACTCTGACATTCACAGGCCTTAGCTCAGTGCCCTTTGGGAATCCAGGCAGGACCCTGGCGGATGGGATGGGGTAGGAGTACTGGGCAGGGGGAGGTGGGAGACTGTTCAGTCTCTCTTTCTTTGACAGCTAACATTTTCCAGAGCTGGCGCCTGCAGGGGAAAGGAAATCAGAGCTTCCCACCTCACACATCTTTTTCCCATTTTGTTCATGCTGCCCAGAGAAAACCATTAGGGCTAGGTCAGTCTGGGGTCTCCCCCGCCCGCCCATCTCTCAGCCCTGTTATAAGGAGGGGTGGGGGTGGGGGGTCATTGGAAGGACAAGGCCCTAGCCTGGCTAAGAGGCCAGACTCTGAACTCTTGTATCCCTTCTTAATTCCCTGCCAGTTCAAGATGGGAGGGTGGGGGCGGAGACCAGGAGTCTGGGCTCCTGGGGCCCTCCTTTATTCTGCTCAAATCTCCCAACACCTCTGACTATCTCCCGGGAGTCTGACTCACTGGCCCTAAGGAAAGGGCCTGCCTGGCTGCCAGTCCTGGGTCTGGTCTGCAGCAGGAAGGGCCCAGAGGTTGGGGAAGCTGGTCCTTATTTCCCAGCTTCTGGGACCCCAGCCTCCTCCCTGGAACCCCTAGGAAAGCTGGTTTCCACAGGTCCCTGGGAAGTAGGCTGGGGGATGGCTGCTGGGTCCCACTGTCTGGAGACAAGAGCTGCATTTGGGGACTTGAGAGGAGGGAAATGGGAGCCCCAAGGAGCCTTGGAGAGGAGTTCTGCACAAGCTGGCTGACCACCTTCCTAAAACTGAGCCATTAGCTCCTCCTACCCTGCCTCCTAGGGACAGTGAGTCCAATATCCTCTTTCTGTCCCCACACAGAACCTCAAAACCCAGACCTGCACCCCTCTCAGTCTTCTCTTCTCTGGGACCTTGCCTTTCTCCTCTCCTCTTGCCTCTTTCCTCTTGAATCCCAGAATCCAGTTATCTGGCCCAGTGCCCACCCTGCTTGCAGCACACTCCCCACCCAACCTTTTCCTTCTTCCTCCAGAAACTCCAGATCATCTCAGTGCCAGGGGGTGGGGGCAGGGTGAAGGTGCCCAGACCCTGGATCTTCTATTTCCCATCCTCAGAGGGTAGGAGAGGAGGCATCTGAGACGTGGCCTGTGTTCCCCAGGTCTAGCGCCCTGGCAAGGTCGAAGGCTGCAAGCTGGTTGTGCACCTTGTCTAGGGCTGGCCACTTCTAGGTGCCACGCGAACCCATGTGTTCAGCTTGCCAAACTTGCCATGGCTACACCTTTGGCCTCCTGCCCTGGGCTGCCAGGGGTTAAGAGGCCAGTGCAGGGTGAAGGGTGGGAGTGGTGGAGGGGTCCAGCCCTAGAAACTGGATCTTAAAAGCCAAGAGGAGTTTAACTGCAGGTCAAGTCACTGCGCGGACTGACTTCTCCATCCAGGGAACTGAAACCCAGTCTGGACAAGCCCTCAACCAGTGCATCCCCACCTCCTCCCTCTCCCTTCCCGCGGCTCAGCAGCCCAGCCCAGCCCTGAGAAGAGCGTTGGCAGCTAGAGCTGGGAATGAGGTGGCAGAGCCAAGAACAACAGAGGCACCGCCTGGGCGCTGTGCAGATCCTCCCTGGTCTGCCCACAATGCCTCTTGTCAAAGTCAGAGGCACCACCTGGCCACCTGGTGCTGCGCAGACCCTCTCCTTATCAGACTGTAATCCTGGTCAGCCCCCTCCTCCCAGTCTATGGTCCTGACCCTACCTGGCCACATCTGCCTCTCTTTGCCAGGCCTCAGGGCTGGCCCTGGAGGTTACTGTCATCCCCTGCCTTTGGGTCCAGTTACCCCTTTCCCCAGGTCACTCAGGATTCTCTACCCTAACCATCCCTAGTTTTCATGATTTCTCTCCTGCATCCAAATGTTTCTGGGAAATGAGTTGCCTCCTTTCTAGATTTCTGACCCTTCTCCCTGCTTGCACTTCAGTTTGCTGGAAACTTTTTTCAGGCCTAACTCCTATGTATCCTGCTGCGAGGACAATTTCATTTGGGGCAAATCAGAGCCTGGCCTTCTCAGACTTGAAAAGGGCTGAGCTCCTGAACCCAGAGAGATCAGAAAGCAGCACTCTGCTCTGTACCAAGGATCAGGCCAGACTGGGAGGCAGCCTGCCTAAGTCTGTGCTCTGTGCTAAGTGGAATCCTGAGGGCTCAGGGTGGCCAGGAGACAGAACTCTCTTGCCCCAGCTGCTCCCGGCCCCTCTCTCCTGCTCTCAGACTTCCCTGCATTCTGTAGAAGTCCTGAATTCATTGCTGCCCCTACGCTGAGTAGCAGAGACCCAGGTGTCTAGCCCCACCTGGGTTTAATTTCTACATGCGTTCCAGCCAACAAACTCTCTGACCCAGCAGATGAAATAACACTGCCCAGGGTGAGGTTCTTCTCCAAATGCTGAATTTGGCTAGAGAATCTTCATGGCCCCGGTTGGGGGTGAGGGTGGGGGCTTAATCACTCTCCCACACTTCCCATCCCCAGTCAACCCTTCCCTCTCCGGCGGCTGGGCTGGGTGGTCACTCCTTCTCCCTGCTAGCCTCAAGGAAGTAATGGAGAGGGGAGGGGGGTCTCCTTTCCCCAAGTCCTAGACCCCTGAGTTATACACACATCTACACCCACTCACACTCTTCACCATCCAGGAGCCCTCTCCTGTCCATCTCTATTCTTTCAGGTGTAAGACCAGCCACCTTCCTTTTAGCCACACCACCATGGAACAAAGCCCCAGAATGTTGCTCTCCTAAGTCTCTAAGCTTGTTTCCTCCTCACTCCACCCCTACCTATCCCACCTCTGCCCCCGCCCCCAGCTTTTCTCATCAACTTTGCACCCTCCCCTCACTGAGTCTCCAAATTCCTGGGGGGGCCCAAGAGGGTTATGACTAAAGCTCCTGCAAAGGGTCACCCTGGGCAGATCTGTAGCAGATTTGGTCATAATTAAAAGGCCAGAGGCACTGGGAAATTCCTTCTCCTTATTGATCCCAGCGGGAAATTAAAGCCAGTTGTTTGTGACTGAGTGGCTGATGAGGGCTGCAGCTCCTCCCCATTGCTTGCTTCCAGGGTCCTAGCCCCTGCTCCTTGCCTCTAGGCATCTCCATCCTCCTCAGTTAGTCCCCTCCCCCAAGCCCCTCCACTCTCTCATCTCCCACCCCTCAGCCTCCCCGAGTTCCCTTCCCCAGCATCTTTCCTAAGCACCCTCCGTGCCTGCTGCTCCCTGGGGTAACAGGGCTGCTAGAGGGTGAGACCTCAGCCTCAGCTATTCAGCACCCTGCTTAGACCCCCTACCCACCTCCCTCAGCCAGGGTTGGGATGCTAGGGCTGGAGCTGGAGCTCAGGCCCAGAGCTGCCAAACCGCAAATGCTAACATCTGGAAAGAATTCCTCTCCCAGCCCGACTTCCCTTTGTCTTACTTCTGTCTCTTTGGAAATCATGGCCGGTGGGCTGGTGGGGGAAGTGGGAAAGTAAGGAGAGGAGAGTGGGCCCAGGTCTCCCTGCCCCCACCCCAGGGAGCCCCACTCCCTGGCTCTAGCCTCCCCAGCAGCCTCGGCCAAGCCATTCAGTCTGTGCTCCCCTGCTCTAGCATCGAGGGGCCAATCATCCCCTCCTATGAACTCTGTTCCTGAATCCTGGTGACCATCTTTTGGGCGAGGTTTTAACATCCTTAGTCACCAACAAGGCTGTGGGGGACAGTGCACTGGTCCTTTTGTCATGCGGGAGGAGGGATGCCTATTGAGCAGGAGGCTGGGCACTTCTGGCTGGGGGCTGCAGAGGGCTGGTGGTGTGGAGATGGACATAATGACCTGGGTGGGGGAGGCAGGGGGCAGTGAAGGGAAGGAGGAGCAGCAGGAGTCTGGTTTCCACCACGTTCCCTCCTCTAGCCTCTCCTCATCCCTTTGGCCAGGAGCCGGATTTCACTGTCAGAGCCTAATCCCCCTCCTTTACCTACAGCATTGCTGAGCAGGGAGGATGGGGGAGGAGCTCAGGCTGTGCCTGCAACCCCAGGCCCTAAGCACTTCCCAGGGACCCCCCCAACCCCACTTCCTTCCACCACCTCTGCTTTTGTCTGTCCTTCCTCAGAGAGCTCCTTGACCTGCTGCCCTCTTCCTTCCAGAAGCGCAGGCCCCCCAAACACCCCCAAATAAGCTCTCCCACACAAACCTGGACCCCTAAACCCAGGCTGAAGTATTCAGCTCCCTTCTTCAAATCTCTGTTGGCTACTGCAGGCGGGGCCCCACAGAGAAGTCCTTTCTGCAGTGGAATCTCCATCCCTCCTGCTGCCCAGTCAGCCCAGCTGCTTTATTTTCTCACCCACCCATTTCTGCAGATTTCCCTCTCTGCAACCCGGAGGCCCGACCCCCCAGTACATTCTCCAGCCTTCAGTTCTCAATGCTGAGGTCACTCTGGCCCCTCTCCTTTGGTCATCTTCCTCCGGACTCCTCCCCAGCTCCCACCAAAGCCCAGAACTCCCTAGATCCCTCCTAGGTTCTAAGCATAAGGGCTCAGAGATCTGAGAGAGACTGCCTGCTCCACCCTTGGCCACGCTGGCGAGGAGGGGCCGGGGCAGGGACCCAGGGCTGGGACCAGATGTGGGGTTTTTCTTCCCGCCTCAGAAGGAGCTGGGAGGGAGAGTCCGGGGAGGGTGGGGGATGGGATGCAGCGTCGGTTCGCCCAGGGCCACCGGTCCGAAGGGCCCCCCGCGTTGGACACGCCGGGACGGTTCCTTTGGCTCCAATCACTGCATCCCGCCAGGCTCCGCTCCTCTGCGGTTTCCGGCCTCAGGTCCCAGGCCTGTCTCCGAGGCTCCCTGCCTGACCTCAGTTTCTGTTTCTCCGTCTCCCTGCCATCTCCACTGGGGTCTCGCCCACTCCCACTCGGGTCTCTGCAGGAAGCCTTGCCCTCCTCCCACCCTCTTTGATCTCCCGTTTCAAAGCCGCTCGCCAAGGGAGGGGAGGTAGCTCCTTCCGCCCGTTTTACAGCTCAGGATGGTGACACCTGAGACCCTGCTCCGCCTTCTCCCCGGGCACCCATCCTCCCTTCTATCTTGGTGGCGGCGCAGCTCGCCAGGGCTCCGCGCTTCTGTCCCCGCCTCCCTCCCTTCCGCCTACGGAGACCCCCTCGGGGTCTGGGGAGTGAAGCGACAGAGAAAGCGCTTTAATAAAGACCTCGCGTCAAGTGATTGGCTGTGACCTCTGCCCTCCCAGCCTCGCGCCCTGGGCTCCTGCTTAACCCTTCAGTGTCCGCCCAGCCCATTAAGGGGAGCGAGTCGCCTGGCGACTACTTCCAGAGTCCCCAGGCACTACGTGAGCCCGAAGCAGGATAGAGGGGTGGGGGGACGTGCCACCCCCGCCCAGCCTCTCCGAGTTGTTCCAGCAGGGGGCGCCGTTGCCTCACTTAGATCCCTAATCCCGCAGAACCCCGGAGCTCCCCTGCCCCTCTCTGAGTTCGAAGTGGTCCCACTGGATCCAGTTCAGGCTTCAGTGGAGCCAGGGCTCAGTTGCCTATTTCCCCCGGTCAGCTACGGCTCAAGATCTGGGATCCGCCCGCGGGTGGGGTCGCCAGGTGTCCAGCGCCAAGGAGTTGAATGCACCGAGTCAGGTTGGGGATGGGTGGCGAACAGGCGAGACGTGAGGAACTCTGGTGGGGGACAGCCATACACGAGCCCTGAGCATCTGCGCCCGCAGCTGGCTCCCCGCGCCTAGGCGGACAGCGCAATTCAAGTGCAGGCTTTGCATCCGCTTCCCCATCCACTCCCTAGAGCAGGAGAAGGCTATCTCGGTCCCCAGAGAAGCCTGGACCCACACACCGGCTAGATCCAGAGGTTGGTGGCAGGGCCCCCCCAAGTGGGGGAGGGGGCGGAGCGGAAGGCGGGGCCACTTCAATCCTGGGCAGGGGAGGTTCCGCACAGGGTATAAAAGCTGTCCGCGCGGGAGCCCAGGCCAGCTTTGGGGTTGTCCCTGGTCGTATCTTGGTTCCTGAACCTCACGACTCGGCGACGGCGACGTCTCTTTTGACTAAAAGACAGTGTCCAGTGCTCCAGCCTAGGGGTCTAAGGGGACCACCACCCGCGCCGCCACCATGCCCAACTTCTCTGGCAATTGGAAAATCATCCGATCGGAAAACTTCGAGGATTTGCTCAAAGTGCTGGGTAAGGAAATGTTCGAGGGCCCAGGTGGGGCAAGGGGGGCTCTGGAGTCCTCGAAGGTGGGGATGAAAAAGAAAGCGGGACCACAGGGCGTGAGACACTGGGCGCCTGCATCACTGAAAAATGTGCCAGGCGTCCGGGTCCCGTGGCGCTGGGCACGACGCCTAAATCCCGCTTTCTCCTGCGGGGGCCCACCGGTGCCAGCACTGCGGTGACTCACAGCCTGTGAATCACGTAGAAACCAGAAGCGCGAGGTTGGCCTCTGGGGGAAGGGGAGGCTGGCCTCAGCGGCCGGACTCGGTGAGCCGAGGCACCTGGCTGTCCGCAGTTCAGAAGCTGCAGGCTGGTGGAGCCACGAACCCTGCATCCAGACTGGGAGCCCGGTTCCCTAACCTGCCCAGCCGCTCGGACACATTCCAATCTCCTTCCCGGTGCCCCCCTCGGTAACCCAATCCCCGGAGCAGGCTCATTACCCCTAGGCGCCCAGCTCTGCCTACCAGGTGATCTGCCGCCCCAGCGCCCCCTGAGCTCCCCTTTCCTTCCCGTGTGCACTTTCCACTCTACTCTCCCTACCCCCCATCTGTGAGACAAGTATTTTACTACAACGAGCAGCTCCAGAGTTCTAAAATCGCTAGGGATAATTATCACTTTCTTGGATTTCAACAAATGGTTTCGTGTGAAACCCCAATCCCACATTTCCAAAAATCTAGGTTCCCACCTCCCTCCACACACCATAGATCAGCTGCAGCCCAACTGGGTGTGTTGGTCAAAGGTGGGGAAAACAAAGTCAATCCAGACTGCCCTTCCCACTTTCCCAGCCCACTTTCTGTGTGCTCTCTGGGCCAACTGGGCTAGACATCTGGGGCTCTGGGGGAGAGATGGACGATAGTTAAGGACCCCAGTCACTGGGAGCGTAAGGACAGGCCTGCTGCCTTCAATTCCTGCACTGAACAGAGAGAGGGTAGTTGGGCTGGGCTGGGCAAGGGGGTAGGGAGGGAGGGCACCCTGGACTATAGGAGTGAGACTGGATCTAAGAAGGGTCTGGAATGTTGCAGAGAGAGCAGGAATCTCCATCATTCCTTGCTGTTGGTTCTTCCTGCGATCTAACCACAATACTTCTTGGAGTCATATCAGTCTTTCTCGCTCTGTCCTTGCTGAACTTAAAGACGAAAAGATAGAAGTTTTCTCTTTGGAAAGCCTACATGCCACTCCCTCCTCATCTTCTCTGGATTCTGGCTCCTGTCCCCAGTGGATGAGGTGGTGGCCTGGCGCACCCCCAGGTCCCAGCTGAAGAGTAAGATTCAAGGCCCCAATCCTGCTGTCTGTCTTCAGTCTGTTTGTCCTCTCTGCAGGGTCTCTCTGAGCCACGTGCCCTCCTCAGGCCCTGCAGGGGGGAGATTAAAAACAGATCCATTAGACAAACACAGTCCTGAGCCAGTCAAGGCCGGCTGAGCTGGGCCCCCAGCTCCACAGGCACCAGGGGCTTGCTGAAGGGATGTCTCCTCTGAACTCAGCCTTACTTCTGCAGGAACTTCGGTCCTGGCACAGCCCTCTTAGCTCTAGTCAAGGGTCCATCTCAATAAGACTTGGGGACCTCAGTCATGTCTCCCTAGACCCAAGAGTTCAGCAGCCAACCATGGGGTCCTGGGCTCCCCAGGGACAAGACTTCCTCTCTCCCTCTCTCTTCTGTTTGGAGTAGGGTAGCTATGCTTTGGCGCTGAGGGGAAAGAGGATTTGTTTCTCTAGGAACCCAGGTCTGGAGGAGGGCCAGGGAGTTGGCCGGATCAGGGGCAGGGAAATCCTGCTGCCTGGCGGAGGGCCCTTTCACCCCCACCTAGTGCATCCCTGGCTGTACTCCAGGACAGGGCGGCAGATCAGGCCAGGTGAGGTGGGTGTGTGGAGCTTAGACCTGGAGCCCATCCAGAGAGGCCCCCTGCTCTGCACATCTTCCTTTCAGAGGGGTGCTGTCTCCTATCTCCCCCACTTTGGTTAACAACTGGGGAGCAGAGAGAAGGGGTCCAATCTGGGCTGGGATATGGAGGTGCACAGAGAGTCTGAATTCACAGAGGCTGAATGAGATAGCCAGACCCTGTGAGGGGAGTGGGGGGTCCTGAAGTAGGGGACACATCACACAGAGCGGGGAGGGCAGGCTCCTTTTCTATCCCTTCTTCTCACGGCAGAGGGGGTTCCCTTGAGGGGACAGGGATATGGGAGTCTTCCAGAAGGGCAGATGAGCACGGTGCCTAATGAAGGGAGCTTTGTCTGAACCCCAGCTTTTTGTTTTCCTTTTTTTTTTTTTTTTTTTTTTTTTACTGGTGGGATCTCACTATGTTGCTCAGTCTGGTCTCAAACTTCTAGGCTTAAGCAATCCTCCTGCCTTGGCCTCCCAAAGTGCTGGGATAACAGGCATGAGCCATGGCACCTGACCCTTTGCCTTCCTTTTATCAGTAAAAATAATACCAACAATAATAGCTACTGTTTCCTGAAAACTTAAGCATATGCCTGGCACTGTGTGTGCTGAGTCCTAAACACATACCATTCCGATTGGCTTTTTTTTTTTTTTTTTTGAGACAGAGTTTTGCTCTTTTTGCCCAGGCTGGAGTGCAATGGCACGATCTTGACTCACCACAACCTCTGCCTCTAGATTCAAGTGATTCTCTTGCCTCAGCCTCATGAGTAGCTGGGATTACAGGCATGTGCCTCCATGCCCAGCTAATTTTGTGTTTTTAGTAGAGATGGGGTTTCTCCACATTGGTTAGGCTGGTCTCAAACTCCCAATCTCAGATGATCCACCCACCTCGGCCTCCCAAAGTGTTGGGGTTACAGGCGTGAGCCACTGCTCCTGGACATTTTTTGTTTTGTTTTGTTTTTGAGGCAGAGTCTTACTCTGTCTCCCAGGCTGGAGTGCAGTGGCATGATCTCGGTTCACTACAACGCTCAAACAATCCACCTGCCTTGGCCTCGAAAACTGCTGGGATTATAGGTGTGAGCCACTGTACCCAACCTTGATTGGCTTTTTAAGAAGCTGTTATTTTCATTTTACAATTGAGGAATCTAAGGCTCAGGGTGGTTAAGCCATTTGCTCAGGGTCACCCAGCCTGTAAGGGGGCTGAGCCAGGAGGAAATCACAGCCTAATGACCTTACTCCAAAGCCTCTGTCTTCCCCGGCTGCTGACCATTCTGTAGAGGGAAGTGGCTGCCCCGCCCTCTTTCGTTGCTGGGAATCTCCGCTCCTCATTTTTGAATGGGACAGAAATTGGGCAAATGAAGACCTATCTAGCACTAGATAGGGTGGGTAGATAGGGCAGAGAGGGAAATGGCTCCTACTTCCCAGGACATGAGTGATGGGGCCTGGCCTGTGCTTGGCCAGGGGTACAGACCCAGTGACTCCGATGAGCCGTCAACAGGGTAGACAAAAGGCCAAAAGTGAAGTAAACAGAGACAACCAGAGCCGGTAGCAGGATGTTTCTTGGGCAGGGGGCTGGGGAGAAGCTGCCCCTGGACATTCCAGGACTGAAGAGCTGAGACATGGGGAGCCAAATCCAGGCCTGCTAACTCAATAAGGTGGGGCCACAGCTGGGAACAGGACCCCCAGGGGCAGGCCACTGCCTCTCTCCCTCTCCTCCCTAAACCCCCTCATCTTTCAGGGCTGCACTGCCTGCCATCTCCTTCAAGGCACTTTCCTAGACACCCAGGCACCAGGCAGATGCACCCCCCAACACACCCACCCCAAGCAAGTCACAAATCAGTCTGCTCCAACTGTCTCATGGGGAGGGTGTGAGAGAGGTGCCCAAAGCCCCCCAAAAGGTGAGCCTCTCCACTCTCCCCACAGGGGTGAATGTGATGCTGAGGAAGATTGCTGTGGCTGCAGCGTCCAAGCCAGCAGTGGAGATCAAACAGGAGGGAGACACTTTCTACATCAAAACCTCCACCACCGTGCGCACCACAGAGATTAACTTCAAGGTTGGGGAGGAGTTTGAGGAGCAGACTGTGGATGGGAGGCCCTGTAAGGTGAGTGCCAAGAGGGGCTCCAGGGTCATGGCATCATTGCCCTGCCTCTCAACCTACCATTTTCCAGGCTAGCAGTTAACTCCTAGCTTCTCTCTGTTCCCACTAGGGAAAATCCTTAAGTAGTGGTGGGGGCTAGAAAGGGGCTCTCTCTCCCTTATCCCTGTCACTGCATTGTGCCTGCTATGGGCCCAGCTTACTTGGCCACCTGTCTCTTGCAGAGCCTGGTGAAATGGGAGAGCGAGAATAAAATGGTCTGTGAGCAGAAGCTCCTGAAGGGAGAGGGCCCCAAGACCTCGTGGACCAGAGAACTGACCAATGATGGGGAGCTGATCCTGGTAAGTCCTGGCTCCTCCCCACTAATAGCAAACCCAGCCCTAGATAAATTCCGAGATTCTCTGGGAGACCCCAGGGTGCGGGAGACTCAAGAACAACCATGGCTTGACTCCACACCCTCCTGATGGGACTGCTTGGACAGAACTAAAGTGTCCCTATGCCATACAGTGCCCTGTGTGAATTAGAAATGGTTGTTGTTCCTTTTATGCAAAGCAAAGGGCATGTACTGGGGCGTCCCAGCAGTTCTCCAGGGAGATCTTCCTGGCTTGAGGAGGAGGACAGGCCCTGGGGGCTCTATTGCCGTCCTCCCTCCAGTGATACCTGGGTATTCTGGGACCAGCTCCTATCTATTGGTCTTGAGCCAAGAAGCAGGTTTGGACCTGGAGGCCAAGCAGAGTACCTCCATTCAACCCTCCCCTCCAAAGCCACAGGACCCCAGGGGCCTCTCAGGCTAACAACTACTTCTGTCCTTCCAGACCATGACGGCAGATGATGTTGTGTGCACCAGGGTCTACGTCCGAGAGTGAGTGACCACGGGTAGAATGGCGGCCAGAGCCCACCACTGGCCAGGCTCACCGCCCTGCTTCACTGCCCCCTCCCTCCCACTCCCTTCTTCTAGGATAGTGCTCCCCTTACCCCAGTCACTTCTAGGGGTCACTGGGATGCCTCTTGCAAGGTCTTGCTTTCTTTGACCTCTTCTCTCCTCCCATATACACCAACAAAGAGGAATGGCTTGCAAGAGCCCAGATCACCCATTCCGGGTTCACTCCCTGCCTCCCCAAGTCAGCAGTCCTAGCCCCAAACCAGGCCAGAGCAGGGTCTCTCTAAAGGAGACCTGAGGGCCTGAGCAGGAAAGACTGGCCCTCTGGCTTCTACCCTTTGTCCCCGTAGCCTATACAGTTTAGAATATTTATTTGTTAATTTTATTAAAATGTTTTAAAAAAATAAAACTTGTCTCTGGCTCATTGGGCAGGGGGTAGATAAGTCACCTGAGTTCAACCTTGCCTCTGAAATGTAGTGTGGGAAAGACTTGTGTTTCTACAGCATGGAACTGAGTTACACGACAGGAGGGAACAGTCCTTCTGGTCACCCTGCTAACCACCACCCCTTCATTTGCTGCTGAATCCACCAGCCTCACCTCTGCATTCCCTCCTCCAAGGTCCCTCGTTGGTGTCCTGCTCTGGCCTCCAAGGTCACCAGGGTCTCCTCCTCCTGACCTCTCAGCTGGGGCACTGGGCTCTGAGGAGCTGACTCCCGCCTTGTCCCATGTTTTCCATTATGGTGACAGTTTCCGCCGCCTCCTCCAACTGTTGCTTGCCTCTCCAATTTCAGCCCATAGATGACCCCAGGCCTGGCCTTGGCCTCCCACATGGTTCCAGATGAGCTCATCAACACCCACAAGCTGGCCTTGCAGCTGCCTGGGCCTCTGGGTGAGAGGTCTCATCCTGCCTGTCAGCCCTTTGTGTCCGAGACAAGCCATCTCTGCTACCATCCTTCCTCCCTGCCTCAATCTCCCACATGCCCTTCTGCCTCTGGCTTCTAAATCTTCCAGGTCCCTTGGATCCTCCTCCAAGCCTCTCCCTGAGCCTCCACACTCAGGTCTACACCAGATCTCAAACTCCTGGGCTCAAGCGATCCTCCTGCCTCAACCTCTCAAAATGGTTGGATTGCAAGCCACCGTACTCAGCCAGTTGTTCTGTGTTTTTAAAACACAAAATAATGTAATTTAATGGCTTATGTACTAGGAAGCTCCAGCTGGGTCTGGCTTCAGGTATGGTTGGATCCATAGTTTCAATGATGGTCATCAACCTCTCCCTGTCCATACATCCTGCTCATCTGTTTCTCTCTCTCTCTCTCTCTTTTTTTTTTTTTTTTTTTTTGAGACGGAGTCTCTCTCTGTTGCCCAGGCTGGAGTGCAGTGGTGGAATCTCGGCTCACTGCAAGCTCCGCGTCCCAGGTTCACGCCATTCTCCTGACTCAGCCTCCTGAGTAGCTGAGACTACAGGTGCCCGCCACCACACCCAGCTACTTTTTGTATTTTTAGTAGAGACGGGGTTTCACTTTGTTAGCCAGGATGGTCTCGATTTCCTGACCTCGTGCTCCACCTGCCTCGGTCTCCCAAAGTGCTGGGATTACAGGTGTGAGCCACTGCACCCGGCCTTTTTTTTTTTTTGAAATGGAGTCTCACTCTGTCACCCAGGCTGGAGTGCAATGGTGCAATCTTGGCTCACTGCAACCTCTGCCTCCCAGGTTCAAGTGATTCTTCTGCCTCAGCCTCCCAAGTGGCTGGGATTACAGGCACGAACCACCACATCCAACTAATTTTTGTATTTTTAGTAGAGACAAGGTTTCACCATGTTGGTCAGGCTGGTCTTGAACTCTTGACCTCAGGTGATCCACCCGCCTCGGCCTCCCAAAGTGCTGGGATTACACGCGTGAGCCACCGCGCCCGACCTCATCTGTTTCTTTTGTGTATCAGTCACATTCAATCCTGTCACATGGTTTTCTCCGAGTCATGGGAAATTGCCTTCAGATGCCCTAAGCTTACATAGTTACAGTTTGAGATCCAAAAAAAAAAAAAAAAAGAGAGAGAGAGACCCAGGTCCCTATCTTCTACATTCCAAGACTCAACTCTGTTCTGCTTTGGTCACATGACCATCCTTTGGACTAGGTGCTGTTGGGACAGGTGGGGCACTGTGACAATCCCTCAATCCTAAGGAATGGGAAGGGACAGTTTTCCAGTGAAGAGGGTCACCATGAGTCTCAGGTTTCTAATCCATATCATAGCAATTCTAAGTAATACCTCACTGGGTTGTTACAAGAGTTAAGTAAAATAAGTCACATTCAGCACATAGCACTTAGCCACAGGAAGCCCTCAGAGGGCGATGGTCCTGTCTGTCACCCACCCTCTACAGTTCTGCCAGGGGATTCTTCTTTTTTTTTTTTTTTTTTTTTTTTTTTTTTTTTTTTTTTTTTTTTGAGACGGAGTCTCGCTCTGTCGGCCAGCCCAGGCTGGAGTGCAGTGGCGCGATCTCGGCTCACTGCAAGCTCCGCCTCCCGGGTTCACGCCATTCTCCTGCCTCAGCCTCCCGAGTAGCTGGGACTACAGGCGCCCACAACCGCACCCGGCTAATTTTTTGTATTTTTAGTAGAGACGGGGTTTCACCGTGGTCTCGATCTCCTGACCTTGTGATCCGCCCGCCTCGGCCTCCCAAAGTGCTGGGATTACAGGCGTGAGCCACCGCGCCCGGCTGCCAGGGGATTCTTCTACAACAAAACTTTCATTATGTCAGTGCCCTGTTTAAAAAACAACCAAATAAAAACTCACCTTAACTGCAGCCCTTTCTTTTGCCCAGAATAAAATCCAAAGCAGTACTGGAGGCTCTTTAAGCCATGGCCCCTCCCCTTGCCACATCTGCTCCTCTGAGAAGGACCCACTGCATGGTTTGTCGTCCTCTGCCCATTGGCACCCAGCGCTTCTCCAACGCTTAGCTCCTTGTGTAGCCCTAAGCAGCCTCTCTCTCCATCAGTGCTAACAGTCAGTGGTCACGCTTCATAGCCTAGGAGCCTCCTCTCCCTGCAGTACCAGGGTGCCCTGGGGCCAGGGCCTCCCACTCCCGCCCCATGAGAAGCCACACACTACCGCTGAGGGCAGACGGCCAGGTCAGGGAGTAGGGAGACAGTGTCCAGAGCCCTTGGGGAAGTGAGTCCCCACTCTGACCGTGGGATGGGGGAGGTGAGGGGTTTTTTCATGTACTCATCTAATATTGTTTCCTGAGAGCCTCCTAGGAGCTGGGCACCCTGCTAGGTACTAGGAACATGGAAACGAATCAAACAGACAAGCTCTCCACCCTCATGGGGCATGTAGGGGAAAACAGAGCTTTAGTCGGGAAAGATAATTTAAAAATAAGTGTACCAATAAATACATAATTGCATATTGTGGTAAGGGCTATAAGAAAAAGCGGGACGAGGGAGAGAATAATAAAGCAGACCTCAGGTAGACCGGGTATGGGCAGAGGCGGCAAGAGAGGAGGTGTGTAGAGGAGTAAAAGTAGAGGGGAAGGTGCTCTGGGGAGCAGAAACCACAGGCTAAAAGCCTGGAGGCAGCCAAGCATCGGAGGCTTGACTGGAGTGCAGGGAGGCTGGAGGGGTGGCCAGCAGAACCTGAAGGCCACGCCAAGTACTTATTTATTCTAAGAGCAATGAGAAGCCATCAAAGGATTTTTGAAGGGGGTAGCATTGCATGTGTGTTTTTAGGAGTTCCCTCTGGCATCGAGGTGGAGAGGGACCAGAGAAATGGGTGAAGGAAGAGCCAGCAGGAGGCTGGTGAAGTGTACAGGCAGAAGGTGGAAAGAGTCCGGTGCAGGGCACAGTGATGTGTAGCCGGGAGGTGAGAGGATGAGAGAAAGAAAGAGAGGTACGAAGAATGGTTCTGCGGCTTCTGGTTTTGGTCGCTGAGTGGCTGGCGGTGCTGTTTTCAGAAATGAAAAAATGAAGCCCGCTGGGCTGGCTGCTGAGAGTCTTTCTGGATGCCTGCTTTTTGTTTGTTTGTTTGTGTGTGTTTGTTTTTAGATAGACTCTCCCGGGCTGGGCACTCACAACTGTAATCCTGGCACTTTGGGAGGCCAAGACGGGAGGATCACTTGAGGTCAGGAGTTCGAGACCAGCCTGGACAACATGGTGAAATCCTCTCTACTAAAAATATGAAAAAAGGACCGGGTGCGGTCGCTCACGCCCGTAATCCCAGCACCTTGTGAGGCCAAGGCGGGTGGATCACGAGGTCCAGAGATCGAGACCATCCTGGTTAGCATGGTAAAGCCCCATCTCTACTAAAAATACAAAAAATGGGCTGGGTGTGATGGCGGGTGCCTGTAGTCCCAGATACTCTGGAGGCTGAGGCAGGAGACTCACTTTACCTGGGAGGCAGAGGTTGCAATGAGCCAAGATCGTGCCATTGCACTCTAGCCTGGGTGGACAGAGCGAGACACCGTCTCAAAAGAAAAAAAAAAAAAAAATTAGCCGGGTGTGGTGGCACACTCCTGTAATCCCAGCTACTCGGAGTCTGAGGCAGGAGAATCGTTTGAACCCGGGAGGTGGAGGTTTCAGTGAGCCGAGATCACACCATTGCACTCCAGCCTGGCAGACAGAGAGAGACTCCATCTAAAAAAAAAAAGTGGGCTGGGTATGGTGGCTCACACCTGTAATCTCAGCACTTTGGGAGGATGAGGTGGGCGGATCACCTGAGGCCAGGAGTTCGAGACCAGCCTGGCCAACATGGGAAAACCCTGTCTCTACTAAAAATACAAAAAAATGCCAGGCGCGGTGGCTCACGCCTGGAACCCCAGCACTTTGGGAGGCCAAGGCGGGAGCATCACGAGGTCAGGAGTTCGAGACCAGCCTGGCTAACAGTGAAACCCTGCCTCTACTAAAAATATAAAGATTAGGTGGGCATGTTGGCACGTGCCTGTAGTCCCAGCTACTTGGGAGGCTGAAGCAGGAGAGTTGCTTGAACCTGGGAGGCGGAGGTTGTGGTGAGCCAAGATCGCACCATTGCACTCCAGCCTGGGCAACAAAGTGGGACTCCATCTCAAAAAAATAAAAAAATAAAAAATAAGCTGGGCGTGGTGGCGCACGCCTATAATCCTAGCTACTCAGGAGGCTGAGGTAGCAGAATTGCTTGAAACTGGGAGGTGGAGGTGGAGGTTGCCGTGAGCCAAGATCGCGCCACTGCACTGCAGCTGGGAGACAGAGCAAGACTCCATTTCAAAAAAGAAAAAGTTAGATAGCTAGATAGCATCTCCCTCTGTTGCCCAGATTGGAGTGCAGGGGCGCTATCTGGGCTCACTGCAACCTCCGCCTCCCGGGTTCAAGCGATTCTCCTGCCTCAGCCTCCTGAGTAGCTGGGAATATAAGCGTGCACCACCACGCCCAGTTAATTTTTGTATTTTTAGTAGAGACCGGGGTTTTGCCATGTTGGCCAGGCTGGTAAATTCCTGGCCTCAAGTGATCTGCCCACCTCAGCCTCCCAAAGTGCTGGGATTCCAGGCGTCGGCCACCGGGCCCCGGCCTGTTTGTTTGTTTCCTCTCCTCCTTTCTGCATCACCGCCTCCCATCTCACCTCCTTCCAGATTCTTTGCCCCATCTCATCAACATCCAGGTCACCCAGCTCCCCCTACCCCTTCCCACCTCAGCTTGGCTCCCTACTCCCCACGTCCTTAGGCTCTGGTGGCTGAAGCTCTGTCTTTCTGTTTGTCTGGAGCACGTGCTCTTATTTCTCTCCCTAGTTTGTCTCTTTCTAGAACAAAGTTATTGAGAAAGGCAGAGAGAGGGGCCCTCTTTCTTTTTCCCAGGAGATCCCTGAGAGCAGGAGCTGGGGCTCATTCCTCAGACTGGGGGCTCCCTGAAGGCAGAGGCTGTGTCTCATCCCTGAGATGAGGAGACTCCCTGAGTGCAGAGCGGGCACTGCTCCCTTTCCTGGCTCTGCTTCTCCAGTTACTTTCCTGCCTGCCAGCCTGAGATGACAGGGAAGTTACAAGTTACAGTTACAGTTATGGACTGGGAGATTGGATCAGGGAGGGGCTGCCTCACCCTGCTGGCCCAGCCTGGCCCCATCCATGAGAAAGTCCCTCCAGCTTCCCCTCCCACCCCAGGCCCTCTTGGGCTCCTCAGTCGTTACCTGGGCCTTTGTTACTCAGCAATGCGTTTGGGAGAAAAGGCACAGCGGCTCTCACCTCCTGCCTGTGCCCCCAAATTCTGTGAGAGCTTTGTGGGCAGAGAGGCTTCTTTCCTCTGAAGTCCAAGCTTCTCAGAGCCCAACCACAGGAGAGGCCAAAACATGGTTCCAGTCCTGCCACAGCTGGAGCAAGGGGCCCCAGAGAGGGTGGAAGGGCAAGGCAAGCGGGGAGGGGAGCAGGGTACAGGAAGAGAATGACTCCCCCTTGGGGTTGGGAGGCTGACATACATGGCAGATCCTGACAGGCACTGGGAGAGTCTGCACCTACATCTTAGGGAAACTGAGGCAGGGCCGATCCCTCTTCTTCCCCCACAAGAGACGGGAGTATGGAGCTGAGAGAAAGGCCCAGTGATGTCAAAACCCAGTGATGCTCAGGGCACAGCTGAGACCAGAGAGGACAAAGCCCAGAAGGAGCCCAGGGCCCAGTGGGGCCTCTGAGACCCCAGCACCAGAGGACAGCTTCATGCCTACGTGTGGCAGGAAGGGCCGAGTTACAGGGGTCCCCAAAGGAGGGACGCAGAACCAGAGATGGAAGCCCTGACAGAGACAAAGAGAGGCAGAATGAGAGACACAGACAGAGTGAGACACACAGAGAGAAAATAAGAGAAGAGAGAGGCAAAAAAAAAAAAAAAGAGAGAGAGACTGGGTGGGAGGAGAGGAAAGGGAGGAGACTGGAGAGGTGACACAGGAGAAAGTGGGGAGATCCTGAGACACTCGGGAGGAGGGGAGGAGGGGGAAGAAAGGGCCCCAGGGGCGGTGGTCCCAGGAGACAGGGCATACTGGCCAGGACCTCTGACCCCAAGTCCCAACAAAAAGCTGCTTAAGGACAGCCACAGGCGCAAGATGGATGGGCATGTGGCCGCTGGCCCCTTTGTGGCGGGGGATGAAAGGCAGCAGGCTCTGAGGACAGTCTTCAGAGCTCCCCACCGCTGAGGCTCCCCTGCCCCTCCCCCAGTGACCTCCCGAGCCTTCAAGTGTGGTGGGAGGTGGGGAGGGGAGGAGCTGAGTCCAACCAGGTGTTTCTCCAGGCTGGGCCAGTCGCACCTGAGGAAAAAGGGGGACAGGGCTGAGGGGCTGTGGGGGGCCTGGGAGGGGCTCCCTGAGTCTTTGTAGAAAGTGAATCAGTCACAGGCAAATAAGTTGGATGGGCCAGGTCGATGGGGCCCCAGCAGAGGGGGTCGAAGCTGTTGTTCTAGTGACCATAAGAGGTCCCCTGGCCAGGGCATCCCACCTCTCTCCTTTGGGCCTGGCACTGCCCTCCCGACCTTTTGGCTTCCTCCTGCCCTGTCCCCCTTGGCGCTGCCAGTCGAGAAACCAGTTCTGTTCCTGCCCTGGATAAGAATCTCTGGGCTGGGCTTTTCCCAGGCAGCGGCAGAAACCTGGCAGGAAGACAGCACCCCCGCCCCCAGCCAGGGCCAGATCTCCCCATTGCAGGCCCACCCCAGCTGCAGGCGGCCCCTTCCCGCCATCTTTCCCAGGGGCCAGTGCCACTTTCCTGCAGCCCCGCGGACACATCCTTGCTGCCTGCACTTGGTTTCCCCTGCATCAGGGTCAGACCCATGGCTCTTTATGGAAGGATGGGACCTAGGAGCGCCCTCCCCTCCTCTCCTGTGTAACTTCCTTCTCTTCCCATGACACTTGGCTCTCTAGAGCGCCTTGCCCATCCCCATTTACACTCAAACAGAAGAGCTCCTCAGAACACCCTTGTAGGAGTCAGGGTCCCTCCCTGCTTTTTCCTTGGGTGTCCCAGAAGCCAGGCTGCTCCTTTCCCTCTACTTCCCCTTCCTGAGCCCCCTCCCACTCCCCACAGGCTCCCTGCAGCTGCTCTCATCAATCGCTCTCAACGGCAGGGTCACTGGCATCGGGTGAGACAGGGTTGACCCCACTTAACCCCAGCACCAGGTCTCCTCTTGGCCCATCATTCATTTCCCATGACATTTGGTTCCTTTTTCATCCTTTAGAGATGCAGCCCCCGCTCCTCCAACGGGAAGGGATTTTAAAAGGTCATCTCCTCTGTTCTTCTCCTCCCTCATCACGTGTCTGCTGCCCTCTGTCCCTGCCCTGCACCCCAGAAACAGCGGGCTGCTCCTTGTTCCTGTCCTGGCCCACTGCAGCGCTGGTCAGCCTCTCCAGCTTCCTCATGCATCCAGCCGCTCGCAGGGGGTGGTGGGGAGACCCAATGGCAGAGGCGGAGAGGAGGGCAATTCTGGAAGCCGTCAGGGCAGATCTGGGGGCGTCTGGAGGAGTCTAGACTTGAGCCTCAGCTCCCACCCCCGCTGCTTGAGGTGAGCGGGTGTGTCAGGCCAGGCAGGGACTCAAGCTGGTGACTCAAACCTGACAGCTGCACGGTCCTCAGCAAGGAGTCCTCCCTTCCGCCGCCCCAAGGTGGAACCTTAGAAGCTGGGAATTCTAGAACCAGAGAGCAGAGTCCCAGAAGGAAGGGACCTCAGGGATCCTGCCTCTCCTCTGTGTTAGAGGAAACGAACTGGAGGGCCACAAAGGTGCACGGCCAGCTTGGGGGTCACCCAGGTGTCAGGGAAATCATTCGTCACAGAAGAGGGGCTGCTTGGGTTCAGTACAAACCAGCTTGGTCCCAACTGGTGTCAGCTAGACCCCTCCGCACCCTCTTCCTCTCCAGCGAGGGGCCTGGGTTCTTCAGTGTGGAAAGAAATGTCAGTCTTTCCTACAGCCTACATTCCCGCCTCTCATCCTGGAGTGGGCAAGCCCCTGCCCCCGCGCTAGGCCTCTCTCCTGTCCTTCCCTGTTGCAGATGATGAGGCCAGAACAGGTGTGGGGCCCTCTAGGCTCAGGTGAGGGGTTATGAACTAAGGTTTCAGGAGGAGCCTGAGAGCAGGGCACCCAGGTCTCAGCGAGAGCTGCATGGGGAGGAGGAGACACCTTGCCTGATGCAGGTTGCAGCCGGAAGGGGGGACCCAGAAGATTCCTCAGCCGCCCAACCAGCCCCTAAATCCATCCCAGCCCATCCCAGGACGTGCCTGAGTAGAAGGAGACCCAAGACACAGGCACAGGTGTCACAACTGTTTTCATATTCACTTGGGGTGCGTACAAAGAAGGACCCAGGCCTGTTAGCCTGGCCTTGGGCAGGCTGGCAGCATGTAGTCCCTTGACAAACATTTGCTGAGCATCAGCTACATGTCAGACACTAGTGAGTGGGACCTACGCACTCTCCCACTCCAGAGCTTTCATTCAGCCTTCCATCCATTGAGGAGTATTTTCCGAGCTCCTACTGTCTGCCAAGCGCATCCACTCCCGCACCTCCCCGCAAGTTCTGGAGCCAGAACGGGACCTCCAGAGCAAGCACTGTGGGACGGGTGTCCAGAAGAACCCACTTCGGCCATCACCAACCTCTGCTGCCTGAAGGCTGCCTGGGTCTCAGCCCCAGTACCCATCCTCACAGCTGCAAATAAAGGCTCAATCTTTCATCGAAGCTTTCCTGCAATTGTCCTTCTGTCATCACAGCCCCTGACGCAGAAACCAACCAAGGAGCTGTGGAAACACAGAGGCAGAAAGGTGAGGTCATCCCGTCGAGCACCCGGTCTCAGGGCCAGAACACGTTCCATACCCCAGCTGAGTCTCAGAAAGAGAGAGTCCACCCTCCCACAACCTTCTTTGGTTCACTTCTCCCCAGGGTTTGCCCATATTCCTCCAGGGAAGTCCTTCCTGGAGGCTAACTTAAGTGCCTCCTGCTGTCACTTTAACTTCTCAAGGGGATGAAACCCAGAAGATAGGCTTCTTTTCTCAAGGGGCTCAGGGACTGGGGTGGGGAGTGCTGCGGGTGCATAAGTGGGAAAACTTTCTCCACCTCTCTCAGCTTTCTTTTCTCTCTTCTCTACACCTCCTTCTCTCCCCTTCCCTCCTCTCTCTTTAGTCTCCCACTCAACTCTCAGCAGCTGGCTGGGAGCCAGCATTGTTCCTGCCTGGCTCCCCTCTCCCCCACTCCCTCTCTCTGTGCTCCCCCCTCCAGCCAGCCCAGTCCCTGGCATGCAATAGCCCCGGCTGGGGGGCAGGGCAGCATGCAAGACCTTTCCTGCCCCATCTTCTGCCTCCTTCTCACTCTGCCTTTCCAGTCCCCATTGATGGCCCCCACCCAGCATAAGAGGCTGAGGAGCTTGGGTTACCCAGGCCCCTGGTTATTTTTAATGCCACCAGCTCAGGAGATAAATATACCTCCCCCTCCCCCCAGCTGTCCTGGGCAGAGTAACACATCCCTTCCCAATTCACTCCCTCTCCTACTGTTCATCCACTCACCTCAGAGTTGACTCACCCGAACGTCTTCTGCTCACATTCTCTCCTAGTGGATCCCTCTAGACCCTGGACTCCCTGCAGCAAGCCAGCTTGACCCCCAATCTCAGAAAAGGGATGGGAGGAGAGCCTCAGTGTCTTGGCTCCACCTAGTGGCTTCTCAAGACACCATGCCTAGCCAAGGGGTCTAGCGGGAGCCTAGCCTTGATGCCACCCGGCTGGGGCAGGACTTCAGAACACTGCCGAGAAGAGATGCTGCACAGAAGTTGCTTCTGCTGGTGGCTGAGCCTCCAGGTTGAGTCTGGGCCCTGAGACCCCTCTCCCACTTGGCCAGGCGAGGGGTTGGTGGTCTAGAGCCCACTGCCTCTTCCTCTCTGTGATTCCACACCATTCTGTTAGATCCCACAATCCAGGGAGGTTCTTGGAATTCATTTCCAGGCCTCTGGAAATAGTTAAGGGCAGGAACTGCAGCTCTCCAGAGAGGACAGAAGGGGAGCCCGGAGATCAAGATGGACTGTTGTTCATTCCCGGCTTGTTAGAATTCCTGGGATTCAAGAAGCCAGCAGGCCTCCAGAACAGATCTCAAAATGAATCCCCCAAGAGTGGTTATCTGGTCTGTGCTTGAACACCCAGGAACAGGGTACTCACTCCCTCTGGTGGCAGTTTGTTCCAGAACAGAGACAAGTATTGTGACTGGCTCCTTTGGGCTGAGATTGGTGCCTGTAGCTTCCACCCTTCAGACCTGGTTCTGCCTCCTGGAACCATATAAGAAAAGTCTGAACTCTTTTACCCAAGAGCCTTTTAGACACTTAAGATGGCCCCACTCTAGGTTTTATTTATTTTGAAATAGTTCATGTACTCGATCAATAATCACATTCCAGATGGTGGTGTGCCTCTCAAGCCCCCACAGCTCCCAAGCATCAATTCCCTGCTGGCTTCTCTCTCTCTTTTCATTATTATTATTATTATTATTATTATTATTATTATTATCATCATCATCATCATTATCATTATTATTATTATTATTATCATTATTATTATTATTATTGTGATGGAGTCTCGTTCTGTGGTCCAGACTGGAGTGCAGTGGCACGATCTCGGCTTACTGCAACATCTGCCTCCTGGGTTCACATGATTCTCCTGCCTCAGCCTCCCAAGTAACTGGAACTACAGGCAAAGGCGCCTGCCATCACGCCCAGCTAATTTTTGTATTTTTTGTAGAAATGGGGTTTCACCATGTTGGCCAGGCTGGTCTTGAACTCCTGACCTCAAGTGATCTGATCGCTTTGGCCTCCCAAAGTGATGGGATTACAGGTGTGAGCCACCACACCTGGCCCCTGCTGGCATCTCTTTCTTCCTCCCAAGTCAGAGCCACTGTCCTCTCCATTCTCTTTATTGTTATTTTGCCTTTTGAAAATATTTTTGCATGTTGGGCATGGTGGCTCATACCTGTAATCCCAGCACTGTAGGAGACTGAGGAGAGAAGATCACTTGAGTCCAGGAATTTGAGACCAGCCTGGGTAACATAGTGGCAAGACCTATCCCTATTTTTAAAAACATTTTAAGCTGGGTGTGGTGTCTCATGCCTGCAATCCCAGCACTTTGGGAGGCTGAGGCAGGCGGATCACCTGAGGTCCGGAGTTTAAGACCAGCCTGACCAACATGGTGAAACCCCGTCTCTACTAAAAATACAAAAATTAGTTGGGCATGGTGGTACACGCCTGTAATCCCAGCTACTTGGGAGGCTGAGGTAGGAGAATCACTTGAACCTGGGAGGTGGAGGTTGCAGTGAGCCAAGATTGCGCCATTGCATTCCAGTCTGGGCAACAAGAGTGAAACTCCATCTCAAGAACAAAGAAACAAAAAACATTTTAAGGCCAGGCATGATGGCTCACGCCTGTAATTCCAGCACTTTGAGAGGCCGAGGCGGGTGGATCACCTGAGGTCAGGAGTTCGAGATCAGCCTAGCCAATATGGTGAAACCCTGTCTCTACTAAAAAATACAAAAATTAGCTGGGCATGGTGGCAGGGGCCTGTATTGTCAGCTACTTAGAAGGCTGAGGCAGGAGAATCACTGGAACCCAGGTGGTGGAGGTTGTAGTGAGCCAAGATCGTGCCATTGTACTCCAGCCTGGGCAACAGAATGAGACTCCATCTCAAAAAAAAAAAAATTAGAAATAATTTTAAAAATAAAAAATAATTTTAAAAAATATTTTGCCGCCAGGTGTGCTGGCTCACGCCTGTAATCCCAGCACTTTGGGAGACCAAGGTGGGCAGGTTATTTGACCCCAGGAGTTCTAGACAAACCTGGGCAATATAGTGAGACCCCATCTCTAAAAAAATACAAAAATTAGCTGGGTGTGGTGGTGTGCCCCTGTAGTCCCTGCTACTCGGCAGGTGCTGAGGTGGGAGGATCATTTGAGCCCAGGAAGGCAAGGCTGCTGTGATCTTGCCACTGCATTACAGCCTGAGAGACAAAGCAAGACCGTGTCTAAAATATATATATATATATAGACTACATATGTAAGTATCTATAAATAACATATTGTTTGGTTTGGCAGGGTTTTAGAAGTTTAAATAAGTGGCATCCACTGTGCATATTTTACTGCAGCTTGCAGTAAAATATACTGCAAATATATACTGTAGTAAAATACTGCAAAAATATACTGCAAAAATATACTGCAGTAAAATATACCGTGCCCGGCCACTGGTATGAGCACTTTTTAAAGCAATGTGGGCTGGGCGTGGTGACTCACACCTGTAATCCTAGCACTTTGGGAGGCCGAGGCGGGTGGATCACTTGAGGTCAGGATTTCAAAAGCAGCCTGGCCAACATGGTGAAACCCCATCTCTACTAAAAATACAAGAAAATTAGCTGGGCGTCATGGTAAGCGCCTGTAATCCCAGCTACTTGGGAGGCTGAGGCAGGAGAATTGCTTGAACCCGGGAGGTGGAAGTTGCAGTGAGCCAAGATCGAGCCACTGCACTCCAGCCTGGATGACAGAACGAAACTCTGTCTTCAAATAAATAAATAAATAAATACAACAATGTGACGGCCAGGTGCAGTGGCTCATGTCTGTAACCCCAGCACTCTGGGAGACCAAGGCATGTGGATCACTTGAGGCCAGGAGTTTGAGACCAGCCTGGCCAACATGGTGAAACTCCATCTCTATTAAAAATAAAAAAAAATTGGCCAGGCACAGTGGCTCATGCCTGTAATCCCAGCACTTTGGGAGGCTGAGGCGGGTGGATCACGAGGTGAGGAGATCGAGACCATCCTGGCCAACACAGTGAAACCCCGTCTCTACTAAAAAAAATACAAAAAATTAGCCAGGCGTGGTGGTGGGCACCTGTAGTCCCAGCTACTTGGGAGGCTGAGGCAGGAGAATGGCGTGAACCTGGGAGGCAGAGCTTGCAGTGAGCCGAGATTGCACCACTGCACTCCAGCCTGGGCGACAGAGCCAGACTGTCTCAAAAAAAAAAAAAAAAAAATGCAAAATATTAGCCGTGTGTGGTGGTGTGGGCCTGTAGTCCCAGCTGCTCAGGAGGCTGAGGCAGGAGAATCACCTGAACCCAGGAGGCGGAGGTTACAGTAGCCAAGATTGCACCACAGCCCTCCAGCCTGGGTGACAGAGCGAGACTCCATCTCAAACAAACAAACACAAATCAATGTGGCATTATCAGGTGAAGCTGAAGATGTGCTTTCCCTATGACCAGCAATTCCCTCCCAGGTCGCACCTGAGAAATGGGCATGTGCATGTGCCCAGGAGCATGGGCAGGAGCGTTCACAGCAGCACAGTTGGTAACAACCCAGACACCCCTTTATTCATTCATTTATTCATTTCACAAGCATACATGGAGTACCTGTGGAGGATCAGGCATGGGGAATTTGAATAAGATAGACACAGTCCTTTACAGAGGTGATTGCTCTCTGCTCAGATGAGGTGGGTATTATTGTCCCATTTTATAGATAAGGAAGCCGAGACTCAGAAAGATTATGTGCCTCACCAGAACTCAAACTCAGGTTTGCCTCCAGCACCTGTGCTCACTTCTATTTTTTTTTAAGGCAGAGTTTTGTTCTTGTTGCCCAGACTAGCATGCAACAGCTCGATCTCGGCTCACTGCAACCTCTGCCTCCCAGGTTCAAGCGATTCTCCTGCCTCGGCCTCCCAAAGTGCTGGGATTACAGGCGCCCACCACTACACCCGGCTAATTTTTTGTATTTTTAGTAGAGACGGGGTTTCGCTATATAGGCCAGACTGGTATCACTTCAGGTAATCTGCCCACCTCGGCCTTCCAAAATGCTGGGATTACAGGCGTGAGCCACCGCTCCTGGTGAGCGCCTGTACTCTTAATAGCTTTGCCGCACTGCTTCTGGATAATGCATCTTTCACTCGTCGGCACACTGTGGTATCTGTGCCCTCCTTCAGCGGGGTGTTCAGAGCCACACTCAGCCCTGGAGATGTGATCAAGCTAGCATAAGGGTGGACATTCAGTCAGCTCCCTATCCCTAATGGGAGCTTAGTGTGGGAGGGCACTGAGGTACTGTCAAACATAGACCTCAGCTTCAGCCTCTCCTGGTGGCCCGGCCCAGCCCAGCCTAACCCTAGTCCCCTAATCTCAGCTCCAACCCAGCCCCACCTGGCCTTTAGTTCTCTATTTCCTTCTCCCAAAAACTAGGTAGGTGGGTGGTGATGGAATAGGAAGACTAGATTTTAACCTAGGGAGAGGGTTTTGAATCCAGAGCTGGTCATTTCCTGGCTCCAGCGGGGCTAAGCTGGCCCTGAGTGAGATGGTAGGAGGAGCATGAGGGATGGCAAAGATACTGAAGGCTCCCTACTAGTTCCTCTCTGATTCATCCTCTGATCCCCCAACATCGCCTTCTTTCCCAGAAAGGGGGAGGTACAGGCTGAGTCAGAAGTGAAGTTCAAGTTCTGGCTGTGTGATTCTGGATAGGTTACTCAATCTCTCTGAGTTGTTTCCTCAGGTAGAAAACTGGATGATAATGATGATGGTATTACCTGTCTCACTATGCAAATCTTAAGGTTTTCAAAAATTGTTTCCCAGGGAATGTAGCTTTTCTTGAGGCAATAATGGCCCCTGGTGGCCATGCCCCAGCAGACCCCACTACCTTCTGCCGAACAGAGACCTGCGCTGAGTGAGGAAGTGGGCAGGTTGCCTCTCTGAAGTTGCTCATCAAAACCACAGACCCAGGTTGGGAGTGGTGGCTCATACCTGTAATCCCAGCACTTTTGGGAGGTCAAGGCAGGCAGATCACCTGAGGTCAGGACTTCGAGACCAGTCTGATCAACATGGTGAAACCCCGTTTCTACTAAAAATACAAAAATTAGCCAGGCATGGTGGTACGCACCTGTAATCCCAGCTAGTTGGGAGGCTGAGGCAGGAGAATTGTTTGAACCCAGGAGGCGGAGGTTGCAGTGAGCCAAGATTGCGCCACTGCACTCCAGCCTGGGTGACAGAGTGAGACTCCATCTCAAAAACAAAAACAAAAACAAAACAAACAAAAAACCCCACAGACCCAGAGAGTTAGGGTTAGATGGGAACAGCTTGTTGTTTTGTACCCTTACCCTTACCCTCTGCGACCTCATCCATGCTTATAGTGGCCCTTTATCCACCCTAACCAGGCATCACCCTTCTAAATCTCTATCCCAGCCCTCAACCCTAGAGCTGCACATCTGGAAGCTGCTGTATCTCCCCCATGCCACTATATCTCCCCTTCCCCAGGGCTTAACCACATACCTGGGAGTCTTCCCTGTCCCCTCCCTCCATCCCCACATCTAACTCATCCTGGAACACACACAGCCTAGAAATTCTCATGTCTCTTTCCTCCTCTCTACCCCTAGGCTCAGGTCTCATCCAACCTTGCTGGTGGCAACTGCCTTCTAACTCGACACCCTACCCCAACCCTCCAAGATGATCTTTCTTTTTTTTTTTTTTTTTTTTTTTTGAGACGGAGTCTCGCTCTGTCGCCCAGCCCAGGCTGGAGTGCAGTGGCGCGATCTCGGCTCACTGCAAGCTCCGCCTCCCGGGTTCACGCCATTCTCCTGCCTCAGCCTCCCGAGTAGCTGGGACTACAGGCGCCCACAACCGCGCCCGGCTAATTTTTTTTTGTATTTTTAGTAGAGACGGGGTTTCACCGTGGTCTCGATCTCCTGACCTTGTGATCCGCCCGCCTCGGCCTCCCAAAGTGCTGGGATTACAGGCGTGAGCCACCGCGCCCGGCCCAAGATGATCTTTCTAAGATGCAAATATGACCAGGCTACCCTTTGGTTGAGGTTAAAACCCTTCATGGCTCCTTGCTGCCTAGAGGACAAAGGCCCATGTTCCTCCCTTCACCATGCCTGCCCCCTCCTCTGGGTTCCCTTGCTCATGCTTGCTTGTCTACAAGGAACACACTCCCTGGCTCCCAGGCCTGTCCTCTAACACACCCATAGGCTCCTTGGGGAAGGGCTCCATATCGCTCATCATTGATTCCTTTGCAACATTTATTAGGTGCCTACCGTGCCTACCTGGTATTCAACAGGTGCTTAATAAATATTGTTTGGCCGGGTGAGGTGGCTCACACCTGTAATCCTAACACTTTGGGAGGCCGAGGTGGGTGGATCACTTCAGCCCAGAAGTTCAAGACCAGCCTGGGCAACATAGGGAAACCCCATCTCTACAAAAAATAAACAAAATTAGCTGGGTATAGTGGCATGCACCTGTGGTCCCAGCTACTCGGGAGGCTGAGGTGGAAGGATCACTTGGGCCCGGGAGGTCAAGGCTGCAGTGAGCCTTGACAGCACCACTACACTCCAGCCTGAGGGACCGAGTGAGGCCCTGTCTCAAAAAGAAAAAAAGCTGGGCTCGGTGGCTCATACCTGTAATCCTAGCACTTTGGGAGGCCCAGGTGGGAGGATTGCTGGAGTTCAGGAGTTTGAGACCAGCCAGGGCAACATAGTGAGACCTCTTCTCTACAAAAATAAAAAACAAAAGACTAGCTGGGTGTGGTGGCACGTACCTGTAGTCCCAGCTACTTGGGAGGTTGAAATAGGAGGATCGCTTGAGCCTGGGAGGTTAAGGCTGCAGTGAGCCGTGATTGCATTACTGCACTCTAGCCTGGGTGACACAGTGAGATCCTGTCTCAAAAAATAAAAGGAAGTAAAATTAAAAGAAATAAATCAGTAAGAAAACCAAGACCCAGAGGGGTGACTTGATTAGTTCAGATATCCCATAGTAACACAGGACTCCTCGTTCAATGTTTTTTTCACTCCACTGGGCTGCTCCTTAGTTTCTACCCCCACGACAGAGAATGGGAAGGCCACCTTTCCTGCTGTGGACATGAAGGGAAAGAGAGGGCAGGAAAGCCAGTCCCATCATCCCTCCCGTAGGGAAAGGAGAAAATGGAGTGAGAAGGAACATTCCCACCTCCTGGTGTCCAAGCCTCCCTTCTGTGGCTGGGGAAAAGCAGGACAGAAAGGCAGAGGCCAGCCTGGGTGCAGAGCTCCCAGGTCCCAGCCGGGCTGCCCAGAAGAGGCCGTTCCCTTTCCCTGCTTCTCAGGTGCCTTGGTACAGAGCTTCTCAAAGTTGATCCCCTGCCACCTGGTCTCCATCCTGTTTGTTTCCCTTTCCCCATCTCTTTTCTAAGACTCATTGCTGACCTTATCCTTGCCACACACATCCAGTGGGACCTGTCTAGCTGGGAAATGGAGGGAAAGGGAGAAGAAGGGAGAGCAGAGGAGGGGCTAAATTAGGGATGAGGGCAAGAGCGACTTCCTGGCCCCTGCCCTAGCCCATGCATTGTGAGGCAAAGAAGGTTGGGGTAGGGGAGGTGACAAAAATGAAAGAGTTTTAGATCTGTCTGACCACTGCCTGCAGTGTTTTGTTGTATCTCCCCCTCCTGTCCTGTAATGACTTTTTGGCAGATTCCAGAGCTTTCTGGGCACTTTGGGCTATACAAGTCCTACATAGTTCAATTGACCCAGTTTTAAACTTCAATTACCTATCCCATTAAAACACTCTTCATTACTTGCTAGCCAAGGCTTGACCCCAGGTCCAAAGACCGGCACTGGGGAGAGGAATGCTCTGCTCTTTGCGCCCACCCCCACCCCTGTAGCCCCCTCTGAGGCTTATTTCCCCTCTGTAGGAGAGGAAGACACAGGGTAGGTGCCACTTACCTAGTGTTACAGTCAACCTCCCTCAGATGTGAGCCTCCCTTGGGTGTGGTGACACCCGAACCGGCTGCACCATGGGGGCTCCTTTTTGGGGTCCTCTTGGCCCACAGAACCTCACCTGTCTCCTCCTGTGCCCCTCTCCTTTCCCCATTCATCTCTCTCCAGGCTCTGTGTCTCTTGTTTGGTGAGGCCAAGAGAGTGGATGAGCAAGTCCTCCACCCTGAAAGACAGCTGGCCTGGAGCGGGATGCCAGTGTGTCCTTCAGCAGGCCCTGCCTTGAGGAGTCCTTCCTTGGGGAGGCTGCACGCACTCTCCTTGGTAGGCATCATCCTTGCCCTCTGAGCAGAGGAGGGAAAGCCACAGCCTGCCATCCCGAGCTGGTCATTCCATACTCCAGTGCTGCTGGTCACGGCCTCCTCACATTCCACCTGCCTTCTCTAATGCAGACTTGGGTGGGGAGAAGGCCTTCAGGATGGAGGCTGGCAATTTCCTTTGGGCTGTGTGTGTGCTACTCAGAGGCCATTATTTTTGGTTTCAGAGCTTAGACACAAGTTCATTCAGAAAGTCTTCATCAAACATTATTCCAGGACGGGCGCGGTGGCTCACGCCTGTAATCCCAGCACTTTGGGAGGCTGAGGCAGGTGAATCACTTGAGGCCAGGAGTTTGAGATCAGCCTGGCTAACATGGTGAAAACCCGATCTCTACTAAAAAAAAAAAAAAAAAAAAAAATTAGCTGGGCATGGTGGCACAAGCCTGTAGTGCCAGCTACTCGGGAGACTGAGAATCGCTTGAACCAGGGAGGCAGAGGTTGCAGTGAGCCGAGATCACACCACTACACTCCAGCCTGGATGATGGAGTGAGACTGTCTCCAAAATAAATAAATAAAATTTAAAAAATTTAAAAATTAAGAATACAAAAACATTATTCCAAGATCCCTTACCATCTGGTCATCTTCTTCTGGGATTAACTCCAATCCATCAAGGTTCCTCTTGAAATATAGTGTCCAGTACAACACTCCAGATGTGGAGGACGATGGGAATGTTGCCACTGCTCATCTGGACACCTCACATCTATAGTCACTTATATCCTTTTCACTTTTTTAGACAGCCACTTAGTATTGGTTTCTTCCTAACAAGCTTGTAGTCTTCTAAAACCCCCAGCTCTTTCTTCTTCGCTAGACGTGCCCTACTCTTCAACTGGTCTTTATTCTTCTCTTCTTATGCTGTTGATTTTTTGAAACCAAAAGCAGAATTTTACACTTATCCCTATTAAATGTCTTTTTTTTTTTTTTTTTTTTTTTTGGATGGGGTTTCACTCTTGTTGCCCAGGCTGGAGTGCAATGGTGCAATCTCAGCTCACCACAACCTCCGCCTCCCTGGTTCAAGTGATTCTCTTGCCTCAGTCTCCCGAGTAGCTGGGATTACAGGCATGCGCCACCATGCCCGGCTAATTTTATATTTTTAGTAGAGATGGGGTTTCTCCTTGTAGGTCAGGTTGGTTTTGAACTCCCGACCTCAGGTGATCTGCCCACCTCGGCCTCCCAAAGTGCTGGGATTATAGGAGTGAGCCACCGTGCCCAGTCTGTTTTTTTTTTTTTTCTATTTTGTTAAAATATAACTCTCAGTTCTTGCATAGTCTGTAGATCTGATAAACATGGCTTCCATGTTTTCATTCAAGTCTTTAATTAAAACTTTTAATTGTCAGGACCAAGGACAGAATTCCCTCTGGGCAGCACACAGAGCCTCCCCTAGGCTTGCTCGTGGCCATCTCTGGGGATGACTGCTCAGCTGACTTTGTATCCACTGGCTGTAGTACCACATAGCTCATATGTCCTGGGTCCAGAGACCCAATAAAAGGTACAGCCAATGGCCCCACAAACATCCCAGTAACCAAATGCAGTCACCAGGGAAAGAGAGGAAGGGAGGGCGGGCCTAAGTTTCTCTAGGGAGCGCCTTATTTCTCTAAGTGCCTCGAATATTGGGTATCTGCTTAGAATCTGGTAAGCACTGACATCAGATCCTCTAGGCTGTGAATGCTGGAGCCTACCATCTCCTGTTTTAGGAAAATCAACACCACACTCTTCCCCAGAATTCTTAACCATCTCTATTCCCCGTAATTCCTAAAACTCACCAAGAGTGATTCACGAGAGGAGGTTTCCTTCAGCTTAATAGCTTTCATTGTGACGGTCCTCAAAAAAAGCTTTATACAAAGACTTCCCCATACACCGTCTTATTTGATTATCAGAACAAACTTATAGAGATAGGTGGGTATTAACCTGCTTTACCAAATAGTTAAACTCAGGCTCACTTAGAGAAATTATGTGATTTGTCCAAGGTCATTCAGTTAGAAAGTGCAAAAGTCATCTGCTCTTTGCATGAGACACAGTTTCAAATGTCTGCCTTCTGGGTGAGGGTGAGGGGTTCAGAGAGGAACCCCCAGCCCAATGCCACCCTACCTCTTTAGGGGACTCCCCCAAGAATCCCAGGGGATCTCAAACATTTAGCATCCCTCTTCTCCCAGACAGAAAGTGAAAGAGAGAAGGAGGTCAGGTGCGGTGGCTCACGCCTGTAATCCCAGCACTTTGGGAGGCCAAGGTGGGTGGATCACCTGAGGTCAGCAGTTCAAACCAACCTGGCCAACATGGTGAAACCCCACCTCTACTAAAAATACAAAAATTAGCCTGGCATAGTGGCGGGCAACTGTAATCCCAGCTACTCGAGAGGCTGAGGCAGGAGAATCACCTGAACCTGGGAGGTGAAGTTTGCAGTGAGACAAGATCACATCACTGCACTTCAGCCTGGGCAACGGAGCAAAACTCCCTCTTAAAAATAAAAATAGGCCGGGCGCGGTGGCTCAAGCCTGTAATCCCAGCACTTTGGGAGGCCGAGACAGGTAGATCACGAGGTCAGGATATCAAGACCATCCTGGCTAACACGGTGGAACCCCGTCTCTACTAAAAAAATAAAAAAATAAAAAATAAAAATAAAAGAAAGAGAGGAAGAGATTCCAAGCCAGCTCTGCTGGCCACAGCTCTAGGGAGACCTCAACCCAAACCAAACAGCAGGATTTATGAAGTTATGCAAGGTTGAAGGAGCCTGGGCATCCCAGATCCTCAGCCTCCTGGCCTGCACTGACTCTTAGTCAATCTCCTGTCACTAACCCCTCCCTGGCCTCCATTCTACATATTGGTGGTGAATTCCAAAGCCCCACTGGCCTGGGGACAGCGATGGGGGCCTTAAGAGACTCCTCAAGGGGAGGGGGTATTGATGGGATGACTTCCTGGTTATTGACCTGGCTGTACCCTCTACCCAGAAAAACCCCTCCATCCTTTGTGCTGCCCGGCTCTGTCCCCAGCACCTTGGAGGCTGATCAAGTATTCTAGTCATCTTATTATGTTTACCTCCACCACCAGACTATGAGTGCCCATCACTGTTGACCTCACATCACCAAACTATAAGCATTTCCAGGGCTGGGACAGAGTCCCAGCAATCTCTTTGGTGCTGACACATAGTAGGTGCTCAATTAACACTTGAGCTAAATTGGATTTAGCAGCTTGATCAGAAATGCCTTCCCGGAAGATCCCCTCTGTCTCATTATCCCTGCATCTCCTCCCCAGCCCTGCTTCTCCTTCACTGTAAATCCCCCAAATTCCACTTGTCCTTTACCTCCCAGCTCAAGGATGCGCCCCGTCCAGAGAGCCTTCCTTACTACTCTCACCCTTGGTGAGCTCTCTACTTCATAAACTGTAGAATCCTTTTTTTTTTTTTTTTTTTTTTTTTTTTTTTTTTTTGAGACGGAGTCTGGCTCTGTCGCCCGGGCTGGAGTGCAGTGGCCGGATCTCAGCTCACTGCAAGCTCCGCCCCCCGGGTTCCCGCCATTCTCCTGACTCAGCCTCCCGAGTAGCTGGGACTACAGGCGCCGCCACCACGCCCGGCTAGTTTTTTGTATTTTTTTTTAGTAGAGACGGGGTTTCACCGTGTTCGCCAGGATGGTCTCGATCTCCTAACCTCGTGATCCGCCCGTCTCGGCCTCCCAAAGTGCTGGGATTACAGGCTTGAGCCACCGCGCCCGGCCTAACTGTAGAATCCTTAAAAGGCTGTTTTGAAGATTAAGTCAGGTCATGGAAGTAAAATGTTAGAACACGACTGGGCACATCATAAAGGCTGGATAAACTTGGGCTAGTGGTTAGGAAGGAAAGAGTGGCCTCTTCCTGCTGCTTCCACTTCTGAAAGCCGCCAGAGGGCGTCCACCACCCAGAATTCTCTGGCAGGGGGTGCGGGAGAAGGGGCCCCTCCCCAAGAACAGAACTTTCTAAAGTGGATGTTTGAACATCGCAGTTATAGGGAAGAGTTGTAGAAAGGATGGAGAGACAAACGTTCTTAAGCCCATGACGGCCCTTCACCTGGTCGCTCCCTTTTCTGATGGAGACTCGGGCAATAGCGTGTGTGTGTGTGTGTGTGTGTGTGTGTGTGTGTGTGTGTCCCAATATCAGACATTTGTTCTTGTTTTCCAGGCAGTGTCTCCAGCTTCTTTCTGTAATGCTGTAGTACTCTCTCCAGTATTTCAGGAGGATGAGCATTTGTTATTTTAAAAAAAACCAAAAAACAAAAAAAAAACCTGGCCACATTCATTTCTTTCAGCAGCCATGCGATTTCCATCACTGCTCCCATTTTATGGATGAAGAAACTGAGTTAGAGGAATTCAGTAAGTGATACCTCTCTCGGATGTGTCGAGTAACTGAGACTGCACTCCCTCCAGGCTGGAACGTCCTGGCACCCCCACTCCCACAGGCTCGGTTCTGTGCATTATTTGCCTTTTTTGCGGATTGTGACCCTTCTTCACGGCCTCCTCCCTCAGAAAGCCACCACCCTCAGATCCGATTCTCCATGGTAGGGCTTCTTCTTTGGTTCCACTCTCCAGCACCCTGGGGAAGCAGGGACAGAGGCTGCTGCCACTCTCTGACCTCTAAGGGGTTAAGACCTGGGTCCCGCCCCTCTTCCCGCCCGCCTGGCGGGAGTATGAATAGCCTCGCTCCCACTCCCGACTCTCAGTCGCTCAGGCTACTCCCACCCCGCCCCGCCCCGTCATTGTCCCCGTCGGTCTCTTTTCTCTTCGGTCCTAAAAGCTCTGTGAGCCGCTCCCTTTTCCTGGTGCCCAGCGTCTGTCCATCCTCAGTGGGTCAGACGAGCAGGATGGAGGGCTGCATGGGGGAGGAGTCTTTTCAGATGTGGGAGCTCAATCGGCGCCTGGAGGCCTACCTGGGCCGGGTCAAGGCGCTGGAGGAGCAGAATGAGCTGCTCAGCGCCGAGCTCGGGGGGCTCCGGGCACAATCCGGGGACACCTCCTGGCGGGCGCGAGCCGACGATGAGCTGGCGGCCCTGCGGGCCCTCGTTGATCAGCGCTGGCGGGAGAAGCACGCGGCCGAGGTGGCGCGCGACAACCTGGCTGAAGAGCTGGAGGGCGTGGTGGGCCGATGCCAGCAGCTGCGGCTGGCCCGGGAGCGGACGGCGGAGGAGGTAGCCCGCAACCGGCGCGCCGTCGAGGCGGAGAAATGCGCCCGGGCCTGGCTGAGCAGACAGGCGGCAGAGCTGGAGCGCGAGCTAGAGGCTCTACGCCTGGCGCACGAGGAAGAGCGCATCGGCCTGAACGCACAGGCTGCCTGTGCCCCCCGCTGCCCCGCGCCGCCCCGCGGGCCTCCCGCGCCGGCCCCGGAGGTGGAGGAGCTGGCAAGGCGACTGGGCGAGGCGTGGCGCGGGGCAGTGCGCGGCTATCAGGAGCGCGTGGCGCACATGGAGACGTCGCTGGGCCAGGCCCGCGAGCGGCTGGGCCGGGCGGTGCAGGGTGCCCGCGAGGGCCGCCTGGAGTTGCAGCAGCTCCAGGCTGAGCGCGGAGGCCTCCAGGAGCGCAGGGCAGCGTTGGAACAGAGGTTGGAGGGCCGCTGGCAGGAGCGGCTGCGGGCTACTGAAAAGTTCCAGGTGAGGAGGTTGAGGGCCTGGGTGAGAGAAAGTTCCAGAAAGCTCCAGAAAGTCCCTTATGAAGCTCAGAGACCTTCTGGGAAGGGAGTGGGGCTAGCTGGCTGTTGAATCAGGAGCCAGTTCTCAGAAACCTGGTGCCACAAGTCCTAGACTTTTACAGCCCCGTCTAGTGTAGGGTGCGAATGGTGGGGCTTCTCAAAACACATCCCTGGGTGGGCAGTCAGGCCCAAGACTCATTGCAGCAGCACCCCCCCCCCCCCACTCTCTGGGTGGCACCGTCTGGCTCTGATGATGACCGGGGCTCCGGGCCCCTCCCCAGGCTCTGCTATTACTGGGAAGATGCCCAGCACTATCGCCTCTGCGCTGAGTCTGGTGGCCTGGTCACTCAGAATCTCCAAGTTCCTCACAGCCCTCCTTCCCCTGAGGGGAGGAGTGAGGGGCCCTGAATGAATGGTTACCAGCCCCCTCCCATGTCATGGCTTCTCGGCTCCCTGGAGCACATTCCAGAGGCCCATAACAGCTGCTCCTTCTCACAGGGCACAGATGTGACCAGCAGCTGCGAAAACAGCTTCTTGCCTGAGCCACACAGAGGTGCCATGGCCACCTCCCCATCCCTCCTCTCAGAGGAGAGAGAATCCAGAACATGTGGGAAATTGGGTGGGGCGGGGGTGGGAGCCTGCTGTGAGGAGCAGGAGACAGCTATGGGAGATGGGACCAATGGGGGACTGGGGCTGTTTGCCTTCCAGTCCTGCAGGCTCCAGGCCTCTTGATTAATCGTTTTTCCTTCTGCTTCCACTTTTTTTTTCCCTCTTCTCCTCTCCATAACCCATCACCTCCCCTTCCTGTGGGGGCTGTGTTCTGAGCAACATGTGCTACCATTTAATCAGCATCCTCAGAGGAGGAGCAGTGGGAGAGGGCTGAGAGGGCTGACAGGGGCCCTGGGCTTATCTTGGCTGATCCAGAGGGGGCTCTCTGGGCAGGGAGTAGGGTGGGGGAGACGGGGGTCTGCTGCACAGAGAAGTCAGCCAGGGAGCAGGAGGTGCTTCCCAGGCAGCAGCAGCGGGCAGGACACAGGTTGGTTCGCAGAAGGGACCCCAGCCCCTCCGCTGACTGCCTCTTGCCTGCCCTGCAGCTGGCTGTGGAGGCCCTGGAGCAGGAGAAACAGGGCCTACAGAGCCAGATCGCTCAGGTCCTGGAAGGTCGGCAGCAGCTGGCGCATCTCAAGATGTCCCTCAGCCTGGAGGTGGCCACGTACAGGTACGAGATGAGCCCTGTCTACCCAGGCACACAGAGGTGCACACACATGCTGGGGCAGACTGTGTGGCTGAAGGGGACCAGAGGTGTAGGTGATGGTAACTCTGCTGCCACTGGGTTCTGTAACTCTAGGCTAGTGACTTCCACACCGAAACATGTCCTGCCTGAAACCATCTGCTCTCCCGTAGGTTGGAGACCTGAAAAATGTCCTGTGCCCAGGAAATTCCCCCAGGAGAGATGATATTGCTGAGTGGGACAGCCTCTGGAGAGGGGCTGGACCCGTGCGGGGCAACTGTATCCAGACCCTCCCCCCAAGGGGCAAAGCTCCAACTCTATGCGTGCCCACACCCCGGGGGCCATGTCCTTTGGCAACCACGGAAAGGAGGCATTGCAGGCATGGGGTGGCTGCACTGACTTGCCACCTGACCTGGGCCTCAGCCTTGTCTAGGGGCTGAGAGCTGGGCTGGGGGACTTCCAAGGCCTCTTCTAGCCTGGATGTCATGGGGCCTGACTCCTCTGATGCCCCCTAGTGCCCTTGGTCCTGCCCAACCTTTCATCGTCCACATTTTCTGTTTTCCTAGAAATGGCTGAGACCAAGGAGGGGCGGCTTCTCACTTGCTATGTGGCCTTGGGCAAAGCCCGCAGTCTCTTCTGGGAAATTGGCCCTGTTGGCTGAGGGGCCATTGATGGACCCTGAGGAAGGGGCTCTGTGGCTGGTGAAGGGCCATATGAGGTCAGGAAAGGAGGGGAGGCAAGGCCCAGAGATGGAAGGTCAGTGAGGCTCTGGGGAGGATGTGGAAGAGAGGGGCTCCACCACCAGGGAAGAGAAGCCCAGAAGGAAGGCCACAGCATTGGGAAGGACAGAGGTGAGGCTACAGCAAGTGCTAACCAGTCTCAGAGATCATGGAGCAAAGCAGAGAGGAGTAGCTGCTCAGCCTAAGTTGTTGAGTTGATTGGTCCCTGCTCCCCTCATTGGTTCAAGGGGCACTGAGGCAGGGGCCTGGACACAAAGACCTCCGTGCACCGAAGAGCTTGGGATCCAGAGTGCTTAGAGATCCTAAGATGAGGGCCCTGACCCCAAGTGAAACCACCGAGGGGAAGGGTCTGGTGGGCCCCGAGGAATTTAACTGCTGGTTTTTGAGGCATGAAAAGGATTTGGAGAGGGGGAGCTGAATTCATTTGCTTTTGTCTGTCGCTAGCTCTGGGGGCCACCAGGGAAGGAGGAGGGAGCCCATCCCATGGGAACGGCCTGAGAATTCCCACTTCCCCAGAATCCTCTCCTTCTCAGACCCTCCAGATGGTGACTTGGACAATGGCAGCAATTAGCATGAGAATCGGTCCCCCACACAGAGGATGAGGTCATCGGCCTGGGGTGGGAGGAGGAGGCTAGCCTAAGCCTTGTGTGCGTGTGTGTAGGGCAGTGTCCGACTGTGTGGGAATCTGCTTCTATGTCTGAGCTCTGCTGTGTATCCCAATACGGTGTGACTCTGTGTGACCAAGTGTGTGACGTCTGTGGGTATGTGACTATGTGATTTCACCCTGAGTGTGACTTTTGTGTGACATTGTCAAATGAAGAGGAAGCCTGCAGGGCCAGGATGGTACAAGCTCAGCCTGAGTTGTCCCCAGCTGGCTTGCTGCCTGCAGGCCTGGGGGCAGAGGGCTGACCCCACTTTCCCTCCCTCCTCTCCAGGACCCTCCTGGAGGCTGAGAATTCCCGGCTGCAAACACCTGGCGGTGGCTCCAAGACTTCCCTCAGCTTCCCGGGTAAGAGGGGCCAAGATCCCACAGAAACTACCCTGCTTTGCTCTTCATATCCCAGACCTATCTTTCCCTAGAGGCACCAATCTAAATCACAAGTCCGTGGCCTCCAGAGTCAGTGAGCATGCTCTCAGCCCAGCCGTGGGCACCAGGGGCAGGCGCATGGACACTCTTGCCAGTGGTGGCCGCTCTGTGTCTCCCCTCACTGCCAGTGGTATACTGATGCTGTTTCTTCCCCCTCTGCCTTTCCAGACCCCAAGTTGGAGCTGCAATTCCCTGGGACCCCAGAGGGCCGGCGTCTTGGATCTTTGCTCCCAGTCCTGAGCCCAACTTCCCTCCCCTCACCCTTGCCTGCTACCCTTGAGACACCTGTGCCAGCCTTTCTTAAGAACCAAGAATTCCTCCAGGCCCGTACCCCTACCTTGGCCAGCACCCCCATCCCACCCACACCTCAGGCACCCTCTCTTGCTACAGATGCAGAGATCAGAGCCCAGGATGCTCCAGTCACTCTGCTCCAGGCACAGGGTGGGAGGAAACAGGCTCCAGAGCCTCTGCAGGCTGAAGCCAAGGTGGCCATTCCTGCCAGTGTCCTGCCTGGACCAGAGGAGCCTGGGGGCCAGTGGCAAGAGGCCGGTACAGGCCAGTCCCCAGAGGACCATGCCTCCTTGGCCCCACCCGTCAGCCCTGACCACTCCAGTTTAGAGGCTAAGGATGGAGAATCCGGTGGGTCTAGAGTGTTCAGCATATGCCAAGAGGAAGGTGAAGGACAAATACGGGGGTTGGTAGAGAAAGAAACAGCCATAGAGGGTAAAATGGTGAGCAGCTTGCAGCAGGAAATATGGGAAGAACAGGATCCAAACAGGAAGGAAATCCAGGACTCCCAGGTTCCTTTGCAAAATGAAACCCTGAAGTCTCTGGGAGAGGAGATTCAAGAGTCACTGAAGACTCTGGAAAACCAGAGCCATGAGACATTAGAAAGGGAGAATCAAGAATCTCCGAGGTCCTTAGAAGAAGACTTAGATACACTAAAAAGTCTAGAAAAGGAAAATAAAGAGCTATTAAAGGATGTGGAGGTAGTGAGACCTCTAGAAAAAGAGGCTGTAGGCCTACTTAAGCCTATAGGAAAAGAGGACACACAGACATTGCAACCCCTGCAAAAGGAGAATCAAGAACTAATGAAATCTCTTGAAGGTAATCTAGAGACATTTTTATTTCCAGGAAAGGAAAATCAAGAATTAGTAAGTTCTCTGCAAGAGAACTTAGAGTCATTGACAGCTCTGGAAAAGGAGAATCAGGAGCCACTGAGATCTCTAGAAGTAGAGGATGAGGAGGCACTGAGATCTCTGACAAAGGTGAATCAGGAACCCCTGAGGTCTCTTGAAGATGAGAACCAAGAGGCCTTTAGACCTCTGGAAAAAGAGAACCAGGAACCACTGAACTCTCTAGAAGAAGAGGACCAGAGTATTGTGAGACCTCTAGAAACAGAGAATCACACATCACTGAGGTCTTTAGAAGAAGAGGACCAAGAGACACTGAGAACTCTTGAAAAAGAGACTCAACAGCCACAGAGGCCTCTAGGGGAAGAGGATCAGATGACATTAAGACCCCCAGAAAAAGTGGATCCAGAACCACTGAAGTCTTTTGACCAGGAGATAGCTAGACCTCTTGAAAATGAGAATCAAGAGTTATTAAAGTCACTCAAAGAAGAGAGTGTAGAGGCAGTAAAATCTTTAGAAACAGAGCTCCTACAATCACTGAAGTCTGCAGGACAAGAGAACCTGGAAACATTGAAATCTCCAGAAACTGAGGCACCACTGTGGTCTCTAGAAGAAATAAATCAGGGGACAATGAAACCTCTAGAAATTCAAGAACCACTGGAGTCTGTGGAAGTGAACCAAGAGACATTGAGACTCCTAGAAGAGGAGAATCAGGAACCATTGAGATCTCTAGGAGCATGGAACCTGGAGAATTTGAGATCTCCAGAGGAGGTAGACAAGGAAAGTCAAAGGAATCTGGAAGAGGAAGAGAACCTGGGGAAGGGAGAGAACCAAGAGTCACTGAGGTCTCTGGAGGAGGAGAGACAGGAGCTGCCGCAGTCTGCAGATGTGCAGAGGTGGGAAGATACGGTGGGAAAGGACCAAGAACTGTTTCAGGAAAGCCCCGCTGGGATGGCTGGAGTGGAAAATGAGGATGAGGCAGAGCTGAACCTGAGGGAACAGGATGGCTTCGCTGGGAAGGAGGAGGTGGTAGAGCAGGGAGAGGCGAATGCCACAGAGGAGGTCTGGATCCCAGGCGAGGGGCACCCAGAGAGCCCTGAGCCCAAAGAGCAGAGAGGCCTAGCCGAGGGAGCTAGTGGGAAGGGAGGGGCTGAGGGCCTCCAGGACCCCGAAGGACAATCACAACAGGTGGGGGCCCCAGGCCTCCAAGCTCCCCAGGGGCTGCCAGAGGCGATAGAGCCCCTGGTGGAAGATGAGGATGTGGCCCCACGGGGTGGCCAAGCTTCCCCAGAGGTCACGTTGGCGTCAGAGCCTGTCACGGGTGAGTCTGCTGTGGGAGCTGAGCCAGGCCCGTGGCAGGAGGTGGGAGGGCTGGAGGACTCAGGCCATCTGACCAGGGAAGAGGTGATGGAACCACCCCTGGAAGAGGAGAATTTGGAGGCAAAGAGGGTTCAGGGCTTGGAAGGGCCTAGAAAGGACCCAGAGGAGGCAGGTGCTCTGGGGACAGAGCTCTCCGAGTTGCCCAGGAAGAGTAGAGACCCTTGGGAGTCTCCCAAGGGTTGGGAGGAGTCAGAGGCTGAGGCCCCCAGGGAAGCAGAGGAGGCGTTCCCTGCTGAGACCCTGGGCCACGATGGAAGTGATGCCCCTCCACCTCCGCCCCTGGGGTCAGAGGAAGCTGAGAAGGATGTACCACCAGTGCTGGTCTCCCCCAGCCCAACGTACACCCCAATCCTGGAAGATGCCCCTGGGCCCCAGCCTCAGGCTGAAGGGAGCCAGGAGGCTAGCTGGGGGGTGCAGGGGAGGGCTGAGGCCCTGGGGAAAGTAGAGAGTGAGCAGGAGGAGTTGGGTTCTGGGGAGATCCCCAAGGGCCTCCAAGAGGAGGGGGAGGAGAGCAGAGAAGAGAGTGAGGAGGATGAGCTGGGGGAGACTCTTCCCGACTCCACTCCCCTGGGCCTCTACCTCAGGTCCCCCACTTCCCCCAAGTGGGACCCCACTGGAGAGCAGAGGCCACCCCCTCAAGGGAAGACTGGAAAGGAGGGCTGGGACCCTGCTGCCCTGGCTTCCAAGGGCCTTGAGGCCCCACCCTCAGAAGAGGAGGAGGGGGAGGAGGGAGAAGAAGAGTGCGGCCGTGACTCTGACCTGTCAGAGGAATTTGAGGACCTGGGGACTGAGGCATCTTTTCTTCCTGGGGTCCCTGGGGAGGTGGCGGAACCTCTAGGCCAGGTGCCTCAGCTGCTACTGGAGCCTGCAGCCTGGGATCGGGATGGGGAGTCTGATGGGTTTGCAGATGAGGAAGAAAGTGGGGAGGAGGGAGAGGAGGATGAGGAGAAGGGGAGGGAGCCAGAGGCTGGGCGGTGGGGGCCAGGATCCTCTGTTGGCAGCCTCCAGGCCCTGAGTAGCTCCCAGAGAGGGGACTTCCTGGAGTCTGATTCTGTGGGTGTCAGTGTCCCCTGGGATGACGGCTTGAGGGGTGCAGTGGCTGGTGCCCCCATGACTGCCCTGGAAACTGAGTCCCAGGACAGTGCTGAGCCTTCTGGTTCAGAAGAAGAGTCAGACCCTGTTTCCTTGGAGAGGGAAGACAAAGTCCCTGGCCCTCTGGAGGTCCCCGGTGGGATGGAGGACTCAGGCCCAGGGGCAGACATCATTGGTGTTAATGGCCAGGGTCCCAACTTGGAGGAGAAGTCACAGCATGTGAATGGGGGAGTGATGAACGGACTGGAGCAGTCTGAGGAAGTGGGGCAAGGGACGCTGCTCGTCCCTGAGGAAGACCGAGGGAGCCCCTTTCAGGAGGAGGAGGGGAGTGCCCTGAAGACCTCTTGGGCAGGGGCTCCTGTTCACCTGGGCCAGGGTCAGTTCCTGAAGTTCACTCAGAGAGAAGGAGATAGAGAGTCCTGGTCCTCAGGGGAGGACTAGGGAAAGACCATCTCCCTGGCACTGGGGACTTAGGGGTGCAGGGAGTGGGAGGATGTCTCCAAGCCCGCTCCCTGCTCAGGGGCAGCACTCTTAACTTATGATCTCTTGACCTGTGGTTTCTGGCTGAGAGGCCTGGCCGGCTAAGGTGAAAAGGGGTGTGGCAAAGGAGCCTACTCCAAGAATGGAGGCTGTAGGAATATAACCTCCTGCCCTGCAAAGAGGATCTCTTGCCTGCACCATCTCATAGGCTAAGTAAGCTGAATCCCGATAGTACTAGGCCCCCTTCCCTCCACATCCCATCAGCTGGAAAAGTCCTGTAGCCCAGAGCCTTCTCCAAAGGAAGGGTGACATGCTGGCTTTTGTGCCCAAGCTCACCAGCCCTGCCCCATCTCACTGCAGTAGCACCACCCTCCTGGGCTGTCTGGCCTGTGGCTAATGGAGGTGATGGCACTCCCGTGTCCTGACCCCCCCATCCCTGCCACCTGTGGCCCTGCCTGGCTAGTCCCTGCCTGAATAAAGTAATGCCTCTGCCTTCCAAGTCTGGACTCTTCCTTCCGCCTCTCAGAGGGGCCCCTCAGAGTTAGTACAGGAGCAGAGATGGGGTGGTGGGGGAGACTGTTGGGGAGGAGGGATGAGATGCTGGTGCTGGGGAGGGGCTGCCTCCTGAGGAGAGGAGGACCCTGGAGACCTCCCTGGAGACCTCCTTGGGGGATGAGGGCAGACAGACCCAAGCTGCAGACAGCAGTGCTGGGGCCTGGGGAGGGCCAGGGGCTGTAGCTTGGCTGGGGGAGGCCAGTCCAGGTGACCTCAGCGCCTGCAGAAGCCAGGCCTGTCATCATCTCTGCCCACAGCACTGATTACAGGGATTAGGCCTTGGGGCCACCCCCACCCTGGTATGTCCCCCGCCATTAGCCCCTTGGTGCCGCCAGCATAATAAGCCCCCTTGTCTCCAAACCCAAACAAGTGGTCTGGCCTGATCTGCTCCCCCTGGCTTGGTGGGAGCAGGGTGAAGGAAGAGGCAGGCCTATTCGGCTTCAGTCTGGCTGCGTGGCCTCAGGTCAGCATTGATCCTCTAAGCCTCAGACTCTGCCACACAATGAGAGAGGCTGGGCCAGGTGACCTGGGAGCCTCCCTGGGCCCAGGAGAGCAGGAAGGAGGCTGAGGACAGCATAGCTCTTCGGTAGGACTTCCCTCCAACGCTGCAGCAGGAGGCAGGGGAGAGGGGAGAGTGGGGGGCTGAACTGTCGGGGTCGGGGCTGGGGGTGTGCTGATGACAGTGCTGTGCTGGCAGCAGCTTAGCCCAAGGGTCCTCCAGCCACAGCGTCTCCTCCTCCCCCCGCTTCCCAGGAACTCTCTGTGTCCCTGTGTAGGACAGGGAGGGGACCAGGGGTTCCTGGATTAGGTGGGGCCTGCAGGCCTTGAAGTCAGGATACCCAAATAGAAACCACTCGCTGCTTCAGCTCTGTGGGGAAGGAAGATCTGGCGACACCTCTAAATAGCGCTGGTGGGGGTGGGATAGGGGCTGCCAAACAAATGTTCCAGTTTGGAGCGGATCCCAAGTCCGGGAGCAGGCTCTCCCTCCCTTTGGGCTCAGGGCTGAGGGCTGGAGAAAGATGAGAAGATGAAGTCCCAGCCCCTCTGGCTCCTACTCCTGTCCTCCAGTCAGAGAGGGGTGGGTAGGGGCCTCCCTGACAGGCCCTCACTGTCTGCCTCTCTGCCTGTCTTCATCTAGCACCTCTGTCTTGGGCACCCAGGCTCCATTTCTCACCCACTATGCCCCATCCCTCAGGGGCCGGGATCCTGTCTCTCCCCACCCCGCCCTCCTGGCAGCCCAAGCCTCCGCTCTCTCCTTCCTGTACCCACTGCTAACAAGGCCCTATCTGATCCTGCCAGGCTGCTAGGCCTAGGGCCAGTGCATTGGCATCCAGGCAAGGAAGGTCCACTCCCTGCCCCTCCAATGGGACAGAGGTGCCCTGTGCTTGATCTCCCCAGGCCCTCGGGCACCTCCGCTTGGGCAAGGGCCGAGGACGGGGGCCTAGCCAAGCAGTCCTTCCCTGTGTCTGGTGCCCACCCTACCCCCCCGCCCACAGGACTCCTGATCCCATATAGAGTTACCACACTGGCCATTGCTGCCAATAATCTCAAACAGGGTAGAAGCGAGGACTTCCCTAAGGGGATATGTCGTGGGAGGCGTGTTCTCTTTGGAAGTGATTGTCAATGCAGCAAGAGGAGCGAGGGTTGGACAGTAACAGGGACATTCCTGGTGGTGAGAACAGGAGCGGTCATCATTTGTCAACAACTATTTACTGAGCATCTACCACATGCCATGTGCTGTGCAGGCACTGGGGAGCCACAGATAAAGAACAACGGGCTTCCTCACTCAGGCAGCTTTACCTACCAGTTGAACAAGGGCTTCTGAGTGGAAATCATATCTGAAAACAGTGAAGTGCCCTAGGTTATGGGAGCAGAGTGCAGGGGACCTCGCCTGACCTGGGTTGGGGGCGTACGGGAGGGGTAGACAGGGAAGGCTCTCCTGAGAACCTGAAAGATGAGCAGGAGTGGCCAGTTGGGGAGGAGGAGAAGGAAAGGGGTTCTAGTCAGAGGGAACAGCATGTGCAAAGTTCAGAGGCAGGAAGAGAAAGCCTGGGCAACTGAGAAAGAGAAGGAAGGCTCCTGTGCCAGATGGTGGAGGAGGGAAGAGAAAGTTCATCATGAGACTGAAGACAGAGTCAGGGTTTGGGGACAGAGGTCTCATTAGATAGCCAGGAAATAAAGACTTCTACGTATTTGGAGGCAATGAGTGAATTCTGAAGCGAGAGCTTCTAAAGGGTTGCAAGCAGAGGTGACCTGACCAGGTTTGCATTTCTTTCCTTCTTTTTTTTTTTCTTTTGAGAAGGAGTCTCATTCTGTCGCCCAGCCTGGAGTGCAGTGATGCGATCTTGGCTACTCCAATCTCTGCCTCCCCGGTTCAAGCAATTCTCTTGCCTCAGCCTCCCAAGTAGCTGGGATTACAGGTGCCCGAGGCCACGCCCAGCTAATTTTTGTTATTTTTTGTTTGCTTGCTTGTTTTTTGAAACGGGAGTCTCATTCTGTCACCCAGGCTGGAGTGCAGTGGTGCAATCTCGGCTCACTGCAACCTCTGCCTCCCCAGTTCAAGAGATTCTCCTGCCTCAGTCTCCAGAGTAGCTGGGATTACAGGCACCTGACACCACACCCAGCTAATTTTTGTATAGTAGAGACAGGGTTTCAGCATGATGGCCAGGTTAGTCTCAAACTCCTGACCTCAAGTGATCCGCCTGCGTCGGCCTCCCAAAGTTCTGGGATTACGGGCGTGAGCCACCACCCCCGGCCCAGGTTTGCATTTCAAGTCGAACTCTGGCTGCTGCGTGAAAACAGGTTGGTGTGGGCAGGAGGGCTTCAGGGAGGCTGCTACCTGCCATAGTGCAGGCAGGAGACAGTGGCGGTGGCAGTGGTGGAGAGGAGACACATGAGGAAAGGGAATCTCAGGACTTGGTAATCCATGGTAGGGGATGGGGGGGATATGCTAGCAGAGGGTCCCAGGTTTTTGGCTGGGCAGCTGGCAGACATAGGACTATTTTCTGAGCGGCAGCGTCCAGCAGGAAATTGTGACCTCCAGGAGGAGGTGCTTGAGGTAGGTGGACACGTGGAGCTGGAGCACAGGAGAGAGGGCCAGGTTGGAGACAAGAATTAGGGGGTCGCTGGCCTAGAGATCCCCCAGAGAGAGCATATAAGATGAAGAGAGCCCTGGACAGAGCTCCAGAGGAGTTTCTGACAGAGAGGAGATGACTGGGAAGGAGCTGGAAAAGGAGGCCAGAGTAGAAGCAAAACCAGGGAACTTCGGAGTCTCAGACATGCTGTCATCATGGGAGTTTCTGGGACAGCAAGACCTTTGTCCTGGTCATCGCCCAGAGCCTAGCTCAGTGCCTGGGAGCCCAGGAGGTGCTGAATAAATGCGTATTAAATAAATGAATGGCCATGACAGACAACGGGACACACTTCTGAGGGTGAAGTCCCAGGGGAGGGAGCACAGAGGGACAGTATCCCCCCTGCCCCCACCCCTCCAATCAGTGCAAGGACAAGTGGGAGGTTATTCTGGGGCCTCCTCTGGGTAAATATAGCTTTTGGATGGGGTGGGGCCGGGTGGGGGGCCGGAGGTGGCTTCCTCGGTTTGTTTGGGGCACTTCCTTATAAGGCTGTGCAGGCTGAGGCGCCTCAGAGGGTGAGGTTAGGGGCTGAGCTCTCCATTCAAGCCAGCCTGATGCTGTCCCATTGCTGCTGCTGCTGCTCCTGCCGCCATTGCCACGAGTCTCAGAGGAAATCAAAGGCCTAGGTGTTGGGCTCGGCCAAGGGAGCACAGAGTGTGGTCTCTTAAAGGGCTCCTTCAGCCTTAATGTCTGTGTGAGAGCCCAGCCCTGGAGTGGGGAGAGTACGTTCTTCCAGGGTCCTCTCAGAAAGAGACACTGGACACCTCCTTCCCCCGTGGGGCCTTCCTGGGACTGGGTCATCCCCAGAGGCACCACACAGCTAGGACATCCTGTGGTCTAACCTTGATCCCTGCCACTGCAGGGTCTGTGCCTCTTTCTCTGGTCTCTTGAGATCAAAGAATCAGAATTCATTTATTGCCTCCAAAGAAAGGCCCTGGTCCTCCACGTCCCTCCCCACCCCCTTCTCAGCCCCTCCCTGGGGAACCAGCTGCTGCCACTTGACCCTGTGGTGTCACAGCTGCTGTCAGCAATGCCATGCTCATGAAGCAGGGAGAGAGGAATGTGATTTAATTTCAGCTGGAATGTGCTCTCTGAGGCTGCCCATGGAAGGGAGAGGGGATGGAAAAAAAGCCCACCTAAGCCCAGGAAACCCGAGACGACTCTGGGCTTGGGCACAGGCTCCTGGGTCCCAGCTGGACCCCCAGCCCCACCCACAGGGGAGAGCTAAGTTCCAGGATGGATCCTACAGCAGGACAGATGGAAGTTAGACTTGAGGGTCTTCTTGGGAGGTGGGAAAATAGGATGTTTCTTGAATGCAGCTCAAGTACCTGAAGAAAGGACTCAGGCACTCTGTTCCTGAATCTACAGGCTGACCTTAAAAAGACTAGGATGAGAAGAATCTCAAGTGGCTGAACCAGGGGAGGAGATGCTTGGCTCAGAAGCAGAGGGAGGGGCAGAAAGAATGGCCCACAGAGGAAAATGTGGCCCTCTCTCTTTCCTCTCTCATGGCACTGGGGTCTCCCATCTACCTCCCTGCTGGGAGCCCTCTTTCCCCTCCCCCCCCCTCCTCCTCCTCCTCCTTCTTCTTCTTCTTCTGATGGAGATCTTGTCTGTCACCCAGGCTGGAGTGCAGTGGCACTATCCTAGTTCACTGCAGCCTTGACCTCCTTGGTTCACAACAGCCATCCTCCCACCTCAGCCTCTCAAGTTGCTGGGACTGCAGGCATAAGCCACCAGACCTGGCTAATTTTTGTATTTGTAGTAGAGACAGGCTCTTGCTATGTTACCTAGGCTGGTCTTGAACTCCTGGGCTCAAGTGATCTGCCTGCTTTGGCCTCCCCAAATGCTGAGATTACAGGCATGAGCCACTGTGACTGGCCTCTCAGTCTTTCTAACACAGCATTCCCACACCCAGATCAGGCTTGTCTCTTCTCCCACATTTCAAGGGTAGAGGCCCTGCCTCCTACTCCCCAAAGCCTTCCCCAAGCCCCACTATTCCAGGGGCTCCAAGGTGGATGTCCCTCCTGTACTTGATGCTCTGGCCCCAAAGGGATGGACCCTAGATCCCAGAGTCCCAGGCCCTAGAGCCCTCTTCCTTCCTCAACCTTCTCTTCTAGTCACAGTCTCCCCTCCCCCCGAGTCCCGTTCACTCTCCCCACCCCCATGACTCAGCTGTGGCTCCAGAAATAAACCAAGGCAGGTGCCAGGAGGCCTCTGTCGAGGAACCCCCTCCCAACAGCTGCCGTCTCAGCTGCTTGCAAGTGCCAGGGCCCCAGAGCCCCAGGCAGGCTGGCTGGGAGACTTTACAGTGGGGGAATGCTCCGCTGGCTCTGGCCCCCTCCTGGGTCTTCAGGACTCCATCCTCTTCACAAAGGAGAGACATTTGCCACTCAGGGACCCAACTCTCCTTCCCTGTCTCCCCATTTTCACCTCTCTTCTGTCTTCTGCCTACTTTCCTCCCTCCTCCCTGGTCCCTTCCCAAGTTCTGAGTCTTTTTTTTTTTTTTTTTTTTTTTTGAGACGGAGTCTCGCTCTGTCGCCCAGGCTGGAGTGCAGTGGTGCGATCTCCGCTCACTGCAAGCTCCGCCTCCCGGGTTCACGCCATTCTCCTGCCTCAGCCTCCATAGTAGCTGGGACTACAGGTGCCCGCCACCACACCCGGCTAATTTTTTTGTATTTTTAGTAGAGACGGGGTTTCACCGTGTTAGCCAGGATGGTCTCGATCTCCTGACTTTGTGATCCACCCGGCTCAGCCTCCCAAAGTGCTGGGATTACAGGCGTGAGCCACCGTGCCTGGCGCAATTTCTGAGTCTTTTGGTCTCTCCAGGATTTCTTCCTTTCACTTGCCAGGAAATTATGTCAGAGAGAACTTCGGTTCACCTTGATGGAGAAACTGAGGCACAGAGCGATGTCCCTTGCCAGTGATACTAGGAATTCCTAGATGCCACTTGGGGTCTATATAACATGGGCCAGGGCAGGCAAGGTGGCTTATGCCTGTAATCCCAGCACTTTGGGAGGCTGAGGCGGGAGGATCGCTTGAGCCCAGTAGTTCGAGACCAGCTTGAACAACATGGAGAAACCTCATTCCTACAAAAACAAAAACAAAAACAAAAAGTTTCCTGCCTGGTAGCATGCGCCTTGTAGTCCCAGCTGCTGAGGAGGCTGAGGCATGAGAATCGCTTGAGCCTGGGAGGCAGAGTTTGCAGTGAGCCAAGATCGTGCCTCTGCACTACAATCTGGGCGACAAAGTGAGACCCTGTCTTAAAAAAATGAAACAAAAACCCATGGGCCAGGGGACTGTGGGCTAGCCCCCTTAAATATTCCAGTCCTGTGGTCGACAGCCTCCCCATTAGCAAGCTCTCTAAATACTAAGGAAGAAGCATCCGGGAATAAACACAGAAGCCACAAGATCCACCCACTCAGACAATTAACTAGTCTAGAGTCTCTCAGTGGGGGGAATTTCCTCACATTCTTCCTTTTCTCCTGTTTTCTTTTCTTTTTCCTTCCTTTTTTTCCTTTCTTTCCTTTCCTTCCTCATGCTCTGCCCCTGCCTCTTTCAGTTCTCCCTTCTCAGGAGGAAGTAGGCTGCTTTGCAGAATGCAGAGCGGAAGTCAGATCTCAGGAAGGACCTCCAGTCTGTGGATTGAAAGAACTTGCACAGCTGGGAGAGACAGCACCTGGGCCCTCACTCCAGGCAGAGATCTGGCTGCAGCCCCCAGGGAAAGTCCACTCACCCACGGGAGTCTGACGGGCTAAGCATTTTTGGAAGTCTTTAGGAGCTGCTGTGTCACAGCAGGGAGCCGGAACAATGGGACTCTTTCTTTCCCTGTGCAGGAGACAGGCCCACAGACAGGGCCTCACAGCTAGGACAAAGGCCCCAGTGAGGTCAGGACAGTGCTGTGGGAGTTGGGGTTGTGGGGGAGGAATGGGCAGGTAGGTGTGTGGTAGAGCAGCCTGGAAGGAAGGAAGCTGGAGGCCCTAGCAAATAAGTTGGGGCTCTCTGGAAGGCCATCTCACCAGGCTGCCAGGCCCCTCGGCAATGTTCAAGCCCCTAAATCTCACCCAGGCTGGGTCTCTTCTCTCCATACACATTCTGATCTCCTTCATTCCCAGGAAACTGAAAACTCTGCAAAGGGACCCCTGTTTAGACATGTGGGAATGAGGCTGAGAGCTTAACCACACGTCCAGGGGCTTGGCAGGGGTGAGCACATCGTTAGATTGGTGCTGTGCCCTGGAAGCAGAGGCAGACACAGATGTGGCCCCTACTCCACATCCCCAAAGATGGGGCTGACACTCTATGAGGGGCCAATTCCTCCTGCCCAAGGCCAGGATAGGACACACATACACGCACACACACACAGGGACTGGGCCAGGGGTTGGACTCTGTGCAGGACGCTGAGTCACCCGTGGACCAGCTCCGCCTTCCCCAGGAAGCCCAACAAAGCCAGGAGAGGGCTTCCGTTTCCGGGCCCCACCAGAACACCCGGGCAGGTATCAGGGACAGGGCAGGATTCCAGCTTCAGCCTGTCTACCTCTGAAGCTCTCCTGATCAATACATCAGAGAAGATGATGGAGCCCTCCTGCCGCTCTTGGGGAGAGTCGGTGAGAATGCCTTGATGGGAAACCAAAGCCCCTTCCAGCTCACCACCATGGGCTCTCTGGGGAAATCCAATATACTATCAAACTCCACCTCAGGGGACCTCCCTTAAGAGCCCAAGGACAGACACTGCCCCTCCCCAGCCTTCTCCTCTTAAGGCCCTACTTTCAAAGGCCCACCTTGATCTTCATCCACTCAGTTCCACCTAAATCCCCTGAGAGCCCTAAAAATGCATTGACTGTACAATCACAGGGTAACACAGGATAAAGTGAGGATCTGCTCTGGCCCCAGAATCATCCTCTTCCCTATAGCTCCTTAAGAAACAGAAGTCTCTGCTCCCTAGCGACGCAGGGCTGAGTTGTGTGGGGGGCAGAAGGTGGGGCAGGTGAGGCCTGAGGTGAGGAAGGAACGTGGTGGTAGGTGGGTGTGGGAGGTCACACTGGTATATCAGAGACCAGCTGGTGTCAAGTTTAGAAATAGGGTGGGGAAGGGCCAGGAGCTAGGCAGGGATGGCCTGGGAGAGCCCCAGCTCCCACCAACACAGAGCTGTATTGAACCTGTGTCTGCCTGTCTTGCCCACTATCTCTGGGTCTCCCGGTATTACTATCAGTCTTTGTTCCTCTGGATCTGTCTCCCTGTCTCTGGATTTTACTGGCTTCAGAGAAGGAATAAGTATTGCCCTTGTGGGTGATGTGCTGTAACAAAGTGGGCACATGCAGGAGTGTGTACATACGACAGTGTGCACGTGTGTGCCTATGTGTGACTGTGTGTGCCTAACTGAGGATCTGCAGGAATGTTCTCTCATCATGAGGACAGACTGCATCCTGATATGCACTTCACCAACAATTCTGTGCACTGGGAGAAGGGTGCGCGCGCGCGCGCACACACACACACACACACACACACACACACACACACACACACGCGGGCGCTGGGTCACTCTCTGCAGTTCTCAGAGTGACCTCATCCTCTCAACCTCCGCTGACTCACAGCCCCCAGGGCCAGCTAAGCCTGGCCGGAAGTCCAACCCCCTACATAGCCAACCACCCCCCTTCCCCTCCCGCCTCCTCAGGACGCAAGCCCGCGGCGCCCCCTGGCGGGATCCTGGGGCTCCTCGCACCCCTCTGCCCGTCTCCTTCGGCGCACGCTTACACGGCACTCTCAGAGCGCCGCGCTGGGTCCGCAGCGCCCTCTGCTGGCCGCTGCCTGTGCCGGCCCCCAGGTCGTTCCCCGGAGCCCAGTCCGCCGCAGGGCTGGGAACCTCCCCTTGGCCTTTAGCTTGTTTCCCTATTTCTTGCATCTCTGCCTTCTCTGCTGGACGTAAACCTTCCTGCGGCCTAACCCCCAGACGTGCTGCAGTGCCAGCGGAGCTCTCCCATCACCCTCACTCTCACACTCCCACGAGGGAAGGCCCTTCCGGAAGCTCAGAACTGGGATACCAAGGCACCAACCTCTACCTTCCTCTCTGGGACCCCAGCCCTTCTCCCTCCCAGGACAGAGCTCATTGACGTCCACTTGATTCTTAGGCACTCAGGCACTCCATCTCTTTGCACACATGCTGCATCACTCCAGCTGTCCCCCAGCACCTGTGCGTTCCTTCATTCCATAAGTACTTCCTGGCAGCTATTCTGGCACTGTTCTACTTGCTGACATCTTTGGGACATCTCTGACCTTTGGAAGCGAATAAATCCCGAAGCTCTATGTATCCTGCGAGGCCCTGCCCAACCTAACCTCTCTCTGTCTGTCACAGACATACACACAGAAGCGTCCAACTTGCTTGGGCTCATACACAGTTTTATTTCCTGTTGGTTTTACAGACAGTTCATCCTGCAAGCCCATTCCCTTGGAAAATCCAGAATGAGTGGGCACAGTGCTCCCCAGAGAAATGGAGGGGAGAGGATGGCTGCCAGGCAGAGGGCAGTTGAGGCACTTAGGGATTTACCCCGGCCCTGATGGAAAATCTGGTGCCCAGGGGAGGGGGAGAGGGCCTGGGCTGGGCTGGAGCCTCCCAGGTATTTCCCAGAAGCCCCTTCAGGAACTATCACCCGGACTCTAGTCATGTTGTGACATCCTGTGGTGGCAGGAGCACAGGGTATGAGGGAGAATTTGGGTGACAGGGCAGTGCTGTGGCCGGCAGTGTTCAAGGCCTTGCCCCCTAAGGACCTGGCGTGGGGCTGGAAGAGGGGATCAATAGCGCCTTCCAGCGTCCCAGCAGCCTCCCCTGACGTCCTTCTGGGTCCTTCTCTGGGTGCAGAGCTCGGGCCTGGGGAAGACAAACACTCACCCTCCACCCTGGCTGCTCCTCTCCTCAGAGCCTGCCCTCTGATGTTCTTGCTCAGCCCACGAGAGCCCGGAATGTGGCTGCATGTTATCAGACATCAGCACTGAAGGAACCCGAGAGCCTCCAGCCCACCTTTCCCCCTTTGCCTCAGAGAGGGGCAGTGACTGCTCCAAGGTCACATGGCCAGTGACAGGCAGGACTGAGAGTGGAGCCCAGGGCTACCGTTGGCTACTGTCTCCCACTCCTACCTGCCTCCTCCTGTCACTCACAGGTCTTCTGGGCACACAGGAGATCTGGGGGGTCTCCCAACGGCCGTTCTCTTGGCATCGGATCAGCGGCAGATTGCGCTGGGCCAGTCCTTCCCGGCACCGGTAGCGAAGCACTGTGTCCACCTCATAGCGCAGCCGTGGGCGGCCAAACACTTGAGCCAGGGGCAGCTCCGGTGGTGGCCCACAGGACACTGCAAAGGAAGATAGTTAGGAACTGGGAGCCTGGCTCTGTGGGTGACAGTTCCCAGAATCTCCATGGGGAAGAGAAAAATGGGCCACAACATGACAAAAAAAATTAGGGATTCAGAGTGGACCCATATAACTTGTTAGCTCTCCCATGGTCTGGAACACGTTGTGACTCCTCTATGTAGCCTTGCACTCTCTGTCTACAAACATCAGTTGCCCTGGTCCCCTAACCCACCCCTCCACTTCCTTGCTGGGACCCTCCTTTGCCTGCCCTCACCCAGCCCCATCTTGCAGGTGTAGGACAGGTGGTAGTTGCAGGGCACATCACTCCATTGTCCCTGATCATGCCACACCATGACCACGCAGTTCTCTCCAGACAGGAAGTAGCTGTCAGGCTGCCCAGGGTTCCAGTTCTCATAGAGCTAGGGGGACGGAGGAGGTGGTGAGGAGCTCCTACACCAGGAGTACCGGGAGAGGGCCTAGAGGATCTGGGGAGGAGGACGGGTGTGCGGGGCCCCAAGAGAGGGAAGGCTAGGGCTAGAGAGTAGGGGACCTCCCGGGGAAGGGGAAAGGAGAGGGCAAGGACTTTAGGGGAGGGAGAATGGGAGCCAGAAGGGAAGAGAGAGGACACAAGGAAGGGAGGAGAGCCCAGGGAGAAGAGGCAAAGGGCACGAGAAAGGGAAGGAGGCCGGAAAAAGAAGGGGGCAGGGTCAGGAGGGGTGGGGGCGGTAGGGAACAGAAGTGCTTAGAGGAAGTGAGCTAGACGGCGGGGGGTGGGGGTCGACTGGGGCCTCTCACCAGGGGGACGCCATCCGACCACAAGAAGTCGCCTTCAATGGTCCTATCGTTGAGCCCGATCCACTGGTACTCCCGGTACCGGTCTAGGGAGACGAAGGGGTGCAGTGAGCGCCATCGCCAGCAGATGGCGACCGTTCCCCGCTCCCGGGCGGTCTGCGGTGACTGCCTGGGAAACCCTAACCCGCGATCCAGCACCCGCCCTTCCCGGGTTCTTCTACCTCCCTCCAGTCTCTGCTCAAGGGCCAGATGGAAAGCAGGGAAATAGGGGTGGGAAAATAAGGAAGATATGAATCCAGGCTAGAAAAGGGGAGTTTTGGAAAAAGAGTAAAAATTTTTAACAAGATTGGAGTTGGAGTTGGGGGAGGCCGACGGAGGTCGGAGAGCTGAGAGGTTGGAGGGACTGAAGGCGGCCCCTTGCGCGGCGGCCCGGCCCACACAGGCGCACTCTACTGCGCGAACCTCCACTTTCCGTTCCCGAAGGCCACTGCCTAAGCGTAGGTTAGGGAAGGAGGGAGAGAGAACGAGAAGGCGAGTGAACGAGTGAGTGAGGGAATGCACGCTTGAGAAAACCAAGGAATGAGTGCATGGGTTAATGAGGAAGGCGGTTAGGCGAGTGAGAGGGAGAACGCATGGCGGGCGGGGGGTCCCTCCCACCCTGTCCCCAGCCCACTGTTGATGAAGTCCTGTTCCTCGGGCGTGCTGATGCTGGCCAGATGCGCGCCGTACATCCGGCACTGGGTCTCTGCCTCCTCCCAGCTCCTTCGTGTGGAAAAGTGTTTGTAGCAGGAGCCCTGGAAGGCGTCCCAGCCCGGGTTGCAGAAGCTAAGGCCTGCGGCACAGAAGGACGGGAATCTTAGGGCACCAAAACCCAGAGGGCCAGGTCCCCCTGGAAGGGGCTGGTCTCCTTCCACTACCGCAGGCTGAGAGGGGCGGGACTAAGGGGCGAAGGGGGTTAGTGTCAAAGAGCTAGTAGAGAATGAGGGGGCTAGCATGAGCCTAGAGGGGCTCTTGGGCAGGGGCGCTGGTGTCTTTTATGAGAGACAGGGACCAGGGTGAGGGATGGAGTTCTGGGCTGAGTCTCCATCGTACCGAGCAGTGCTCTCCTCTCCAGGAGAATGGAGCCTGTCATGTATTGACCACCGATTAAATGCCAGGAGTATGCTTTGCACTGGTCTCAAATGCACCCCCTATGAGAGGCATTTTGGTTTCACTTAGATAAGAAAATTGAGGGTAGGACTCAAAGAAGTTATGCAACTTGCCTAAAGCAGGGACTCATTAATGACAAGGTCAAAACCAATGTCCTCCCTCCCCCTTCCAGAAGCAGCACGTTGTGGCAGAGTCCAGGCTTCAAACCTGTGCCCCATCCCTCAACACTCACCAACATCGCACAGGTCCCCCCCATAGCCAGGCAGACATAGGCAGCGGATCCCTTCCTCCTCTTCCAAGCATGTCCCACCATTGTGGCAGGGGCTGGGGACACAGTCACCTGAGAGGGGGAAAGAAGTGAGGCCGGGGGAGCGAGGCAGCCCGACTCTACAGCCTGAGCCCTCCAGGAGAGGGTGCAGAGGGTCCCCCAGCCCTGGTCTCTCTGTCCTGAAAGCTATAACAGCACCCTAAAAGTGCTCCCTAGAGACTGTCTCTGGTCACAACCCAGCCCTGAGTTCTGGGTTTCTTTCCTCTTCCCGCTCCCCACTTCAGCACTGGCTCGGCCTTGTGCAAGCCACTGTTATGGCCACCAGTGTGAGCCCAGCCCAAAAGGGACTGGGGAGAAGTGGCCAGGAGGGCCCTCAGAACCCAGACCCATGATGGAGAAAGATACTGGGCACAGAAAGTTATAGCTCTAAACTCTTATCTGGCTTCTGTGTGACATTGGGCAGGTCATTTTCCTTCTTTAGGCTTGGAGTTTAGCCCCACACCCCCTTGCCTTTGTGCCAGGTCCCAGCACAGTTCTGTATAGTCCAGGTGGAATGAATGGAAGTGAAGGAGGGAACAGAAGGATTACCATAGCAACAGTGGAGGGTGGTCTCCCTTGACTGCTCCTGAGACCTGATATTGGTGTGGTCCAGGTGAATACTAACCATTCTTCCTGCTGTCCACTGGGCAGTCAGCCAGCCCCAGAAGTTGTTAGTGGAGATCCAGCCCACTTTCCTCACTCTAGGCCCTGCCCTTTCTCCCCCAGCTTAGGAACTAAGTTGCAGCAGCTCCCATTGTCCTGCAGTGCTGACTGGCCTCATACATGCAGCTTTCTCTCAACATCACCCAACCTCTCACCTCCCCTTCTTATATCCACAGACTCTTCCACTTACCAGTCTCCCTCTCCCAACTCCACTTTGGGCCTTCTGCAGGTTCTCCAACCTAGAATCCATCTCACTCCTTCCTTCTGGCTTCCTCTCCTCCAGGCAGTCCTCTTAGACTAACACACTACCCTGAAGGTCTGCAATCTGTTGCCTGGCTCTAGCTCCATCTGGCTAAGCCATCTGCTTTACTGGACTTTTTTTCTATGGATCCTGGGGTAGGATGTGGCTGTGCTTAAGATGCGCTTGGGTGCTATAGGAGCTGTCAGTTTCCAATTCTTTCTGGTTCAGATGACCCAGGGGAAGATGGCTCCACAGAACAACTGTGTAGGTCATGGCCCTCAGCAATGGTAAGGTCAAGGCCCTCAGCCATGGGAGGCAAAACCACTCCAGGGCAGAACCCTTCAGACTTTACCATCCACCTCTAGAAGCCATGGCCAAGGCCCACAATGCTTCACGCTGGCCTGGCCACAGATCCCACTGCCTGGTGAGAATCAGTAGGGGCGGAGAGAGGAGAAGCTGGAGTCGATTCAAAGAATTTTGCTGGGATGACCTATCTGTTTTGGGTGAAATGAATCAGCTTTTCCAGCACCACTCCTCCTGTCATCTTCCCTCCTGCCAATAGTTTCTTCCCAGCTGGTAGTGCTGCCCACCTCCCAACCCCAGAGGAAGAGGTATTTCATTTAACCCATTAAGCACCAGGCCCCACAGAGGGTAGAATCCTGAACTTCCTCCCATTCCTCACACTTTCCTGTCCCTCCTATTGTCCTTTCTGCTCCTTCCCATTCAACCCTCCAACCCTGGGGGACAGAGGTTCTCAAACTTTGTCTTTGGTCCCCTACCCAGGCCATGGGTCCCTCCCCTTGGCTGTGGGCTACAGAACCTGAACCCAGCACAGGCAGAGTCAAGTGAAGAATGCTTCTTCTTGTCATCTTCCCTCTCCCTTTTTGGGGACAAGTACTCTGCACAACCAGAAAGTTTTCCCTTCCTTTCCATTGAAACAGCAGTCAAGGAGACCTCCCACTTACCCTCCAGGTGGGGGAACTAAGATACTGTAGATACCTCCAGTTGTGCTCCTTTTCCCGCCAAACCCCCTCCCTATTCCCCACAGGGCTGAACTCCAAGGCCAATTGTGCAGGGACCTAACAGTTGACATGGGTAAGCCTGGGTGGGACACAGGATGTGATCCATCTAAGACAGGGGTCCTAGGGTTGAGGGAATCCCAGCCTTCCCCAGGGACTTCCACTGGGAATCTTAGCCTTCCTGAGTAGGGAGGGCTTCTCTCAGACCCCAGAACCTGACTCCTTCCTTCGCACTCTCCATCACTTGCTCTTCAATCTGTGTCTTCTCCAGCATTAGGTACTTTGAGACCCTTTGGGTTTGGGGAGGGTGAAGCCATTCCTTCTGGAGAGTAGGGAATGGTCATTAGTGCAGGAGTTAGTGGAGAAGAGGAAAGCTGTAGGTAGTGGGATGAGCATTAGACACCACCCCCTGCTGAGATGCAGGGCTAGGGGATGGGGGTGAAGGCACCTGAATGCCAGGGAACTGCCTCTATGCTGAGAGACCCTCAGTTCCCTCAGTTACTATGACTCTTGGCACCACCAAGATGGACTGGAAGTGAATATAAATGCACAACCCCTGCACCCTGGGCTGCAGGGGTTTCTCCTCATCAGGAGTGAGGGACTCAACTCCCAGCACTGCCTCAGACTATGGATGATGACTTCTCCAGGAGTAATGTGTACAGTCACATTTTGGAATTTCAGCAGCCAGGAAGGAAAGTGTAGACGGGCCTGAGAAGGAGAGGCTGGGGGAACAATGAGGGCTGTTAGACTGCCAGGACAGACAAGGGGAGAAGCTGAAAATGAAAAAGGAAGAGAGGCCAAGACACACACACACAGAGGGAGAGACATGGAGCCAGAGAAGAAGCATCCAAGTGCTCCTCATGACACAGACCCATGGAATGAGAGGGATGGACAGCAGGAGATGGAGACAGAGGGTACCAGAGCTTGGTTACAAAGCGGTTTAATAGAGATTTATTTCCAAGGCTTGTTTTCCATGAAACAGTCAAAAAATACTTCACAGAAGTAGTTGCTTAAGGCTCTGTGGGGGTACTGGTTCTCCTGGACTCCAGAGGTTGGGGGATGGGGAAGGGACTCCCAGGCTTCCCTGAGATCAATGGGAGGCAGCTAAAGGGGACGGCACACAGGAGGAGGAAGGGAGTAGCGGAAAATAGGCTGAGCCCTGAAGACTGCAATAGGTGATGAGGACCCCTGGAGAGGCCTGAGGATGCTCTGTGGGACTGGTGAGATGTGAGCCACAGGTGGAGGGCCCAATGTCAAGGAAGGGTCACAGATGGTCAGTGGCAGGGCTGGGGTCACAGGGTGAAGACTCGGAGAGCTGGGATGGAAGTCACAAGGTGGGTATCCGAGATTGGAGACCCATAGGTAAAGGTGGGTAAGAGAATGAAGGCAAAGGACAGGAGAGTTTGGGATGATGGTGGGTTAAAGGACTACAGGTCAGGTGACCCAGAGTTGCAGGGGGAAGAAAAGGAGTAGGGTAGAGAGGGCAGTTGAGCCTTGGGCAGAATTACCTGATGCGGGGACCACGGCCACTCCACCTCGGCTGGCGCTGTCAGTGGGCAGCACTGGCTGGGCCTGCACTGAGGTCCCTGCCGGGGCAGTTCTTCCAGAATTATCTTCAGAGGGGGCCTCCAGCTCCCTGGTACCCTCAGGGGCCCGTGTGGCTGGAAGCAGGGAAGGGGCACCCTCAGAGCTTCCTGTCTCCTCGCTCTCTCCTCGAGGGACCCCAGATAGCTCAGGACCACCGGTTTCCTCCCCCGCCTCTCTTGCCCCAGCCAGAGTGGAAGGTGATGGGGATGCTAGGTTCCTCTCCCTGGGAGAGGGCAGAGTCTCAGTAGGTGGTCCATGGACCCTTGGAGGCCTGGGAGTTTCTGACTCTCCATCAGGAAGTGGTGATACACCAGGCTGCAGGACTGCCCTTGCTGGCGCCTGAGAGAGTGACTCCTGGGCTGCTGGCTCAGTGGGGAGAGAGACCTCAGGGCCCGGGCTGTTGAACTCGCTGGGCCATGCCCACAGAGCCTCATCCTCCACCTCTTCCTCCTCTTCTTCTTCCTCTTTCTCTTCTTCATCTTCATATTTCTCTTCTTCCTCCAATGCCTTGCCTTCCTCTTCTGAGAACACCGTGGGCGGGACCATGGATTGAGTTTCAAATTCTAAGCAAAGCACAAACGGTTCAGCACCAGGGACAGCGCCCGCCCGAGGACCGAAAGAAAAAAGGGAAGGGGAGAAAAGTGGGGCTGGGGAGGGTGAACCCTGGGGAATAGGGAAGAGCCCGCCCTGAGGACGGGTGATCCTTGCTCCACACTGGAAGAACTTGACCCCAGCTACGTTGTTGAGGCAACACTTGAGAAGGCTCTGTGAGCCATCATTAGCCCCGGAGAACATGATCATTGCATCTCCCTCCTACTCTGTCAAAACTCTAGTCTGTTTTGGGTGTGTGAGGTGGAAGAGGGACCAAAGAAGGGAGGCCACGCCTTTCCAGGGCGCGGCTCCTTGGTGCAAGCATCTCTAGCTCCATAGAGTTGGGGGTGGAATTTACTGGAAAAACAAAGGTTGGGAGAGGGACAGGAAAGGTGCCCTGCACCCCTGAGCTGCTGAGCAAGGACAGGGCAGAGTCATGCCATCCATGACGTGAGCATCAACCTAGGCTTGCCTCTTCTGCCCCCAACTTCTTTCAATCAAGACGTCCTTAGGATAAGGGATTTGAGTTACCTGGGACTGTCCTAGGGGCCTCTGCTGGGTCTTCTGGAGTGGAGCTTCCACCTCCTCCGTCTTCCATGATGGGGATGGAGTAGATGGCCCCACGGGATTCGCTCTCCATAGCTTCCTGAGACAGCTGCAGTTCCTCCAGGGTCTCTGTCACTGTGACGATGGCCTCTAGTCCATCAGAGGCTGGGTCGGAAGCTGGGTTGGAGGCCTCAGGAATAGCAGAAGGCTGGGCTGAGTCTGTGGCAGGAGGAAAGTATTGATGCGAGGCTGAATAGGTAGCTCTGCCCTCCCAGGTCACAACCTGCACCAGGGAATTCTCTCAATTCTCTCACATCTTCCCAGTGGAGCACCTACTGGGGCGCAGGGAGCATCCCAGAACTTCATCACTCATTTCTCAAGCATTCATCAAGTGCCTACTGTGTGTCATGCCAGGCATTCTCCTGGGCACTGAGGATACAGTGTAGAACGAAACAGCAAACCTCCTACCCTCAAGGGAAATTATATTCTAGAACAGACGACAAACAAACATATATTATAATGTTACAAGATAAAGAACACTTGAGCAGAGTCAGAAGATAGAATGATGGAAAGTACTACTTTGGAGTGGTCAGGAAAGGCTCAAGTGAGAGATATTCCCTAGGGGGAGGGGCTGGAGCCAGCAAGATGGATGAAACAGCTTTAGTACTTTGGGATCTTGGGCTTGGGGCAAGGTGTGAGGGGTCCCAGCCATCCCCAAATTCTTTTATTTTTTAGACAGAGTCTCGTTCTGTCACCCAGGCTGGAGTGCAGTGGCACAATCCCGGCTCACTGCAACCTCTGCCTCCTGGATTCAAGTGACTCTCCTGTCTCAGCCTCCCAAGTAGCTGGAACTACAGGCATGCGCCACCACTACTGGCTAATTTTTGTATTTTTAGTAGAGACAGGGTTTCACCATGTTTGCCAGGCTGATCTTGAACTCCTGGCCTCAAGTGGTCCACCCACCTTGGCCTCCCAAAGTGCTGGGATTACAGGAGTGAGCCACTGCACCCAGCCTCCAAAATTCTTGAAATAGGAGGGGAGAGGCTTGTCATTTCGTCAGGATAGCTGGAGGGCAGAATGCAGGAATAACTTCAGGCACTACCTGAAGATCTCAGTGGTGGGGCAAGTAGGCTAGGGAAAGGGCCACCTCCTTCTGGGACCTACTCCCTTCAAATAACCAGAAGTTTAGAATGGTTTACTTGTCCTCTGGGGAAGGGAGCCAAGAGCAGAACACCGATGAAGTGAAGGTGGAATTGGGCTAAGAAAAGCCCTGAAGGCCGTCTGTGCTCAGCCAGGCAAGACAGGACAGTGAGTCCCTGCCCTTATCACCTGCTCCAGTGAGCCTTACTCCTCACCAGACCTTGTGTCCTTGCTGCCTCTGTCGTCCACCAATTGTGTCCCAACTGTAGTCATATTCCCGCTCCCCTGACCCTCCTCATGATCCAGGCCATTTCTTTCCAAAACAGTGCTTGGCTTGGCACACAATCATAGCCAGTACACAGAAGTTTTAGCTATTACTACTACTACTACTACTACTACTACTACTACTACTATTACCCCTGTTCCAGGAGATCTTTTCAGATGGACCTGTCTTCCTATGGACTTTTACTTGCCCACCCCTCCCCAGCCCCCAGCCAGATATGTCCACAGATCTGTCCCAATGGTAGTAATGCTTTTCTCTCAGTCTCTCCTCATCCCGGGAGTGAAGCATCTTGTCTTCCCTTTGACTGGGGGTTCCCATGGCAAAAGCTGTGTCTTCATCCTTCAGACCAAGTGCTCCCTTAGGGTGAAGGCTGTGTCTGCTCCTTCCGTTTCTGCTTCCAGCTCTTGTAACAGCATTTCAGGCTTACAACTGGGGAAGGACCCAGACACCCCATGGCAATGCCTGTCTTATTGTCAGTTACCCTTGGCCTCGGCCTTTTGCCTCTGAGGGTCCCAGAAACTGCCTCCCCCTCAGCTCCCAACATAAGATATGGGCAGGTTTGGGTGCAGTGGCTCACACCTATAAATCCCAGCACTTCAGGAGTCCAAGGTAGGCAGATTGCTTGAGCCCAGGAGTTCAAGACCAGCCTGGGCATGTGGCGAAACTCCATCTCTACAAAAATTTGCTAGACATGGTGGCATAAATCTGTGGTCCCCCCTACTCCAGAGGTTGACATGGAAGGATCCCTTGAGCCCAGGGAGGTTGAGGCTACAGTGAACCATGATCGCACCACTGCACTCCAGCCTGGGGAACAGAGTGAGACCCTGTCTCAAAAAAACCCGAAAACAAACCATAAGACGTGGGCAGAAAGCTATCTCTATTCCCAACTGTGCTTAAGGTCCTGCTCCCTTTAGGGGGAATTGAGTCCATCCACCAGTATTTGGTAGTTAAAGATCTGACACTTTCTTAAGCTGTAGTTTCTGGAAATCCTCCAGAGGGCTCCTGAGGGCATTTGGTTGTTGACCGGAAGAACTTGAGCAGATTACTCATTGAATTCACAGAATGTTGGTCAACTCTGCTCTGCCAATAAGCTGGCAGGAAATGGGAGCTTATTCAGCAGCCCAGCTGGAGCAAACAACGCATGGACTACTGGTGGGAAGGCAGATAAGGAGAGGCCAAAAGGTGAGCACTCCTTGGGCCAAACAGCTGACAGACACCACACCAGAGGGCATGCCCAGATTTAGAACCCTAGATGACAAGCTGGATTTCACCCACGACCCCTTCAGGCAAATGGCAAAGCCCTGAGCTAAACTGATCAGACTAGGGTAGGATTTTTAGGGCTCAACTTTGCCTTTCTGAGATTGGTCTCAGCTTCTGCAGGGAGGTGGGCTCACCTCGGAAGCAGTAGACGTTGAAGCGGCTGTGCTTATTGGGGAAGCCAGTCTGGTTGGGGAAGAGGAAGAGAGTCTTGACACCAGGCAAGCCCCCACCACAGCGCTGGCTGGGTGTGACAATGGGGTAGCGCACACTGCCATCAGCCAGCCACCCTGGGCTGCAGCGGTCCAGGCCACCGTCCCAGGCGGCATACAGCTGGCCCGTGGTGGCAATCTCTGCACCCCGCTCCTGGCAGTACGCCCGTGCTTCCTCCAATGTCAGCTTTTCTGGAGGATCACCCAGGAACAGTTCTCCTAGGTGGAGAAGAGAAGACTGGGTTACCAGGCAGCTGGTAGCTCCTTCCACTCTGGTCTCCCATGGGAACCCTGGGCAAGCTTCTCCAGTTCCCTCATCTGTGGCAGGGAGTCAACTACTCTAGGATCAAAATCAGAATAGAACCTCAAGATGGACATTAGAGCTCAAAGAGATGGAGCCCAGACTTCTCATTCTGCAAAGCCATGCACAGAGACCACCCAGCAGGTGGTAGATGAGTTAAACTCGGTGTCCTGCCACCTGGCTGAGACTTTGATCATGAGCTTGCCTCTGTGACAGTGTTTGGAGAGAAGGACACCAATTTTCTCCTTACTCCTGCTTGCACCCTTAAACTTAGGAGGGATAGTAAAGTCCTGCCGAGGCCCTGGGAGGACCTATGGGCAGCATGGGGGGTAGGAGATTGTCCCCTGGGAACTTCTCACTCCTAATCACCATTTAGGTCTTCAGCATAACAGTAGACATCATAGAGGTCATCCGGGTCCACCACACCATAGTTCCGGACCCCGGGGAAGCCATCCATGTCTCCGTAACAGGCCTCTCGTGGGGTCTGGATGGGATACCTGGGGAGGAAGGACAGAATCACTTAGTACAGATGCTTTCACCAGGGAGCCAGCCCATATTGACTCTACTGAACCCCACTGCCACCACAGTGCAGCCACTTGCTGACAGCTCGCTGTCCTCCTAGCTCTACAGGGATGCACATGCTCAGGGTCCTCACCTCCCCTCCTCAGACCAGCCTCATCCCCCAGAGGCAAAGAGCCCTGCGTGCCCGGCCTGACGCATCAGGCAGCACCCGGCAGAAGAGGGGCCATGGCCACCTCAGGGGCAAATAGAAGCCCCAGTCCACAGCCCCTGCCCACCTCACGGTCTGATCCGACAGCCAGCCAGCATCACATTGCTCATAGCCCCCAAGGTAGGCGGCATAGAGCTGCTCCGGGGTGGCGATGTGGGCTCCAATGCGGGCACAGGCTTCCTGGGCCCCAACAAAGGAGAAAGCGTAGCGGGCAGAGCCCTCTCGGTAGAGAAAGACGACCCCTGTGGGGCAGAGAGGACCCCGGAGCCAGGTGAGCACCCAGCACACTGGCCTCCCCTCACCCTCCTTGTCACTCCTCTGTACACAGGGGTAAAGTTCAATTGTGCTCACTCTACAGCATGAGGGACTTAAGTTAGATGGTGGGGAGAATTTCCTCTACCTGAAGAGAGAAAGGAGGCCTGTGTCTCCTCACTCTTTTTCCAACCCAGGCTGCGCCTTCCAGCTACGTTTGCTTCCCTCTCACACTGTGGGCTCCCCGAGGGCAAGACTCCTCCCTTCCCTCCCTCCCTCCCTCTGGGAACCTCCCTGCCCTCTCACCTTTCACCTTGACCTCCACAGCGTCGCTGCTGTCATCGATGCCGTGCTGGACCTCGCAGCGATAGATGCCTGAGTCGTTGGGGCGCAGCTCGCTCAGCGCCAGGGAGACATCGGTGAGCGACGCTGGGTACGCAGGCAGTGCCACGCGGAACCGGTAGGCCTCATTCACCTTGACGCGAACTCCCCGCGCCACCAGCACCTCTGCCTCCCGGCCCCCGGACAGGAAAGTCCACTTGACCCGCGGAGATCCCAGCACGGCCCGGCGGCTCGGCGGCGGCCGCAGGTAGTGGACGTGGCAGGGGATGGTGAGGGCGCCACCAAGCACACCCTGCAGTGGCGCGTGACCGGAGATGCGCACGCGAAAGGCGCGGTCCTCTGTGAACGGGTGGAGCCGGCTAGAACTTAACACTGTAGACCCTCAGAGTCCCACCCGGTGGGCTGCAAGCCCCGATCCAGGATCCCTCCTTCCAGCCCCAGGATTCCCCGGCCCCTCTAGAACCAGGGGCCAGGGTCCTGCAGCCCTACCTCTGGGTCCTCCAGGACCATCACGGTCTCCAAACCCATCCCCCAAAGTCTCCCAGTCAATTCTGCCCCCGGATTCCTTGCCCTGCTCTCAGAGTGTTCCATTTCCTCTCCAAAATTCCTAGACCACACCCCAGGGTCCTCCAACCTCGCCCCCTGAGTCCTCCAGCCCAGTTTCCCGGTCTGCTCCCTTTAAGGCCTCCTTCAGGGTTTCTCCCAGTCCCACCCCTTTCCCACCTGCTAGCTCCAGGATCCCCTATCTTCCACCTTAGGGACCCAAAGCCTTGCACCCAGTGCCCCTCGCTAGTCCTGCCCCATGATTTCTCCAATCTACCAGATGCTCACAGCTCAGCCTTTATTTCCAAGTGTTCCAGCCTGGACTCTTCCCCACAACCCTCCCCATTCTCTCTCTTTCTGGGGCCCCTAAGCCTGGAAGCAGTTGGTTAGGACTGAACAAGACAGAGATGGTGACCCCCAGTGGGGTTGCTCACCTGAGCTGTCTCCTTCCAGAACATCTGCTAAAGCTGCAGGAGCCTGGGCCAGGACCAGGGCTGCCAGCAGGGGCAGGAGTAGCTGGGCCATGCTGCAGGCTGACAGAAGGACATGAGAAAGAAAGATGGGGTTAGACTTCAAGACGGACTTCCCCCGGCTCCCTACTACACCCATGTGGGTTCACACATATCCTGGCTCCAGAAGTCCCCTACCTTCACATCACCAGGGACTCTCTGTTTCTGATCCCCATCTTCCCACCAAGGGATTCCTTCTCAGAACCAAGACCTGAGTCCTAGTCAACTCACTGTGTGACCTAAGCCAGCTCCTTACCTTCTCTGGGCCTTTATTTTCTTATTTATAAAAGAGCATCATCATTACTACCTCCATGAGTTGTAATGGAACCATGTGCTTTGAGAGTGTTTTGTATCTTAAAACTCCTGTACAAATGTATAGCACCAGGCACACAGTAGGAGCTCAGTATATAGCATGAATGGTGGGTGCTATTATACTCAGAATTCTGTCTGCTCCTCCCAGTGCCAGACTCCTTCCTTGAACCCAGAGCCTTCTCCCATAGTGCCTCTCTAGCCTTTCCTGCCTTCTAGACGGTCCCTGCCTCCATGGACATCATACTCACCTGGCCTTTTCCAGGAGGGCCTTCTAGACTGAACACAAGTAAGCAGAACTTCTCTTGAGCTCACCATCTCCTCTACCTCCTCCCCACCATTATTTGTAAGGAAACTCTTCTCTTTACTCCCCGACATTCTCCATCCCCCTTCCTTGGCTGCCTCCTCCCTTCTTCTTCCCAGCCTCTCCTTTCTGCCTGGCACGGGCTTTCCCACCGGAACTCTTGGCTCAGAAATCAGTTGGGACAAAGCCCCTGTCTCTGCCAGTCTGGCCTCTGTCCAGCCCCTCCCTTCCCCCACCCTAACTTTTGTGAAAGCCTTGGGCTGGAGGGTGGACTAAGGGGGGTGAGAATAAATGGGAGGGGCTACCCCTTCCTACCCCTGGCTATCAGAAACTGTAGAACCCAGAATATTCCTCGAAGCGCTTACACTGTCATAAAAAGGATGTGGCCTGACATTGAGAAATGGAGACTCAGGCTCAGAGAAGGATAGGGCTGACCCTGGATCCCTAGCAAAGAAAAGTCAGGCACGAGGGCAATGTGCTCCCAGGAAAGAAGGCTCAGAGCTACATCATCTATAAGGGTTGGGCTAAACTTAGAAGAGCATGGAGATCCACGTCTGCCATGGAATAGGCCAATGATGCAGCAAGAGAATTGAAGGTTAGACTATAGGCAGGACTCCTAGAAATCAGGTTTATTCCACTGGCTGTGCACTCCCATTCCAGGCCCACTGTTTATCCCCCATCTTCCCTGCCCTCTCAGCCTCTGCCTTCATACCTGCCACTGTACTTTCCTAAGCCTGAGCTGATGGGAAATTTCCTACTTTCCCCGGATCCTCCCACCTCCCTGCCATCATAACCTCCATCTCCCCCACTGTGTCTTGGTATCATTTCCTAGGGTCAGAGTTGGGAGAGGGGTGGCACAACCAGATGTTTAGGGCCTCCCTCTGACCTTTGAGAGGGAGGAGGTTCTTGATGGGGCCAGATTAGAGGTGCTGAAACCAGCTTCAGGCATGGGGGTGCTTGAGAGGACTGTTCTGGGGCTGGAGTGGGGACCATTGGGCGTGAGCAGCCAGTGCCCACCGGGTGCTGGGAAGATTGTTTGCCGTGCATCTGAGCTGTGCCAAGGCCTGGGCCCGGCCCCCTTCTGGCGCCCTCCCTCCCTTCTCTCTGGGCTGGAGCTGGAGTTGGAGCTGCTCACAGACCTGGCTCCCATCTCTCTGACAGGCGGCCCAGAAACCCATATAGTTGGAGTCACTTTGGGGCCAACACCCTGTACCACTCTTTCACCTCTGTTCTGACAGTGGGAGAGTGATAGAAGAGGGTCTAAGGCCAATGAGGACCTAACTGCTCTGGAACATGGAGGGCAACCTACCCTTGACCCCAAAAATGGCAGTCATTGACCAGTGACGCCAAGAGGGCAGCCCCGTGCAGTTCTCAGAGAGCTCTGTCTCTCCAGTCTCGGTCCTTAGCCTCCCAGGTGCAGCTAGGAGCCCGGAGGAAACTCAGACTTCCCCACATCTGGTACCAGCCTCGGAACCTAGGGGTCCAGAGTTCTGTGGCCTTCTCTATCCCACACACCACTCACCTCCATTTCATCTTCTCTCCCTCCAGAGCAGGCCACACCTCTCCGTCTCTAACCCGGAGAGCTCAGCAGTCATGCTGTCCCTTCCCTTGATGCCACAACATCCCCCTCTCTGTTTCTGCTCCAGCCTCTTTATCTCTGCCCTTGTTTTGAATTTCTTGAGCTGTTCAGGAAACTTTCCTCTTGTCACATCGTTTCTGTCTGATCCTGGATGTCCATCTCACTCACAGTCTTCGTAGACCCAACCCAGAGAGTTAAGACCAGGTTCTCTCTTTCTCTCTCTCTCTCTCTCTCTCTCTCTCTCTCTCTCTCTCTCTGTGTGTGTGTGTGTGTGTGTGTGTGTGTGTGTAGGCATGCACATCCACCACCTCCATGCTGAACACCCATCAGTTGGCAGCCAAGGCCTGTCCCATAGGAACTGAGCTCCAGCACTCAGCAGGGTCAGCAGGGAGGCACCAAAGAAGCCAGAGCTTTGGCTATAGCAGGAGTGAAGCTCTCTGCTACCCCCTTAGCAGCTTCATGAGGAGCAACATGAGCCTACAAGATATCAGCGGGGCCTTAGGGCCTGTAGGAGTAATTGCAATTATCATATAAATAGTCCTTTTTATTGGAAGCACAACTAATAATACTATTAGCAATGTCACCAGCCGAGCTGTTGCAGATCCCTCTCGTATAGAGTCTGAAATGTGGATGATGCTGTCATAAATAGCAAAGTTAGCCATAACAACATAGGCATTGGTAATACTGTGGGTGGGTCTATGGGTAACACTGTTCCCTGATCTTACTGTTATCATCTGCAATCTAAGTAATGCAGATAATAATGGTGCCCCTCAGAATTGATGCCAATCTCTTGGTCCTATTAGAACCATGTAGGCAGAGCTATTCTAATAGGTGGGGGAATACAGGATATGGAAATACCTGGGAGAGGGAATTCCCAGGCCCTTGGGAATTGGACTTCCTGGCAGTGCTAGGAAGGAATGCAATAGTGGTAACGGAATTCCAACTAATAGCTGGAATATTGCTAATGTCTACCTGAGCCAGTTCTCCTAAATGCTTCCTGTGGATAGCCTCAACTGTGAGAAAAAGATTATTTATATTTTGCTCATTACAACAATGAGGAACCCGAGGTTCAGGGAAGTCAACTAACTACCCCAAGGTCACAGAGCAAGGAGCCGAGTTGGGATTCCAGCCGAAATGGGCACCCCGACCACCTCCTAGAGCGGCTCTGATCGGCTGTCTTGCCGGACTACAGTAAGGTGTCCCCAGAAGGGTTGCTGGCCGCTGCTCCTGGAGCTGCCTGCAGCGTGGGGAACGGAGGCAGGGACTGATCCCGACCGCTACCGCCCTGCCTGAGACAAGGTCGGAAATCTAGGGGGCCGCGCTGGGACAGGAGCGCGCAGCAGGGAAGACGCGAGGACCCTAGGGGTTGCTGATCAGACTGCGAGCAGCAGGGGGGCTGCCACTGGCAGAGCTGGAAGCGTGTAGATCAGAGATGGCAGCAGCAGCTGCGGGAGCTCGGGGCTGTCCGGCAGCCTACCCCGCTGCGGTGTCAGGAGTCGACGAGTTGGGTGCCCCAGAGCCTCGAGGCAAGGGCTGACAGGCGGGGGGCGCAGACCAGGCGGGCACTCCCTTCTCTCTGTCCCCGACCCCAGGGCGGGCGGCGGGGCTGCGGAGGCACTCACCTACCCAGGGCTGGGGTTGGGGCGCGGCACTGAGAAGTTTGTAGCCTCCTCCGGGGGTCTCCTCCGGGTCTACGTCTGGGTCCTGCAGCTGCAGCTGAGACTGCGGCGGGGACTGCGCGAGCTCAAGAAGAGGCTGGGGCCGCAGGACATTCGGAAGAGGGCGCCGGCCCTCCCGGCACCGCACAAAACCCCCTTTCTTCCCCCCGCCCCTGCCCCGCCCTCCCCGGGGCCACCCCCACCCCCTGGTCGGGAGCGCGGGGGGCTCGGGACGGTCACGGGACCCGCTGCCTTCTTTGCGTTGGCTCCCGGCGGCAGCGGCGAAAGCAAGGACGAGCGAAGTAGGACATCGTTCAGCGGATGAGAAGCCGAGGGCTTGGGGGTGGGGGGGTGGGGGCAGGAGCAGCGGGGAGGGAGCGTTCGCTGAGCTAGAGGATGACGATGTTGCAGCTGGAGAGGTGGAAGTTGGACAACCAGAGGGACTTCTCGTTGGTCAAAGAAGGAGGAGGGATTCAATTAGACTGTAGGAAGTGGATGAAGGGAGAATGGGGGCTTTGCTCCTGAAAAGAGGTACCCTTCCTAATAAAAATGGGAAGCTCTTTTCTGGAGGTAGAATGGAGTGCAAATGCCCGTAGCTACCTCCCTGGAGGCAGCTATGATTGGGCTTTGGCTCCTGTAGTGCTCCCACTCCCTGCACAGAGGAGGAGCTGACTTTGCAGCTGGAAGGATGGAGGTTAGACAGCAGAATCGTGGGTTAAGCAAAGCAAGTCAGGAAATCTCTAGACCTGAGGTGGGGGTGGGGTGCGGGTGGCACTGTGAAGGGACATTACCAGTCATGCAAACCAATGTGCAAAATGCAGGCGTTGCTGGGAGCCCAGAAGGCCTACTGGCCAGGGCTGTGGATGCTGAATGTGCAGCCTGATGCCAGGGGGTGGGCCTTGAGTGCTGCCTAGCCAGGAACTCCTCAGTGCCCAGAATACCAATGACCCTCCTTTCCACCAGCTCCAGGGCCTCTCTGCTTCCTTCTCCTTTCCCAGGCTCTCTGCTTTTCCCTCCTCCCTCCTGGGACTGTAGGCAAAGCCCCTGGCATGGACAGTGGGCAGGACAGCCAGATGCCTAGATTCCCTCCCCTGGATACCAATACTGGCACCAAGGATAGCTTTGGAGGGCTTTGATCCCCATAATCTCCACAGCATCTTCAAAATACCCCAAGTAAAGTGAGGTGCGCTCAATGCAAATGCAGCCTCAAGGCAGATCCCCAGCCTTCCATCTAGACTGCACCCTAGGTCCCTCTTGGGAACTCTGGACTGCTCCCCACTGAATGTGCCAGCGCCCCCACTCACCACTGCCTGGCTTTCACTCCCAGCGCTATGGACTTGGTTTCAAAGGGCTTTGAGAAGCTCACAAATAAAACCCACTCCAAATCTTTGAGGATCTAAAGGGAAGATTCTGGCCCCTTCTCAGAGACCCATCTACTGTAGGAACAGGACAAGAAGACCTGGGGGATAGGGAGGGGTGGATGGTAAATTTCCTTACCGAGAAAAATGCAGGCTGGGTGCGGTGGCTCATGCCTATAATCCCAGCATTGGAAGGCCAAGGCGGGCGGATCACCTGAAGTCAGGAGTTCAAGACCAGCCTAGCAAACATGGTGAAACCCCATCTCTACTAAAAAAATACAAAAATTAGCCTAGTGTGGTGGTGGGCACCTGTAATCCCAGTTACTCGGGAGGCTGAGGCAGGAAGGATTGCTTGAACCTGAGAAGCGGAGGTTGCAGTGAGCCAAGATCGTACCCCTGCACTACATCCTGGGTAATAGAGCGAGACTCCATCTCAAAAAAAATTAAAAAAAAGAAAAAGAAAAGAAAAATGCCCCAGAAAGGGATGCAAGACTGAAGGGAACAGAGGAAGGTGCTTGGGAGAGTCTGGGAAGGAAGGGATCTCAATCTATTTACTTCGTTAAACAAATATGAGTTGAATTGAATTCCAACTGTGGACCAGGAACTGCTCGAGGTCTGGAAATGCAGTTCCAATTCTTCTAGTAGAAAGAGGGGATCTGAGAAGGCCTTTAGGGACAGGTCTGGGCAGCCTTAGGATGTCTTTTTGCTCCCTTTAGATGTTGCATCTCAGAGTTGCAAGAAAATTCCCTTCCTCAGGACAGTCTCAGCATGGATGCGTGTGTCCAGCCTATCTCCACGCTGGCCCTACAGGGCTTAAGGCCAGCCAGGCTGAGCCGGGCAACCAAGCGGCTGAAATTTAATCCCAGTGGTGGCTCAGATGTAACCACAGTTCTTGCCTCAGGGAAACCTGGCTGTGACCAGAGAAGGCAGAGAAAGTGACCTTCCTTACCACCTCTCCTCATGACCAGAAGGGTTGGCACTCACTTCGGTGCCCTGGGGGAGTCCACTCTTGACTGAGGCCAGCAGCACCTGGGTCTGGACAAGGGCTGGTATCAGACAGTCTGTTCCAAAAGGCAGATCCCTGGTGGGAGACCAGACGTGGTAAGAGAACAGACAGCTGCTATTGCACAAATGAGGACTCTGGCATCACAGGCACTGAGGTCAAATTCCTGTTTTGTCATTTGCAGTGGCAAACCTCAGAAAGGGCCCTGTTCCTCCTCTGAAGCTCTCTTTTCTGTTTTTTTTTTTTTTTTTTTTTTTTTTTTTTTTGAGACGGAGTCTCGCTCTGTCACCCAGGCTGGAGTGCAGTGGCGCGATCTCGGCTCACTGCAAGCTCCGCCTCCTGGGTTTACGCCATTCTCCTGCCTCAGCCTCCTGAGTAGCTGGGACTACAGGCGCCTGCCACCGCGGCCGGCTAATTTTTTGTATTTTTAGTAGAGACGGGGTTTCACCGTGGTCTCGATCTCCTGACCTTGTGATCCGCCCGCCTCGGCCTCCCAAAGTGCTGGGATTACAGGCGTGAGCCACCGCGCCCGGCCAAGCTCTCTTTTCTGAACAACGGGCTGAATAATATCTACTGCACTGGGCAATATCTACTGTACCTGAACTGGGCAAGGGAAAACCCTGGCCCATGACTTGGGCTCAGCAAAATCTAGTTCTTTTCCTTTCCCAGTCACATACACATGCGCACACACCCAGCAACCTAATCTGCCCAGATCTCCTGGCCAGGAGGTCAGAGGACCACTCTCCTGGAGGGCTCATTATTTGGGATTGGAATCCTTTGCAGAGGATTTCTCAGGGGAGGAAATGAGCGCTCTGAGCCTTTTTCAACATTTCCAGCTGAGAAAATGTATACTGAAGGCTAACTTGCAGTTTGAACCAGCAATTGCTGATCAGGGACTCTCTTTACAGTTACAGACCCTTGGCCATATGCGTCTTCCCCTGTTTCTATTCACTTTCTGAGAGGAGGCAAGAACTAAGACCTCCCTCTGCCCTAGTCCTTCCAGATCTCAGAAAGAGATCCCCAGGGACTGGCTGAAAGCAAACAGAATCAATGGCAGCGGGAAGAATGAAAGTCAAATTTCAAGTAGAACCTCCTGTCTCAGTAATAGGAGAAAAATTTCTCCAGTAACCTTGAGTATCTTCTGAACACGGAAACTGAGACCCAAAGAGGTCAAGCAACTGTCCAGAGTCACACAGCATGGAATTGGCTGAACCATGACCAAAAAATCAAGTCTCCCAGGCCATCGTTCTTGCCAGGGCTCCCCAGATGTCTATCAGGGCAGAGAGAAAGAGGGAGGTGGAGAGAAGAAAGAGAGAGAGAGGGAGAGCATGGGCAGCTCTCCTCCCTCTCCCACTTGCAGCCCAGCTGGCTGCCTCCCAGTCTCCTGGGCCCTGGGGAATTTTCCAGCCTCTCTGGATGAGAACAATCAATCTCCTGCCTCCACCAGACCCCCAACATCCCCCATCCATGCCAAAGCCGAGGCCATGACCCAAGTTCAGAAAAGAGAATATCCCCTCCATGTTCCTGTACCCTGAGTTCCCCCCATCTCCAGTGTTAGCCCTGGGCCTTCCTCACTGGATTCTATTCCACAGTGGCTACTGGGAGAGCCTGTTCTGCCAACCTCTTTGAACACCTGCCTCCTTTCTCCCAGACTTGGGGTGGGGGCCTAGGCAGCTGAGTTCCTCTCCCAGGCCTTGCACAGGCATCTGGGTCTTGTGCCATGGGCATGTGGGAGTAGAGCTGAAGAGGGGGATGTGGCTCTGAATGCTGGCACAGCTGTGTTCAGAGAATGGGGGCTTTGATAGCTTCTGAAAGAGGCCAGGAAGCACAGGACCCCAGCCCAGGCGGGAGGGGGTGGGGAGCAGAAATGGCTGAGTGTGGCTCTGAGGGCTCCTGCTGCCACAGACAGGGAGTGTGGAGTGTGGAGTGTGGAGTGGGAGGGGAAGTGGGGCAGTAGGGAGACAGCAATGGGAACTACAGGCTGAACAGCATCATCAGAGAGCCCCCTGCTGCACCAGCAGGAGCCAGCGTCCCCATGAGCTGGTCAGACCGTGCTTTGAGGGTTGCAAACCCATGTATTCAGAGAAGACCATCAGCTTGTTTCACAAAGAATAGTGGGAGGAATTGGAGGGCTGGAGCCCGAGTACATCTGAATCTACCTCGTGAGGTCCCACCAGAAGGCCGCCTGTAGTGCCTCTCCCAGCCTCCTATGGGGAAGGACTACTTATTTCTCTGTGATGTAGGGGCAGGTACTAATCTCTCTGCGCTTCAGTTCCTTCACCTGTAAAATGGTAATAACCCCTTGTTGTATGGTTTTGATGTTGAAGCCATGTAAATGTTTTATATAATTAAAATACAAAATTAATTAGAGTTTACATTAATTTTAGATTAAATTAAAAAGAAGAAAAATAAAGCAATCCCTAAAAATATAAAACAAATTATAACAAATGTACCTAACTGTATAAGAAGTTGGAGCAAAACTACATAGAAGAATTTTCTTTCGGCTGGGCTCAAGCCTGTAATCCCAGCACTTAGGGAGGCAGAGGTGGGCGGATCACCTGAGGTCAGGAGTTTAAGACCAGCCTAGCCAACAAGGTGAAACCCCATCTCTACTACAAATACAAAAAATAGCTGGGTGTGGTAGTGCACACCTATAATCCCAGTTACTCGAGCAGCTGAGGCATGAGGATCCCTTGAACCTGGGAGGCGGAAGTCTCAGTGAGCCAAGGTTGTGCCACTGCACTCCAGCCTGGAAGACAGAGTGAGACTCTGTTTAAAAAAAAAAAAAAATTATTTCAAGTGATTATAAAACTCAGCATTTTGACTGTATCTCTCTAACCCTCTAAGGGCGAAAGGAGCCATGGATAAATTTTAATGTTGGCATTATTATTTTGAGAGTTATACACACACACACACACACACACACACACACATATATATATATATATATATATATTTTTTTTTTTCCTTTTTTGAGACGGAGTCTTGCTCTGTCATCCAGGCTGGAGTGCAGTGGTGTGATCTCAGCTCACTGCAAGCTCTGCCTCCCGGGTTCACACCATTCTCCTGCCTCAGCCTCCCAAGTAGCTGGGACTGCAGGCACCCGCCACCACCCCCGGCTAATTTTTTATATTTTTAGTAGAGACGGGAGACAGGGTTTCACCATGTTAGCCAGGATGGTCTCGATCTCCTGACCTCATGATCCGCCCGCCTCGGCCTCCCAAAGTGCTGGGATTACAGGCATGAGCCACCGCGCCCAGCCTATTTTGAGAGTTATTATAACGTACTATTTATCATAATAAAGCAAATAAGTAATTAGTAATATTACTAGTGTTAGAAACCAAGATTTTGACTGTAAGAGAAGGAAATTTAAGCAAAAACTGCTAATCTTTTTTTTTTTTTTTTTTTTTTTTGAGACAGAGTCTCTGTTGCCCAGGCTGGAGTGCAGTTGTATAATCTTGGCTCACTGCAGCCTCCACCTCCTGGGTTCAAGCGATTCTCCTGCTTCAGCCTCCGAAGTAGCTGGAACTACAGGAGTACACCACCATGCCCAGCTAATTTTGTATTTTTAGTAGAGACGGGGTTTCACCATGTTGGCCAGGATGGTCTGCCCACCTCAGCCTCCCGAAGTGCTGGGATTACAGGCATAAGCCACCATGCCCAGCAAATACTGCTAATCCTTCATCTGAATTGGAACTATCAGCATGAACTCGTGCCACTGAAAAGGCTCAGAAGCAGTGACAACCCAATAACAATGAATCCCCTGTGTGTCCCAATTGTGATCTCCACATAGCACTTCCTACTAAAAGGAATAAGGACTCTTTGGTGAAATTCTAGGTCTGGGCCAGGGTAGCTTGACAGACTAGAGAATAAGGAAGTTTGGCTGGGTGGGGTGGCTCACATCTGTAATCCCAACACTTTGGGAGGCCAAGGCAGGAAGATTGCTAGAATCCAGGAGTTGGAGACCAGCCTGGGCACATAGCAAGACTTGGTCTGTACCAATAAGAGAAAGAAAAGAAAAGAAAAGAAAGAAAAGAAAGAAAGGGAGGGAGGAAGGGAGGGAGGGAGAGATGGGGAGGGAGGGAGGGAGGGAGGGAAGAAGGAAGGAAGGAAGGAAGGAAGGAAGGAAGGAAGGAAGGAAGGAAGGAAGGAAGGAAGGAAGGAAGGAAGGAAGAATCGATCAGCTGGGTATGGTGTCACATGCCTGTAGTTCTAACTTCTTGAGAGACTGAGGCAGGAGGATCACTTGAGTCCACAGTATGAGGCTGCAGTGAGCTAGAACGGTGCCACTGCACTCTAGCCTGGGTAACAGAGCAAGACCTTGTCTCTCTAAAACAAAAAAGAAAAAGAGAGACAGAGAGAATAAGGAAGTTACAGTTATACAACTCATGTTAGGTGAGGGTCATTTTAAAAAGACCCAGTAGCCAACTTGAGAAGACTCCCACTGGCCAAAGATGAAACAGTTTCAGCATTAAAATGACTAATGACTGTATGAGATTGAAACACATCAAATACATGAAAAGTTCATGAGTTCATAATTATACTGAAAAATAAAACCACTGGTCACCTTTGGACATTGTTAGGGCACCGATTCAAGGTTTTGAAAATTAACAGGGGCTAGCACATCCTGTTGCTGGCCTGACCCATATTCTCTTAGCGCTCAACAAACCAAAGACTGCTTGCTGCCCGAGGATATTTGTGTCTGTGGAGGAATGCTTGGCCTAAGTGCACAGTAAGTCAGAAGCACCAGAAGGTTAATGCCCCTGGGACCAGCCCTCAATAAGTGACAGGTGGAGAGGTGGTAAATTATTATTATTGTTGTTGTTGTTATTATTATTATTATTATTTGAGACAGAGTTTCACTCTGTCACCCAGGCTGGAGTGCAGTGGTGTGATCTCGGCTTTGTAACCTCAGCCTCCCGGGTTCAAGTGATTCTCCTGCCTCAGCCTCCCCAGTAGCTGGGATTACAGGCACATGCCATCATACCTGGCTAATTTTTATATTTTTAGTAGAGATGGGGTTTCACCAGGTTGGCCAGGCAAGTCTCAAACTCCTGACCTCAGGTGATCTGCCCACCTCGGCCTCCCAAAGTGCTAGGATTACAGGCGTAAGCCACCACGCCCAGCTGGAGTTGGTAAATTAAAACCCCAGCCTCCTCATCTCTCAGGTGGGAAAACGGTGGCAAGTTCTACATCAGCTCCCAGAGCGCCCCAGCAGGCATGCATTTCATTTGTCCACGGCCATAGCCTGTTCCATTATGCAGCCTTCACTGGATTCCTTCCCTTTCTCGTCTCTGCTTGCCATCAAGATCTGGGAATTTTCAGACCCACCAAGTCATGAAGACATATGGGCACAGCAGCAACACAAATGGTACATTTAGAATTGGATGTAAGCATGTCCAGAGGGCATGAATAAGCTACAAGTGCAGGGAGTCCAGATCCCACTTTACCTGTCTCTGTTGCTCCTGTACCTCTCTCAGCTCACCCTGTAGACTTGTGGGAATTTCCCTATAACCAGGCTTTAGAGGAGGAAAACATGTAGGCCTGGTTCATGGGTGGGTCTGTCTGATCCATCGATATGAGCTAAACTTGGATGCTGCCACACTACAGCCCCACTCAGGGGTGGCCTTGAAAGACAATGTGAGGGGAAATCCTCCAGAGAGGACATTTCAAGCAGCACACTGGTGGTCTACTCTGCAGTGAGAGAGGTGACTTGAGGAAAGTATATACACGTGGATTCTTGAGCAGTGGCAGTGGCTTCATTGGTTGGTCAGGGGCCAGAAGAGAGCAAGATTGGAAGGTTGGAGATAAGGATGTCCGGGGAAGAGGTATATGGATGGACTTATAGGAGTGAGCACAAAGTGATAAATCTTTGTGTCTTATATCAGTACCATTAAAGAACATTCACTGAAGAGGTGGCATTGAATAGCTAAGGGAACAGAAGGACTCCAGTGGATAAACCAGCCTTTGTCATGCCAGGGCTTCCATGGTGGGCCCATGAATGGAGTAGTTGTGGCAGTAGATCAGGAGTCTATGCAAGGGTCCACCAGCATGGGTGGCCTCTCATCAAGGCTCGTCTAGCTACTGCCACTGTTGAATGTTTGGTCTGTCTGCAGCAGAGACAGATGCTGGCCCCTCAACATGGTACCAGCCCTCAAGGAGATCAACCAAGCAGTTGATAGTATGTTTTTTGTTTGTTTGTTTGTTTGTTTGTTTGTTTGTTTTTGAAACAGAGTCTCACTCTGGTTGCCCAGGCTGGAGTGCAGTGCTGTGATCTCAGCTCCCTGTGGCCTCGATCTCCCAGGCTCAGGTGATTCTCCCACCTCAGCCTCCTGGGTAGCTGGGATTACAGGTGCACACCACTATACCTGGCAATATCTTTTTTTGTATTTTTAATAGATATGGGGTTTTGCTATGCTGCCCAGGCTGGTCTTCAACTCCTGATCTCAAATGAGTGCCTGCCTCAGCCTCCCAAAGTGCTGGGATTACAGGTGTGAGTCACTGTGCCCGCCTGATGGAATGTTAATTTCAATGTATCTCTTTCAATCTGGGGGAGGAGCAATATGTCCTCACTGGGATTAGTGCATATTCTGGATAAGGATTTGTCTTTCCTGACTAAATGCCTTAGCCAGCACCAAATATCAAGGGCCCAAAGTCAATGATTTGTCCTTATGAGATCCCTTATAGTCTCACCTCTAACCAAGGGTGTCCACTTTATAGTGAAGGAAGTGTGACAATGGACACACAACCACAGGATCCATTGGTTCTATGCTATAATATATCACATCACCCTGAACCTTCCAGCTTGCTAGTACATTAGTATGGCCTCATTACAGCACATCTAAAGCCAGCTTGGGGAAAAGACCCTCTGGGATTTGGGTGCTGTCCTGCAAAATGCAGTACATGTTTTGAGCTAATGGTCATTATATAGTGTTATATGCCAGATAACTAGAAATCAGGGGTACAGGAACCAAGGTATGGAAGAAGGAATACCCCTCTCACCATCAGTCCTAGTGACTCATTTGGGGGAATTTGTGCCTCCTGTCTTTATATATTTAAGGTCTGCGGGATTAGAAGCCCTGGTTCTTGGAGTGGCAGATGCAGCTCCCAGAGGTCACAGTGAAGGTACTACTAAACCTAAGGCTACAACAGCCACTGGATCATTTGGGGCATCTCATACCAATTGGCCAGTACACAAAGAAAGGAATTATGCAAGCAGAGATATTTCATCATCATTATCCGATGATCAGGCAGTTGTATCAATGATGGCCTGGCAAGGGCATGGTAATGTAATGCAGATAACTTTAGGCATGAAGGCCTGGATTTTCCACTGAGAAAGCCCTGCAGACCAACAGAATGAACTGTAGAGGAGGGAAATGTTGAATGTTGATTTCAGCCTTGGAACCAACTGCAGCAATGGTTATGGTTTGTCCCACTAACCCACCGGTTGTACAATTTTTAAAAAAAAAAACAGATGCGGTCTCACTCTGTCACCCAGGCTGGAGTGCAGTGGCATGATTATGGCTCACTGCAGCCTCAAACTACTAGGCTCAAGAAATCCTTCCATATCAGCCTCCCTAGTAGCTGGGACTAAAGACACATGCCACCATACCTAGTGAATTTTAAAATTATTTTTTAGAGACAGAGGTCTTGCTTTGTTGCTCAGACTGGTCTCAAACTCCTAGCTTTAAGTGATCCCCCAACCTTGGCCTCAAAAAGTGTTGGGATTGGCCGGGCGCGGTGGCTCAAGCCTGTAATCCCAGCACTTTGGGAGGCCGAGACGGGCGGATCACGAGGTCAGGAGATCGAGACCATCCTGGCTAACACGGTGAAACCCCGTCTCTACTAAAAAATACAAAAAACTAGCCGGGCGAGGTGGCGGGCGCCTGTAGTCCCAGCTACTCGGGAGGCTGAGGCAGGAGAATGGCGTAAACCCGGGAGGTGGGGCTTGCGGTGAGCTGAGATCCGGCCACTGCACTCCAGCCTGGGCGACACAGCGAGACTCCGTCTCAAAAAAAAAAAAAAAAAAGTGTTGGGATTACAAGCCTGAGTCACCACACTCAGCCTGTTATTAAGACTTTCTTTTAAAAGAGTTAGAAATTACAATCAGCCACCACCTTGAAGCATCAGAGACAGGATAGAATGAACTCATGGAATGAGAGGCACGAATGGATCCTAGCAGTGCAAAGCGTGGATGGTACTGTGACCCACATCCTTCAGCATTCACCTCTAAAGGAGAAGGCATCTTTGTGAACATCTGTGACTCTGCCTGGAGGCATTTATTCTGGCTGTGGGAGCATGTTGTGCTCAGGGCAAACCAGGAATGCTACAGAGTTAATGCTCCCAGAAGGAGGTCTCAACCAACAGAGAGGGAGTTGACAGTTATATCCTATTTCTTTGCCCCTTGGGTAGGATTCTCTGAGGCAGCTTCTATACTTCTCCGAGGTTCCTAGCAGGATTTAACACCATTTGCCCACCTGCTCTAATACACGCCTCTAATTGGCCCCCTTCTCTTTCCTGTCCCACTTCTCCACTCCTCTCCCAGTGCCTATAAGCATCACTTACCAAATAAACTACTTACATTCCTGACTCAAGATCTGCTTTTAGGAAGTAGATCTTCCTTAGCCCACCTAAGACAAATGGGAGATAATCAAGCATTAATTCTACCTTTCCTGAATGGGTGAAATGTCAGAGTAACAAAGCAGTTATTGAGAGCAGTTTTTCTTATAGATGATTCACAGCTAATAAACGAAGGTGGGCCTGGCGCAGTGGGTCACGCCTGTAATCCCAGCACTTTGGGAGGCTGAGGTGGGCAGATCACTTGAGGTCAGGAGTTCGACACTGGCCTGGCCAACGTGGTGGAACCCCTTCTCTACTAAAACTACAAAAATTAGCTGGGCATGGTGGCACGCACCTGTAATCCCAGCTACTAGGCAGGGTGAGGCAGAAGAATCACTTGAACTCAGGAGGAAGAGGTTGCAGTGAGCCGAGATCAAGCCACTGCACCTCCAGCCTGGGTGACAGAACAAGACTCCATCTCAAAAAAAAAAAAAAGAAGAAGAAGAAGAAGGAAGAGGAGGAGGAGGAATGACAAAATTAGACAATCTCCATTTTGCAACTGCTAATGAATGAATGAATCTAGACAATGATCATCAGTGCCATCAGATAAAAGGTTGATAGGTGAAGGGGATCAAATGGTGGCCACAAGAAAATATGTCCATAGGCTGGGCACGGTGGATCATGCCTGTAATCCCAGCACTGTGGGAGGCTGAGATGGGAGGATCACCTGAGGTTGGGAGTTTGATACCAGCCTGACCAATATGGAGAAACCCTGTCTCTACTAAAAATACAAAATTAGCCAGGGTGGTGGTGCATGCCTATAATCCCAGCTATTTAGGAAGCTGAGGCAGGAGCATTTCTTGAACCCGGAAGGCGGAGGTTGCAGTGAGCTGAGATCGCACCATTGCACTCCAGCCTGGGCAACAAGAGCGAAACTCTGTCAAAAAGAAAGAAAGAAAGAGAGGGGTGGGGGGAGAGAGAGAGAGAGAGAGAGAGAGAGAGAGAGAGAGAGAGAGGGAAAGGAAGGAAGAAAGAAAGAAAGAAAGAAAGAAAGAAAGAAAGAAAGAAAGAAAGAAAGAAAGAAAGAAAGAAAGCAAGAAAGAAAGAAAGAAAGAGAGAGGAAAAAAAGATAATATGTCCATGGCCGAATCCCTGAAAACTGTGAATGTTACCTTGTTTCAGGAAAGGATCTTTGCTGATATAATTCATTACGTGAATTCATTCCTTAACTTCAGTTAAGGGTCATGAAATGAGTTCATCCTGGATTAGTCAGGTGGGGTACATCCGATGACATGTGTCCTTACGAGAGATAGAAGAGGAAAAGACACAGACGCATGAAAAGGAGGAGGCTACATGACCACAAAGGCAGAGATTGGAGTGATGCAGCTAAGGAAGCCAAGGAACAGAAGTTGGAAGAGGCAAGGAAGGGTTCTGCCCACAACCTCCAGAGGGAGACAACCTAGGTTTTTGTTGTTGTTGTTGTTGTTGTTGTTGTACCACTGTGTTATTGAAAGCCTAGATTTTGGACTTCTGGCTGATAGAGAATAAATGTCTCTATGGTAAGAGAATAAATGTATGTTGTTTTAAAAACAAAATTTGTGGTCATTTGTAACAGCAGATACCGGAAACTAATACAATGGAGACCTTTTATTTATTTATTTTTGAGAGGGAGTCTTGCTCTGTCTCCCAGGCTGGAGTGCAGTGGCCCAATCTCGGCTCACTGCAACCTCCACCTCCCAGATTCAAACAATTCTCTTGTTTCAGCCTCCTGAGTAGCTGGGACTACAGGCGCCCGCCACCACACCAGGCTAATCTCTTTAACTTTTTTATTTTTAGTAGAGATGGGGTTTCACCTTGTTGGTCAGGCTGGTCTCAAACTCCTGACCTCAGGTGATCCTCCCACCTTGACCTCCCAAAGTGCTGGGATTACAGGCGTGAGCCACCGCACCTGACCCACAATGAAGAACCTTATAATTAATGGACAGACACTCTGAATTTACCAGTCAGTCTCAACATCACTGAAAGTAGATTAAGGCCCAGGCGTGGTGGCTCACAGCTGTAATCCCAATATTTTAGGAGGCCAAGGCGGGAAGATGTTTTGAGGTCAGGAGCTTGAGACCAGCCTGGGCAACAATGGCGAGACCTTGTCTCTACAAAAAAAAAAAAAAAAAAAAAAAAAAAAAGGCCGGGCTCAGTGGCTCAAGCCTGTAATCCCAGCACTTTGGGAGGCCAAGGCAGGTGGATCACAAGGTCAGGAGATCAAGACCATCCAGGCTAACATGGTGAAACCCCGTCTCTACTAAAAATACAAAAAAAAAAAAAAAAAAAAAAATTAGCCAGGCGTGGTGGCGGGCACCTGTAGTCCCAGCTACTCAGGAGGCTGAGGCAGGAGAATGGTATGAACCCGGGAGGTGGAGCTTGCAGTGAGCCGAGATCGCACCACTGCACTCCAGCCTGGGCGACAGAGCAAAACTCTGTTTAAAAAAAAAAAAAAAACTAGCTGGGTGTGGTGGCACATGCCTGTCATCCCAGCTACTCAGGAGGCTGAAGCAGCAGGATCACTTGAGCCTGGGAGGCAAAGGTTGCAGTGAGCCAAGATCGTGCCACTGCACTCCAGCCTGGGTGACAGAGCAAGACTCCATCTCAAAAATCAAACAAAAAAAGAAAGTAGAACTACCAGTCACCAGGTGCCTCCTAATGTGATGAAAGAGGATACAGTATCACTTACGGAATGTTTCCAGAAAAAAAGTGAATGTGAATATGTTTGTTTGTTTGTTTGTTTTGAGGTGGAGTCTCACTCAGTTGCCCAGGCTGGAGTGCATTGGCGTGATCTCGGCTCGCTAAAACCTCCACATCCTGGGTTCAAGCGATTCTCCTGCCTCAGCCTCCTGAGTAGCTGGGATTACAGGCTCCTGCCACCATGCCTGGCTAATTTTTTATACTTTTAGCAGACATGGGGTTTCACCATGTTGGCTAGGCTGGTCTCAAACTCCTGACCTCAGGTGATCCGCCTACCTCAGTCTCCCAAAGTGCTGGGATTACAGGTGTGAGCCACCATGCCTGTTTGAATTTAATCAAACTTCTAAATATAATCACAGGGGACAAAGGAACATGTTAAATGACATTTGCAAGGGTACACTCAGCCAAGTCCAGAATATGGGAAACTTGACAGGAAAAAATGACCTAGTTTCTTGAACAAACAAATACAATGGCGTAGATAAAACGAAGGGGGCAGAAGTATTGTAACTTAACAGAGACTTAAAAAAAATTACTCAGGCCGGGCGCGGTGGCTCACACCTGTAATCCCAGAACTTTGGGAGCCCGAGGCGGATGGATCATGAGGTCAGGAGATCGAGACCATCCTGGCTAACACGGTGAAACTCCGTCTCTACTAAAAATACAAAAAATTAGCCGGGTGTGGTGGTGGGCGCCTGTAGTCCCAGCTACTCGGGAGGCTGAAGCAGGAGAATGGCATGAACCCGAGAGGTGGAGCTTGTAGTGAGCCAAGATTGCGCCACCGCACTCTAACCTAGGTGACAGAGCAAGACTCCGTCTCAGGGGAAGAAAAAAAAAATTACTCAGGAGGCTGAGGCAGGAGGATAACTTGAACCCAGGAATTAAAGTCTAGCCTGGGAAACATAGTGAAACCCTGTCTGTTAAAAACAAACAAACAAACAAACAAACAAACAAAAAACCGCCCCCAAATTAACCAACTGCAAAGTTGTAGACCTTAGTTAGATTCTGGTTTGAGCAAATCAACTGTAAAATTTTATTTTTTGGACATTCAGGGAAAAATGATCATGAACTAAGTATTAGATGACTAATATTTAGTTTAATTTTGTTGGAGAAGTGAGATAATGGAATTATGGTTATTTTTAGAAGTCATTGTGTGTTAGAAATGCATGTTGAGTCTTACAGGTGAAATGATAGGCTATCTGGGATTTACTTTCAAATACTCCAGTAAAACCCAACATGACTGAGAGGACCCATGAAAAAAGAAGGGCAGAATTTTGATAATGGCCAAGCCAGGTGATGGAGTAGTTCATCATACTATTCTCCTTACTTTTGTGTATGTTTCAAATTTTCTATAATAAGAAATAATGGTGATAGCAATATACAGAGTAGTTGTAGGAATGAGTGGTATTGTGGTTTTGTGATTGAAGAAATGGAGATTTGCAGCAAATGGAAAGCTCTTCTCATGGCCTTTTTCACTTTTTTTTTGTTTTTGTTTTTGTTTTTTTTTTTTTTTTTTTGAGACAGGGTCCTGCTCTGTCTCCCAGGTTGGAGTGCAGTGGTGTCATCTTGGCTTACTGCAGCCTCGACCTCCCTGGCTCAAGTGATCTTCCCACCTCAGCCCCCTGAGTAGCTGGGACAACAGGAGTGTGCCACCAAGCCCAGCTAATTTTTGTATTTTTTTGTAGAGATGAGGTTTTTCCATGTTGCCTAGGCTGGTCCCAAACTCCTGATCCCAAATGCCTTGGCCTCCCAAAGTGCTGGGATTACAGGCATGAGCCACTGTGCCCAGCCCATGACCATTTCTTGTATGATCTCTTGCCCTTAGGCTGAAGGCATTACACTGAAGAAAAGCCATCCTCCTGCTGGCTGAGCTGCTGGGGTCCAGTATCTTGGCTTTCTGGGGCTCTGACTTTATCATAGGCAATAGCTTAGAAAACCCAGAAAAGGGGTAGATGGATGGGTGACTACCAATATGTCCCAGAGTCTAGACTGCTCTCCTTTGTGCTTATGGTGGACACTGATGCTGTTCAGCAAATATTTCCCGTTTTCCTATTTCTAGGCCAAAGAAGGAGTGCTCTTTCTTGCCCCCTTGTGGTTGGGTGGGGCGATGTGATTAGTTCTGGCAAATGAGTTGTCAACTGAAGGGACAGGTGTCACTTCTGGGTGGGAGCTATTAATTGCCTTTGTGAAACCCTGCAGAGCTCTTATTATTTTTTCCTGCTAGTATGGTGACTGACAGTATTCGAGATGGTAGGTACTCTATCAGCCTGTGTCCCTGAATGACAAAAATAAGAACTCCCCTGTTGACCGTGTAGCCTGAGAAATAAACCTTTGTGGTTTTTTTTGTTTGTTTGTTTGTTTTTTTGAGACGGAGTCTCGCTCTGTCGCCCAGGCTGGAGCGCAGTGGTGCGATATCTGTTCATTGCAGCCTCCGCCTCCCGAGTTCAAGCAATTCTCCTGCCTCAGCCTCCTGAGTAGCTGGGATTACAGGCACCCGCCCCCATGCCTGGCTAATTTTTACGTTTTTAAAGTAGAGACAGCGTTTCACCATGTTGGCCAGGCTGGTCTCAAACTCCTGACCTTAAATGATCCGCCCACCTCAGCCTCCCAAAGTGTTGGAATTACAGGTGTGAGCCACCGTGCTGGGCCTGATTTTCCTATCCTTAATAGTAGTCCCCACAAACGCTTCTGGGAGATCTGCAGGCTGCACATTTTGAAATATGTTTAAGTCGTCTTATATTTGCTATCTGAGATTTGGGAGTTGTTTTCACAGCATAATCTACATGATCTTGACTAATATAGTGCCATAGGACAACCAACCCTCCAGGCTGCCTGATAAGAAGCTGAAAAACTACTATTGTTGCTATATTACTGTAATCACAATACTTATTAATTATTATAGGTACCACTTGAGTGCCTATTATGTGTACCAGGCATGTACTACCCAGTACATGCAATGCCTCAACTGATTCTCACAACAAACACAAAAGACAAACACTACTATCCCATACTAAGATGAGAAAGTCAAGGTTTAGGAAATGGCACAAATATCTCATTTGTTGCGTGATGGTTTTTGAAGATGCTGTTCATTCTATCATTCTTTGTCCCTTATATAATGTTCCATGGCATGAATTCTCTTTAGCAATTATAGCAAGAACCCCCTTGGAAATCAGTTTTACTATATATATCAAGTACCATTAGCTTGTTCATGTCCTTTGCCCCATTCATTAGTATTATCCAGCTCAGGCTTTTTGAAGTATAGTTAGAAACCTATGTATATACACACCAACGTATATGTGAAAAGTGAATTAATAACATTAGAATTTGTCTCTTGAATTGTTAGTATGTTTCCTTTAGCCACGAGTTAAGAATGTTACTTGTCCAGTTGCCCGTATCCTTTGGTGGCCCTGGTGTTTGGTGTTTGCCTCCTCCTTCCACAGGGTTAATTTCCTGTCAATTCCAGCAAGAATATCACTTTCCTATCTTTAACAGTAGTCTGTGCAAACGCTTCAGGGAGGTCTGCAGGCTGCACATTTTGAAATATGTTTAAGTTGCCTTTTTTTTTTTTTTTGAGACGGAGTCTTGCTGTGTCGCCCAGGCTAGAGTGCAGTGGCACAATCTCGGCTCACTGCAAGCTCCGCCTCCCGGGTTCACGCCATTCTCCCGCCTCAGCCTCCCGAATAGCTGGGACTACAGGCGCCCACCACCACGCCCGGCTAATTTTTTGTATTTTTAATAGAGACGGGGTTTCACCATGTTAGCCAGGATGGTCTCGATCTCCTGACCTCATGATCCGCCCGCCTCGGCCTCCCAAAGTGCTGGGATTACAGGCGTGAGCCACCGCGCCCGGCCCTAAATTGTCTTATGTTTGTTATCTGGGGCACACAGTGTAGGCCTGGTGGTATGGGGCGCCCCTGGCAGATTTGAACTAATCTTAGGTGAGTGTGAGGCGCCCCCGCGTGGCGCCTGGCGCAACAACATGCTGGATTCTCCTGCGTGGGCCAGGCGCCCACGTCGTCTCCAGTTCTCCCTCTCCCTTGGCCTATTGGTGCCCTCCCACCGCACTCCCGCTCTTCCGCTGACCCACCCCGTAACGGCAACAGCCCTGCCCCTTACCCTGTCTTAGGTGCTCGGTGGGCACGCAGGATCACGGGTCATCAGCCCCGACATGCGCGCGCGCGCGCACACACACACGCACACACACACCTCTCCACGCCTCGCAGCGCTTACAGCTCCGCCCAACACAAAAGATCCCCAGGTTATTTTATTGCTGTACTCAGAGGTCAGTTAATGCCCCCGGCCGCCTCTCCCTCCCCTCTGCGGTGGCTGAGTCCTCTCCTGGGGCTCGGAAACCGCAGCGGGTCCGAGGGTCACCGCCGCATCTCGCCGCTGGGGGCGCCCCGCTTCCCCTCCCCGCCGCCGGGCCAGCCAGGGTCCGAGGCCCGCAGGCCCCAGCTGGGAAGACAGGTCTGGAGAGGCCGCTCCGGGTCTAGAGGGAGGGGAGGTTCTCCGGAAAGGGGTGGAGAGAGAACCCCGCCACGACTGCCAAGCTTCGTCGCGCGCGCTGGAGGGGACACGGTGGGCGCCTAATTCTCGGCGTAGCAGTAGGTCCCATAGGCTGCCTGCTGGGGCCTGGGGAAGCCGAAGCTGCGTACTCCGGGATCCGGGAGCCCCCCGCAGCGCGGCCGCGGCGTGATGATTGGGAAGCGCACACTGCCGTCAGCCAGCCAGCCGCCGTCGCACTGGTCTAGCCCTGAGAACTTCCAGGCGGCGTAGAGGTGCCCAACCTTGGCCACCACGGCGCCTCGTCGCCTGCACGCCGCGTGGGCTTCAGACAGCGTCAGCCGCCCGGGCACGAAGAACACTTGACCTGGGGATCACAGCGGGTCACCGACCGAAAGTGGGGTAGGCGGGGCGGGGCGGGGCGGCTGACTCCCAGAAGGCGGAGTTGGGGGGCGGGGCCGCAGAGGTGCTGGATCGAGCTTGGGTACTAGGAGTGGGGGGATCAAGGCAGAAGTGCAGGGAGGGTTTGGAGAGGTGGGCTGGAGCCCGGGCGGACGGGCGAGCGGGCTGATGGAGGGACGGTGCCTTGGAGGGACTCGGAGACCCTGCCCTGATCTCAAGCTGAGGTCCACTCCTCGCCCCCCACATTTTTCAGACCCCGCCCCAAGACCCTGCCTTCGCCCCGCGCTTCACCTGCCAGCGCGGAGGTGAAGCAGAAGGCGTCGTAGCGGTCGCGCATCCGGTCGCGGGGCCCGTAGCTGCGGATCCCGGGCCGGCCTCGGCCGCCGCACGGGGCGCGCGCAGTGAGCACAGGGTAGCGCACGGAGCCCTCGAGCAGCCAGCCCGCGTTACACCAGTCCAGACCCTCGGTCCAAGCTGGCGGGAGACGGCGGGGGTCGGGGATGAGAGGCGTCACAGGCAGGAGCCAGACTGAGCTCGCCTGGCGCCCTTTCTCGGGCCCCTGAGACAGCTCCGCGGGGCCTGGGAGGTGCTTGGTTCGGCCGCTCACCCTGGTAGAGCTGGGAGTAGGTGGCCAGGCGTCCGTCCTGCTCCTCGCACGCTTGCTTCGCCTCGTAGTAATTGAACTGGTACCGGCCCCGGCTGGGTTGGTACGGAAACACCACACCTAGGGGGTGGCGGAGAGCCTGGGGAGGGCCAGCAGATGGGAGCGGAGGGGGAGGAAGGGCGGCGCGTCCTGGGAGAGGGAGCTGGGGTCCCCAGGGGTGAGGGGGAGATACTGGAAAGGAGCCCTGGGAGACCCAGGCGAGGCGGTCCCGCCTGCTACAGAGGAATGGGGCGGGAGCGGAAGGGCCTCACCCTCCAGGCTCAAGGTCAGCGCCACGCTCTCGTCCTCAATGCCGTTGATGAGCTCGCAGCGGTACCGGCCTTCGTCCTCCAGGCGCACGCCCGCGATGACCAGGGAGGCGTCTAGCCGATGCCCCCTCCGCATCCTGGCGCGCCCTCCCAGGGGCCCATACCCCCGGGCGTGCAGTCCGTTGGTGACGAGGATCAGAGTTTCCCGGAGCTCCCCAGGCTCCACCTTGCTCCAGCGCACCTTATAGCTGGGAGGCGTGGTGCCCAGGACACAGGGCAGCGTGGCCGTGGCCCCACGATGAGAGTGAATGACCTCGTGGATGGGGGGCAGGAGGTAGTGGGGGCCCGGGTGGGATGCTGAGCAGAGGGGGCCACAGTGGCAGGAACCCCCGATCCTCACTGCTCCAAGTGCCCATCAGACCCTGCTCTCCAAATGCTTTCTCCAGAGCCCCCCAACCCTCTCCTCCATTGCTTTCTCAGCAATGACTTTCACTCCCTGAGTACCTGCAATAACTGCCCTTTCCCCTTTCCCCACCCTTGCAGCCTCCCCAAGCCTTCCCCAGATTCTGGCCTGGGCTGGGGTCTTACCTGGGTCTCCTTGGCCTTTGTGGAAGATGGTGAAGACCCAAAGAAGGAAGCAGCAGAGTGTGGGGAGGGTGGGCCCACCTGGCATGATGGGGGGCAGCCCAGCACTGTCTGCAGGGCACAAAGAGTGGGCAGTTAGGACTGGGGCAAAAGGGTGGGGAAAAGCAGGGTTGTCAGTGAACTCCCATCAGAGATTCCTAGAAGGGACTGTCCAGTCGGAAGCCACTGGGGCAGAGAGAAGGGGTAGGTGACAAAAGGAAGGTGATGAGGGGAGGAAGGCAGTGGCAATCCCCTTCCTCTCCCTCTCTTCCTCTGTCACATCCTCTCAGCCTGCAGGTACTAATTTAGCATCTCCTCTACCTGTCCCCTTCATCACAAGTGCCACTTCCCAAGCTTGCCATCTGGACTGCCAGCTCGTCTCTATCCTCTCCCAGCACCCATTCTCCATCTTGAAGCCAAAGTCAAAATGATCTTATCACTCTCCCGCTTTTTTTTTTTTTTTTTTTCTTGAGACAGAGTCTTGCTCCATGTTCCAGGCTGGAGTGCAGTGGCATGATCATGGCTCACTGCAGCCCCTAACTTCTAGCCCCAGGTGATCCTCCCACTTCAGCCTCCTGAGTAGTTGGGACTACAGACATGTGCCACTACCCCAGCTAATTTTTTCTTTTAAGTTTTTAGTAGAGACAAAGTCATGCTGCGTTGACAAGGCTGGTGCTGGGATTACAGCAGGCGTGAGCCACTGTGCCTGGCCTTGTCACTCTCCTGCTTGAAAGTGACTCCCGGTTGCCCTGAGGATAAAATCCAATCTCATAACCACAGCTTCCAAGGCTGTCTATAATCCAGTTGCTCCCTGCACCTCCAGCATGGCCCCCACCTCGCCTCTTACCACTTTGGCCCCTGCACTGTGCCCCAGACATGCTGGACTTCTGGCAGTTTCCCACACAGTCCAAGTTTGCACTCATTTCCTTTCCTTTGTGCCTGCATTGGTTGCACAGGCCTCACCTCCTTTGGGAAACCTTTACTCACCCCCAGTTTGCCACACTGTAGAGCACTGTGATCTGCTGGACTGGGGACCTTTTTTTCTTGAGATAGGGTTTCACTCTCTTGCCCAGACTGGAGTGCAGTGGTATGATCATGGCTTACTGCAGCCTCGCCCTCCCAGGCTCAAGCCATCCTCCCATTTCAGCCTCCTGAGTAGCGGGGACTACAGGTGTACACCACGATGCCCCACTAATTTTTTTTTTCTTTTCTATTTTTTGTAGAGATGGAGTTTCAAAATGTTGCCCAGGCTGGTCTTGAACTCCTGGGCTCAAGTAATGCTTCTGCCTTGGCGTCCCAGAATGCTGGGATTACAAGCATGAGCCATCACACCCAGCCAGGACTTTTTTTGTCTTACAAGTACTTTTATTAGCACCTAAACTTAACAGTGTGAATTTGAACATAATATGTATCCGTATATAGACTATATCAAGGAGGTTTTCCAGAAATTACGAAGTTAAAATATATAAAATTATAAAGTTATTTTTAAAAACTACTTTAAATGCAATTATCTATTTCAGTACAGTAGTTGATTTCCCCCCTTTTAAAATTTTTTTAAATAAGATACAGGGTCTTACTATGTTGCCCAGGCTGGCCTCCAACTCCTGGGCTCAAGCAATGCTTCTACCTCAGCCTCCTAAGTAGCTGGAACTACAGGTTTGAGCCACTGCTCCCAGCTCCTCCTTTATTGTATCATTCTTTTTTTTTTTTTTTCTGAGACGGAGTTTCACTCTTGTTGCCCAGGCTGGAGTGCAATGGCACCATCTCAGCTCACTGCAACCTCTGCCTCCTGGGTTCAAGCAATTCTCCTGCCTCAGCCTCCCGAGTAGGCTGGGACTACAGGCACCCACCACCACTCTGGGCTAATTTTTGTATTTGTAGTAGAAACAGGGTTTCACCATGTTGGCCTGGCTGGTCTTGAGAACTCCTGACCTCAGGTAATCCACCCTCCTTGGCCTCCCAAAATGCTGGGATTACAGGCATGAACCACCACCTCCGGCACCTGTTGTATCATTCTTATCCCCTTGACCTTAAAAAAAAAATTGGACTAGGCCAGGCACAGTGGCTCACGCCTGTAATCCTAACACTTTGGGAGGCCGAGGCGGGTGAATTACTTGAGGTTAGGAGTTCAAGACAAGCACGGCCAACATGGTGAAATCCTGTCTCTACTAAAAATATAAAATTTAGCTGGGCATGGTGGCATGCACCTGTAAGTCCAGCTACTAGGGAGGCTGAGGCAGAATTGCTTGAACCCAGGAGGTGGAGGTTGCAGCGAGCCGAGATCGTGCCACTGCACTCCAGCCTAGGGGATAGAGCAAGACCTTGTCTCAAAAAAAATGAAGACTTCTCGACTTCACTGTATTCATTTTCCAAATCTGGCTCCTCTATTTCCTAATTGCATGACTACGCATAAGTTAATTATCATGCGCAAGTTACTTAACCTCTCTCTGCCTCAGTGTCCTCATCAGTGAAATGTGGGGAATAATAGCACACCTACCTCACTGAGTAGTTGTGAGGAGCAACTGAATTGATATATGCAAAGTGCTTGAAATAGTGTCTGGAATGTAATAAGTGCTGTGTATGTGTTAGCTGTTATCTCCAGTTCCCAGCATAGTTTCTGGTACATAGTGGTGTTAAATAAGTGTGTGTGGCCTAATGAATGAACTTTCATTAAGGATTCATAAGAAGACGGGATGGGGAATGGGGAAACGGAGGAAGCACCCTGAGAAGTCACCAGAAATCTAAAGAATGGAGCTCCATCTTCCTGCAAATGAGGACCAAAGACCAGCTTGCCGTAGGAGAAACAGAGGTTAGGCACAGAAAACTCCTCAGTGGTTAAAAGTGAAAGTATCTGGGATGCGAACATGAGCAAGAGAACACTTCTTTATAGGAGAACTTGGTAAGTAAGAGTGATCGTGAGGACTGAAATTGACTGAGACCAACAATGATAGCTCAAATGAATACCTTTAAAATTGAATGTGCCTGACACTGCTCTAAGCACTTTACATGCATATTTTTATATTTACTCCTCCCAGCAATCCTGAGGCAGAAACAATTATAAATCCTATTGTACACATGCTGAAACCAAAGTGCACACATTTTAGGAAATGAGGTCACACAGCTGGTAAGAGGACGGGTTTGCTGGGATTTGAATCCAGATCTGACAGTGAGGCTCAAGCACTTAATCACTAATCTATATTTCTGTATTTCAAAACAAGTGCACACACATGCTCTTCATACCCCTTACAGAAAATATGAGTAGTCAGCAGCTCCATTGCCTACCTGTTAGAAGCTGGTCTCTTCACAGAGACGGAGGGAGCAGTGCTTAGCAGCTTTTTGTCTTGCTTGAGGAAGAGGTTCTGGATGAAGGTTTTGCCAGGCTCCTGGGAGTTCCAAGCACCTTAAAACCCTGGGACTTGAGCACCTGTTCAACACAGTTGCTCCTTTTGCACCTTTGAGGAAAAGCTTCTGTCCTGTGCTCAAAGAAGAAGCCAAGATGCCAAGAACGACCCCCTCCCCCATCAGTCCACTCAGCCTTGTTAAGAGACCTGTATCCAGCCCAGATCTGTGGAAATCACTATTCTGGGACTAGGGGAAGATGCTGGGCTTGGGATGAGGCCTGGGAACCCATGAAGGGCAGTGGAATAAAGGGAGCAACCCAGGAATGATGACCTGGAAGAGTGCAGAAAGTGAGGTGCTTCATTGTTTCTTGATGCCTTTGGACGAGAGAGGTGTAGATTGATCGGTGGATATGAAGGTGTTGGACTGATGGGGATGGGGATGAACTCTAAATGTGGCTCAAAGATCTATAACTGCCAAGCTCGAGCTGCCTCCCTTTCCATATGAACCTCATGTAAGCAGCATCCCCATCTCCCCTCTCCCCACAACAGAGTACTCACCTCTGCCCTCTGGTGCCTGACTGCACATTGCCTTTGCAAACGGACTCTCAGGTGGGAACCATCCAGGACTTTCAGCTGCTTCAGGAAACCGGACCTCTTCTGTACAACCCCCCTGTCTGTCTGTCTGTCTGTCCTTTCCTTCTCAGTCCCCACCCCATCGGAAGCACAATTTCCCATTGTCTCTGTCTTTTCCCCTATTGTTGACTAACAGGGCCCCTTTCTTTATTCTGTGGGTAATGGCAATGAAATGTCAACAGCTGGGGATGTGGGATGCAGGACCGGCTGGCACATACCACCGGAAAAGGGCCTGGGTTGGGGGCGGGCTCAGAACAGGAATTGACATCCCCAAGAAGAAGAGAATAGGGTGAGGGGCAGAGAACGGATGGTGAAAAGGTTGAAATGGAATCTCTCTCAACACTCCAAACTAGAGGGCTCTAAAGAGATTTTGTCTACGGCCAGGGGAAAGGCTGGGCTCCATGAGGGCAGAGGGAGTGGCTAGCATTGCAATAGGAGAGATGGAGATCAGACAGTAAGGAGGATTTTTCATGTTCCCTGGGGAGGGAGAATTTCTGAGGATAGAAGGACTTTGGAAATCTCTCCAAAAGAGAGGTTATCTTATTGGTTCCCTAATATTTTACCTCTTCCCTCAGCACAAATAGAGAACATTTTAAAAATACTCAGAAGGGGATCCTTAGTTTTCCTGGATGGAAATTCACTTTCTTTAAAGTCCTTTTTTTGTTTTTTTGTTTTTTTGTTTTTTGACACGGAGTCTCTCACTGTCGCCCAGGCCGGAGTGCAGTGGCGTGATCTCGGCTCACTGCAAGCTCCGCCTTCTGGGTTCACGTCATTCTCCTGCCTCAGCCTCCCAAGTAGCTGGGACTACAGGCGCCTGCCACCATGACCGGCTAATTTTTTGTATTTTTAGTAGAGATGGGATTTCACCGTGTTAACCAGGATGGTTTCGATCTCCTGACCCCATGATCTGCCCGCCTCGGCCTCCCAAAGTGCTGGGATTACAGGCATGAGCCACCGCGCCTGGCCTTTTTTTCTTCTTTTTTTAAGACAAGGTCTCCATCTGTTGCCCAAGCAGGAGTGCAGTGGCCCAATCATTGTTCACTGCAGCCTCAAACACGTGGGCTCAAGAGATCTTCCCCGCTTAGCCTCGAAATTAGCTAGGACTACAGGCACACACCACTACACCCGTCTAATTAACTTTTTTTTTTTTTTTTGAGACAGAGTCTGGCTCTGTCACCCAGGCTGGAGTGCAGTGGCACAATCTCGACTCACTGCTCTGCCTCCTCCTCTTACCTCAGCCTTCAGAGCAGCTGGGACTACAGGTGTGCACCACCATACCCAGCTAATTTTTGTATTTTTTTGTAGAGATGGGGTTTCACCATGTTGGCCAGGCTGGTCTCGAACTCCTGGGCTCAAGCAATCTGCCCACCTCAGCCTCCCAAAATGCTGGGATTACAGGCGTGAGCCACCATGCTGGGCCTAATTAAGTCCATTTTAAAATCTTTCCATTGAGGTATAATTTACATACAAAAAAGTCATTGAAATTATGTGTACAGCTAAATGAATTTTTACCTGTGTACATTTAATGTACATTTAATGTACACAGGTAAAAACCCACCAGATCAAGATATAGAACATTTCCAACAATGCCAAATAGGCCCAGTTGTTTTTGTTTTCTATCAATGCAGAGGGAGGGCTCCCTCGACCTGCCCCTGTAAACAGACATTTAGAAATGTTTTGAGCTTTAAGTTCCATTTTAGCCTTATTTTCTCTCTGCTGTAGCCCCATGGAAGTAGCTTTGCATTATTAAAACCATATAATTTCATGTTCTGTGAGTTAAAAATTAAAAAAAAAAAATGAGGCCGGGCACTATGACTCACGCCTGTAATCCCAATACTTTGGGAGGCTGAAGTGGGTGGATCACCTGAGGTCAGGAGTTCGCGACCAGCCTGGCCAACATGGTGAAACTCTGTCTCTACTAAAAATATAAAAATTAGCCAGGCATGGTGGTGTATGCCTGTAATCCCAGCTCCTTGGGAGGCTTGAGGGGGGTGAATCCCTTGAACCCAGGAGAAGGAGGTTGCAGTGAGCTGAGATCGTGCCACTACACTCCAGCCTGGGCAAAAGAGTGAGACACCATCTCAAAAAACACAACAAAACAACAACAAAAATACCCTTTCAGAACTGGAGGAGACCTCAGGATGCTGAACATTTACTAGAGGAGGAGATAGAGATGAAGGTGGCTTGCCCCAAATCACACACCATACAGTCGTTGAGTCAAGTCTAGAAGTTTCCGCTTTTTCTACTAATCCTCTTCTGCCTCTCTCCTTGGCTGTCCAATTCAGACAAGCTCCAGGTTTTCACTAGGGTCATATCTAATAACAGGAAGCCACCTTGAATATACTTTCTTTCTTTTTTTTTTTTTTTTTTTTTTGAGACAGGGTCTCACTTTGTCACCCAGGCTGGAGTGCAGTGATAGGATCATGGCGCACTGCGGCCTCGACCTCCCAGGTTCAAACAGTCTCTCCCATCTCAGCCTCTCAGGTAGCTGGGTGCACAGATGTGCACCACTACACCCAGCTAACTTTTAAAAATTATTTGTAAAGACAGGGTCTCCCTGTCTTGCCCAGGCTGCTCTCGAACCCCTGTACTCAAGTGACCCTTCCGCCTCGGCCTCCCAAAGTTGTGGGATTACAGGCGTGAGCCACTGTACCCGGCTGACTATACTCTTGAGAGATCTGATTGGCTATCTTTTCCCTATCTACTCCATCCCTGTTCTTAAGCGCTTCCCTCCTCCCCCCACGACTGTCTCTCTCATGAGAGAAGACAAATAGCCCCCTGTCTCCTTGGACAGGACACCCTGATCCAGTGCATCTGATTGGCTTCCTGCCAACTCAAACAAACAGCCTCCGGCAGAGGGAGGAGTAGATATAAATGGCTCCACAGCCTGGTTACTGCGTCCATTCCCAGGCCCATTTCTCCACAAATTTACTGCTCCTTTCTCCACAAATCACTTCTGAACTGTGGCTTGGAAGTCTCTGGTATGTAAATCCATAAAAGGCTGAGTTTGACGGGGAGGAAAGCCTAGAACTATTTGATAGATGCAAAAACAACCCAGTGAGGATCGAATGAGAAAGGAACAGACAGGAATACATATAATAAATAGCCAAACTGTGTTTAGTTTACTCAAGGTCACTTTCATTCTCATTTTCCCCCCAGACGCTAAAACGGGAGTGGGGTGAGATGACTGAGGCAAGCTGGGGTCTCCTCACTGACCCAGCATCTCTGAGGAAGGGCTTTGTCAGTCCTATACCTACTGACCAGAATGTGGTGGAGTGATTCCAGACAAGCATGGAGTCCCGACATCTTCTCTAACACCCACGTTCGGCTTCCACCATCCAAGCAGGTTCAGCTGGCCAGTTTTCCTGACCCCTGGTGATGGCAAGCATGGTCCCAGTTTATGACTAGGATTGTTGTGTGAATGACTGGAAGGGTTGGCAAGACGACACTTTAGGGAGGACTTCAAAAGGAGTGACTCTCTCTGGTCTTTCTCTTTCCAACATTTTTTAAATAAATTTTTTTTAAAAGATGGGATCTCTAAAAATTTTTTTAAGAGATGGGATCTGGCCGGGTGCGATGGCTCACACTTATAATCCCAGCACTTTAGGAACTCATGACAAGGTCATGAGTTCAAGACCAGCCTGGCCAGCATGGTGAAATCCTGTCTCTACTAAAAATACAAAAAGTTAGCTGGGCATGGTCGTGCGCACCTGCCCAGCTACTCGGGAGGCTGAGGCAGGAGAATCACTTGAACCCAGGAGGTGGAGGTCGCAGTGAGCCGAGATTGCACCACTGCACTCCAGCCTAAGCGACTGAGCAAGACTCTGTCTGAGAAAAAAGAAAAAGAAAGAGAGAGAGATGGGATTTGTCTCTGTGGCCCCGAACTGCAGTACAGTGGTGCGATCATTGCTCACTGCAGCGTCAAACTTCTGTGTTCAAGTGATTCTCCTGCCTCACCCTCCTGATTAGCTGGGACTACAGGTGGGCACCCCCATGCCTGGCTCTCCAGCATTTCTCCAGGGCCAAAAGGCAGCAACATCAAACTCAGCCTGATGCTTCATTTGGACACTCACCTAGACTCCACTCCTGACCACATATAGAGGCCTGGAGTATGCAAGGCATACTCCCCAGAGCGTGCAAGGTAGAACTCCACAGTACAAACCTTTATAGCTACTGGGCATAGGAGACCTTCTAGTAGAGGACAGGAGGCTTGGGTTCTAGTTACAGTTCTGCCACAGTGTCACCTTCGGTGACACAGGCCCAGGCTTCGCCGCTGGGCCTGTTACTTCATCTGCACAATGGAAACTCAATTCTATTTAAATTATTTTCTGAAGGGCCTCAGTCTGCAGAGACATAGAAGCAAATGACTTTATGAAGCTTCTGACTGTATGAAGTTCTCAGTGAAACAGAATAGCACCTCTTCTGCCCATCTCAGAAGTAGATGAGGGCAAAGTGAAATAATGGAAAGCACAAGGAACAGTAAAAGGCAAATGTCAAGAAGCTGTTTGCAAAGTTACCAAGATGTAAAATTAGATTTTACTTATTAATAATCGTGTCACTTGTCATTCTGTTTATAACGGTCAGTTCACTGCTGATATTCAAGTGGACCATTTAAACTGTATTTTTGCTCAACTATCCCTCCAAATAAATATCTCAAGATCTTGACTGTTTATTTTCTTAGCCCATCTTATTCTCCCAGGCCTCAAAGCTTGGTGTCTCAAATCCGTGGCTTGTCTTCTCATTCTGGCCAGTCTAGGTGGGGTCTGGCTTCAGTTTGCACAGATTCTCACTCCCAGTCTCATATTGGTCAAACAAACCCAGAAGTAAGATCTACAAGTATTAATCGACCATTCTCAGAATAGGATTGGAATAATTTTAAAAAGTGAACTCTGGCCGGGTGCCATGTTCATACCTGTAATCCCAGCACTTTGGGAGGCCAAGGAGGGTGAATCATGAGGTGAGGAGCTCGAGACCAGCCTGGCCAACATGGTGAAAGCTGTCTCTACTAAAATTACAAAAATTAGCCAGGTATGGTGGCACATGCCTGTGATCCCAGCTACTCGGGAGGCTGAGGCAGGAGAATCGCTTGAACCAGGGAGATGAAGGTTGCAGTGAGCTGAGATTGTGCCACTGCACTCCAGCCTGGTGACAGAGTGAGACACCGTTTCAAAAAAAAAAAAAAAGTGAACCCCATCTTATAGCTGTATGTTCTTTCACGTGGGAGAAATAAATTCTATCACAGTATTATTATTCCCATTTTATAGACCAGGAAACTGATGTCCAGAAAGGGTTAGTAAGTTAGTAACTTGTTCAAGTTCCTACCTAACCCAGGTAGCCTATCTCTAAAGCTAGATGAGTTCTTCTTTGCTGTGAAAGAATCATTTCTTGAAACTTGTAAAAGGTAAAATGAGGATTTTTTGGTTTCTTGTTTTGTATTTTTTTTTTTTTTGATATCACACTAGAGCATTTTTTCTTTTTTCTTTTTCTTTTTTCTTTTTTTTGAAATGGAATCTCACTCTGTCACCCAGGCTGGAGTGCAGTGGCATGATCTTGGCTCACTGCAGCCTCTGCCCCCTAGGTTCAAGTGATTCTCCTATCTCAGCCTCCCAAGTAGCTAGGATTACAGGCATGCTCCACCATGCTCAGCTAATTTTTTGTATTTTTAGTAGAGATGGGGCTTCACCATGTTGGCCAGGCTGATCTTGAACTTCTGACCTCAAGTGATCCACCCGCCCCGGCCTCCCAAAGTGTTGGAATTACAGGTATGAGCCACTGCACCTGGTCTAGAGCATTTTCTAATAAGCTTGCTTGACACTCATCTGACTCTGCCAGGGAATGTGACTTTGTTGTCACAACACATTTGATAAATAATCTACAACTTACAAATGCACCGGCATTTATAGTCCTGTCGGGTAAAGGCTAACCTGTAGAACTTGATAAAATCATAGGGTTTTATTGCCCAATTGAGACGCTAATCACAAAGGGGTTTTGGTTTTACCATCCTAGAAAGTTAACCAGTCCTATATCTAAATTATCAATCTAATTTTGACAATTCTTTTCTTTTTTTTGAGATGGAGTCTTGCTCTGTTGCCCAGGCAGGAGTGCAGTGGTGCGTTCTTGGCTCACTGCAACCTCCGCCTCCTAGGTTCAAGCGATTCTCCTGCCTCAGCCTCCTGAGTAGCTAGGATTACAGGTGCCCACCGCCACGCCCAGCTAATTTTTTTGTATTTTTAGTAGAGACGGGGTTTCGCCATGTGCGCAAAACAAACTAACAAAAAGTTCCATAGCCTCTGGGTTGAACGTCTAAGCATAAATCTCAGCCCTGCTACCTACTAACCTGGGAACATTAGATAACTTACCTACCTTCTCTTTAATTGTTTTCATCTGAAAATGAGGATAACAACAGCATTGATAAGCAGAACAGTGCTTGGCTCATAGAAAGTAATCAACACATTTTAGGGATTATCACTGGTAGGGGAAGAAGTTTCAAAGGGAACAGAATCAATCAAAACTCAGAGAGCTACTGATTGATTGAAGCGATCACCTGTTGTTGTTGTTGTTGTTATTGTTTTGGCGCTTTTTTTTTTTTTTTTTTGAGACGGAGTCTCGCTCTGTCGCCCAGGCTGGAGTGCAGTGGCCGGATCTCAGCTCACTGCAAGCTCCGCCTCCCGGGTTCACGCCATTCTCCGGCCTCAGCCTCCCGAGTAGCTGAGACTACAGGCGCCCGCCACCTCGCCCGGCTAGTTTTTTGTATTTCTTAATAGAGACGGGGTTTCACCGTGTTAGCCAGGATGGTTTCGATCTCCTGACCTCGTGATCCGCCCGTCTCGGCCTCCCAAAGTGCTGGGATTACAGGCTTGAGCCACCGCGCCCGGCCTTTTTTTTTTTTTTTTTTTGAGACAGTTTCACTCTTGTTGCCCAGGGTGGAGTGCATTAGCACGACCTCGGCTCACTGCAACCTCCGCCTTCCTGGTTCAAGCAATTCTCCTGCCTCAGCCTCCTGAGTAGCTGGGATTACAGGCTCCCGCCACTATGCCTGGCTGCATTTTTTGTATTTTTTAGTAGAGTTGGGGTTTCTCCATGTTGGTCAGGCTGGTCTCGAACTCCTGACCTCAGGTGATCCGTCCGCTTCGGCCTCCCAAAGTGCTGGGATTACAGGTGTGAGCCACCGCGCCAGGCCTCCTACTTTGCTTTTCCACCTATTAATATGATGTGAGCATTTGTCCTATCAGCACATGACATCAAATTCTCTCATTTTTCATGTCTGCATAGTATTTCAGTGGGTGGCTGTAGCATTATTTACTTGTTTGTTGTTTTTTTTTGAGACGGAGTCTTGCTCTGTCATCAGGCTGAAGTGTGGTGGCGCGACCTCAGCTCATTGTAACCTCCACCGCCCGTGTTCAAGCAATTCCACTGCCTCAGCCTCCCAAGGACCTGGGATTACAGGCATGTGCCACCACGCCCAGCTAATTTTTTGTATTTTAGTAGAGACAGGGTTTCACCACGTTGGTCAAGACGGTCTCCATCTCCTGACCTTGTGATCTGCCCACCTCGGCCTCCCAAAGTGCTGGGATTACAGGCGTGAGCCACCGCGCCCGGCTGCTATTTGTTTGTTTGTTAACTTTTATTTTATGCTCAGGGGTACATGTGCAGGTTTGTTCTATAGGAAAAGTGCATGTTGTGGGGGTTTGGTGTATAGATTATTTTGTCCCCCAGGTAGTAAGCGTAGTATCTGATAGGTAGTTTTTCAATCCTCACCCTCCTCCCACTCTCCTCCCTCAAGTAGGCCTGGTGTCTATTGTTCCTTTATTTGTGTCCATATGGAGCATAATTTAATTAATGAGATGCCTATTGATGAACATTTAGGTTGCTAAAGGTTGCAACAACTAGTTATCTGGAAAAAGAAAACAGCAGATCTATAACTCTCCTTAAACTAAAATCCAGAAGGCTTGAAAACATAAATGTAAAAATAAGGCCATGAAAATGCCAGGATGAATCATAGAATAATATTTTTTTAATTGGAAGACTACTTGGATTAATTTTTTACTGATTACACAATGATGCACTTAATTGTAGATAATTTAACAAACATAACAATATTAAAAAGTGAAAATCCCCCTTAATCCTACGACATAGAGAAAATGACTTTTAATCTTTTGTTGTCTTGCAATCTTTCAAGGCATTTGTAGACATTCATATATGATGTGCATGAATATATTTAGTCATGATTGAAATGGTAACATGTAATAAGGCAGAGAGCCAGCAGGTGGAGCAAGAAGGCTGTATCCCCAGCGCTGAGGGCCCCTGCAGCGTTCTGGGCGCTGCACCTGGCTCAGGTCCCGTGCACGTTTAGGGGATCACCAGGTGCCTGTGGTGGAGAATGCGCAAAGATAAAGATGCTACAGCAGAGCCCTCAAAGCTCTGCGGGCATCCTTCAGACTCAGCGCTTCAGACCTCTGCTTTTCCTGTGTTCAGCTAAGCTCTTGTTCGAAGGGAGAATGAATGAGGCTGGGATTCCTTCGTGTTCTTCTTACCATCATGGTCCTGCTTCCCAGCTCTACTCCCACTGGGGTTGGCATCTTCCATACCACCCCTTTCAGAAATTTTTCCACAGCATCTTTACTAATGTATCTGGAAATATGTCATATGAAAAATATAAAAAAGCAACCCAAATGGGTGTGTTTGCTACCTTGAAACCCACACCCTCTAGGACAACTCTAGAAGCGCAGCAAGCACTGCAAAAGAAAGAGGGCGGGTGGATCACGAGGTCAAGAGTTCAAGATCAGCCTGGCCAAGATGGTGAAACCCTGTCACTACTAAAAACACAAAAATTAGCCGAGTGTGGTGGTGGGCACCTGTAATCCCAACTGCTCAGGAGGCTGAGGCAGAAGAAACACTTGAACCCTGGTGGTGGAGGTTGCAGTGAGCCGAGATCCCGCCACTGCACTCCAGCCTGGGCGACAGAGTGAGACTCCATCTTAAAAAAGAAAGAAAGAAAAGAAAAGAAAAGAAAAGAAAAAAAAGAAAAGAAAAAGAGGGCCCTGCTATACCCTGCCTCCCTTTCTGGCATCCTTCACCCACACCATGACCAGCATTTACACACACTGAAGGTTTTTTTTTTGTTTTTTTTTTGTTTTTTTTTTTGAGACGGAGTCTCGCTCTGCCGCCCAGGCTGGAGTGCAGTGGCCAGATCTCAGCTCACTGCAAGCTCCGCCTCCTGGGTTCACGCCATTCTCCTGCCTCAGCCTCCCGAGTAGCTGGGACTACAGGCGCCCGCCACCGCGCCCGGCTAGTTTTTTGTATTTTTTTAGTAGAGACGGGGTTTCACCGTGTTAGCCAGGATGGTCTCGATCTCCCAACCTCGTGATCCGCCCGTCTCGGCCTCCCAAAGTGCTGGGATTACAGGCTTGAGCCACCGCGCCCGGCCAGACACTGAAGGTTTTAAAGGAGACAGTGAGGCCAGGGAAAGGCAGAGACAAGACCCAGAGGACAAGGATGCAGGTCAGAGACAGGGCTTCATCCAGATTGGAAAGAATGATGACACCAAGAGGCAGATGGCAATAGTGCTTTAAACAGAAATAAATGTTAAGCTGAACCTGCACTAGATGGCATCAGAGAGCAGCAGTGATAGTGCTGAGATCACATCTCATTCCATCTCTGTGTGCTCTGTCGGCCCCTATCTGTAGGTAAGCACAAATCTGGGCAATATTATGGTGAGACTCAAATATGGTAATGTTTGTGAAAATGATATTCTAAACTGTAAACCACCATGTGAAAATTATTTTTAAATAGTAAAATACTGTTGGCAAAGGATCGTAATATCTTTATTATCATGTACTCAAATGGTTAATGAAGTCAGAAAATTAGAACTTGCCTAGGCTAAGGATTGAATCATGTGAGACGCAGGGTCACCTTTTTTTTTTTTTTTTTCCTCAACAGAAATAAAAGTGAATAATATTCCAATAGGTAGGCACTGCCAGTATTTGCTATATAGGTTTAAAAAAAAAAAAAAAAGAATCCTACACTCATTGCAACCACGAGATATTTTCTTTCCTCAGTCTCAGGGTTCACTGGCAGAAAAAAAATAACTGGGAAGAACTGGAGGAAGATAAATTATGTAAACTAGTTTATGAACCATGGGAAGATGCTGGCTTGGCCTGACTTTTATAACACTGTGTGTACATTTGAACCCAGTATAGAAAAATAACACAGTGCCTTAATTTTTAGGATTTAATTCTGCTTCAGGCATGTGGAGAGGCATTCAAGGTTCAGTAGTCAGTCTCAGGGGCCACACATACTTCCTCCTGAAGGTCTTCCCCTGTGGCCAGTCATACGCACCTCACCTCTGCCCCACCTCCCTCAGCACTCAGGGACTCTCATTTGTAGCCATTTCTTGATTGTTTTTGTTTTTGTTTTTTGAGATGGAGTCTTGCTCTGTCACCCAGACTGGAGTGCAGTGTTGCAATCTCGGCTCACTATAACCTCCGCCTCCTGAGTTCAAGCCAATGCCCCTGCCTCAGCCTCCCAAGTGGCTGGAACTACAGGTGTGTACCATCATGCCTGGTTAAATTTTGTATTTTTAGTAAAGATGGGGTTTTGCCATGTTGGCCAGGCTGGTCTTGAACTCCTGACCTCAGGTCTTTCACCCACCTCGACCTCCCAAAACCATTTGTTATTTTAAAATCACTTTCCTGAAAAAAAGTACATTAATTGTAGACAATTTTTAATGAAGAGAAAATATCTTGTTAAAGAAAAAGATTATTCAGTGACACTTGTCAAAGCATGGTAAGGCAGACTTTATTCAGCACCATTGCGATAGGTATAGGGACCATGACAATGGGATTTTGTAGTGGGGCAGAAAGAGAAATTGGGCTCATCTCTTAATACAGCATGGGAAGCAGGAATTTATAACTGAGGTGCAGGGTGGGGGTCAGGAGATGGGAAATTATTAAGAGAAAACACCAGGGGTAAAGGGGATTTGCGCTAAAACCTTACAAGATTCTTGCCGAAGACAGGCTGAGGTAATCAGGTATCACTTGATGGATGGTGAAGGATGAGGAACCTGATCAGATACCAAGGGTGATCAGGTATCAAGAGTAAGGGGCTTAGGCTGGGCAAGGTGGCTCACTCCTGCAATCCCAGTACTTTGGGAGGCCAAGGCGGGAGGAATGCTTGAACCCAGGAGTTGGAGACCAGTCTGGGCAACATGGTGAAACCCCGTCTCTACAAAAAATACAAAAATTAGCCAGGTGTGGTGGGCCATGCCTGTGGCTCCAGTTACTTGGGAGGCTGAAGTGGGAGGATTGCTTGAGTCCAGGAGGTCAAGGCTGCAGGGAGCCATGATCATGCCACTGCACTCCAGCCTGAGCAACAGAGAAAAACCCTGTCAAAAAAAAAGAGTGGAGGGTTTCATGCTAAATTGACTTCACAGGATTCTTTCCTTGAGACAGAATCTCACTCTGTCACCCAAGCTGAAGCACAGTGGTACAACCACAGCTCACTGTAGCCTTGACCTCTCAGACTCCACGCAATTCTCCCACTTCAGCCTCCCAAGTAGCTGGCACTATGGGCATGGGCCACCACGTTCAGTTAATTTTTTAATTTTAATTTTTAATTTTTTTTTTTTTTGAGACCAAGTCTCGCTCTGTAGCCCAGGCTAGAGTGCAGTGGCATGATCTTGGCTCACTGCAACCTCGGCCTCTTGGGTTCAAGCTATTCTCCGGTCTCAGCCTCCAGAGTAGCTGGGATTACAGGCATGCACCACTGCACCCAACTAATTTTTTGTAATTTTTTTTTTTTTTTTTTTTTTAGTAGAGACAGGGTTTCACCATGTTGGCCAGGCTAGTCTTGAACTCCCGACCTCAGGTAATCTGACCATGTCGGCCTTGAAAAGTGCTAGGATTACAGGCGTAAGCCACTGCACCCAGCCTGCATTTCTATTCTTTTCTCTTTCTCTCATTGTTTTTGTTTTTTTTTTTTTCTTTCTTTTTCAGACAGAGTCTCATCCTGTCGCCTAGGCTGGAGTACAGTGGTATGATCTCAGCTCACTGCAACCTCCACTTCCCAGGTTCAAGCGATCCTCATGCCTCAGCCTCCCAAATAGCTGGGATTACAGACTCGTGCCACCACACCCAGTTAATTTTTGTAGTTTTAGTAGAGACGGGGTTTCACCATATTGGCCAGGCTGGTCTCGAACTCCTGACCTCAAATGATCCTCCCGCCTCAACCTCCCAAAGTGCTGGGATTACAGGTCTGAGCCACCACTCCCAGCCGGTCCTTTGCATTTCTATATGAATTCTAGGATGGGCTTGTTGATTCATGCAAAAAAAAAAAAAAAAAAAAAAAAGCCAGCTGGGATTTTTTATAGAGATTGTGTTTAATTTATAGATCAATTTGGAGAATATTGTCATCTTAACAATATTGTCTTCTATTCCATGAATACAGGATATCTTTCCATTTATTTAGCTCTTCTTAGTTTCTTTCAATGAGGTTTTGAAGCTTCAATGTATAAAGCTTGCACTTCTTTTGTTAAATTTATTCCTAAGTATTTTATTACTTTTGATCCTATTGCCTATGAATTTTTAACATAGATAGGTTCTTACTGTAGGTAACATTTTGTATCTTCTTTTTTCATTTCAATTATATCACAGACATGTACCCAAGCTATTAAGAATTCTTCGGCTGGGCACGGTGGCTCCGCCTTTAATCCCAGTACTTTGGGAGGCCAAGGCAGGCAGATCATGAGGTCAAGAGATCGAGACCATCCTGGCCCACATGGTGAAACCCCATTTCTACTAAAAATACAAAAATTAGCTGGGCGTGGTGGCATGCACTTGTAATCCCAGCTACTCAGGTGGCTGAGGCAGAATTGCTTGAAACCAGAAGCTGGAGGTTGCAGTGAACCAAGATCATGCCACTGCACTCCAGCCTGGTGACAGAGAGAGACTGCATCTAAAAAAAAAAAAAAAAAAAGAATTCTTCAACATCATTGTTGAAGACTACACATTAGTCCATGGTATGTTTACACTGTAATTTATTTAGCCTTTCTCCTGTTGTGAGATATTTTGATTCTTTCCAATTTTTCCATTTTATAAATTTTTCCATTTTATAAATATTTCTAGGCATCTTGTTATCTGATTTCAGGCCATTTCAAGTATTCATGTATTCTTTTTCTCTCATAATGGCCTCTATTTCTACCCTTGTGAGGAGGTATGAGACCCCATTAAACTGCGAACTCCTTGAGACCCATTTCTCTTGCGATCCCTCATAGCCCCCAGGGACAGGCTGCAGCCTCAATGACTTCTTCAAGAAGTTCCCAGGGGTCTTAGACTGGGTCACATGCTTCTTATCTTATCCCCATAGCACTGTGTCCTGACCTTGCCATAACTCTCATTACTCAATGATATAAATGCCTGGTAATTAGTTTAAACCCCCACAAGATCATGAGGCTTGACAGGACAAGAGATGGACCTTTTTATACCTCTAGCCCTTAGTATATAGGAGACCTTTAATAAATATTTATTGAATGAGTGAGTCAGACAGAACAGTGAGCTCAAAGACTTAGGCCAGACTAGGAATCTTGATTCAAAGATTTATGGTCATTAAGTTTTGAGAGTGGCTGGTAAAGTGCGTCACGCAAAAACTCTAGGTTGGAAAGGGTCCTTGAGGGTGACCTCATTAAGAATTTTAAAACTTCTTATATATTTCATATATATAAGTATATATTTCATGTATATATTTCATATATACATACATATACACATATATGAAATATTCTACATAACAAACAATTTTGTATGTAATACACACACACATATATTTTAGATAGAAGGGGTAGAAGAAATGGAGAGGTGGGGTGTGGGGGGTGGGAACTGAAGCCCTGTCTGTGGAATTTTCTCAGTGGCTGCAGGATGCTACAACGCAACTCAAGTTTGCCCTGGCATAGTGGCATGCACCTGTACTCCCAGCAACTTGGGAGGCTGAGGCAGGAGGATCATTTGAGCCCAGGAGTCCAAGGCCAGCCTGGGAAACACAAGGAAACCCCATCTAAAAAAAAAAAAAAATTGTTCAAGGTCACATAGTGAGTGGCAGAATGGGAAAAGGAGTCAGATCTGACTCTCCTTCACAAAATGTTCCTCTGTTGAATCCACCTCGAAGGAACGCCTTTGAAGCATCCCACATCCCTTCTGCAAGTGTCTAAAATTCCAGTAATTAAGATCCATCGTTTAAAGTATTGTCCCCATGTAGCATGTTTTGAAAGTAAAATTAATTTTATGGAAAAAAATTATGGGGATGAATGGGTATGAGATACAGAGCAATTATGACAAGGCTTTCCTGTGAAATGGCGATTTTTCTGTTTGACAGTTTCTAGGGGGCGCTAAGTGAACGGAAATACCGATATGGGGAGGCAGAAAGGGATGCTTTTCTCGGGTTTTAGTTCTTGGGTGGCTCAGTGAGGCAAAGGAACAGCTTGCAGGGGTAGGGGCATGTGCAGTCCCTCTTGCTGACTTGTTTGCAATATCTTCTTTCCCTCCTCTGCTCAATAGATCCTCATACCCATACGGCAAGTCCAAACTCCTCAGCCTGGCATGCATTCTGGGATCCTGCATCTTTTTTTTTTTTTTTTTTTTTTTTTTTTTCTGGCTCACTGCAACCTTCGCCCTCCCCATCCCCCACCGCTGGCTGAAGGGATCCTCCCACCTTAGCCTCTGGGACCCACAGCTGTGCACCATCATGCCTGGCTTTTTTTTTTTTTTTTTTTTGGTATTTTTAGTACAGTCGGTGCCTCGCCATGTTGCCCAGGCTGGTCTTGAACTTCTGGGCTCAAGCTATCTGCCTGTCTTGGCCTCCTAAAGTGCTGGGATTACAGGCATGAGCCACCGCGTCTTACCCATCCTGTATCTTTCTCCAAGTTCCACTGGCCATGTCCTCCATCTGATCCCACCCAAAGTCCCAATTTTCCCAGGCTAGACTAGGTGTTCCCCGAAATCAAGACCTGTGTCTTAAGCACCCTTGTATCCCCCAGTACCAAAGGGACAAGTTCTGGCACACAGTGGTGAGTCAAAAAGTGTTTGATGAGGCCGGTCATGGTGGCTTACGCCTGTAATCCCAACACTTTGGGAAACCGAGGCGTGCGTATCACTTGAGGCCAGAAATTGGAGACCAGCCTGGACAACATGGCAAGGCCCCTTCTCTACAAAACATACAAAAATTATCCAGGCGTGGTTGTGCATGTCTGTGGTCCCAGCTACTCACGAGGCTGAGATGGGAGGATCACTTGAGCCCAGGAGGCGGAGGTTGCAGTGAGCCGAGATCGCACCACTGCACTCAAGTCTGGGCGACAGAATGAGACCCTGTCTCAGAAAAAATAAAAAATTTAAAATATATATATAATAATAATAAATAAAGTGCTTGATGAACATACTGAGATGTCTGGTCTCTAGGCTTTTACAAATAACTGTTCCTGTGAAGGCTGAGTATTCATGAGTATTCAACCCTGCAAAATCAGGACACAGCTATCACCCATTCTGCCTCCACGAATTTCTCAGGCTACTCTCAATGCTTCCCTAGAGTTTTTCTTCCTCGTATTTGTGCCTGGGACTAGCTCAGTGTAGGACACATAGCGTTCTTGGCATCCTGAGAGGGCCAGTTAGTACTGAAGTCCCTTGGCTGCTCAAGGAATGCAGGGATGAGGCAAGTGGAACAGCCTCGGAACCTCCGAAAATGGGCACACTTCAGGTCCCAGTTTCTATGGCAACCATACCGGCAAATTGTCCTCCGCAATGGTTTCTCCTGGGAGGACCGCGATTTTGGTTCCAGCGGACGTCTCTATGGTTTCGACAGCCTAGAAGGAACAAAACGGCATTTCCGGAAAGATGGCGGCGCACAAGTCAGGTTTGGCACATGTTTCCGAGGAGAGGACCCCTCATTGACGGTAAGGGGCTCCCTTCCCCCGAACGGTGGTAGTCGGAGCCCGAGCTTAGTAGCAAACGTGAGAGGAGCGGAGTATTTTTACCCAAGTGGCACTGCGGTAGGAGGGCTGGAATTTAGACCTCAGGAGGAAGGAAGCCTAGGGAAAGGGCAGCCGGCTCTTGAGGACAGCTGTAAGACTAGTGCACCTGGGGCCACTTCTGAAAACGCAGATTGACTGTAGAGGGGAGAGTGCCCAAAGTGTGATCACAGGTTTCAGAAAGACTGGGGCGCACAGCTTCTGTCCAGTTATCCATTGAAAATCCGGTAAAGCCATTCCTAACTATGCCATTCAGTTCAACAAATAACGACTGAATACGTTCTAGAATTCTGGCGCCGCGTTACGTGCTCTGGAGTTGCGGAATAAAGCCGATCTCTTAACTTCCAGGGCATGTAGTTTTCAATTACTGCGACAAGGCTTAGGCTGTGGTCTTACGGGAGAAAGCACAAAGAGCTATAAGAGACTGAAGAGTGTAGAGATGAAGAACATCAGTCCTTGGCCGGGCGCCTTGGCTCACGCCTGTAATCCCAGCACTTTGGGAGGTCGAGGCGAGTGGTCAGGAGTTCGAGACCAGCCTGGCCAGTATGGTGAAACCCCGTCTCTACTAAAAATACAAAAATTAGCCGGGCGTGGTGGCATGATCCTTGTAGTCCCAGCTACTCGGGAGGCTGAGGCAGGAGAATCGCTTGAGGCTGGGAGGCGGAGGTTGCAGTGAGCCAAGATTGTGCCATTGCACTCCAGCCTGGGCAACAAGAGCGAAACTCTGTCTCAAAAAAAAAAAAAAAGACAGAGGACCACTTTGGAGTCAGGCGACTCGGGCTCATTCCATCTCCAACATGTAATTCCAGCTCCATCATTTGCCATGTTACCTTAGGCAAGAAACCCAGGCCTTGTTTTCCTCTTTTGCAAAATAAGAATAATATCTATCTCACAGGACTATCAAGATTAAATGAGTTAAGCCCAGACAGTGGCTCATGCCTGTAATCCCAGCATTTTGGAAAGCAGAGGTGGGCAGATTGCATGAGCCCAAGAATTAGAGACCAGCCTGGGAAACATGGCAAAACCCTGTCTGTACAAAAAAAAAAAAAAAAAAATACAAAAATTAGCCAGGCGTGGTGGCATGTGCCTGTGGTCCCAGCTACTCGGGAGGCTGAGGTGGGAGGATTGCTTGAGCCTGGGAGTTTGAGGCTGCAATGAGCCATGATCATGCCACTGCACTCCACTCCATCCAGCCTGGGTGACAGAGCAACCCTGTCTCAAAAAAAAAAAAAAAAAAAAATCGACTGAGTTAATATGACAGTATATCAATATGTGTAATCCACCTGTTATGCATTAAGTGCTCAATAAGAGTGCCCTTCCTAAGTTGGACACTTTCAAAAGGGAAACTCCAGCCAGACTGAAATACTGCAGTGGTGTGTGAGAAGTGTGTAGCCCCCACACCAAGAGGACAGTGTAAATGCTGAAGCATAAGTACAGGATCTGGTCTCTACCAAGTACCATTATCTTATGACTTAGGTTAATAAGCACCTCATTAGCTTTGTTTTTACAAGGTAATATATTTTGAGAGATACTATGTAGTGGTAGAGTATAGATTCTGCAGACAAGCTGCCTGGGCTTGAATTCTACATGTTAACCTGTGTGACCTTGAAGTTCCTTAACCTCTTTAGGCCTTACTTTACTCATTTGTAAAATAGGCTAATATTTCCCTGAATGGGCTGGGAAGATTAAATGAAATAATCTTTGTAAAGTCTCAGCACATCCTGGCATGTGGTGAGCACACCATAAATTTAGGTATCAGAATTGACACCATTCATCCTTGACTTCTCTATATGCTGGTCTTTCTGTAGCCAGATAGGGAGCTCCCCAAAGACCAGGCCACCTCCTTCCTCTCTCTCGCCCCAGGGCTCAGGAAAGAGAATTCTTTTTTCTTTCATTTTAATTTTTTATTTTTTTCTAGAGATGGTTTCACTATGTTGCCCACTCTGGTCTGGAACTCCTGGGCTCAAGTGATCCTCCTACCTTGGCCTTCCAAAGTTCTGGGATTACAAATGTGAACCACTGCACCTGGCTGCTTTATTCTTTTTATAAGAGGGGGTTCTTGCTATACTGCCCAGGCTGGACTCAAGCAATCCTGCCTCAGCCTCCCATGTAGCTGTGGCTACAGGTGTGTGCCACTGCACCCAACTAGCGGAGAATTCTTAACAAGCAGTCAGGATGGAACTGATGGCTGTTTGGGCACTTTCTCCTTTCTTCTTAAAAGGATGATATCACCTCTTCTTCTCTGGTGAGAGTCTGAGGATAGAGACCTTTTTCTCACCATGAATGTCACCCCAGAGGTCAAGAGTCGTGGGATGAAGTTTGCTGAGGAGCAGTTGTTAAAGCATGGATGGACTCAAGGTGATCCCCATGGGGTCTCTTACATCCCCCAACTCCCTGCCTACCTTCTGCCCAGGGGAAAGGCATCATCCTGGATTACCGCCCTCCTTTATTTAAAGGAGGAAAAGCTAGTTTAAAGGGAAATTTGCAGAAGAAAATTTCTGACTTTCCCAGAAAAGGGAAAAAAGGAAGAAATTTGACAGTGGATAATGAAGAAGTTGTGGTTGGGAGGACTAGGGGAGAGAAGAAGAGACATGGCCTCTCTTCCAAAAGAATTATGAAGGAAGAGATAGTTCAGGCTCACACAAAGGCAGGGGACTATATGGAGTGGTATTAGAAAGAAAGGAGCTGGGAGGTCTTCTGAGAGGTACAGAGTATACCCCAATGTCAGGTGTGTGAAATGGCAAGAGGCCTGTGGGGGGGCGTGCCTTGTGAGGTCTCACAGCAGGCAGGAGAATAAGCCAAGTCGTTCACTGTCCTCTGCAGGCAAAGGCCTCGGCCGGAAGGAGAATGGTATCACCCAGGCTCTCAGGGTGACACTGAAGCAAGACACTCATGGGGTAAGACTGGGTGGACTCAGGAAGGTTAGCATGCATGGGAGAAGGAACCCTTGAGGGCAGGTGAGGCAGGCACTCAGAGCTCATACTTATTCCCCTGGCAGGTGGGACACGACCCTGCCAAGGAGTTCACAAACCACTGGTGGAATGAGCTCTTCAACAAGACTGCGGCCAACTTGGTAGTGGAAACTGGGCAGGTATGAGCTCTTGATAGATGGGCACATGAAACAAAGGGCCTGGGACCTGTGGGGTAGGCAGTCATGGTATGTCACCCATTCACTGGTACTGATAATTCTCTACAGGATGGAGTACAGATAAGGAGCCTTTCTAAGGAGACCACCCGTTACAATCATCCCAAGCCCAACTTGCTGTATCAGAAGTTTGTGAAGGTATTAGAGACTGGGTAACAGCGTCCATCCTTTTTCTCTTCCCTGGTCTCCCTGGGGCCTGAACAGTTGCCTTGTATGCCTTATCAATTCTCAGGACTTTCCTAACATAGTGGGATCCTGTGACCAGCCTTGTTGTTGCTTACTTAGACTGCCCAGACCCTCAGCAGGAATTGAAATCTTCAGGTTCCATGGATCCTGCCATCTGTTAAGGGAGCAGCAATAGGGAGTGAGAGGTAGGGTACAGTCTCTTTAAGTCAGGAGCGGCCAAATTTTGGGGGGGCCAGGGGACATCTAATTCAAAGGACTTAGAAGCCAGAGGAGGCCGGGCACGGTGGCTCACGCCTGTAATCCCAGTACTTTGGGAGGCCGAGGTGGATGGATCACAAGGTCAGGAGATTGAGACCATCCTGGCTAGCACAGTGAAACCCCTTCTCTACTAAAAAATAGAGAAAAATTGGCTGGGTGTGGTGGCAGGCACCTGTAGTCCCAGCTACGTGGGAGGCTGAGGCAGGAGAATGGTGTGAACCTGGGAGGCGGAGGTTGCAGTGAGCCGAGATTGCGCCACTGCATTCCAGCCTGGGTGACAGAGCGAGACTCTGTCTCAAAAAAAGAAAAAAAGAGAAGCCAGAGGAGACCTGAGAGATTATCTAGACCATCCCTGCTTTGCAGATGTGGCTAAAAGGGTGAAAAGTGGTTTGCTGAAGAGCCCACGGCTGGCTAGTAATGGCAATGGCAAACAGGACTGGAACCCAGGTCTTCAGGCCTCCACTTTCTACTGTGCCAACAGAAGGAAGCTAACATGTAATGGTCATTATGTGCTAAGGGCTATACATGTTACCTAGCAAATCTTTCCCATTTCTCTACATCTGTTACCATCTACTATCCTACTTCAGGCCATCATCATCTCTTGCCTAATTTCTTTTTCCAGCAGCCTCCTAAGGACACCTTTAGTCTCACTCCCCACCCCAACCTTTGTGGAGGATGGACTCCTCCACAAAGCATCCAGAGTGTTCTAAAACATAAATGTCATGGTGTCACTGGGTCTTCTTTGACCTAGGATGACACAATCCAGATTTATCGGACTGGCTTATATGGCCCTGCATGCCTGTTCCTGCCATCTCCAGCCTCATCTCTTTTCACTTTTCTCCAGGACCACTACACTTTAGCCTAACCATTAGCCTAACAGAGTCCAATCTGTTTCTTTTCTTTGAAGGCACTACATTCTTCCATCTTCAGGTTATTGCACATGTTGCTCCCTCTGCTTGGGACATTCTTCTCCCTTTCCCCCTTTACCTGCTGAGTTTTTCTTATCCTCCAGAGCTCAGCTTATACATCAGTTACTTTTAGAAGTCATTCTCTGAAGTCTGAGTTGAGTACCCTTCCTCTATCACAGGCAACACTTCCATCATAATTGCCTATGTAGATTCCATCTGGGCTGGGCCCATCTCATTCTTATTCCACTCGGAATCCCCAACTCTGTGGCCCATAGTAGACTCTCAGTCTGATTAAATGAAGGTACTATGAACAGGTACTATGGTTGGGGTGGAGCGGGGCATCTTTACTGCCAGTCACTGGCACTTGTCCACTGTGAAGACCTGATGAATCAGAGCATTTTCTCTTCTTCTTCTGCTCACCAGCCAGTTGTAGGCCAGAGAGGGCAAAGCTGCTGCACATCCCAGCAGCAGCAGCCCAACTCCTATCCAAGTTCAAGTATGCAGGATGGCATGCCTCCCTGTGGCTCCTCAAGGAGCAATGGTGGGGGCTGGCAAACTCCTGCCAGGAGCTATGAATTCTTAGGGGGCTTCCACAAGGGAATAGGGATGGTGGTGGTGTTGAGAAGGCCTTGTCCACCCCCATGACCCCTCCTAGATGGCCACGTTGACTTCAAGTGGAGAGAAGCCACACAAAGACTTGGAGAGCTGCAGTGATGATGACAACCAGGGGCCCAAGTCCCCAAAGATGTGAGACTTCATTTTAGCTCTTGGGGAATGTGGGAGATGTCCTTAGATGGTAAGAGAAAGGGCTGAGTCTAATGCTTGACTGGGGGCTTCTTGGTGGTGGGTGGAACTGTGTTGTACTAATCTTTGTATCCCTAGTACCTCAAAAAGTGCCAGGTCCTGAACAAGAACTCAGTGTTGAAGGAATGTTTTAGAAGGAGGAGAGGTCAAGCCTTTCTACCGGGTCTGTTTGTAACTGCCGATCTCCCCTAACAGTCTGACTGATGAGATGCTGCTCCAAGCCTGTGAAGGGCGAACAGCACATAAGTAAGTAGTGGTCAGCTCCTTGAGCTCGCTTCTTTTCTCCCCACCTTTGAGCATGGCCTGTGCCACCTCCTGATTCTTTTTACCCCAGGGAAATGATTCCTATTACCTACCCATCTATTGCCTGAAGATAGGCAGCTCCCCACTCCTTCTACCCTCCATCAACTTTCCCTGCAGGCTTAAGGACTAGGCCCATTTCCCCTGATACCCTTGCTCTGACTTGGACCCTGTCTGCTTCAGGGCTGCCCGTCTTGGGATCACAATGAAGGCCAAGCTTGCTCGCCTAGAGGCCCAGGAGCAGGCCTTCCTGGCTCGTCTCAAAGGCCAGGACCCTGGGGCCCCTCAACCGCAGTCAGAGAGCAAGCCCCCCCAAAAAAAGAAAAAGAAAAGGAAGCAGAAAGAGGAGGAAGAAGCTACAGCATCTGAAAGGAATGATGCACATGAAAAGCACCCAGAACACGCTGAGCAGAACATCAGAAAAAGCAAGAAGAAGAAAAGGCGACATCAAGAAGGAAAGGTCTCAGATGAAAGAGAGGGTACAACTAAAGGGAATGAGGAGGAGGATGCCGCAGGAACAAGTGGGCTTGGGGAATTGAATAGCAGAGAGCAAGCCCATCAGTCCCTCAGGAAAGTGAAGAAAAAGAAGAGGTGGCACCATGAAGAGGAGAAGATGGGGGTCTTGGAGGAAGGAGGAAAAGGCGAGGAGGCTGCAGGCAGTGTCAGGACAGAGGAGGTAAAGAGCAGAGCGTGCGCTGACCCATGCAGCCGAAGGAAAAAGAGGCAGCAACAGGAGGAGGACTTGAACCTAGAAGATGGAGATGAGGAAACTGTTTTAGGTGGTGGAACCAGGGAAGCAGAGAGCAGAACATGCAGTGATTGGAGAAGCAAGAAGAAAAGGCAGCAGCATGAAGAGGAGGAGGACATCTTGGATGTAAAGGATGAGGAGGATGGCGGGGCTAGGGAAGCAGAGAGCGGAGCACACACTGGCTCAAGCAGCAGAGGTAAGAGGAAGAGGCAGCAGCATGCCAGGAAGGAAAGAGCTGAACTCAGCATCAGCCAGAAAGCCAAAAAGAAGAAACAGAAGAGAGACTAAAGGTCTGGTCAAGGTGGGGCTCCATTGATTGATTTTCAGGAGTTGAAGCCTCGAAGACCAGGGTTGATGCAGGTCTGCAGGTCTTCTGCACCCCCACTCAATGAGGAGTCCCTCCCAGAAAGGAAACTGATCTCTGGGACGTCAGCTGCTGAGAGGAGCAGGCGGTAGTACCAACCCTTAGTTGAGGGAGTCAGCATAGTCCCCTCTGCAGCTTCTAACCCAGGATCATAAACTCAGGTGCCTAGAGAAGCCAGGCAGCTAAAGGATAAGGAATGCTGGGGGCTGTGGGAACAGGAATGCTGATACCCTTTGAAGGAGCATTCCTGCTAAAATTAAAAGAAGCTGAAAATGTAGACCTATGTGAAGTGCTCTGATTTTTAAATATTGTGAAGGTTAAGAAAAACACAAATTTAGGTCTGTGGGCTAGATTTAGCCCACAGTTGCCAGTTCCTAGCACTACCAAATAAATAACAAACATCATCTTGGGCTCCTAGCCTAGAGATAACTGGCTAGGACTGACTGGCTCTCTGTTCCCACCCTGGGAAGGTCCTGAATACAAATTAGAAGATACTTCTTGGAGGCCTTTGAGGAAATTCCTTCTGTTAACCTCCTTGTAGTCTTGCCACACTGATAAGTGAACGTAGCTCCTTGTCTGTGTCCCAAATGAGTAAGAATTGTGTAAAGGACAGCACAACTCACTTGGCATCTAACAGTCCATTTTCATTGTTTCCAAATACCATAGTGACCTCTTGCCCGTTGTGTTACCCCCAGAGAGATGGCACCCAATCCCCAGGGTTGCTCCCTGATTTCCACCATTCACTGACCTTTATTGCCAGAGGAGCTCCCAGGACTCCACAATTCTGGAAGAGAGGGGCTCTAAGTCTTTATTGGGAAGAATACCCACCCACCTTCCCTCACTGCAGACGATAGACACACGCGGTGTCAGGGTAGGGTGGCAGATTCAGCTGGTACTTCTTTTCCAGAGCAGGTGGCACAAAACGACCCCCCAGGTAATGGTAGCGACCAGTAAACTGGGTTGCAGATTTTTTGGGGGCTGTGAGGGAGATGAGCAAGTCTGGCTGGATCCCTCCAGAGTTTCCCTTTTCCACGTCCCATCCTGAAAAGAGGGTGGTATTCAGGAAGAGGCCAGATGTCTCATCCCCTTCTACACCTTATTTTACCCTAGTCCCAGAGAAGTGGGAAGTCCCCTCAGTTCCCACCTGAGGAACTCTCGTCCAACAAGCTCCACGTACCCTTGGGCCGTGGTCTCTTCATGGGGCCAACATGTAAAGGGGACTTCTGAACGCTGTTCCCCAGCCCTGATGGGGGTCCAGAAAGCTGTGTTCTGCCCCTCTAGACTAAAATTATTTTAGACTTGGTGTGGGCAAGAGTCAGGAGGGTAGGGCCCCAATCTCCGCCCACCCCTGCCCCATCTTCTGGGTCCCAGCACCTGAGGGAATGTCGATGCTAGCAATGGGCACAGTGAGTCCCTTCAGGACACTCAGGATGCTGTGGAACGGTTCCCGAACATCGCCCTTGAAGCTGAAGCCAAAGATGGCATCCACCACCAGCTCATACAGTTCATCAATCATCGTGGGCTGTGGTGGAGCAGGAAAAGGATGTCAGAGCCAGCAGCTGCACAAACAGCCTTAACGGGAGAGGGCTGTCCTCTGCACCTGCAGACCATTCACAGAGACACAAGTATTGTATCTCATTCAGAGGGCAGCCTGAGGCCTAGAGAAAGTGTGAGTTGGTCACTGATTCAGGCCAAACTGAGACCAGACAGTTTTTGTTCTCAGTGCCTGCCTGCCCGCCACTGGGGAGGCTACAGGGTGAGATAGCCTGAGACCGAGTCAGGAGAGCCAGATTATGGTTTCAGCTCTGCCATGATACAATTCAGTGACTTTAAGCAAACCACTTCTCTCCACCTCAGTATCTTCATCTGTAAAATGGGTTAAGGAAAAAAATTACCCAATTTCCCATCCCTTAATTCATGCATCTGCAGGAAGGGTTTCAGATAGGGCAGCCACTCTGGCCTCTGAGGGGCAATCATGTGTTTACTGCATGCTAGGGCAAGAGGATCTGACTACAGAGTGGAAGGAGGGACCAGGGAGATGAAAGGGCAGGGAAGCTTTAGAGAAGGTGGTGTGTGGGACTCATGGAGCACACTTTATGAAGGGGGAGAAGGCTCTTGCACACTTATTTGAATACCATCCTTTAGGCATCTTCTGTACCAGGCACTAAAATGAGCTCAGCCTGGAAACACGATGGAAGAGCAGAGCACAGGCAGTGGTTACTGGGAGATGAAGTATTCAACTGGAGCCACCTACCTCTGAGGGCATTTCCCCAAGGAAAGGGATGTCCATTTTCTGACACTGGGTCACCAATGCAGTGAAGAGGGGCTTGTTAGGCCTTTTGGGGTAATAGATGGTTGGCTCATAGCCCTAGGAAGAAAGTGGTAATTCAACCCCAGATCCCAGAGCCCTCACACCCTCCTCCCCCACAGCCCCTCCCCACATACTTACAAAGAGTTTGAGGTGTCGAGCACAGACCAGACCATCTCCTCCATTATTCCCCGGGCCACAGATGACCAGGACAGTAGGGGGGCTCCTGGACATGGACGTGGGGGGATATGCCTGAAGGCAGAGTCAAGGGTGGTTCAGCGGGGTTTCAGGCGGTAATAGATCAGATTGGCCCAGCTGTTTCTCCCACCCCTTTGTGCCTAGGCCAGAGGGCTGGGACAGTGACTCCTCCCTGGCTGCTCCCAAAGGTCGAGAGTTGTGCCACTGACCTTGGCGATGGCTGTGGCACAGCTCAGCCCGGCCAGCTCCATAAGTTGGTCCACGCTGAACTGATATTCGTTAAATAGCTCCTGGTCCACGGCCTGGGCCTCCTCCTGGCTGAGGAAAACCCGCGGCCTGAGTCCCGCCCCTCGTGTTCTCCATTGCGCAGGTGGCCCGGCCGTCCCAGGCCCCGCCCCGCGGCAGAGCAGGCCACCAGAGACCCGCGCCTACCTCAGGTACTTCACCGCCGTGCTCGCCATGACCTCTGAGTCCCAGCGGCCACCCGAGTTCAGCCGCTGCGGTCCCCACCAGGTGGGTCCCGAGCGGCAGGCGATGGTCTCGCTTTTGATCCGCAGCAGGCGCGAGCCCGCAACCAGAAGCCCGAGGCCCAGCAGCGTCCGCACCCCTGACATCCAGCTAGCAGAGCGCTCGCCCCCTGCCAGGCCCGGCTCGACCCGACCCCGGCGCATGCGCGACCCTCGCCCCGCCCCCGGAGAGGCCGGGCCAGCACGCGCGGGTTCCGGAAGCGGCTCGGGGCTGGAGTCTTGTGGTTCTAGCAGCCCTTGGGCGGGGGAGCCGTTCCCACCTGGGCCAGCTTCCCTTACACTTGGGATCCGAGCTCTCCTCAGGAGCGTTTACAAATCGCCACACATTTCCAGATACGCCGAAATGCCTTGCTCCCAACCGCCCTTTGATAATAAGTGCTGGCTTTGTAACTCTTTCAGAAAGGTATATGGTATAGCAGTTATCCTTTATTCCTGCCCCACTGCTTAGAGGCTGAGTGAATTGGGGGAGCTGCTGGTGTCAGTTTTTCGCCTACACAACAGGGAAACGAGTACATACTTCATAGGTGCTAATGCCTGCAAACCGGCGCAGAGGGAGTGCTATAGAAATTAAGCTACTGTTGTTATTTACACCAGCGAGCCTATGTAACTTAGGCCCCTTCTGCACTAAATTAGCTTCCCCTACCTCTATTTTACCAGGATATCGCGCTGTACTTCCCTAGTCATACTTACCCCCTTTACTGAGATAATAGCTACGGAAATAGAAAATTATCCTTAAATAGGTTCTGTAAGCTATGGTTTAAAATGTAATCGAAACCATAGGCTCTGTCAGGCCTCTGAGCCCAAGCCAAGCCGTGGCATCCCTGTGACTTGCACGTATATGCCCAGATGGCCTGAAGTAACTGAAGAATCACGAAAGAAGTGAAAATGCCCTGCCCCGCCTTAACTGATGACATTCCACCACAAAAGAAGTGAAAATGGCTGGTCCCTGCCTTAAATGATGACATTACCTTGTGAAAGTCCTTTTCCTGGCTCATCCTGGCTCAAAAAGCTCCCCCACTAAGCACCTGGTGACCCCCACTCCTGCCCGCCAGAGAACAGATCCCCTTTGACTGTAATTTTCCTTTATCTACCCAAATCCTATAAAACGGCCCCACCCTTATCTCCCTTGCTGACTGTCTTTTCGGACTCAGCCCGCCTGCACCCAGGTGATTAAAAAGCTTTATTGCTCACACAAAGCCTGTTTGGTGGTCTCCTCACACGGACGCGCATGACTGCTCCAGGTCAGGATGATGTTTCACTAGAAGTCTTGAGAGGAGGAGTAGAGTTTACCCAAGTGGTTTTGAGAACGCAAACACACTCTGTTGCATGGTTAGGGGAAAAGGTTGGAGAGTAACAAACCAGTTACCATCAAGGCACTAAGATAAAGATAATTATCCAGACTTCTAGGGACTCAATGTTTGTGTTCCTTCCCCCCTCACAAATTCATATGTTGAAGCCCTAACCCCCAGTGTGATGGTATTCTGAGACAGGGCCGTTGGGATTAGCATTAGTTGGGGTATAAGGGGTAGGCCCTAGTCTGGTAGAATTAGTGCCCTTATGAGACTTTCTTCCTCTCCCCGCCCCTCCTCTCTGTCACCATACTGGAACCCTAATCTGACTTCCAGTCCCCAGAACTCTGAGAAAATTAATTTGTTGCTTGAGCATCCAATCTATGATATTTTATTGTGACAGGCCAAGCTAAGACACAGGTAAAGGGAAGGTCTTTTTTGTTTTTTAGACAGGGTCTCGCTCTGTCACTCAGGCTGCAGTGCAGCTGCCTGATCATGGCTCACTGCAGCCTGGACCTCTGGGATCAAGTGATCCTCCAGCCTCAGCCTCTCCAGTAACTGGGACTACAGGCATGCGCCACCACACCCGACTAATTTTCATATTTTTTCAGAAACGAGGTCTTGGCAGGGCACAGTGGCTCATGCCTGTAATCCCAGCACTTTGGGAGGCCGAGGGTGGGTGGATCATTTGAGGTCAGGAGTTCAAGACCAGCCTGGACAACATGGTGAAACACCGCCTCTACTAAAAATACAAAAATTAGGGCCAGAGGCACTGGCTCACACCTGTAATCCCAACACTTTGGGAGGCCGAGGCGGGTGGATCACCTGAGGTCAGGAGTTCGAGACCAGCCTGGCCAACATGGTGAAACCCCATCTCTACTAAAAATACAAAAAAAATTAATGGGGCATGGTGGCAAGCATCTGTAATCCTAGCTACTCAGGAGGCTGAGGCAGGAGAATTGCTTGAATTCTGGGAAGAGGAGGTTGCAGTGTGCCAGGATCCTGCCACCACACTCCAGTCTGGGCAACAGAGCCAGACTCCATCTCAAAAAAAGAAAGAAAAGAAAAAGAAAAACAGTAAGTATAAGAAGAGTGCTCTAACCTCCCCTTTTCTTCCTGAAAGCAGGAAACAAAACTCCCATGTGAACAATGCCTTCCTCCAGGAGGAAAGAAACATTATCACCAGAGACAGGGAGCCGAAGCTGAGAGAATTCTCTATAAACAGACCTTAATAAAATATCTCTCATCTTCCTTTAGCCTCCCCAAATATTTTATTTTTATTATTTTTTTGGAGACAGAGTCTCACCGTCACCCAGGCTACAGTGCAGTGGCACGATCTCGGCTCACTGCAACCTCTGACTCATGGGTTCAAGCGATTCTCCTGCCTCAGCCTCCCTAGTAGCTGGGACTACAGGCACGCACCACCACACCTGGCCAATTTTTGTAGTTTTTGTAGAGATGGGGTCTCACCATGTTGCCCAGGTTGGTTTCAAACTCCTGGGCTCAAGCGATCCACTCACCTTGGCCTCCCAAAGTGCTGGGATTACAGGTGTGAGCCCCTGCGACTGGCCTCCCCATATATTTTAGCTGCTTTTCCACAATTAGCTCTTTGTTCAACCTAGTACAAAACATTTAGGTTTTCCTTCTTTGGGTCTTCATTGCTTTATGAGGGCTCCTGTGTCACATAAAATTTATATTAAGTAAATCTGTATGCTTTTCTCTTGTTAATCTGTTTTATGTCAATTTAATTCTCTGTCCCAGCCAGAGACCCTAAGAGGGTAGAGGTAAAGTTTTGCCTTCCCTACGTTCTGTTATCTGACATGCTCAGGAGTGGATTATTTTATTTCAACTTAAAAAAATACATTAATTTTCCATCTGTCAAGTGTGGTCAGGGTCTTTTCTTTGAGGATGGAGCCCGTGATTGGATTCCTCATCTTCTTTCTTACATAAACCTCACCAGTTATGTATCACCTGCAATTTCCAGTTTACTTCCTTAAAGTGAAACAGTTAATGGCATGTTTGAAGCAATCTTGAGTGTAGAATTTATTTATATTTTTATGATTATTCTCCCAATTTGTAATAATCTTGTTGCTCACATCTAATTCCATAGCAGCTTTTATCTTTTCTTTTGAGACAGAGTCTCACTCTCTTGCCCAGGCTGGAGTACAATGGCATGATCTTAGCTCACTGCAACCTCCACCTTCCAGGTTCAAGTGAATTATCCTGCTTCAGGCTCCCGAGTAGCTGAGATTACAGGCGTGCACCACCACGCCCCAGCTAATTTTTTGCATTTTTAGTACCGACAGGGTTTCACCATGTTGGCCAGGCTGGTCTCAAACTCCTGGCCTCAAGTGATGCATCCACCTTGGCCTCCCAAACTGTTGGGATTACAGGCATAAGCTACCGTGCCCAGCTCACAATAGCTTCTTAAAGTAACTCAGAGGTCGACTGCAGTGGCTCACGCCTGTAGCCCCAGCACTTTGGAAGACCGAGGCAGAAGGATCACCTGAGGCCAGGAGTTTGAGACCAGCCTGGCCAACATGGTGAAACCCTATCTCTACTGAAAATACAAAAATTAGCCAGGCTTGGTGGCATGCACCTGTAATCCCAGCTACTCGGGAGGCTGAGGTAGGAGAATTGCTTGAACCCGGGAGGTGGAGGTTGCAATGAGCCGAGATCATGCCATTGCACTCCAGCCTGGGAGACAGAGTGAGACTCCATCTCAATAAATAAATAAACAAACAAACAAACAAACAAATAAAGTGACACTCAGGCTGGGCGCAGTGACTCACACCTGTAATCCTAACACTTTGGGACGCCAAGGTGGGAAGATGGCTTGAGCCCAGGAGTTTGAGACCAGCCTGGGCAATATAGTGAGACCCTGTCTCTATACATATATGTATTTTTTAATTAGTCTGGCATGGTGGTGCACCTGTAGTCCTAGTAGGAGGCTGAGGTGGTAAGGTTGCTTGAGCCCAGGGGTTTGAGGCTGCAGTAAGATGTGATCGTGCCACTGCACTACAGCCTGAGCAACAGAGCAAGACCCTGTCTCAATAAATAAATAAATAAACTCACTTTTTCCTCCATCACTGGAGGAAAAATATATTATTATAAAGAATAATAATAATACAGAAAAAGTAACTTACTTTAGTGGAGTCTTCTAAGGATCCAACTTAGTGTCGTTTTTTTTTGTTTTTTTTTTTGAGACGGAGTCTCGCTCTGTTGCCCAGCCTGGAGTGCAGTGGCCGGATCTCAGCTCATTGCAAGCTCTGCCTTCCGGGTTTACACCATTCTCCTGCCTCAGCCTCCCGAGTAGCTGGGACCACAGGTGCCCACCACCTCGTCCAGCTAGTTTTTTGTATTTTTCAATAGAGACAGGGTTTCACCGTGTTAGCCAGGATGGTCTCCATCTCCTGACCTCGTGATCCGCCCTTCTCGGCCTCCCAAAGTGCTGGGATTACAGGCTTGAGCCTCCGCGTCCGGCCCCAACTTAGTTTTTATAGAAACAGTGATTTGTTTTCCACTCTCAGTTCATCAATTTATTTTTTTTTAAAGATACATTTTCTTTTACATCGACATGGGATCTCACTATGTTGCCCATGGTGGTCTCAAACTCCTGGGCTCAGGCAATCCTCCCACCTTGGCCTCGCAAAGTGCTAGGATTACAGGGATGAGCCATTTCACCTGGCCTGTTCATCAATGTATATAGTATTTAATTAAATTATGAATTACAGTAACACACACAATGGGCATAAACACACTTGGTATTAAATCACAACTGCCTCTGGGTAAGCAAGGGCTTAGCTGGGGGAATGGAACTGCACAGCATTCTAGAAAGTGCTCACTGCCTGGATTTGATTCCCAGCTTCTCTACTAGTTATGTGATCTGGGAATTCAGACTACTGAAGCTTTGTGCCTTATTTTCCTCATTTGTGAAAGGGGATGATAATAGCACCTCATATATTTGTTGTGAGGATTAGAGGAGAATACACTTGTCAAGCACCTAGAATAGGGTGGGGCATGAGCTAAGTACTTGGGACATGTTACATCACATCATTGTTCCTGTGGCTGCTGGCAGGAGCTGTCCTACAGGCTACAGCCTAGGCCTGCGCCCAGCATCCCCTATGTTTCACAGAGGAAGTAGGGTGCATCGGTTGGGTAAGATGCCTTTTCTGTAGTATTATATCCTCGTTTCCCACAGGCAAAAATGGAGGTCTGGAGACAGTCAGTGACTCCAAAGCTACTTGACCACGAAGTCAGTTTTTAGAACTCCCAGGTCCCTAGCAATCCTAAGATTTGGATCCAGAAAGACAAAGGGAATTTGCCATCCATTTTCCTTTTTTTATTTTACCTACTGAGTCCAAAAATCCCAAGGAAGAACAAACAGAACCTCTCAGGGCCGAGCCTGCAAAAAGCCCTTGCCCAGCATCCTCAGGAGTCCACTAGCTGCACTGTGTTCCGCACCCCTGCAGGGCTGAGCAACTGGGAAGAGGCTTGGTCCCCAGGACCCCCTAGCATGTGCGTGTTGGGCAGGTGCTTCAGCGATGAGGGCTGCGGCCAGCAGGGGGAGGTCACACGATAGTGCAGATGCCTGACTCCATGGGTCTCCTCTGGCAGCTCCTGCTGAGGCTTTCCCTGGGCCACTTGGATGACCTGAAAAAGGCAGGGAGGGGCTTGCCAGTGGGGGTGACTGGGGAGACAGCAGGAGGCAGCCTGCCCTGGCTTCGGCTTCCTTTGCCCTATTTGGCCGTTACCTCTGCTGGTGGGCTCCAGAGAAGGAGGGAGTTGGCTTAAGCTTCATATCCCCCCATCCTTCGCACCCTGTCTTTCACTGAGGCCTACCATCAGGCCATTCAGGAAGCAGGGCATACCCCGGGCTTCCAGAGCTGGGTGAGGGTTGTTCACATTGCTAAAGGGCAAAGACAAAGGGGAGCTCGGGGCCCTATATCCCAAGCATGAGATCCCAGCTTCCCCTAACTTCAACAGCAGTCGTGTTCCATTAATATCATCCCAAGCCACATATTCTACTTTCTTTGCTATTCTCCAGGCCTCCTGCTCTCCCCCAAGGACCCACCTATTGACTTGAGGGCCATTGAGTACCAGGATGCTAGGGTACTCCGCTCTGGGAGGGCCTCGACCTACAAATGGAAAATGGGCCCTGGGTCCTGGACCTAGATGGAGAAGGACAGACACATTCATCACATGCCTCTCTGCACCAAGAACTATCATGGTGGAAAAAAGCTCTGGAGAAGAACCAGGAGTTGGGGCGGTGTCAGGGGATGCACTGCTCACTATACACGGAGGCTTTGCCGAGGACTGTCCCTCTGCAGGGCGAGTGCTTGGTAAACATGGGGCAACCAGAAGCTAGATGGTGGGAATGATTCACTGTGCCTGGAAGGAAACACACTGAAAAGGAGACATCGGTAAATTCAGGTCAACTCAATAAGTAGCAAGGAACTCTGCTCCCCGAGTTGCAAGTCTTTGTGGGAGAGGCTATTGAATAGTGAGCTGGGGATTACAAGCAGCGCCCAGTGCTGTGTTGGGCAAAGTAGGCTTTCAACAAAACCCTGGGGTCCAGGATGCAAAGTTCTAGAAGTTAGGAAAGCCATGAGAGCAGGAAGAAAGAGGCAGTTCTAGAAAGGGTTCAGGGAAAATGGTCCAGGCCTTGAGAGACAAGCAAAAATCAGGGGAGGGCTGTTGGGGAGTTGTGAACTGGGATAGTCAGGGTCAGGGGTGGTGCGAAGTTGTGCCAGGCCTCAGAGAAATGACAACAGGAAGGCGGGATGGCAGGATGGGTGTAAGAAGTGGAGGCAGGCAGGTGGGGGCAGGAGTGCCACATTTGCAGTGCGGAGAGGCACCACCAGGAATACTCTACATCAACTCACGCTCCAGTCTCCCCGGCCCAGGCCTCATGGGAACGTTTGCCGACCTCTCCTCTTTTTTCTCCTGGTGGCCCTCCTCAAACTCTTCATCTTCCCACCCACTGGAAGATCTGTAGGGACAAGGAACGAGGGCACAGCTTGGCAGAGAGACACCAGTCCCCTGGGGGTATGCATGGGGTCCTACCCCACTGCGACAGCCCCCAACACCCTGCAGAGGCTGCATACATCCCTGCTGCACTGTTCCCACCCTCACCTGTGCTGGGCACCTGCTGCACTGCTTCCTGCCTTTGCTGGGGTCCCCTCCACCTGGCTGGCCCCACCTGGAGCCTGGAGTCTTCCCGGAGCCGAGGTCTGGGAACGAAGGGGAGTAGAGGGACTAGGTCTGAGAAAAACGGCCATCCCAGCTATGTGTGTGCCAGGGTCTCGGATAATACAATTCTGGGGTGAGGTTCTTTGTTCTATTAAGGTCCCTGCTAGTAACTCTCAAGCTTGAATTCAGATTTAGGGACTAGCAGACCTGGCCAGTGTCTAACGGCCACCCCATCCCTTCTGGGGCCTGATATGGTAAAGTCACAGAAAGTAGGTGGCAGACATTGGCTGGGACCCAGGTATTCTGACCCCTCAATCCAATCCTCTGCCTGTACCAGGCAATTTAATTTTTCTTGCAGATTTTAAATATGGTGTCTTTAAATGTGATCTTTAAAATGCGGGAGCATAAAATCTATTACATACATATAAATATTAAAGTATAATTTCAATTCCTGGAGTGGGAAGAGGTTTTCTGGGGTTGTCTGAAAATGTGAAGGAGGAGGCGGTTGGAGAGTCAACGAATCATACAAAAGATCCGGAGATAGAAACAAGTTAAAGCAGAGACAGGGAAGGAGTAACACGGTGGAGACCCACAGAGAAATGAACTCTGGAGACTTAAAGACGGGAGAGAGGGACTTCCTTGGAGCACATCTCCATCCTGTGGCCAATTAGGGAACTGCAGTCAAGGACTTGAAACTTTCTTTCTTTTTTTTTTTTTTTTTTTTTTTTTTTTTTGAGACGGAGTCTTGCTCTGTGCCCCAGGCTGGAGTGCAGTGGCGCGATCTCGGCTCACTGCAAGCTCCGCCCCCCCGGGTTCACGCCATTCTCCTGCCTCAGCCTCCCGAGTAGCTGGGACTACAGGCGCCTGCCACCTCGCCCGGCTAATTTTCTTGTATTTTTAGTAGAGACGGGGTTTCACTGTGTTAGCCAGGATGGTCTCTATCTCCTGACCTCGTGATCCGCCCGTCTCGGCCTCCCAAAGTGCTGGGATTACAGGCTTGAGCCACCGCGCCCGGCCGGACTTGAAACTTTCTACCTCCTTGCACACATGGTCTACCGATTCTTTAAATTTATTTATTTATTTTTAATCACCTACATATCAGCCCTTGGGTTAGAGACATGCCGCAGTCCCACACCCACCTCCCACTCCTGGAAAGTGACATATCTCATGCGCAGGCTCAAGGCGGATGAACACAGATGAGCTGCCAAGCGCGCCGCATCCCAGGGAACATCGGCTCTGCTTACCACCAAGCCCTTCTCTGGGTAACCTCTCTCCACCCCCATCTCCTTGTCTCAGGTGTCATCTCACCAGGGTGTGACCAGCCCCACCTGGGCCAAGTGCGTCCTCACGGTGTCTGCCAGCTTCGCCACCAGCCGTTCTCGCACAGAATCTGGCTCCTTCTGGGGAGAGGGTGATAATAGGGTAATGGGGAATGCCTGGACTTTGTGGTCCTCTGGGGGTTGGGGAAGAATGAAGCAGGAAAGGGAGGAGGGAGCGGGACTTTGTTTCCCCCTCTCTTCTACCCCATCCCCATGCCTTTCCCAGGGTCCTGCCACCACCTGCCCAGAATTGCAGACAGTGATGGACTCTTCCTCACAATAGTATCCCAACACCTAGCGCACAGTGTGTCCGATGCTGTGGGAGAAGGCAAGGAGTGAAGGCAGGAATGTCAGCCAGAAGAGGGATAGCAGGGGAGAGGTGGATTCCGGGATACAGGGTCTCACCTGACACTGGGCCAGTGCTTCCTTATAGTACTTCAAGGCCTGGTCATACTGCCCCAGCCTGGCTGCAGCAGCCCCCAGACCCTCACAGGCCTGCCACTGTCCCTTCATGTCCCCTGAGAAAGAGAGCCTGGGAGGTCCTTTCATGGCTCCCTACCCCACTGACCCGCCCCTTCAGAGGCACTCCCTACTCTCAGTTCCCTCCATCTGCCTCCCCACCAGCTCCTAGGACCCTCAGCCTCCCCGCTGGCCCAGTCACATGCCAACCCCCTCACGCTTACCAGAGTCGCGGGCAGCCTGCAGGGCATGCAGGTAGTTGTCTCTGGCAGCCTTGTGGTCCCCCAGCTGGCTCAATGCAAAGGCCAGGCTGCCAAAGCTCCGGCCCTGCTCCCACCGCTGCCCCACAGAGCCTGAGGACAGAGCCCACCCCATCCTCAGAGGGGACTCTGGCTGCTGGGACATTAGGACTCCGCCCTCCAGCAACCAAGACAGAGCTCCCAGGAGGCCTGGTGCCCAGCCCCAGCACACTCCAGATGCATCCGAGAGGCCTGAACCCTCCACTCCCAGCCTGGACCCATCCTGAGTTCTGGTGTGAGTGCCTCCACCTGGCTAGTTTGAGTCAGGCAACAACCTTGTGATACAGGCAAGGCAGGTATTAATGGCCCTGTTTTTATAAATGCGAAAACTGAAGCTCAGAAAGAGAAAGTGATTCCTGAGTGTCACACAAACAGTCAGCAGAGGGGCTGAATTCCACTTCAGGCCTCCTCTCCCAGCCAGTACCCTTCCCCCTGCCGACTACTGCCTTCCCAACCCTGAGGTCTCAGCCTCTGGGCCCACAACCCTCTGTCCTGTCTGACTGTCCCATCTCCTGCACTTCCAGCTCTCCCCCACTGGTTATGGGTTTTCAGGCTCCATAAGTGGTCCCAAAGGGCCATCCACCCTTAAGCCTTGGGGCCCCTTTTGGAAACCCTTCTTAGTGTCTTAGTCCCAGTCCCATTCCCCGGCCCCGGGCACCCACCGTGCAGGTCAGCAGCCTTCTGGTGAAACTCCTGAGCTTCCTGATAGTTGCCAAGGGCGTTGTGGGCCATCCCGAGGTTTCTTAGCACTGTGGCCTGCTCTCCTGGCACCCAGCACAGAGGAAGGGCCTGCAGGAAGGCCTCCACAGCCAGTGGAAACAGCCGGAGCTGGCAGTAGCCCAGGCCTAGATCATTATAGAGGTGCCCTAGAGGGCATAGCCAGGGTCACTGGTAGCTGGACCAGATATAAATAAGGCTGGTACAGCCCCTATCCACTCCTCCAGGGTTCCCCAAACCCAGCCCTCTGAATAGCACCAGGCTTTGCGTCTCCCCAGATCCCACACCTTCCCTGCCCAAAGATCTCACCCAGCAGCCCCCTCTCAGTGCTCCTCTCGGCAAGCCTCCGGCTTTTCTCCAGCACCTGTACAACTTCCCCTACCCGATGCCGCCCACTCTTCAGCATACATCCTGCCGCAGCCCCCAGTGCCAGGGCTGCGGCCTGCAGCTGCCTCTCTTGGACATAGGCCCGGCTTGCTTCCTGCAGGCAGTGGGCTGCTAGCTCAGGCTGTCCCAGAGCCTGGTAGCAGGCTCCCATTTTTGCCCAGGCTTCTCCCTGGTCACCCTGTGGCTGGTAGTGGCCCAGGGCCCTGTGGTACCAGGCCAAAGCTTGAGGCAGCTCGCCAAGGGCATGGTAGGCCAAAGCCACATTGAAACACTGGTCTCCATGACGCCTGCCCTGTGCCTTCTCTTCAGGGTGGGCTTGCAGGAGCAGCTCAAGGCCTCTGGCTGGGTCCCCAGTCTCCACATAGGCAGCCCCCAGGTTGAAGGCGCAGGCCCGGAGCACCAGGGTGTCCCCGGTTTGTGGGGTCTTGGAGGCCAGAAGGAAGGCCCTCTGGAAGTTGTTCAAGGCTTCATGGTTCCGGCCAGCCTGAAGGGCCCCGTGGCCAGCCCTGGTGAGGGCTTGGATGCTGGCTTCTTGCCGCAGCCACTTTCTTTTCTTCTTTGTCTTATTGGAGCTTGAAGGCTCAGGCTCTGGCCTCTGGGGCACATCCTCAGGGTTGGGGGAAGACATAGAGCTGACAGAGGGGAACAGAGGGATCGGTATGTCAGCCTTGGCTTCCTCTAGAGCAGGACCCCCTTCGAGAAATTCAGCTCTACCCCGCCCTAGCATGACCCTCAGGGTTTCAAGGATTGCTCTCTGACCTCTCACTTTGTTTCTTCTGTCCCACTGGGTACCATATCCACTCTCACTCTAACGTCCTGACTAATTCTTAGTCCTCCTTCAAGACTCAAGTCAAGTAACAGCTTGCTTCAGAACACACCTTCTTCTCAACCAACTGGGTATTCCTGTGGTCCCATAGCACCTGATGCCTACGTCCTTTATAGCATTTATCACACTGGGTCAGAGTTGATGACTTTCTTGTCTTCCCCCTGCTACTAAATTTGGAGCAACTTGCAGGGTCTGGCACATAGTAGATTCACAATAAATGTTTTTGGAAGGAGATGAAAAAGTTCTGGAGATGGATGGTGGTGTTGATTGCACAATAATGTGAGTGTACTTAATGCCACTGAACTGCACATTTTAAAATGATTAAAATGGTAAATTGTATGTTATATATATGTTACCACCATACAAATGTTTTTGGAATGAACAAATAGGCCAGGTGCAGTGGCTCACACCTGTAATCCCAGCACTTTGGGAGGCTGAGGTGGGCAGATCATGAGGTCAAGAGAGAGACCAGCCTGGCCAACATGGCAAAACCCTGTCTCTACTAAAAATACAAAAATTAGCCGGGCGTGGTGGTGCACACCTGTAATCCCAGCTACCCAGGAGGCTGAGGCAGGAGAATTGCTTGAACTTGGGAGGTGGAGGTTGCAGTGAGCTGAGATCATGCCATTGCACTCCAGTCTGGGTGACAGAGCGAGACTCCATCTCAAAAAAAAAAAAAAAAAAAAAAAAAAACTGCAAATAAATAGATGAAGGAACCACATTTGCAGGCCTCTCCTCCATAACCTCCTTCACACTGTGCCTCTACTAATACCCACCCACTCATCATCTGGGTACTCCTGCTATCTAATCTCAAGATGTAGTTTAGGTCAGTTCAACAAGCACTCAGTAAGTCCCTGCTATGTGCTGGGAGCCACACTAGGCACTGGGGACCCTAGGGTGAGGAGGCTTCTGAATTGGCAAGGAGCCAACCTCCAGGAGAGCAGGATTCTCTGAAAAGGAGTGTGGTGTGGGATGGAACATCCATTTACTGCCCCTTCCCTAGCTCAAGGGGAAGCTCTCTCTCTCCATTTCTTCTGCTTTCTGTCTGCTGGCTGGTTCCAGGCCCCCAGCCTCCTGCTCTGGTCTCCAGAGCCTCCCGAATACAAGCATCTCATCAGCTTGTATATCCTGTTAGTATCTTTCCCCTCGAAGGGCAAAGGCTTTTCATGAACTCTCCTCCCAGGAGACGGAAAGAAGAGTGGAAAAGACCCAGGCCCTGGCCTCTTGACCCCTCCCATTTTATTCTTTTTCCCCCTTTTTTAGGAGGGGCAGGTAGAGGAAAAACAGTCTCTTTTAAAAGAAGTTCCCCTCACTTCTAAGAACACCCAGAAATCCTGCCTTTTCAAGGCCTTCCACTCCAGGGCATTCCTGACTACCCCCATGCAGTGTGGGGACGCCCACGGCAGGACACCTTACCTCCTTGGGTCTTCTCCGCAGCTGTCTCTCTGGAATGGCCCCTCCGGCTTGGGTTACCTCCCTAGCTGTTAGCTCAAAGCCCTGGAGGTTACTAGACAACCAGGTACCACCCTCCACTCCTAGGGAATTATTTGAGTGGCAGTTCTGGGGCCGTATCTTAGTGCTAAACCTCGATAGTGCTGCAGACACACCCCCTCAAGTCCCTCACTTCAAGAAATGAATCAAGGCATCAGAGGGGCGCTTACTAGTTACACCCCCAGATATCATCTACTTCATCCCCTCATTTCACAGAGGAGGGGACCAAGCCTCAGACAGCAGATGTGACTTAACTAAGGTCAAAGAGCAGTCATGTAGCTGGGGTTAGACTAGGTTTTTTTTGAGACGGAGTCTCTATCACCCAGGCTGGAGTTCAGTGGCACCATCTCGGCTCACTGCAACCTCCGCCTTCCGGGCTCAAGTGATTCTCCTGCCTCAGCCTCCCGTGTAGCTGGGGTTACAGTTGCACGCCACCAAGACCAGCTCATTTTTGTATTTTTAGTAGAGATGGGGTTTCATCATGTTGGCCAGGCTGGTCTCAAACTCCTGACCTCAAGTGATCCAGCTGCCTCAGCCTCCCAAAGTGCTGGGATTACAGGCATGAGCCACCGTGCCCGGTATTTTTTTTTTTTTTTTTTTTGAGACAGAGTCTTGCCGTGTCGCCTAGGTTGGAGTGCAGTGGCGCGATCTCGGCTCACTGCAACCTCTGCCTCCTGGGTTCAAGTGGTTCTCCTGCCTCAGCCTCCCAAGTAGCTGGGATTACAGGTGCCTGCCATACACCTGGTTAATTTTTGTATTTTTGTAGAGACTGGGTTTCACCATGTTGGCCAGGCTGGTCTTGAACTCCTGACCTCAGGTGATCTGCCTGCCTCTGCCTCCCAAAGTGCTAAGATTACAGGCGTGAGCCACTGCGCCCGGCCAACTCTAGGTTTTTTGATTCAAGGTGAGTAACCTAGGGTCCCTTCCACTACACTGTGTGATTGCAAGTTTTTTTGTTTGTTTTTTTGTGTGTGTTTTTTTTTTTTTTTTGAGACAGAGTCTTGCTCTGTCATCTAGGCTGAAGTGCATAGATGATCATAGCTTACTGCAGCCTCTACCTCCTGGGCTCAAGTGATCCTCTCACCTCAGCCTCCTGAGTAGCTGGGACCACAGGCATGTGCCACCACACCTGGCTAATTATTATTATTATTATTATTGTAGAGATGGGGTTTTGATATGTTACCCAGGATGGTCTCAAACTCCTGAGCTCAAATGATTGTCCTGCCTTGGCCTCCCAAAGTGCTGGGATTACAGACTGCACCTGGCCTGACCTGTGATAGCAAGCTTTAATGGGGCTTGAGCTGTCCTGGAAGTGAACTCTCTCTCTCTCTCTCTCTCTCTCACACACACACACACACACACACACACACACTCTCTCTCTCTCTCTCTCTCTCTCTCTCACACACACACACACACACACACACTCTCTCTCTCTCTCTCACACACACACACACACACACACTCACACACACACACACACACTCACACACACACACACACTCTCTCTCTCTCTTTCTCTCTCTCTCTCACACACACACACACACACACTCTCTCTCTCTCTCTCTCACACACACACACACACACACACTCTCACACACACACACACACACACTCTCTCTCTCTCTCTCTCACATACTGTGCTTCTGTGTGGTGGTTTCACATTTGGGAACAGGGTGAAAGGTTGATAGTCAGGAAACTCCTGGAGATCAGAAGAGACTCCCCCCAGACTCCTTTTTCCAACTCCACTGATCTGCAACCTACAGTTTCTGCTTAATGAGAGGACAGCAGGCCCCAGGACGATGGGAATATAATGCCCTAACTCACCAAGGGGGGCCTGCATCAGAAAGCAAACGTCCTCACTGCCTAGGGAAAGTCCTCTTTTAAGTAAAGAGGGCTTTGCCAGAAACAAAATTATGAAGTGATGGGGCTCACCTGCATTTGGCCTGCAGCCTTTGCTAAATGCCTGCTATGTGCAGGCCTAGTGCTGGGTGCTACAGATGGTGCTGTGGCAGAGTGAAAAAATGGCTTCTCTCTACCTTTCTAGATTCTATGGCTGGGCTACAAATTAAATTGACATAAGACAGATTAGCAGGAGAAAAACCATTTTAATTACAGTCATGCTTTGCTTAGCAACAGGGATATGTTCTGAGAAATGCATCATTATGTGATTTTATCGTTGTGCAAACATCATAGAGTGTACTTACACAAACTTAGATGGTGTAGCCTACTACACACCCAGGCTCTCTGGTATAGTCTATTGCTCCTAGGCCACAAACCTGTACAGCATGTTGCTCTCCTGAATACTGTCACCAAATATCATTCAATGATATTTGTGTATCTAAACATATCTAAACAGAAGAAGTACCCTAAATAGATGGTATAAGAGATTTAAGTGGGGTGCAGTTGCTCACACCTGTAATCCCAGAACTTTGGGAGGCTAAGGTGGGTGGATCACTTGAGGCCAGGAGTTCGAGACTAGCCTGGCCAACATGGTGAAACCCTGTCTCTACTAAAAATACAAGAATTAGCTGCACGTGGTGGCACACACCTGTAATCCCAGCGACTGGGGAGGTTGAAGCGGGAGAATTGCTTGAACCCACGAGGCGGAGGTTGCAGGGAGCCGAGATCACACCACTGCACTTCAGCCTGGGTGACAAAGGGAGACCCTGTCTCAAAAAAAAAAAAAAAAAAAAAGGAGATTTAAAATGGTACACCCGTATAGGGCACTCACCATGAGTGGAACTTGCAGAACTGGAAGTTGCTCTGGACAAGTTAGTGAGTGAGTGGTGAGTGAACGTGAAGGCCTAGGACATTACCATTTTTTGTTTATGTTTTTGTTTTTTGAGACAGAGTCTCTCTCTGTCACTCAGGCTGGAGTGCAGTGGTGAAATCACAACTCACTGCAGCCTTGGCCTCCTGGGCTCAAGTAATCCTTCCTATTAGCCTCCTGACTAGCTGGGACTACAGGCATGTGCCACCATGCCCAGCTAACTTAAAAAATTTTTTTTCGTGTAGAGACAGGGTCTCACTATGTTGTCCAGGCTGGCCTTGAACTCCTGGGCTCAAGTAATCCTCCTGCATGAGCCTCCAAAGTGCTAGGATTACAGGCATGAGCCACCATATCCAGCCTAGGACATTACTATACATATATATATGACTGGCAGCACGGTAGGTCTGTTTACACCAGCATCACCACAAACATGTGAGTGACGTGTTGTACTAAGATGTTAGGGTGGCTACAACATCACTAGGTGATAGGAATATTTTAGATCTCTTATAATCTTATGGCACCACCATTGTATATGTGATTTGTTGTTGACCAAAACATTGTTATGAGGCTCATGACTGTATGTGCATATACACAGGAGTCCTATAACACATGAGACTCAAAGAAAGGTCAGATGATAGACGTTTATATAGCATCCCCAGCTACAGAAAGGAATAGAGGTTGGGACATCTCAGGGGTGGTATTGATCCAAGTTATTGGAGGGTGAGGGGAGCAAGTGCATGGTGAACAGAGGTTGTCTGGCTAGGACAAACAAAAGTTATCTCAGAGCAGCCCTCTCCCTGATACAGATACTTTACTAATGTAGATTTCCTTTACAGATATAAATTTCTTTTATGAAAGGACAACTTTTCAGAGCTACTCCTGTGTCTGCAGTTTCTCAGAATAACGTGCTCAAAATATGCCAAAGAAGTATAGTTTGAGGTGGCATATTACAGTTTCCTACAGTCATATTTTGGGGTGGTGTGTCCTGAGTCCCATGCCCAAGGCAGGCTAACCCAGCTGTCCGCAGCTTCTGCAGACAGCTGGGCCTTTGAGATGCTACCACAGCCTGGTCAGGGCCAAACATGCAGCTCAGTTTGTCCTTCACTCAGTAGGCTTCCCTTAAGAAGGGAGGATGATTTAGGGAGAGGGCAGGGACTGAAACTGTTCTCACCAAGGCTCCAATGACCTCCCAATTATCCAGCAACCATTTCTGAATCATTTTCTTGTTTGATTCCTTTCTGTATCCACCACATCCTTGCACTCTTTTTTTCACCTGGCTTCCATAACGTTCTGTCTCCTGGCTCTCTCTTTCCTTCTCTGAAAATTCCATTTGCATCTCCTTTGCTGGGCCCTCTGTCTGCCTTTTAAATGCTAGTGTCCCCCAACGTGCTGCCCTTTGCTATTTTCTCTTCTTACTTTATATACTCTTCTAAGAACATTTCACTGACTCCTGTGATTTTAACACCACTGATGGACTGATAATTTCTAAATGTATACCTGTAGATGTAACCTGTCCAAGTGAAACTCACATTTCCCTAACTGTACCCTTCCCGTGTTCTCAGTGTTAATAGTAGACCAACAACCCAGTCTCTAAACCAGAAACCTAGGAGCTGTTCATTCTTGACTCCTTCTCTGGCTCTCAATCCCAGCCTGTTGATTCTACCTTTGAAATCCTCCTCTAGTATACCCTTTGTACTGCAGTCTCATGCCTTGGAGGTGGTATAGTATATAGTGGTTAAAAACTCAGGCTTGGGGCCAGGTGTGGTGGCTCATGCCTGTAACCCCAGCACTTTGGGAGGCTGAGGCAGGCAGATCACCTGAGGTCAGGAGTTTGAGACCAGCCTGGCCAACATGGTGAAACCCCATCTCTACTAGAAATACAAAAAAATTAGCCAGGCATGGTAGTGGGCACCTGTAATCGCAGCTACTTGGGAGGCTGAGGCAGGAGAATTGCTTGAACTCAGGAGGTGGAGGTTTCAGTGAGCCGAAATCGTGCCAATGCACTCCAGCCTGAGTAACGGATTGAGACTTTGTCTCAGAAAACAACAACAACAACAACAACAAAAACTCAAGCTTGGAGTGCAACTATCTGCATTTAGCTCTAGTCTCTACCCATTATTAGCTGTGTGACCTTTCTAAGCCTCAGTTTCTAATCTGTACTGTAAAGATTAAATAAGACAGTTCTTGTAAGATGATGCTAAATATAGAACCTATCATATAGTAAACACTATATGTTTGTTGGTCCATAACTCTGGTGTGGAGGAAATTCATCTCTACTCAACTTCTGTTTCAAGCCCTGATTCCACTGGGATGATGGGAACAATGTGAATCAGTTTGGGGATTTGCCCCCTCCTTTTCCCCAGGGTGGAGTCTAAGTAGGGGGAGGTATATGATGCCAAGGTGAGGCTCATCTGGTCCTCAGCCATCTATTCACAAAGGTGTCCACTGACACCTTCTTTCTTCTCATCTACCTGGCCCTTTCAAGCCCAGCGACCAAGCAGAAGAGGGGAGTCATTCATTCAGATACTTCCTTTCTGGCTAGGTCAGGAATTTCTGCAAAGTTGTCTATTGTCTGCCTGGTTTATTATACAACTGTTCTTTCTCAGGGTCCTGTACACCTAGGGTCCTTTCCAGGAAGCAAAGAATGGGACCCCAGGTGCCCTGAGCCACCAACATCTAGATTCTATTTCCCCCAGCTGGTGAGAGGTAAGGGGAATCCCTCAGATCTTCAAGGGGGCATCCGCTGTCTTCAAATCATACTTTTCCCAGTTTTGTCTTAGCCCTTGAGTCTCCTCTGTTCCTCTGAAGGCTTTAGGTATGGATTTCTGTTTTCTGTTCTTTCACATTCTCCTCTCCTACCTGCCCAAGCTATAAGCCTAGGCTGCTTGGTTGCTTGGATGGAGTGTGGGGAAAGGGTAAAAGGAGAAATACAAGATGGGGAAACCTATCAGATAATATTTTTTCAGCATAGTTGTTGGTGTCATAATTATTTTTTATTAGTTCAGGCTCTTTTTTTTTTTTTTTTTTTTGAGATGGAGTCTTACTCTGTCGTCCAGGCTGGAGTGCAATGGCACAGTCTCAGCTCACTGCAACCTCTGCCTCCCAGGTTCAAGCAATTCTCCTGCCTCAGTCTCCTGAGTAGCTGGGATTACAGGCATACACCACCATGCCCGGCTAATATTTGTATTTTTACTGGAGATGGGGTTTTGCCATGTTGGCTTGCCTGGTCTGGAACTCCTGACCTCAGGTAATCCACCCGCCTTGGCCTCCCAAAGTGCTGGGATTACAGGTGTAAGCCACCACGCCCAGCCTAGTTCAGGTTCTTATTATCTCTCTTTTGTGCTACTGCAGTAGCCTTCCAGCTGGTCTTTGTCCCTAGTCTCACCCCCTTCCAATCCCCTGCTATAAGATGGCTCTTTTTAAAAGACAAATCTGGCTCTGACCTATGTCTAAAGTGTTCCTTGGCTGGTGACTGTTCACCAGACCCCATGCCAGGGCCCTAGCATGGTGCCCAAGGTGCTACTGGACCTCACCCTGTGCCTCCAGGATCCCTTCGGGCCTCTCCCTGGCTGAGCTTTGTTCTCCTCTAAAACTGAACCAAGTATAAGTTCCCGAACTCACCTTCTTGTTCTTGCACATGCTGTTTCCACTGACTGCACTGCCTGTCTTCTTCAATCTGATGAATTCTCTTTCATTTCTAAACCCAAATCAGCTGTCACCTCCACTAGGACGTCTTCCCTGTCATTCGCTGCTCTTAATCACAGCAATGACTCCCTCCCTCTGTGCATCACAGACCTCTAATTTATTTGACTGTATGTCTATCACTCGTGTCAGAACAGCAAACTTTTTTAGAGCATTCACTGCGCTTATACATCTCTGCATTCGCATCACTTAGCTTAGTGCGTAGCGCCAAGTAGGCCCACAAGTTAGCCAGACTTGGGAACACATAGGAAGCAGAGTAGGGGTTAATGGGAATACTAGTTGGAGACAAAGGCAGGGACATCAGCTAGAATAAGACTGTTTAGCAGAAAAGGAGCCTGGGAGGAACAAGGCGAGGAACTGCTGTAAGGGGAACGGTACTGCCCCGGCCTGGTGCGCCTCTTCTCCCAGCACGTGGGCGGCCCCGCTCCGCGGCCTGGAACTACAAATCCCAGGATTCTCAGCGGTGTGAACAGGAAGTGTCCTGTCCGGCCCTGGCGACGGTGAGGGGCGGCGGCCCAACGGCGGGAGATTCAAACCTGGAAAAAGGAGGAACATGGAGAGGAGAGCAGCGGGCCCAGGCCGGGCAGCGTGTGAGTGCGGGAAGGGTCTGGGAAGATCTCGCAGTGGTGCCGCTGGTCGGGGGCTTGGCTGTCCTGGGAGAGATTGGGGCGTGTGTCGGGCGTGGAGCCTGAGGGGCGAGGGCGGTGGGACTGCTCAGTGGGACGGGAGTCCTCAGCCCGGGCGCCGCGGGCCCGAGTGGAACTGTGAGCGGCGCATTGTCCCCCGAATAACGTGCTTTAAAGCTTACAAAGAATTTTCTCCCTATTTCCAAGTTCTGGGGTTCCGGAGTCGGGAGAATGTAGGTGGTCCTGATGGCTCCTTAAAATTCCGCAGTTACTGCTGGCTACCATACTTGTCCAGCGCTGCCACGGGACAAGACGCCTCAAGGGACCTGGGGGACTCTTGGGCTTTGAGATGCCGCTTTCGGACAATGCCTGTCAAACAGGGGGCTGAAATTACCCGGGCAGCTTGTTTGAAATGCAGATTCCCGGGACCTGTCCCAGAGCTTCAGTTCCAGAAGGTCTGGTTTGGGGCCCATAATCTGCATTTATAACAAGCACTGCTATGCTTCTTCCCTGACCCCAGGTGATTGTGAGGAAGGTAGTCCCTGGGCCACATTTTCAAAAACACTGTTTTGTTTTTTTGTTTTTGTTTTTGTTTTTGTTTTTGAGATGGAGTCTCGCTCTGTCGCCCAGGCTGGAGTGCAGTGGCCGGATCTCAGCTCACTGCAAGCTCCGCCTCCCGGGTTCACGCCATTCTCCTACCTCAGCCTCCCGAGTAGCTGGGACTACAGGCGCCCGCCACCTCGCTCAGCTAGTTTTTTGTATTTTTTTACTAGAGACGGGGTTTCACCGTTTTAGCCAGGATGGTCTCGATCTCCTGACCTCGTGATCCGCCCGTCTCGGCGTCCCAAAGTGCTGGGATTACAGGCTTGAGCCACCGCGCCCGGCCAAAAACACTGTTTTAGAGAGAGAGAGATGAGTTGGAAGGTTGGAAGGGGCAGAAAAGTTCTATCTGATTTTCTGAATGAAAGGCAAAACCTGCTCCTTCTTCCACCCCTCCCTTCCTCTCTATTAGGATTCAAAAAGCAAAGTCCATGTCCAGTCTTCTGTTAAAGGAAAACTAGTTCCAGACCTGAGAAGGAGAGGAAAACCGTTTTTTGTTTTTTTATTTTTTTGAGACAGCCTGTGTATGTACAAAATCCCTCCCATCGCCCACAGTCCTCAGTTCATAACTCTGAGGTGATGTCATTCACTTACTGGTTTATTTTCCATGCTTAACAACCAACACTTGTTCCTTGTACACCCTGTTGGAGGAACTGATGGCTTTCCTGTGGTTGGCCAGTGTTTTCAAATCTGTATTTGGAGGGGGGTGTGTGTGTGTGCTCGCGCATGTGTTTTAATTTACTTAACTGCTCATTCAAATAAGCCCTGCCCTTGCCTGAATCATTGCAGAATATGCAATATAAGGAAATAGGATAAAAACCGGGAATGACATTAAGTACTGAGTCAAAGACAGATTGGCCAAGCTCTGCCTTTTTTCAAGCCCTCTGAGTTTATTTTCTTACTGTGTGTGTAGCTTTCTCTTACTCTTTCTGTTTGATTTTGTATCGTGTTTCTCAAGGAAAATAGAGAGAGGGGAGAGAAAGAAGGATTAAGGGAGGCTGTAACTAAGGTAAATTATGATTGCTGTCTCACTTGAGGGATTTGCTATTCTTGGGTTTGGAATCAGTACTCTGTATTTTATTTAGCTTGAAGATTCTTTTCCTCCTTGGGTGACCTATACCAAAAAAGGATAGTGAAGGTACCTTTGTGATCTTTTAAACTTTTCTTTGTCCTTCCACTTAATCTCAAGTGAGTGGCATGTATCCCTCTGTTGGACTGCCTTTCTCCATGTTCTGCCTATTTATTCCTTAAGATCTAGTTCATAGCTAGAATCCTTTGCTTCCTCTGCTGCTTCCATTGTTTTTATTCATGGGCCATAATCATACTTATCACATTAGATTAATTTATTTAGATGTTTTTCTCTTCTAATAACAATAATCTTTGGGCGCTGTGGTTTACGCCTGTAATCCCAGCACTTTGGGAGGCCAAGGTGGGAGGATCACTTGAGCCCAGGAGTTCAAGACCAGCCTGGGCAACATGGTGAGACCCAGTCTCAACAAAAAATACAAGAATTAGCCAGACATAGTGGTGCCCTGTTTCAAAAACAAACCCACCAATAACTCTTTTGTCCAGGCTGGAGTGCAGTGGCACCATCATGGTTCACTGCAGCCTAGAAGTCCTGGGCTCAGGTGATCCTCCCACCTCAGCCCTGCCCCGAGTAGCTGGGACTACAGGTGTGCACTGTCACTCCAGGCTAATTTTTGCATTTTTTGTCGAGACAGGGTCTCAACATGTTGCCTAGGCTGGTCTCAAACTCCTGGGCTTAAGTGATCCACCTGCCTCAGCGTCCAGAAATGCTGGGATTATAGGCATGAGCCACCATGCAGGCCTTTATCTCTGCATTTCTTAAGAGTAGGGGTCTGCTAGTCCAGTGCCTGGCATAAAGGAGGTATTGATGAATGAATAAATGAGTGAATGATGAATCCTGGTTGGTTCTATTACCTAACCTCTGAGAGAGTAACCAACAAGGATGACACAGGTCCAGTTCTTGGAGAACTCAGTCTAATTAGGGATAAGAAAAGGAGTTAAGTTTAAAGCCAAAGAAGGCTCTGGATGTCTCAGCTGGGAGGCACTGAGGGAAGTTCCATTAGTAGACTTGAGGAGGAAGAGGACAGGAAGATGGCTACAGAGGAAAAAGAAGTAATGCCTCCAGCACAGGAGGAGGCTGCCTATTAAAGGGTATCCTGGGAAGAGAAGGAGGGACCCATGGAAGGTGCTTCAGGTCTCTGAGCAGGGTTGCCTAAACAAGTCCGTTGAGAAGACGCTTGGGCCGGGGACGGTGGCTCATGCCTGTAATCTCAGCACTTTGGGAGGCGGATCATGAGGTCAGGAGATTGAGACCATCCTGGCTAACATGGTGAAACCCCGTCTCTACTAAAAATACAAAAAATTAGCCGGGCCTGATGGTGGCACGCGCCTGTAGTCCCAGCTACTCAGGAGGCTGAGGCAGGAGAATGGCCTGAACCTGGGAGGCGGAGCTTGCAGTGAGCCGAGATTGCGCACTGCACTCCAGCCTGGGCGACAGGGCAAGACTCCGTCTCAACAAAAAAAAAAAAAAAAAAGAAGAAAAAAAAAGACACTTCAATGCTAAGACCCCTGTAATGCTCTCTTCATTGACCTTATCCCGTTTAACTCCTCAGATGAACGCCTCACAGCTGAGGAAATGGATGAGCAGAGGCGGCAGAACGTTGCCTATCAGTACCTGTGCCGGCTGGAGGAGGCCAAGCGGTGAGCAGAGTCCAGGAAGATGGACTCTTTTCTGCTCTCCCTTTCCACCACCCCACCCTAGGCATCTGCCCCCAAAGCAAATGCAACAGATGGAGAGTCCGTCCTGTGGGAAAGGGCAAGCTGAAATAACTTTTTAATTTTTTTTTTGAAGCAAATCCCAGTCACATCATTTTACCCCCTATAAACTGCAATATGTATCTCCAAAATATGTGGACGTTCGCTTATCCAACTAAATTATTTAAATACTTGGAAGATCAATACCCAGCCCATTTTCAAATTTTCCTGCTTGTCTTAAAAAAAAGAAAAGAAAAGAAATCTGTTTTTACAGTTATCTTATTCAAATAAGGATCTGAAAATTCACTAATTATATCTGCTTGTATGTCTTCTTTAATCCAGAGCAGCCCATCTCCTTTTTTCAGTTCATTGTATTATTGACTTGCTGAAGAAAACCGGGTCATTTTTCCTAAAGAATATCCTACATTTTGTCTCTATTTCTTTTCTTTCTTTCCTTTTGTTTTTTAGAGATGATTGTCTACTTGCTTTCTTATGTCATTCAACTTGTTCCTCTGTACCCTGTATTTCCTATAAATGAATGTTGGCTTAATTAGATTTGGGTTCAACATTTTTGATAAGCAACATGGCGAAACCCCATCTCTACAAAAAATACAAATACTAGTCAGGCATGGTGGCATGTGCCCATAGTCTCAGCTACTTGGAGGGCTGAGGAAGGAGGATTGCTTGAATCTGGGAGGTCAAGGAGGCAAGTCAGCCAAGATTGTGCCACTGCACTCCATCCTGGGTGACAAAGTGAGACTGTGTCTCCAAAAACAAACAGGAAAACCTGGATGGGTGCTGTGGCTCACGCCTGTAATCCCAGCACTTTGGGAGGCCGAGGCGGGCAAATCACCTGGGGCCAGGAGTTTGAGACCAGCCTGGCTGACATGGTGAAATCCTGTCTCTACAAAAAAATACAAAAAATTAGCTGGGCGCGGTGGTGCATGCCTGTAATCCCAGCTACTCAGAAGGCTGAGGCAGGAGAATCGCTTGAACTTAGGAGGCAGAGGTTACTGTGAGCTGAGATCGTGCCGCCGCACTCCAGCCTGAGTGAAAGAGTGAGACTCTGTCTCAAAAAAACAAAAACAAAAACAAACCGTTTTTGACAAGAAGTCTTCATTAGTGTTGGTGGGTTTTTTTTCCCCTCCCTCAGATCCTTTTACCCCTTATATACTGTAATATATATATATATATAAATGTGATATTTAACATATGTAAGATATGTGTTCTATATCACATCTTATAGAAAGAATACAATGTCTGCTTGTTTCAATTTTAGTGATGCTAAATCTGGGAGTTTAGGTGAAACCAACCTGATTTACACGCCATAAAATTTCCCATTAACTTTTCATCTAATGCCTTCATTCATTGTTGGTCTACATCAGAACTTATTATTTTATCAAGGGTGTAAAATGACTATTTTCTAGTTCTGTCATTTCTTCCATATTTACTAGCTGAAATCCTAAAGAACATTCCCTCATCATCTTAGGACTATTTGGTTACCCTAAAAGTCAATCTGTATAGGAAAAACAGGATACATACTTAATTTTTTGCTTTTAATCAATAGGATACTTTTAATTTTCTTAAAGGAAGTCAATAGGATGGGGCAATCAGGAAAAATCAGGTGTCTAAGGCAGGGAAGACATGGAACAATGTATTAACTGGCTCTCTTTTTGGAAACAGGTACTTTCCAATTAGACCCCAATATGTAGGGAAGTTTAGAGATTCCATCTGAGAAGACTTTAATCTCTCCCTTGTACAATCACCAGTAATAATAATACTTTACATTTATATTCAAAGTGTTTTCACATTCATTAGCTCATTTGATCCTGGCAGCTGCCCACTGAAGGAAATACAGGTGGCATTATCCTCATTTTGCAAATTGTGCAACTGAGGCTCACAGAGGTGAAGTAGGAGAGATGGTTGGAAAGCAGGCCTTCATACTCCAAGAGCTGTGGTCTTTCTGTTCCTTTGTGCTACTTCCCTTCCATCAGCCCCACTACCCTCATCATCATCAAAGCTGGGTTATGAGCCATGTAGATCATTCAGGCAGACCTTTCTGCACCCAGGTTCTCGGAGAACAATCCAGAATGAAAGAAGTGAGCACATTCTGTTTGGTTTAACAGTTAAAGATGTAACTAGGGCCGGGTGCGGTGGCTCATGCCTGTAGTCCCAGCACTTTGGGAGGCCGAGGCGGGTGGATCACTTGAGGTTGGGAGTTTGAGACCAGTCCAACACGGAGAAACCCCATCTCTACTAAAAATACAAAATTAGCCGGGTGTGGTGGCATGTGCCTGTAATCCCAACTACTCGGGAGGCTGAGGCAGGAGAATCACTTGAACCCAGGAGGTGGAGGTTGCAGTGAGCTGAGATCACGCCACTGCACTCCAGCCTGGGCAACAAGAGCAAGACGCCATCTCAAAAAATAAAAATAAAAAAAAGAAAAAAAGATGTAACTAGACTGAGTGAGAAGCTATGTAACAGTTAAGCCTCACTGAAGATGGGCAGATTCAGGATCTGTCAAGGAAGATTTGCTGGGTGGATGGGGCTGAGGGTTGGCCAATGCAGATATTTGGGGCAGCCTGGGAGAAAGTGGGAATAGACAGGCAATGGGCAGAGAGGGGAGCTGGAGGTAGGGCAGGAACAGGAAGCAGAGCAGGGTCAGGGGCCACTTAAAAGGAGGGAGAGAGGGAAGTTCCTGTTGTTCGAATAAATCACTGTGGTCTGCCAGAGTTTGTGAGAAGGTGCTCTCATGTTCGTAGCTGGATGGAAGCCTGCCTGAAGGAGGAGCTTCCTTCCCCGGTGGAGCTGGAGGAGAGCCTTCGCAATGGAGTGCTGCTGGCCAAGCTGGGCCACTGTTTTGCACCCTCCGTGGTTCCCTTGAAGAAGATCTATGATGTGGAGCAGCTGCGGTACCAGGTGGGAGGATTGGACTCCACCTTCTACCTACTTCCCTTCAAACGATCCCTTCTCCTCAAAGCTATGAGGGTACAGTGACCATATAACTTACTGTCCAAATCTGGATTAAAAAGGAGTGTTATTAATCTATGTTTTTTTGTGCTGGTAAGGATGGAAAATTCACAAGATACTGTCCTCTGGTTCCCCTCTGCCCATCTCTCCTGAATCTTTAAGCTGTAGTCTGGGCTGTACCCACAGGGAGTGCTGAGAACTGTGGAAATAGATTTTCTTTTTCCTTCCCTTTCAGGCAACTGGCTTACATTTCCGTCACACAGACAACATCAACTTTTGGCTGTCTGCAATAGCCCACATTGGTCTGCCTTCGGTAATACTGGGCCTGAAGATTGGTATTCATCTTTACTCCTTACCAGCCACCCCCCCACAATCCCATGCTTTATCTCCCTGAACCCTTTAGCCCTATTTCCATGTGTCTTCTAAACTAATCTAAGAGAACAGTTCCTTGCAGCTGTGTGTCTTTGAATCAGGTTATCTTTTCTCTGCCTCCTCTTCCCTGTGAATGAAAGGAGGTGAAGTTTCCCTGGCCTGAGTGGCACGGTTCCCGTTATGCAGTAGGGGGTGCAGGAGGGCCTGCTATGTCATGCTCGTATTGGCCAGCCCTATCTCCACCAAATTTCACAGTGTGAAGCAAGGGTATACACATCCCTAGGTGGTAGACTTTGAATTAGAAGCCTAGGTCCAAAATCCCAACTGGACACATGATTTCATTCTTTGAACCTCAATTTGTTATTTGTCTATAAAATGGGGATAGTGAGCCCTGCCTTGTCTACCTTACAATGTTGTCAGGAGGATCACATGGTCTGTGTGAACTCCCTTTGTGAATTGTGAAGAGGTATACAAATGAAGGCATGATAGGATTCTACAATGTATGGTTTCTTTCTGCTTTGTTTTTCTTCGCTGTAGAAAGGAACTATAATACAGGAATCAGCAGTAAAGAAAGACACTTTAATGGGAGGCAGAAGCAATAGATGTCATGTGTCTTCAGTGGGACTGGAATACTCTAGGTCTCTAAATTTGGTATTTTATTGTGAATCTAAATGTAACGAAGATATATTGAGGTTAGGCCTCATTACAGTTGTCAGGTGGCATTGAGAAGCCATACCTGGTGCCACTCGGTTCTTAGAAGGTCTCTCATTGATCAGAAGCCGCTGGTTTGGAGACAGGGATAACAGCCTGACACTTTTGTGGTTCTTGGCAATACATGCCTCATTGGGCCCTCCATGGGAGTAGGCCACCTCTCCAGCATACCACCTCTCTGGCAAGGGTCTAAGGTGAGGCATGCAGGCTCACTGTAGACATCTGGAAGACAACTGGGGGCTTGTTTTTTTTTTTTTTTTTTTTTTTTGTTGTTGTTGTTGTTATTATTATTTTTGGAGGATATGGCTTATATCCTGTAGCCTTGATAGCCTTATCTGGTGTTTGGTTAATCCAGGGCACCCTAGGACTATGTCTGTGACTGAGCCTTGGCTTAGTATGCATCCGCAGTGCCTTTCTTTTATACTTTTTTGACTTGAAATGGTTGGGGGAGACTGACCTAGATACCCCAGGTAACAAGGGAGCGCACACCTCAGGTTGGAGAGGAAGACCCATGCCTCGGCACCCCCCTCCATATTTGGTGCTGCTTAAAGGTTCCCAATGGCAGTAACTGACTGGTTTCTCTTCTAGACCTTCTTCCCAGAGACCACGGACATCTATGACAAAAAGAACATGCCCCGGGTAGTCTACTGCATCCATGCTCTCAGGTGAGAAACCTCAAATTTTATCATCCAGGTTCCTCTAGGTGGATGCAACCAACAATCAGCAGCAACAAACTCAGCGAGAAGGATGAAGGGTAGAGCACAGGGAGCCCTGCTCAGGCGAGTGAGCTTTCAGATTTTCAGAGTTGTGTTTAGATTTGTGTGCATGTCTGTGGCACATTTATGTATGGCCTGTGTGGGTGAAGGGGAAGGGCAAGCAGGGTACCAGAGGCAGGAAGGTAGCAGGGTAGGGCCTTCAGTGTGTAACTGGGCATAAAGGAATCAGAACAGGACCTATTGAGAGCAACACAGGCAAGCCACTTAGTGTGGATGGTGTAGGCTCTTTGGTCCTACTTACAGCCAGCCATCAGCAACCAGTTGTCTAAATCACAGCAAGTGACTGACCAGTTCCTTGTGTTTCTCTTTCTGACTTCATTTCTCATGTCCCTTTGTGCCCCTGTGCCTTAGCTCAGCAGGTATCTGCTCAGTGCCCTTCCTGTCCTCTGTCTCCGTTGAGTGACCTGGCCTTATCTGTGAAGCCTTCCTAATCCCCTCAGACCCCCAACACCATCTTATTGACCTTCTGCAGCACTTTCCTTGGGCTGATTTATGGTCATATTTCTTTATGTGGGTTGGGGATGACTTGAGGACAGGTGCTGAGTGGTCTTCATCTCTAGGTCCCCATAGTATCTCCTTCAAACCCATCGTGGGCAGAGTGTCAAAACGAATAGGCCCCAGTGCCTTCCAATGCCTTCCATTTTTTCCTAGTCTATTCCTCTTCCGGCTGGGATTGGCCCCTCAGATACATGATCTATACGGGAAAGTGAAATTCACAGGTAAGCCCAGCTCCTTCCCCTACCACCGCAGCCTGGGCAGGGTCTTGGGGGTTCTGGACCTGATGAAGGGCACCTGTGGCATCATTGCAGCTGAGGAACTCAGCAACATGGCATCCGAACTGGCCAAATATGGCCTCCAGCTGCCTGCCTTCAGCAAGATCGGGGGCATCCTGGCCAATGAGCTATCAGTGGATGAGGCTGCAGGTAAGGACTAGGCTCTGCCCTGCCAGGAGTAGAGCCAGTGGGTATGGGAGGGCTCCAAGCCTCACAGCCATTGGATGGATTCTGGCCAGCCCTCGTCCACAGATAGGGCCATAAGGCTACCTGGTTTGCCTGGCCCCTGAGGGTGGGAAAAAGGATGACGTTAGAGTGTCCTGCTACTGGTTGCGCTCCAGTCTGGGGTTCACTCTGGCCTCCTGACCTTGTTTCCATGCCCCCTCCCAGTCCATGCAGCTGTTCTTGCCATCAATGAAGCAGTGGAGCGAGGGGTGGTGGAGGACACCCTGGCTGCCTTGCAGAATCCCAGTGCTCTTCTGGAGAATCTCCGAGAGCCTCTGGCAGCCATCTACCAGGAGATACTGGCCCAGGCCAAGATGGAGAAGGCAGCCAATGCCAGGAACCATGTAAGGAGTAGTCTTGGGTTGCAGGGACCGAAAAGTTGAGTGGCTGGAAAGTCTTGAGTGAAACCAGGACTCCTGTCTGTCATGTCTCTAGGATCCAAAATTGCTTCTTAGAGAAACCATAACTTGTCAGTGATTTTAGAGAAATAGGAAAGGAACTTGGAAGAATGATGAAAATTCAGAAAAGAAGACTAGAGAAGAGGTTCTTGGGGGATGATCTTCAGGGAAGCCTGAGAAAGGCGCTGGAATGTAGAACAGAATGAGATTGGACTGGAGGTTCCAAAGGTTGGTTTGGCTTAAATGTGTCAGTGCCAGGTGTTTAGACCCCACAATTTTCTGAATTCTGAGCAGACTGACCTTTGGCCTTGGGAAGGTCCCCAGAAGAAGAAATAAGTGTAGCCAGGGAGGGAAGAGCAGGACAAGAAGATTGAATTGGGTTTCGCAGATTCCCTCTCAATGGAGTTTTTGCAGGATGAAAGAGAAAGCCAGGACATCTATGACCACTACCTAACTCAGGCTGAAATCCAGGGCAATATCAACCATGTCAACGGTAAGAGAGATCAGGCAGGAGTGGTTTGGGGGTGCCCTCAGGATAAGCCCCTGCACTGGGAGGTTGGGGGATAGCTTTTCTCAAGCCAGAAAGCCCTGTGGTCTCACTTGGGCCAACTCTTGCCTCTGGGAAAGATCAGAGTCCAAGGAGTATGTGCACTGCTTTCTGGCCATCAGTGTCTAGAGGAGAAGTAGTGTGTCCAGGAAGTTTCTGTCTGACTGGAGAACCACAGAGAGGAGCAGCTCTTGCTGCTGGGGGGAAGTTGGACTGGGGTCCTTCAAGAGGAGCAGTGTGGATAATACATGAGGAAGGGGGATCTGGGTAGGAGCTGTGTGAAGGCTCAGGATAGGTAGGCATTTGCCTGTTTGGGTGAGGATATCCCTGGGGTTTGGGGTGGTGAAGTGAGAAGGCTGTGAAGACCAAGCTGAAGAATTTGGGCTGAACCAAATGGGCCCAGGAACCAAGGGGGAAAGGGTCGGGGTAACTCCGGGCAGGCAAGAAGAGGGCAGATTCCTGGAGCTGGACTAGGGGATTATGAGAGGTGGCTTTCTCACACTGTCTGTTATGGAGTCTCTTTTTTTTCAGTCCATGGGGCTCTAGAAGTTGTTGATGACGCCCTGGAAAGACAGAGCCCTGAAGTCTTGCTGAAGGCCCTTCAAGACCCTGCCCTGGCCCTGCGAGGGGTGAGGAGAGACTTTGCTGTCTGGTACCTGGAGCAATTGAGCTCAGACAGAGAGCAGAAGGCACAGGTTAGCCTCTGTCTATTACCTGCCACCCCCTCTATGTGACTGTAGAATGGGAGAGGGCCTCTTACTCAGGGATCACCACTGTTGGTCCTTTGTATTCTGTAAGTGCTGACTGCATGTTTAAATGGTTAAATCACCCCAAGGCCTAGTAGACCAGACTGATCAGCTTCTGTCCCTGAGAGTCCCCCAGACTGACCAGGAGGAACCCAAGGACAGTCGCATAGGCAGTAATGTGCTCCCCCATTGCTGAACTGGTGCCTCCACTTAGCAATCTTGTTTTTAACGCAGTTGACTTTTCCCCCGACACTATTTGTGTTGTCTGTGTTGTTATTTTACATGCTTGCTGAGCAAGAAAGGTTAAAGATGAGTTAATAGGGCTGGGCACTGTGGCTCACGCCTGTATTCCCAGCACTTTCGGAGGCTGACGCAGGTGGATCACTTGAGGTCAAGTCTTTGAGACCAGCCTGGCCAATATGGTAAACCTGTCTCTACTAAAAATACAAAAATTAGCCTGTGTGGTGGCACGCGCCTGTAATCCCAGCTACTCGGGAGGCTGAGACAGAGAATCGCTTGAATCCAGGAGGCGGAGGTTGCAGTGATTCAAGATTGTGCCACTGCACTCCAGCCTGGGCGACAGAGCAAGACTCCATCTCAAAAAAAAAAAGGTTAATAAGGATGAGTGAGCCAGCCTAAGGAGGAGAGGTATGATTGAGGTTAGGTGGCTGGGTAGACCTGGGAGCTCATGCTGGCAGCTTGTAAACCATGGTCTTGGCCCCAGAAGGACTCCATTCTACTGTATCTCTTCCCTCTCTTAGGAGCTGGGCCTGGTGGAGCTTCTGGAAAAGGAGGAAGTCCAGGCTGGTGTGGCTGCAGCCAACACAAAGGGTGACCAGGAACAAGCCAGTAAGTCATCTCCAGGTCTGAGGCCTGCTCTGTGCATATCTTTGGCTCTTAGAAGAGTATCCCACCTCTTTGCTGGCTTCTGTGTTGGGCAGTGCACACTGCTCTGCTGCTGCTTCCAGCCTGGCTAGGGACTTCTCCCCTCACATAATCTGCTGTATTCCTGCTGCCTGGGGGGACACTACAGATAAGTTCATTAAGAACTTAGAGATAATGACATGCCAATACTGCACTGGGTCGGTCTCCTGGGGCAGGCAGTTTTCTTCCAGGTAGTTTACCTATAATTTTGAGTTTCAACCCGCTTGAATTCCTTTGGCTTCTGAAATGTAGTAATTTTCTAGAATATGAGCAAGAAGCTCATATTCTAACTCCGTTTCCCTTGAAAACATTATATACAAATTATAATTCTTTTTTGTTTGTTTTTGCTTTTGTTTGAGACAGAGGCTCACTCTACTGCCCAGACTGGAGTGTAGTGGCACAATCTCAGCTCACTGCAACCTCCACCTCCAGGGTTCAAATGATTCTCTTGCCTCAGCCTCCTGAGTAGCTGGGTTGACAGGCATCTGCCACCATGGCAGGCTAATTTTTGTATTTTTAGTAGAGGTGGGGTTCTTTGTGTTGGCCAGGTGGGTCTCAAACTCCTGGCCTCAACTGAGCTGCCTACCTTGGCCTCCCAAAGTGCTGGAATTACAGGCATGAGTCACTGGGCCCGGCCACAAATATAATTATTTATTACAAGAATGCGAGTTAGTAATTGTCTTCCTCCAAGAGATCTATCTGCACTGCAAGTATGAAGAGAAACAGTGCTGAGGCAAAATGCAGTAGCCTGTGGACATTAGACCTGTTACAGTTGCTTGCCTTAGTCTGGACTTGCTGTCAGGTTTAGAGGTTGCTCAGTAACCATTTGCCTTCGTCTAACAGAGCTTTCCAACATTCACTAGCTTTCAGTAGCCCCCAGGCCACTCCTGACTGGCTGCTTTCCTAATCTGCTCAGTTCATTCCCGATTGCCGATTGCCGCTGCCAGAGTAATCTCTGAAGCACAGATCTGATCTTATCTCCCTTGTTGAACATCTTCAGACCTTCATGGATTCTTGCATTATTTAGCCCACACTTTAGTCCTGTCTGTTTGTCCTGGCAGATAAGACCTTTCCAGAGTTCTTTGCCAGCTCTTCTGTTCACATTCCACCCAGTTCAGCCTAGCAAACTGTCTATTCTCCCTAGATTGCCCTCCAGCCTTTCCCGTCACCGGCCTCTGGTCCTTTGGGTTACATTTCTCCCGCATTCTCACCTGTTGATAAGCAGGTGAAAACATTCTCCAGAGCTGTCTCCAAGGCTTCCTCCTCTGTGAAGTCTTCCTGCTCTGCCAGCCAGAATCCCTCCTCCCCTGCTCTGCCATAGCATTGTGTGGGGGTTGGGGGAGGTGGACTTCTAACATGACATTGACAGCAGTGCACTGTAAGTACTTTGGTATCCTTAGCTCTTCCCAGTAGATTGTGCTCTCCTTGATGCCAGTGCCCCTATCTGCTTGGCATTTTGTTAGCCACGGAGTTTGTAAACTCAGACTACGTTGAGGCACCACAGCCCCTTTTAAGCTTACTGCTGCCCTTTGCAGCAAACGGCTCCACCTTGGAACTGGTTCCTTATTTCTCTGTGCTGTCATCAAGCCTTGGTCCCTAGAGCCCCCTGACTAACCTCATCTTAGTTACGCTCCATAGCCACCTGTCAATCTTGTGCTCACCACCTTAGGAACTCACCCTCTGCCATGACAGCCACTCTGTGTTACATGCTGAGCTACTCAATTTCAAGGCCTGACAAATTGCTTCTTACAAAGCCTCTTCTTAAAGGGACCCAGCCCCTTTTCTTCCTGAACATTTAGAAATGCATTTTAAACCTAGCAGAAAACCTCACAGGTTTTTCAGAGCAGTTACAAAGCAATTTCCCCACCAAGATCCCCCAGCAGAGCCTAGTTGGTCAGGAGAGTGGAGATGCCACTGAATGCCCAGCCTGTACAACCTGTTGCTCTCCTCCCTTGCAGTGCTCCATGCTGTGCAGCGGATCAACAAAGCCATCCAGAGGGGAGTGGCGGCTGACACTGTGAAGGAGCTGATGTGCCCTGAGGCCCAGCTGCCTCCAGTGTACCCTGTTGCGTCAGCTATGTACCAGCAGGAGCTGGCAGTGCTCCAGCAGCAGCAGCAGGGGGTAAGCCCCAGAAATATGGGTCTAGCTCTGCAGCCCCCAAGTAGTTGGAGGGATCAGGACAGGCAGCCCAGGCCACCCTCTTGTGAGTGCAATATGAGATGCTGGCACAAGATTAGGATGGGGAAAGAGCTACCATCCCTGCCTTACTGAGCATATTTTAATAGCCATTACCTTGAGCAAACACTGCTTTATATACTCACTTAATCCTTAAAAAGACCCTATGAGGGAGGCATTCTGTTTTAGAGATGGGGAAACTGAGATGCAGAGGTTAAGTCACTTGCCCAACACAGCTGTGAGTGCCAGTGCTGGGAGTGGATGCAGGGGCCCATGCTTTGAACCACTTCGCTGTCTCACCTCGTCCCAGTCCATACCTCTTCTCTGACAGTGAAGTGACAGGGCCCTCACTTAGGGACTTTTAGTCTGTCGGAGGAGTTAGAATACACCTGAGGGTCCAAAGAGAGACACAGGGAGAGAAGAGCAGATGACATAGGTGGAAGAAGTCTTCAGACCAAGGAAATGGAGGAAGCAGAGCTGGAAAAGCTTCCTGGAAGAGAATCAATAGAGAACTACACCCACAGCAGGTGTTTATAGAGCGTCTACTCCCAGCATGACTTGGATACAGGCACAGCCCTCAGGAAAGGCATAGTTCAACATAGGAATGACTATGTAAAAGGAAGCATAAAATAAGTACTAAGAAGTAAAGCATTGTGACTAAAGTTGTGGACTTTTGAGCTGGGCTGCATGAGTTCCAATCTGGCTCTGCTAGTTCTTAGCTATGTGACATTGGGCAAGTTAATTACTTTCTCTGCTGCTCAATTTCTTTGAATATAAAATGTGAACAATAATATGTTTACCTCAGGCTATAGGATTAAATGAAGTAACATATTTGCTTAGAGAAGAACCTGAAAGTAAGCTTTAGCTATTAATATTATTGTTGTTGATGTTCACAACATTCTGTTAGGAGAAGATAGGAAGGGGGCTGGACATGGGGGTTCACGCCTACAATACCGGCACTTTGGGAGATCCAGGCAGGCAGATCACTTGAGACCAGGAGTTCAAGACCAGCCTGGCGAACATGGTGAAACCCCATCTCTACTAAAAATACAAAAATTAGCCAGGTGTGGTGATGGCACATGCCTGTAATCCCAGCTACTCCAGAGGCTGAGGCTCAGAGATCTCTTGAACCCGGGAGAGCCAACATTGCGTCACTGCACTCCAACCTGGGCCACAGAGTGAGACTCTATCGCAACAAAAAAAGAGAAGAAAATAGGAAGGGTGCTCTAAACAGAGGGCACAGCATAAGCAGATGTTTGAAAAGGAGAAGAAGGCAGGGCAGGGAAATGGGGCCAGAGCTTTTTGGGTGTGTGGTGCAGTGCAGTGTGGAGGCGACCACTCCATTTTCATCTCTGTATACCCAGGGCCTAGTGCAGTTCAATTTTTTTAAATTTTATTTTAAGACAGGGTCTGACTCTGTCACCCAGGCTAGAGTGCACTGGCATGATCTCGGCTCATTGCAACCTCCACCTCCTGGGTTTAAGCAATCCTCCTGCCTCAGTCTCCCGAGTAGCTGGGACGACAGGTACGCGCCACCATGCTCAGCTAATTTTTGTATTTTTAGTAAAGACAAGATTTTGCCATGTAGGCCAGACTGGTCTCAAACTCCTGAGCTCAAGCGATCTGCCCATCTTGGCCTCCAAAGTGCTAGGATTACAGACGTGAGCCACTGCACCTGGCTAATGCAGTTCTTGATGTGCAGTAGGGACCAATGGGAGCTGGTAGAGCTTACTTGTTAAGTGTGGGCTTTGAAATCAGGCAGCTCATTTTGACTTACATTATTGGTTGTGGGCTCATCCATGAAATGGGGATATTAATGATACTATGGTTCTATTGTCGGCTTATTATGAAAATTAAATGATAATGGGCCGGGCGCGGTGGCTCACGCCTGTAATCCCAGCACTTTGGGAGGCCGAGACGGGTGAATCACGAGGTCAGGAGATCGAGACCATCCTGGCGAACACGGTGAAACCCCGTCTCTACTAAAAATACAAAAAACTAGCCGGGCGCGGTGGCGGCGCCTGTAGTCCCAGCTGCTCGGGAGGCTGAGGCAGGAGAATGGCGGGAACCCGGGAGGCGGAGCTTGCAGTGAGCTGAGATCCGGCCACAGCACTCCAGCCTGGGCGACAGAGCGAGACTCCGTCTCAAAAAAAAAAAAAAAAAAAAGAAAATTAAATGATAATGTATGTGAAGTACGTATAATTGAGCACATAGTAAGTATTCTCAAGCATTTCGTATGATGATTATTAGTGAATGAATCAGGCCACTGGGGTTTTGGGATAGAGACACTGGGATATTTGAGAACCTTGGGGGCAGGATGGTGAATAGGCCTTCAGACCTTTCACCTGCCCACTTGGGAACTGGCCCTCCCACCCATTGTAGGAGCTTGGCCAGGAGGAGCTCTTCGTGGCTGTGGAGATGCTCTCAGCTGTGGTCCTGATTAACCGGGCCCTGGAGGCCCAGGATGCCAGTGGCTTCTGGAGCAGCCTGGTGAACCCTGCCACAGGCCTGGCAGAGGTGGAAGGAGAAAATGCCCAGCGGTGAGAAAGGCTTAGCCACACATTGGGAGTGAGGGATGGGGGAATGCAGCCAAGACTCAGCAGTCTTCTGTTGGAGACTTGCCTTGTGTATGATGTCCCATTCTTGGGCCCAGGCCCACCCTCTGGGTCTGTTCACAGTTCCCTCGCCTGTGTTTCTTCCTGGGAGTGGATGGGGTCACAGTCATTCCTCTTTTCTTCCTTGATTCATTCTTTCCTAGCAGATGTTTGAGTACTGACCCATGTGCCAGATATTACTCTAGGTGCTGGGGAAACACCAGTGAACAAAACACTTTCTGCTCTTGTCTAACTTACATGCTAGTAGAGGGAGACAGATGATTAGAAAAGAAGATGAGGTGGCCGGGAGCAGTGGCTCATGCCTGTAATCCCAGCACTTTGGGAGGCCGAGGCAGGAGGATCACCTGAGGTCAGGAGTTTGAGACCAGCCTGACCAACATGGAGAAACCCCATCTCTATTAAAAATACAAAATTAGCTGGGCGTGGTAGCACATGCCTGTAATCCTAGCTACTCTGGAAGCTGAGGTAGGAGAATCACTTGAACCCGGGAGGCAGAGGTTGTGTTGAGCCGAGATTGCACCATTGCACTCCAGCCTGGGCAACAGGAGCGACACTCCGTCTCAAAAAAAAAAAAAAAAAGAAAGAAAGAAAGAAAAGAAAAGAAGAGGCATAGAGAAAAATAAAATAAAATAGGGCAAAGTGAGTAACGGGTAGAGACATAGTAGGGACGGTTTTTCTGTTTTACATAATGTAGTTATGCAAAGCCTCTTTGCTGAGGAGGTCATTTTGAAAGAGACCTAAAGGGCATAAATGATTGCCATGAGTCTATCTGGGGCAGAGGCCTTGAGAAAGCAATGTGCATGGTGTGTTCAAAGAACACCAAGAAGCCAGTGTGGTGGAGTCAAGTGAGGAAGAAAGAGGAGTGGGAGATGAAGACCAAGTAGCCAAGGCCTGACCATGTAGGACTCTGGTTTTTACTCTGAGTGAGGAAGGAAGCCATGGGAGGGTTTTGAGCCAGGAGGGAGTTGATCTGACCTATTTCATTTTTTTTTTATTTTTAGAGACAGGGTCTTGCTCTGTCACCCAGGCTGGAGTGTAGTGATGCAATCACGGCTCACTGCATCCTTGAACTCCTGACTCAAGTGATCCTCCCGACTCAGCCTCCCAAGTAGCTAGGACTATAGGCACATGCCACCATGCCTGGCTAATTTTTTAATTTTTTGTAGAGATAGGATCTCTATGTTGCCCAGGCTGGTCTTGAACTCCTGGGCTCAAACTATCCTCCCATCTTGGCCTCCTAAAGTGTTGGGATTACAGGTGTGAGCCACCATGCCCAGCAATCTGATCTACGTAACAGGATCTTTCTGGCTGCTGTGCTGAGAATTGACTGCAGGGGTACAAGGGGAAAGTAGGGAGACCTGTTAGACAGCTATTGGAGTAATCTAGGCAAGAGATGATGGGGGCTTGGCCTTGAGCGGTAGTGGAGATGGGGAAGAGGAGTCAGATTTTGGATACATTTTGAAAGCAAACTGACAGGATTTGGTCATATAATAGATATGGGGTATAAGAGAGAATGGAATTAGGTATGACTCCAAGATTTGGGGCAAGATGGGAGAGATAGTGGGACACGCAGGTTAAGCAGGGGAATCAGTTCAGATGTGAGCTGTTGGGTTTGAGGTGCTTGTTAGACATTCACTTGGAAATCACAAGGAACTGGCTGGGATAAATGAATGGGCTGGAGATGTGCTTTCGGGAGCATATGGTGTTAAAGTCATGAGATTGGGTGAGATCACCTACAGTGTGAGTATGGAGAGAGAAGAGGTCTGGAGACTGAAGACTGGGGTGCTCCCATGTTTAGACGTCAGGGAGGAACCAGCAGGGGTGTCTCAGAAAGAACAGCCTGTGAGGCAAGAAGAGAACTAAAAGAGTGTGGTGTCCTGGAGGTCAAGTGAGGAAAATCGTTCAACTCTTTCCCCTGACTTCTGGCTGATGATTTACATGCTACTCACCTCTCTGCCCTTCACCCCGCTGCCAGTTACTTCGATGCCCTGCTGAAATTGCAACAGGAGCGTGGGATGGGTGAGGACTTCCTGAGCTGGAATGACCTGCAGGCCACCGTGAGCCAGGTCAATGCACAGGCCCAGGAAGAGACTGACCGTGAGTATAGTCTGGAGCTGGGTGGAGATGGCCCAACTTAGGCAGCCTGTCCCTTAGCCGTAAGTCTAGGGGCCCCCCACACACCTAGATCTCTGTTTCTTAGGGGTCCTTGCAATCAGCCTCATCAATGAGGCTCTGGACAAAGGCAGCCCTGAGAAGACTCTGTCTGCCCTACTGCTTCCTGCAGCTGGCCTCGATGATATCAGCCTCCCTGTCGCCCCTCGGTACCATCTCCTCCTTGTGGCAGCCAAAAGGCAGAAGGCCCAGGTGAAGTTAGGGCTGGTCATCAGAGCAGGAAGAACATTCTCTGTGGGTTGCACTGTACCCAGTCTGGCAGAGCTCTATTCTGATGGACACAATGGCTTCTGGGTGGGGGTCGGGGGGTGTTCCAATCTGGTAAAGAAGGATGGCCCCCATTGCCAGGGCAGTGGACAGTCCATGGGAAGAGCACAGACCTGGGAGCCAGAGAACCAGGCTGGATTTCCCACTCTGACCCTTAGTGACCATGTGACCTTGAGCAAATCCCTTGATATCTCTGAGCTCTATTTACTCATCTGTAAAGTACTGCCTACCTGGTCCTACCCAGCTCCCAGAATGAGGGTGAAAATTAAATGAATTGACAAATGGGGCAGGATTTTGAACCTGAAACGCCCTGAGTATATTGCAGTAGAGAGTGGTTGAGAGCCCAGGCTCCTGGGCCAGACTACTGGAGCCTACGTCCTGGCAGCCTGACCCTGCACGTGTTACTTAACCTCTCTGTGCCTCTGTTTCATTACCTACAAGCTTGTGGCAGTAATGAGCGTATCTCATAGTTATGGGGTGTAAGTGAGATAATATGACAGTAGTACTGGCTAACATTCATTGAGTCCTCACTCTGCGCCAAGCATCATTTTATGTGCTTTACAAGTATTAATGCATAAGAAAGTGCTTTAGAATACTGCCTGGCACATAGTCAGTACTCAATAAAATGTTAGTTTACAAAGTCTATTATTAATGAGGAGAGTTGGGAAGGAGTAGAATCTGGGGTTGTGTGAGGCAAGGAAGGGTTCAAGCCTTTATCAGTCTGACAGTGTGGCAGGCATGGGATTACTTAACCTGTGGCCTCATGTAATCTTCCCACTACCTTGTCGGGTAGAGGAGTGTGGAGCAAGAAAAGGAAAGAGAAGGTAAAAGTCATGGTCAGGATCAGCCTGAGAAGTTGCAATGAGGCCTAGGGGAGTGGGGCGTGGGGGCAGGTAGGTGGAGCCTCCAGTGTGGGCTATCCCTGGACATGACTGAGGCACAAGAGCACGGAATTGAGCTGTTGAGAAGGTGGTGGATGCTGAGGGTTTGAGGAGCTATGCAGAGCCTCTGTGGTTCTGGAGGTGCTGTGGCCAAACTGAGTAGAGTTAAAAGCCCAGCAGGAAAAGAGAGCCTTCTGAGCCTGGCCACATCCCAGGGAACCACATGCCACACGTGCCCACACACAGGACAGGGAGCTGAGTAGAGATCACTGTCCCTGTGGCTCCCAATGCCTGCCTGCAGTTTGGTTCCCTTAGGCATCTTGGCCTGGGAACCTAGAGAGATTAGCTTGGGGTCTCATCTTTTTTTTTCCTCCCTCAATCTACCAGGTGACAGGGGATCCTGGAGCTGTGCTGTGGCTTGAGGAGATCCGCCAGGGAGTGGTCAGAGCCAACCAGGACACTAATACAGCTCAGAGAAGTAAATGGGCTGAGCAGGGGACCCTGGGAGGGGAGGGATGTGGGCTCAGCAGCAGCCCAGATGGTCAGGCGGCCTCCCTGGTCACCTCCGTCTTCCTTCAACCTCTGTGGTGAGGCAGGCCAGAGTCAGAGCAGGAGGGCTGCTGTTCGGACTGCAGGATGGATTTCCTGGCAGTCAGCAGGGCAGGAAATTCTCAGGAGGTGAGAATCCATGGTTCACCCGCTGCCTCCCTCTGTGCCTTCCTGTGGACACTTTCCCTGTAATGTGGGCGTGTGAGATCACACAGTAGTCAGAAATCCCATTTCTGCTGGTAACTTGAGTTTGGGTTCCAATAGTCAATCAGCTCTGGGTAGAAAATGTTTAGACTTGGAGTGAGAGAAGAGGAATTGGCAGGAGTTTGAGGAAAATAGGCAGACTCAGTGCAAGTAGACAGGGGTGTGCTGATGTGTGGTGCTGGTGGTGTTAGTTCTCAGTGGCTGTGGTCTCTCTGTCCATCTGTCTGTCTACTAGTGACTGGAAGGCAGATGCTACATCAGCCATTCCCACCTCTTAGGCTCTCTTCTCCTAAGAAACTGTCCCAGAGGCCGGGCGCGGTGGCTCAAGCCTGTAATCCCAGCACTTTGGGAGGCCGAGACGGGCTAATCACGAGGTCAGGAGATCGAGACCATCCTGGCTAACACGGTGAAACCCCGTCTCTACTAAAAATACAAAAAACTAGCCGGGCGAGGTGGCGGGCGCCTGTAGTCCCAGCTACTCGGGAGGCTGAGGCAGGAGAATGGCTAAACCCGGGAGGCGGAGCTTGCAGTGAGCTGAGATCCGGCCACTGTACTCCAGCCTGGGCGACAGAGCGAGACTCCGTCTCAAAAAAAAAAAAAAAAAAAAAGAAACTGTCCCAGAGTCCTCTGCCCATATCCTGCCTTTATGCTTCTCTTTTGAGACAGGGTCTCACTCTTGTCACCCAGGCTAGAGGGCAGTGTACTGTGATCTCCATTCACTGCAACCTCTGAAGCAATCCTCCTACCTCAGACTCCTGAGTAGCTGGAAGTACAGGCATGCACTACCATACCTGGCTAATATTTTTTCTTTTTTTTTTTTTTGAGACAGAGTCTCGCTCTGTCACCAAGACTGGAGTGCAGTGGTGCAATCTTGGCTCACTGCAACCTCCACCTCCCAGGTTCAGGCGATTCTTGGGCCTCAGCCTCCTGAGTAGTTGGGATTATAGGCACCCACCACCACAGCTGGCTAATTTTTGTATTATTAGTAGAGACGGGGTTTCACCATATTGGCCAGGCTGGTCTCGAACTCCTGACTTCAGGTGATTTGCCCGCCTTGGCCTCCCAAAGTGCTGGGATTACAGGCGTGAGCCACAGCGCCTGGCCAATTTTTGTATTTTTTTTATAGAGATGGGGGTTTGCCATGTTGGCCGGGCTAGTCTCAAACTCCTGGGCTCAAGTGATCTGCCTGCCTCAGCGTCCCAAAGTGTTGGGATTACAGGCATGAACCACTGCTCTGGGCCTTTATGCTTCTGTTCAAGCTGATTTTCCTTTTATCAAGCCCCAACTCAGCCTAGCCCCACGCTGCCTCCCTCGGAGTGCTTCCTTGACTGCTGCTGCCTTTCCCTCCAAGCACAGTTGCATGGTGCTGCTTTTCATGTATGTGTCTCTGTCCATCCTGGGATGTTCCTGTCTACTCCTTCAGAAGGGTGATTTTGTGTCCTCTTTCATGGAATCTGTCCCTAGTGGACAGGCTAAGGCCCATGGGAGGGACTTAGGCAAAGTATTGACTGCTGTCTCCTGATGCCCCTGTCAGTGGCTCTTGGTGTGGCCGCCATCAATCAAGCCATCAAGGAGGGCAAGGCAGCCCAGACTGAGCGGGTGTTGAGGAACCCCGCAGTGGCCCTTCGAGGGGTAGTTCCCAACTGTGCCAACGGCTACCAGCGAGCCCTGGAAGGTGCCATGGCAAAGAAACAGCGTCCAGGTAATGGCCCCAACCTGACCCTCCTCTTCTCTGCCTGCCCCAGCCACCCCTTGCCTACTCTGAACCTTTTCTGCTTGCTTGGTTTCTGCTTAGCAGACTCAGCTTTCTGGGTTCAACATGACATGAACGATGGCACTGCCTACTACTTCCATCTGCAGACCTTCCAGGGGACCTGGGAGCAACCCTCTGGCTGCCGCCTCCACACCTCTCACCTGACCCGGGGGGAGATCCAGGTTGGCAGAGCCCCTGCAAGGGTGGGGGATTTTGGATGGGAATGCCCTGAAGAAGAGGCTCCCACTCCCTGAAAGACCACAGCATCTCTCTCCTGCCTCCACAGTCAGCTGTCACCAAGGTCACTGCTGCCTATGACCGCCAACAGCTCTGGAAAGCCAACACGGGCTTTGTCGTCCAGCTCCAGGCCCGCCTCCGTGGCTTCCTAGTTCGACAGAAGTTTGCTGAGCATTCCCACTTTCTGAGGACCTGGCTCCCAGCAGTCATCCAGATCCAGGTGGCAGGCTCTGGCTTTCTCAGTCTTCAGGGCCTGCGCTTATCTGGGCTCCAGGGTATCCACCCTGCTTCCTTTTTACTGACATGGGAATGATCTTTCGGCCTCTAAATAGTAGTGGTTAAAAGCATAGGTTCTGGACCCAGACCATGTACGTTTGAATCCCAGCTCTGTCACCTCTTAGCTGTGTGACCCTGGCAAGTTACTTACCCTCTCTCCCTCAGTTTCCTCACTGGTCCCTCAGTCTTTTCATCTGAAAAATAGGGCTAATGAAAGCACCTACCTTATAGAGTTGTTATGAGGATTAAGTTGGGTAATATCTCAATTGTTTATAAATTGTGCCTGGGAGGTAGGTAAGAACATGGTAGAAGTTACCATGCTATTTAGGTCATCATCATCACTATCCAGAGAGTAAGAGCTGCTTTTTAGCTTCCCCAAGGGAAGAGTGAAATAAGATTTAGCTGGGTGCAGTGGCTAACACCTATGATTCCAGCCAGTCAGAAAGCTGAGGTGGGAGGATTGCATGAGGCCAGGAGTTTGAGGCTGAAATGAGCTATAATGGCACCACTGCATTCCAGCTTGGGCAACAGAGAGAGCAGAGTGAGACCCTGTCTCTAAAAGTGTTTGTGTGTGTGTGTGTGTGTGTGTGTGTGTGTGTGTGTGTGTGTGTGTGTGTGTGTTTAGTAAGACATCAAGGCTTAGACACCAGGAGGGCTCGAAGAAGTGGTGGTTAAACAGAAAAGGGGTGAAATATCCTTTAGGAAAAGAAGAGTCTTCTACCTTTCCTCTCCAACCAGCCCTTCCCATTTTTATTCTTCCAACCCGTGGATGGTCCAGTGTGGCCTCTGAGACTGACCTGTAAGTAACTGAGACATGAGGCTGGTAGAGAAGATAGCCAGAGGCACTGTGCAAGCCAGGAATCGTGGCAGTTGAGCAGATACCTTCCCAGGCAGATGTGATCTGGAGGGCCTCATGGGGGTGCTGGCAATGTAAAGATGCTTTCATAAACTTTTTGAATGCCAAGAGCATGCCACTTGGCACTAGGCAAGGGTGGGAGATGGGTGCGAGGCCTAAGGGTGAGTAATCACATCTCTCCCCTCACAGAAATTGGAGTACACTTGATGTTAGACATTGTGATAGGAGGGACACAAAGACAACACCAGAGGACTCCAAGGGAGACAGATGTGCAGACCGGGACTGGCAAATGGCCCTTGATTATGACTGACGGTGTTGGGGGGTAATTGAGAGCTTAGGCTTTGGGGTCAGAAGGTGGAGTTTGCCTCCTGGTCCTACCACTTCTGGGTCATATGACATTGGGCACCTTACTTATGCCCTCTCTAGCACTCAGTCTTCTCATTCATAATGATGGTGCTCACCTCATATGTTGATTGGGAAGATTCAATAGGAAAATTACATGTAGCACTTAGTGTGGTAAGTGCTCCATTGATGGGAGCCATTATGAGATTTTGTTTTCAGGGCATTGGTCCCAGAACTCAATACAGAACTTTAGTGAGCTGTATTTAGTGGTCTGAATCATAGGGATTTCTCCATCCTAAGCCCAGTCTGGAATTTCACACTAAGGCGATGAAAAACCACACCGACAGTGAGAAAGAAGATGGAGTCAGAGGGAACATTTGTCACTAGTACCAGAGCTGTGTGGGCTGTGGCCTGGGTTCTGGGAGACAGAGAAAGAGAGAGGTAGCCCAGAGCCTTGAGCCTCTTGCCAGGGGAAAGGAAAATCCAAAATGAGGCTGCCTAGGTGTGCTGAGACTTTATCTCCTAAAAGCTCTGACCCACCCTGGCCAGAACCCCAGCCAGGGTCCTGAATTCTGACCAATTCAGAGGCCTTAAGGAGCCTGGTGGAGGTTGTGTAGTGGGAAAGAGCAGAGAGCAGACCACTCTCTTTCACACCCACAGCAACTTCAGACCACCCACAGCAACTTTCCAGGCAGTACCTGGAGGAGGAAAAGAAAGAGTCCTGAGGGCAGGCATGGAAATGGGGCTTCCTGACATCTAGGCTCCAACATGGACAGCTGGCATCATGGACCAAGCTATCCTCTTTTACATCCTTTCCCAACAGAGGGGCCATGTAAGCCTCGAGGGAAAGCTGGCAGAACTGGCTTTAGGAAGGGCTGGGGGCAACTGAATGAAAGGGGTTGCTCCCTTGCTGGGCACGGTGGCTCACGCCTGTTAATCCCAGCACTTTGGGAGGCTGAGGCAGGTGGATCACAAGGTCAGGTGTTCAAGACCAGCCTGGCCAACATAGTGAAACCCCGTCTCTACTAAAAATTTAAAAAATAACTAGCTGATCATGGTGGCAGGCGCCTGTAATCCCAGCTATTTGGGAGGCTGAGGCAGGAGAATCCCTTGAACCTGGGAGGTGGAGGTTGCAGTGAACATGGGGACTAAAAGACAGGAAGGGCCAAGCATGGTGGTTCATGCCTGTAACCTCAGCACTTTGGGAGGCCGAGGTGGGAGGATCACTTGAGTCGAGGAGTTCAAGACTGACCTGAGCAATATAGTAAGACCCCATCTCTACAAAACATAAAAAATTAATCAGGCATGGTGACACATGCCTGTGATTCCAGCTACTTAGGAGGCTGAGGCGGGAGGATCACTTGAGCCTAGGAGGCTCTTGAGCCTAGGCACCACTGCACTCCAGCCTTTGAGACCCTGTCTCAAAGGAAAAAAAAAAAGATGGGAAGGATTTCAGTGGGTAGAGATAGGGCTGGGAACAAGGGTGGGTATAAAAGGTTTGGGGACAGAAAACCATAAGGCATGTTTAGAAGAAAGTGAAAAGTCTGATGCATCTAGGATCCTTAAGAAGGTGGGGACCAGTGGAAAGTCAAATAGGCAGTGTGGGGTCAGATGGTTGAAAACTTCTGGAAATAGGCTGGGACAGTCTAAGAGGTACTTTAGGAAAATTAATCCCACACAAGCTTGGAGTGAAAGGGAAAAGGCTCCTAGGAAGGAGACTGGAATGGAAGAGGGCCTTGAGATTTTAGAGACCAAAGGAGGCATGATTTGTGCAGATGTCAGTTGGACCCTTTGCAGCAGATCAGCTAGGGGAGAGGCCATTGGCCTGACAGCTGAATTACTGGGGACCTTGGTGGGACGATTTGCTGAAAGCTAGGGTCAGGAGCTGGATTGTGTTGTAAAGAGAATGTGAGTTATGAGAGCATTAGTGACCTGCTGCCCAGGTGGCCCCTGGCAGAGATGGTGAGCACACGGCTTTGTGCCTGTACACACTTCGCATCCACACAACCACATTCATTTCCAGACTGCTCTCTGCCCACTTTCTGTGCACATGAGGGAGGGTGGAGTGTGTGATAGGGTGTGGGTGGTCTGCATATGGGTGTATGAGTGTATTTTAGGCTGATATGGTACATACTTTGGTGAAGTTGGTGAGTAGGTGTATGCTTTATTATCTTTTAGGACTGTATCTTATAGTTGAGTTTCTGTGAAGAGGTATTGGTTAGAGGTGTGTGGGTGTGGGTATGTGGGTGTTTGTTCTGGGACCAGGAAGTATGGCAGAGGGCATTGTTGGCTATGTGCAGCCATTTGGTCTTCCCCATGAAGCTGGAAGTTCTTTGAGAACAGGGCCACTTTCCCCTTCCCCCTCTATTTAACTGCCCACTTCCGTTCCCTGGAGAGCCCAGGACAAGGATTTTCTTAAAAGCCTCCCTGACCAAAGGAGACCTACTTGAGTTACTGCCCTTTCTCTCCTGATTTGCAGGCTCATTGGCGGGGTTATAGGCAGCGGAAGATTTACCTGGAGCGGTTGCAGTATTTTAAGGCAAACCTGGATGCCATAATCAAGGTAGCTACAGTGGTTTTGGCAGGCTTCTTTCTCTCGAAAGACCCTCTGAGAACAATCTTGCAGTATTGTCACCTCCTTGTGATCTCTGGATTTGGCTGAATTGGCCTGGGACTGAGGGTGGGCCTCAAGCTGGAGCTGAGGCAGTGTGTTTCTTGTCCCAGATCCAGGCCTGGGCCCGGATGTGGGCAACTCGGAGGCAATACCTGAGGCGTCTGCACTACTTCCAGAAGAACGTGAGTGTCACCTTGCTCCCCCTGCCCACATACCCAACCTTTACCCATGAGACTAGAGCAAGGACAGCCAGCAACCCTTTTCCCATCTGTGTTCGTGGCAGGTTAAGTCCATTGTAAAGATCCAGGCATTTTTCCGAGCCAGGAAAGCCCAGGATGACTACAGGATATTAGGTGAGCTGCCTGATCCACCCTCCCCAGCTGATGGGAGGGAGAGCACCCCACAGAGCCAGGCAGGTCTAGACATCCTTCTGGGACTGCACAGCAGGTAAGGGGAAGGTAGTCATAAGTCGTCTGTGCAGGAACGTGGAGCAGAGGTTGTAACAAAAGCCCACCTGCTCATCCCAATCACAGATAGCCTTGTCACAGTGAAAGTTCTAACCAGGCTCTTTTTGTACCAGGCTTAGATTATCTACCTATTGCTACCACCAAAGCAAAAAGAAAAGGATCTTGCTTCTTTCCTTCGGGTTCCAACTTCTCCCCTCCAGACCTCTGTGGCCCAGCACAAACAAGGCCTGGTGAGGCACACAGAGTCCATTCTGTGGTGTGGGGAATGTGAGAAGCACCCAAGGGTGCTTCATCTTCCTGCTCCGTATTCCCCATTAGTTGAGTGCTCATTTAAAGCTTTAAAGAGGTCCTTCCTGGCCCTTGTTCTACAAGTTCAGAAGCCCAGCAAATGGCATCCCCTTCCTTTTTGTGAAATTGACAAGTAGTCCATTTCTACATTCACCTCTAGCCCCTGAGTTCCTGAAGCAGTAGACCCCTTTCCTTCCTGGCCTTAAGGCTGCACTCTTGGGCTTCTGGTGAAATGTCCTGTTCAGGAATCCTCTCCTTCACCTCCTCAGTCCTTCTTCGCCCCTGAACTGCCCACAGGGACTTTGCCTGTCCCTTCTCTGGTCATGCACACTCAGGCCGTCTGCTTCCTGTCAACAAGCTTCTTTCTCTCCTTCCCTCTCCCCAACCTAGCCCATTCTATTTTGTCTCTGTGGCTACACTAATACCATTGTCCTGGCCATTTTTTGTCTTCTTTTTCTTCTCTTCAGTTTATGGTTTTTCTGGAAGAATTTGTTTTTCCCTAGTGCTGTCTCCTGACTTCACTGGCCCCCAAACTTTATTCAGAGCTCTACCATTTACTAGCTGCATGGCCCTCAGCAAGTTACTTAACTTCTTTTTTTTTTTTTAATTGATTATTTATTTATTTGGGACAGAGTCTCACTCTGTCACCCTGGCTGGAGTGCAGTGACACAATCACGGCTCACTGCAGCCTCAACCTTCCAGGCTCAAACTATCCTCCCACCTCAGCCTCCTGAGTAGCTGGGACTGGAGGCATACACTACCACAACTGGCTAACTTTTGATTTTTTGTAGAGATGGGGGTCTCCCCATTTTGCCCAGACTGGTCTCAAATTCCTGGGCTCAAGTGATCCACTCGCCTTGGCTGCCCAAAGTTCTGGGATTACAGTCGTGAGCCACCACACCTGGCCAATTAACTTCCTTCTTGCCCACTTTTCTCCTTTATAAACTGGACATAATTCTAATATTTGTCTTGTAGGGTTGTTTTGAGGAGTTAATATGCTGTATTTCATCGAATCCAAGATGCCATGAATTGTCTTGGATTCTACCTTTCTTCACTCCTCAAAGATTTGTCCCCAGGCCAGGCATGGTGGTGGCTCACACCTGTAATCCCAGCACTTTGGGAGGCTGAGGCAGGAGGATCACCTGAGGTCAGGAGTTTAAGACCAGTGTGGCCAACATGGTGAAAGCCTGTCCCTACTAAAAATACAAAAATTAGCCAGATGTGGTGACAGACGCCTGTAATCCCAGCTACTTGGGAGGCGAAGGCAGGAGAATCTCTTGAGCCCGGGAAGCAGAGGTTGCAAGGAACTGAGATCATGTCACTGAATTCCAACCTGGGCAACAGAGAAAGACTCTGTCAAAAAAAAAAAAAAAATTTGTTCCCCTATTGTAGCCAGATTAATCCATTAAACCTGTACATGTGATCATGTCACTCACCTCCTTAAGAGTTGTCATGATGCCCTGTTGCCTTGAGGGTAAGGTCCAATCTCCTAACCACAGCTTTGGGACTCTGTGATCCAGCCTTTCCCTGCACCTCTAACCTTACTGACCTGCCCCTCACCACCTACACCTTCTGCACTGTGTTCCAGATACAGTGGACTTTCGGCACTCCCCACATTCACCCTCTCCACCTCCTTTTCACCGACATCAGAGATGTCTCACCTCCTCCTTACAGTGTTTCTTCACTCCCCAGTGGGGTTGGGCAACCCACTTTTGTTTTCCCAAAGATCCCCATGTTTGCTCTTCTCAAAGCGCTAACCACATTGCAGTGAATTGTGGTTTATTTGTCTAGTTTCCCTACTAGACTGCCTTTAGGGACAGGGACTAGTTTTATTCATCTTCCAAATCTGACTCCTTCATTTATTATTAACTGTGTAACGTGGGGCAAGTTGCTTACCTTCTCTGAGTCTCAGAGTTATCATTGGTAAGAGAGGATAGTTATAGTGTACTGACCTCACAGGTGGTCTTAAGTGTGTAAAGCACTTAGAACAGCTTCTGTCTCATAGTAAACATTCTATGTATTAGTTGTTTTGTTGTTATTTCCAATAAATTAGCTCAGAGGCTTCTTTCTTTTTTGCTCAAATACTAATTCCAAAGGTGATTCAAGGAGAATCACCAGCTAGCTCTGACCTCTCCTATATTATAAAGCCCACTGTCCTTCCCATCTACCTGTCCTTCCTGGTGTGTACAGACACTCCTGACAGAGGAGCACTGTGAGGGCAAGCAGGGCTGAGTGGTGGCTGGCAGGTAGGAGGAGGAGCAGGTTGGCCCAGCAGAAGTAAGTGGTAAATTGCGGTAGACAAGGGAGGTCTGGGAGGATAATCAGAGGGAGCTGTGGCTCTGGCTTTGGTGTCAGAGGTCCCTGGGATAGGCCCAGGCTGGGGTGAATCAGAAGTAGGGGAAGAGCAGCTATTATGTCATCTCCAGTTATAAGACAGGGGGCTCAGGGACAGGCCTGGCTAAGAGGCTACCCACTGCCCTCCAAGTGCAAGCAGAACCAGTTAGAAGACGACTGGGGTTGGGGACCTGCTGATTCCAAGCAGAACGGGGACTGGGGTGGGCTAACTCTGGGGCAGGGACTGGCAAGGAGGCCTCTGATGAGATATGCCTAATCCTGATGCCTCCTCCCTTCCTCCCAGTGCATGCACCCCACCCTCCTCTCAGTGTGGTCCGCAGATTTGCCCATCTCTTGAATCAAAGCCAGCAGGACTTCTTGGCTGAGGCAGAGCTGCTGAAGCTCCAGGAAGAGGTAGTTAGGAAGATCCGATCCAATCAGCAGCTGGAGCAGGACCTCAACATCATGGACATCAAGATTGGCCTGCTGGTGAAGAACCGGATCACTCTGCAGGTGTGGGGCCCACCAGTCCTCCCCTTCCCCAGATCTGTCTACCTCTGGAGATGTGATGCTGACCATTCTCTGTTTGCTAATCAATTTTTTCAAAATGGTGTGGATTTTATCACCTGACTCAGTTCCTTGTTCCAGTGGCCCTCTGCCATTCTAATAAATCATTTCGGGGGACCCATGACAGAGTAGAAAGAGCATGAGACCTAAAATCAGAATGCCCGGCTCTGCTGATTCCTAGGGATGGGGCTGTGGGTGTTCATTTCACTTCTAAGTCTGTTTTCTCATTAGCAAACTGGGAATAATGAGAATGTCCGCCTCTCCAGGCCAAATATAGAGATAGATAAGAAAGCTCTTTAAATCATAAATTACCATACAAATATGCAGTGACAGGGTAATAGTGACATAGTGATAGCTCCACCTCAAATGTGTGTAGCAGTCTAATAAGAAGTGATAGCAAAAGCCAAATAGACACAATTCCTCAGCCTGGCAACCTAATTCTCTTTGGAGACTCACTCCCATGACAGGAGAGGAACCAGATGGGGTCTCAGGGCACTAGGAGGGGCCCTTCCTCACCCTAGAACTGCTTCTCTCCCCCATCTTATGCCTGTTCCTTGAACAGCAGAAAGCCCTGGCTCTTCAAGGCACTGATTCTGGACCATACGTTCTGTGCCCTGGGATGGCCTAGGCTGGTTGTATCACCCATTCCTCCACCCCTGCAGGAAGTGGTCTCCCACTGCAAGAAGCTGACCAAGAGGAATAAGGAACAGCTGTCGGATATGATGGTTCTGGACAAGCAGAAGGGATTAAAGTCACTGAGCAAAGAGAAACGGCAGAAACTAGAAGCATACCAACACCTCTTCTACCTGCTCCAGGTTAGCAGAGGACTTTCCAAGGAGAAGTCTCTCCCATCTCCTGAGGGTCTGAGACTTCAAGGCCTTCTTGTCTGTGCCTTTGACACCATGCAAGGTGTCCTTTCCCATAATCTTAATTCCTTATCCCCAGGAAAAGAGACTACCTCTTCCCCTGTTTGTCTGGAATGTCACTAGCACCTGGAGAAAGTGTGGTAGTGCTTTCTCCATTCCAGATTTCCATCGAGGGAAAACCTTTCTTTATCCTATCACTGGTCCTTGAAGTACGTGGTCAGCCATTCCTGTCTCCCCTCTTGCTTGCAGACTCAGCCCATCTACCTGGCCAAGCTGATCTTTCAGATGCCACAGAACAAAACCACCAAGTTCATGGAGGCAGTGATTTTCAGCCTGTACAACTATGCCTCCAGCCGCCGAGAGGCCTATCTCCTGCTCCAGCTGTTCAAGACAGCACTCCAGGAGGAAGTCAAGTAGGCTCTCCAGACACAAAGGAATGGGGAGAGAATGGGTTAAGAGATGCCCCTGTTGGCTTCTTCACAAGGTGACAGCTTGTTGAGGCTTAAGGGTAGAAATGGAATCAGAAGACCTCTCTTGTCTGCCTCCTGTGGAGAAACTGTAAAACATCTGGGACAGCACAGTGGGAGGATATGGGCTGACATGCTAACACAAAGGATGAGAGAGATATCAAGACATTCCTTAAGAGCAGGGACACCAGGGCAGGCTTTGAGAGCCAAAATCTCAAAAAGGAAAAGTAACGGTTTGTCCTACACAGAGGCAGAAGACTAGCTTCAATGACCTCTTAAACCACAGGTCAAAGGTGGAGCAGCCCCAGGACGTGGTGACAGGCAACCCAACAGTGGTGAGGCTGGTGGTGAGATTCTACCGCAATGGGCGGGGACAGAGTGCCCTGCAGGAGATTCTGGGCAAGGTTATCCAGGATGTGCTAGAGGACAAAGTGCTCAGCGTCCACACAGACCCTGTCCACCTCTATAAGAACTGGATCAACCAGACTGAGGCCCAGACAGGGCAGCGCAGGTGAGCACATGGGCAGAGGGAGAGCTCTTTTTGATCAGCTGTGTCTCGACCCTACTGGGGAAGCTTGGGGGTACTTTGAAGGTGGCATATAAATGGGCGTGCTGATTTATGCAAATATGATACCAGCTTTTTAGGCATGAATAAGGTAGTCTTTTAGACCCCCTCTGATAATTAACATGAAACTAATGTAAATGACTCCAGACCTGGTGGGCTTAACTAAAATGAGTACAGATGAATATGCAAATGTGCTTAATTGCTATGTCAGTGCTTGCAAATGATGTGTCAAATTTGCTGGCAGTAGGGCTGGGCCCAGTGGCTCACGCCTGTAATCCCAGCACTTTGGGGGCTCAAGGTGGGCGGATCACCTAAGGTCAGGAGTTTGAGACTAGCCTGGCCAACATGGTGAAACCCCATCTCTACTAAAAATACAAAAATTAACCTTGTGTTGTGGCGTACTCCTGTAGTCCCAGCTACTCGGGAGGCTGAGGCAAGAGAATCACTTGAACCTGGGAGGCAGAGGTTGCGGTGAGCTAAGATCGTGCCACTGCACTCCAGCTCTGGGCAATAGAGTGAGACTCTGTCCCCCCTACCAAAAAAAAATTGCTGGGAGTTAGGACATGGACTCCTATTTATAGGGGTATAGATGAATATTTCTATTTATAGATGAATAGGCAAACGAGATAGTGGGAGAAATAGGTTGCCCTTATCGCCTGGGGTCATTGCTCAGGTCTCTAGGTGCTAGGGAAACATAGCCATGGAGGCGAGCAGGCAATCCTGGTGGCTGTTCTGGATGGCACAGGAGGCTTTAAGTGAGGAAACTATAAGGCTCTGGCCCAGCCTCTCCATTATTCCAAACTCCCAAAGACTATTTGCAGCGCAGCCGCCTGCTTGTCATCTGTTCCCCTTAGAAGTGTCCATAGATTCCAGGTTCTCTGTTCCTTCCTACATTCTTCCAGCTTCCCTGTAGATACTCCAACTCTTCTTCACCTCCCGATTGCATTTCTCCAGTCCTTACTCTCATTCTGGCCCTTTCTCCTTTAGCATGCTGAGCTGTCCTTAGCACATCTGTATAAGATCTTGTTGTTAGACAAGAGGTTAAGGAATAGGGCCTTGGGGAAGGAGGCCATTGGAGGGTGCTCCTGTTTATACCTTGTCTCTCTCTGCTCATAGCCATCTCCCGTATGATGTCACCCCGGAGCAGGCCTTGAGCCACCCTGAGGTCCAGAGACAACTGGATATCGCCCTACGCAACCTCCTCGCCATGACTGATAAGTTCCTTGTAGCCATTACTTCATCTGTGGACCAAATTCCGTATGTGCAACAGCCCCACCCCAGCCTACACATGGGATTTTGAGAGGGCCAGGCCACCATGGGGAGCAGAGCAGGGTGATAGTCCTGCAGGGAGGAAGGCAGGGAGGGAGATAGAGCCAGGGGTACTCAGAGGGGTTCCTGGAGAGATGTGGGGAATGCTCCAAGCTCCTGCTAGACAGCTGAGCTGAAAGATGGCATGTAGGTCTGCATGTGGCCTGGTAAGATGTCAGTGGAACCAGAGCAGGGACCCTAAAATGATCTCAGGGACACTTTATTATCTAAGAGCAAATGAGGAGAAAATGGGACTCTTCAGTTCCTAATATCAAAAATAAATATTTTAAGCCCATAAAGTACTTTATAGTTCTCTCTTTTCTTTAAATTTAGTCAATACATTTGGTTTTCTACATTTATTTTTTGACACATAATAATTGTACATGTTCATAGGGTACAGTGTGATGTTTTGATACATATATACATTGTGCAATGAATGATGAAATCAAGGTAATTAGCATATCTATTACCTCAAACATTTATTTGTGGTGAGAACATTCAAAATCCTCTCTTCTAGCTATTTTGAGATATACAATACATTATTATCAACTATAGTCACCTCCTGTGCAATAGAGCACCAGAATTTATTCTTCCCGCCTGACTATAACTTTGTACCCATTGACCAACCTCTCCCCATCTTCTCTCCCCCTCTCCTGCCCTCCCCAGGCTCTGGTAACCACCATTCTACTCTCTACTCCTGTGAAATCACCTTTTTTAGATTCCACATATGAGTGAGATCATGCAGTATTCGTCCTTCTGTGTTTGGCTTATGTCACTTAACACGAACCTCTAGGTTCATCTATGTTGTCGAAAATGGCAGGATTTCATTCTTTTGTTTGTTTTTCTTTATTTTTGATTATTTTTGAGACAGGGTCTCACTCTGTTGCCCAGGCTGGAGTGCCCAGGGCAGGATGAGGATGCTGAAAGGGGGAACCCATAGAGTTCATAACCCTGCTCCCCAAACCTGGAGAACTGGATTAAGAGTTTACAATTGGCCGGGCGCGGTGGCTCAAGCCTGTAATCCCAGCACTTTGGGAGGCCGAGACGGGCGGATCACAAGGTCAGGAGATCGAGACCATCCTGGCTAACACGGTGAAACCCCGTCTCTACTAAAAACACAAAAAATTAGCCGGGCGAGGTGGCGGCGCCTGTGGTCCCAGCTACTCGGGAGGCTGAGGCCGGAGAATGGCGGGAACCCGGGAGGTGGAGCTTGCAGTGAGCTGAGATCTGGCCACTGCACTCCAGCCTGGGCAACAGAGCAAGACTCCGTCTCAAAAAAAAAAAAAAAAAAAAAAAAAAGAGTTTACAATTAGGAGTAAGAAAAGATTGTTCTAGGCTTAAGAAAGGAAAGTACACAATGAGCTGTAAACTTCTGTCTCTGGTACCCTAGGAGGGGAAATTGCTTTTAAACGAATTTAATTACATTTGTAGGTGGCACATCCATAATAAGAATAATAATGATAATGAAGTCTAGCACATTTGAATAGTACTCTACCATTATGCATTACTCTCGCAGACATAATTTCACTTGATCCTCAAAAAACCCTGTGAGAAGAGAGGGCAAGAATGATCATTCCCATTTTCTAGACCAGGGGACAGACTTACAAAGGAGAAGGAAATAGCCTAAGATAATATCTCTGGTTGGTGGTGGAGTCCAAACTGGAGCTTCTCCTCCTGGCTACTTGATCTCCTTGGGACCCTGCCTCTAGCCCAGACTAGGCCACTCACAGGTGCTCTGTGACAGCTGACAAGGTTGACTACCTCGGAGCCACCTAGGCTGTCCTAGGACAGGGTTTTGGCTGTGAGTGTCAAATACCCAAGCTTTAGGTTAACAGTGCCTCTGGGGGATGGGGGATGACTGTGGTGATCTGGAGTGCTCTGTAGGGGAGACCAGAGAGTCTCAAAGAAGAGGTTCTCAAGCCAGGTTGGAGGCTGTGTGAGACATTTAGTAGATAATAGGCCCCTGGTCCTGACTACTGACACAAGGCAGGAGGGATAGACAAGGCCCAGAGATGTTCAGAGGAAGGCAGCAGGGAGGTGGCTATGTATAGTGGAGGGACAGTGCTTGAGCTCCACTCTGGAGTGGCTGAGCCTGGGGGAGGAGAGACAGCCATGCACTCAAGCTCTTATATCTGGCAGAGAGAGATGGGCAGAGGCACAGGCACAGTGCACCTGTTTCTTTGTCCCCAGGTACGGGATGCGATATGTGGCCAAAGTCCTGAAGGCAACTCTGGCAGAGAAATTCCCTGACGCCACAGACAGCGAGGTCTATAAGGCAAGTGTTATCTTCCCACCCCCACCTTCCAATCCCTCCTTTGCTTTGCTGGTACCTGCGATCCTCAGACCGAAACAAAAACACAAAAAATCCTATGCCATAAAAATCCAAGGAGGGAAATATGCTGCCCCTTGTAAATGGAGCCTGGCTCACGCTGGGGCATGAGCGAACAGAGTGGGCAACACTGGCTTCTTGTCAGGAGATCTAGGTTCAAGTCCCAGCTCTTGCTCAGGTTTGCTGTGTGGCCTTGAGAAAGTTGCCTGCCTGCTCTGGGCCTGTTTTCTTTGAAGTGAGGGGGTTGGCCCAGGTATCCCTTCCAGCCAAGCAAGCTGGGAATGTGGGGCTGCACCAGTCAAGGTGGCCCCTGGACACTTCTGGGAGAGTCTTCTCTGCCCTCAGGTGGTCGGGAACCTCCTGTACTACCGCTTCCTGAACCCAGCTGTGGTGGCTCCTGACGCCTTCGACATTGTGGCCATGGCAGCTGGTGGCACCCTGGCTGCCCCCCAGCGCCATGCCCTGGGGGCTGTGGCTCAGCTCCTACAGCACGCTGCGGCTGGCAAGGCCTTCTCTGGGCAGAGCCAGCACCTGCGGGTCCTGAATGACTATCTGGAGGAAACACACCTCAAGTTCAGGTCTTGGGTCCCTTTCCTCTCTGTCCCCTTTCTTCCCTCTTCTCATCTTTGACATCCCGCTTCTCCCCTCCAGAATCCATGAGGACAAGAGGCATAAATAGAAGGGAAGAGCGTAATGAGTGGGGTGGAGGATAGGTTGTTGGAAGGACTCCTCAGTGGAGAGAAAAGGAGACTATTAAGAGAGATTGGCTTGAGGGGTCACTGGGACGGAGGTAGGACAGGACAGAGGGCAGAAGCTGAGACTGGAGAGTCCAAATTGGCCTGAGCAATCGCTGGAGAAGGCTGGGGAAAGGATGGGGACAGAAGATGTGTGGGGTGCTGGCCCTCCCCGCTCTCTCACACGCCCTCCCTTTGGATAGGAAGTTCATCCATAGAGCCTGCCAGGTGCCAGAGCCAGAGGAGCGTTTTGCAGTGGACGAGTACTCAGACATGGTGGCTGTGGCCAAACCTGTGGTGTACATTACCGTGGGGGAGCTGGTCAACACGCACAGGGTGAGGGGCTGAGATCTGGAGAGTGTTGACTGGGTGGGCAGGGGTTTGGTAGCCTGTGATGGGGTAGTGGGCTGGCCCCAGGGAGAAGACCTGGCTCAGACCCTGCATTTCCTTTTCTTCCTCTGTCCTGCAGCTGTTGCTGGAGCACCAGGACTGCATTGCCTCTGATCACCAAGACCCCCTGCATGAGCTCTTGGAGGACCTTGGGGAGCTGCCCACCATCCCTGACCTTATTGGTGTGTGCCCTCCTTGGCAGCCGGGGCCAGCTAAGGGGCCTGCCGGGAGGGAGGGACAGGCAGGCAGACAGGCCATGTGAGCGCGCCCATGCAGTCTAGGTCTTGTGCCAGGCGGCTAGTTCCATACTCTCCCTCTAGTCCTGACATGGGCACAGGGACACAGATTGAAGTGGAGAAGGTAGACAGACGGTAGAGGGACCCGTGATCATCAGGTAAATGGCCAATTAAATGATGTGAGAGAGGCACGGGGATAAGGGTCTCATTAGGTTTCTCTGAGAAGGAGGCATTTCTGGGCCACGGAATAGGAGGAAGCCAACTTACTGGGAGGAAGGATAGAATGAAGATGGTGATTAGAGAGAGCCAGGAGCTGCAGGCTGGGGGAGGCATGGCTCCTCTACCCTCAGGGCACCCAGGGCTGAGGGTGTGGGGGTGGCACAGCCCCAGTAACACGAGGGCATGCTCTGTGGGTAACAGCCCTTCCATCGGTGCTAAGGGTTGGGGACACGGTGGTTCTGCAGGCCAGTGTGGGAAAACTTCTTGGAAGAGGGGCATGTAGAGCAGCCGATTTAACATGACCCGATCGGTGCGTGTGTGTGTGCGTGCGTGTGTGCGTGTGTATGCCTGTCTCCCTCTCATTCCTCACCACACCTCAGGGGAGAGCATTGCTGCAGATGGGCACACGGACCTGAGCAAGCTAGAAGTGTCCCTGACACTGACCAACAAGTTTGAAGGACTGGAGGCAGACACTGATGACTCCAACACCCGTAGCCTGCTTCTGAGGTGGGTGACACCAGCCTCTGCCCCTGCCTACCTAAGCTCCCCAGCCCTGAGGCCAGTAAAATGGCCTTACTTTGAGGCGCCCATTTCACTTTCTTCCTGGGCTCCCTTATCCTTCAGGAAGTTCTCCCTGACGCCTACCTTTATTCCCCTTGCTGCAGCCTTGGCTGTTTTCTGTCTGATATCCTCAGCTTTTTGCTCTGTGTTGTACTGAAAGTAAAGGAATGATGAAGATATTGGCAACAGCAGATGTTTGCATATTGTGCTGTTTACCAAATGGCTTTTTTCTTTTTTCAAGTAGAGACAGAATTTCGCCATGTTGCCCAACCTGGCCTCAAACTCCTGGTCTCAAAGCCATCCACCTGCCTCAGCCTCCCAAAGTGCTAGGATTACAGGCTCAACCCACAGCGCCTGGCCCAAATGCTTTTTTATATGTTATCGTTTATTCTTAGAGACAAGCTATGAGGTAGATGGTGGCTTCTCCTCTTCATAGTTGAGGAAAGACTCAGTAGTTATGTGATTTATCCAAAGTTCCATAGCCAGTGGGTTGTAGAGCTCATGTTCTAATTCCGCTTTTTTTTTTTTGGATACAGAGTCTCACTCTGTCACCCAGGCTGGAGTGCAGTGACGTAAACTCAGCTCACTGCAACCTCCACCTTCTGGGTTCAAGCGATTCTCCTGCCTCAGCCTCCTAAGTAGCTGGGACTACAGGTGCTTGCCACCAACCCCGGCCAATTTTTGTATTTTTAGTAGAGATGGGGTTTCACCATGTTGGCTGGCCTGGTTTTGAACTCCTGACCTCAAGTGATCTGCCTGCCTTGGGCTCCCAAAGTGCTGGAATTACAGGTGTGAGCTACCACGCCCAGCCTAATTCCACATTCTTGTTGAGTGTGATGGTCAGGAGATGGGCATGGGGCTTTTCTTCCCCAGTTCTACAAAAGTGAGGGAGGATCCCCAGTAGGGGTGGGCTGGTCATCTGGGCGGAAGTGGAGCCAAAGTGCCAGCTCAAACTCCCTGCCAACAAGGCAACCCCCCTTCCACCCACTCATGCACTCAATAAACAAGTGAGCTGACCAGGCGCAGTGGCTCACATCTGTAATCCCAGCACTTTGGGAGGCCGAGGCAGGTGGATCACCTGAGGTCAGGAGTTCGAGACCAGCCTGGCCAACATGGTGAAACCCTGTCTCTACTAAAAATTAAAAAATTAACCAGGCGTGGTGACAAGCACCTGTAATCCCAGCCACTTGGGAGACTGAGGCAGGAGAATCACTTGAACCTCGGAGGTGGAGGTTGCAGTGAGCTGAGATCATGCCATTGCACTCCAACCTGGTGACAGGAGTGAAACTCCATCTCAAAAAAACAAAAAACAAAAAAACAAGTGAGCTGAGTATCGTCTTTGTCCTGCCCATCAAAGGGCTGAGAGCAGGGTCGGGCTAGGGCTAAACACAGCACCACCAAGAGGGCAGTGGGTGTCAGATGCATTGAGAGCTAAGGAGAAGGGATGGCTGGGCTGGAAGGACATGTGTGCTCAGCTGAAGGACTCAAAGGAAGATAGTTTGTGGGGAAGGTATCCTAGTCTACGACATCCCCTATCCCTCACTCTCTCTCCTTACCTCCTAGCAGCCATGCTATAGAGCATGGTCCACTTACTCTTAGACCTCTGGCCAGTCCCATGTCCAGGCCCTTCCCCTGCCCCTTACCTCTCCTCTGTCACTGCCTCCTCGTGCAGCACCAAGCAGCTGTTGGCCGATATCATACAGTTCCATCCCGGGGACACCCTCAAGGAGATCCTGTCCCTCTCGGCTTCCAGAGAGCAGGTGGGTAGCTGCGCCAGCCCACAGGTTCTATCTCATTCATCCCCGCCTCACCCCAACTGCACCGCTGCTGCTTCCCTCCTCTGAACCTCACCCACAGTCGGCCAGAAGCAGCCACCTGTGCTCACCAGTAATGAAAACTCTGGAGGCCTACAGGGTGAGGGACACAGCTTTAGCCTTGGGAAGCCTCAGGCTACAGAGTCATGGGGCCCCACCCCTCTCCCCACTGCACACACTGAAACAAGCACCAACACTAGGGCTATGGGGGGCGCTGAGAGGCGGTCTGGGAAGGCACCCCTGGAAGGCCTGTACTCAGAAGAGTGGTCTGCTAGAAAGCCTGGAGGCAGGAGAAGGTAGTAGGCGGGTGGGGGGCCAGGGGCATGTTGGGCCTGATGGAGCAAAGACTGAACCAGGGTCTTCCCAGAGAAAAGGTGGGGATGGCCAGTAGAGGTATGTCCCAAAACGAAACAGACAGGGAAATGCCCCCAAACATCCTGGGCCATCAGAAAGATCCATTGTTGGGAAGTCACAGCTAGTGTCTGTCCGGAATCCTTTATGCCGTGACCTGGGTTTGGGTCTTCTTTGAGCCACTCTTCCCCTGTGGTGATCTATGAGGTGATCTATGAGGCCCTCCCATGTGTGACACCATGTGTTACGATGTTATACCTTGATATTCTTCATAAGCTATGCCCTGCCCCAGCCATACCCTGCAGAGGCTGGGCTCTGGGGCACTTTCTTAATGATACCCAGAAAAATCTCAGGCCTCCCTTTGTTGCTGGTGCCCATGGAGTCTTCCCTGGTGTGGGAGCAGACTGGTAGGGCCTGGTAGACCCCTCCAGCATCCCTGTGTCCCCAGGAAGCAGCCCATAAGCAGCTGATGAGCCGACGCCAGGCCTGTGCAGCCCAGACACCGGAGCCACTGCGACGACACCGCTCACTGACAGCTCACTCCCTCCTGCCACTGGCAGAGAAGCAGCGGCGTGTCCTGCGGAACCTGCGCCAACTTGAAGCCCTGGGGTTGGTCAGCGCCAGAAATGGCTATCAGGGGCTAGTGGATGAGCTGGCCAAGGTAACAACCTGGGCCTGGGCTCCGTGTGCCTTTGTGTATGTGTGTGTGTGCGTGTGCATGTACATGTTAATCCATAAATGTTGGTGGGCCCCTCCTGATGAGTGCCCACCCAAAATTGTCACCAGCTAGAGGAAGGCTGAGGGTCCGTTTTGAAGGAAACATCTTTTTTTTTTTTTTTTTTGAGACAAAGTCTCACTCTGTCATCCAGGCTGGAGAGCAGTGGTGTGATCTTGGCTCACTGCAACCTTCACCTCCTGGGTTTAAGCGATTCTCCTGCCTCAGCCTCCCAAGTAGCTGGGATTACAGGTGCGCGCTGCCACACCTGGCTAATTTTTGTATTTTTAGTAAGAGACATGGTTTCACCATGTTGACCTGGCTGGTTTCAAACTCCTGACCTCAGGGTCCGCCCACCTTGACCTCCCAAAATGCTGGGATTACAGGTATGAGCCACTGCACCTGGCCAAATTTTTGTATTTTTAGTAGAGACAGGGTTTCACCATGTTGGCCAGGCTGTTCTCAAACTCCTGACCTCAAGTAATCTGCCTGCCTTAGGCTCTCACAAAGTGCTGGGATTACAGGTGTGAATCACCACACCTGGCCTGAAGGAAAGATCTTGAAATTACTCAGGGAGGAGGGTGTTCTTGCAACTCTTTTTTTTTTTTTTTCCACATTAGCTGGGTAATGTGCCCAGGTCAGAAGGTTTGAGAGAAGCATATCTCACACATGAGCATGAAAACCCAATCCTCAGCTTATGACCTACAAAAGTATCCTTGCAACTTTCTTTTACCAAAAAACAAAGGCCTTGAAACCAGTTAGTCCTCAATGGACAGAGGCCCTGAGGACATGCCTTAAGGATTTGGAATACCATCCTTGAGATTTTCCTTCTAGGAAAACAGCCCTGAAGCCTGTTCTTCTGAAGAGCCTCAGTGTGTAACTCTTGGGCTTGTGTCAGGCCCTAAGTCTCTCCTGCCAGGAAGGACCACTCATCCCTCCCTCTGTTCCCCAACCCCAGGACATCCGCAACCAGCACAGACACAGGCACAGGCGGAAGGCGGAGCTGGTGAAGCTGCAGGCCACATTACAGGGTCTGAGCACTAAGACCACCTTCTATGAGGAGCAGGGTGACTACTACAGCCAGTACATCCGGGCCTGCCTGGACCACCTGGCCCCCGACTCCATGTAGGTGCTGCTTTCTCATACTTGGACGGTTATGTGTGACTTCTCACCCCTGCCCATGTCACCTTTGCCCCACTATCTCCCAGCTGTGAAAGGGGAATCTCACCCAGCACAGCACGGTCCCTTCGTAAGTCTGGTCTTTGAGCCTCACTTACAAAGTCTTGGGCTCAAGTGCAGCCCTCCTCCTCTGTCGTCCATCAGTGAGAAGTCTTTCTTGGGGTCTCATTTCCTTTCCAGCCACAAAAAACAAGTTTCTTTGGTGGTAAAGTGTTTGTTGGATGAATTCTCTGGGGCCTTCTTTTAATCAGGAGTTCTGGGAAGGGGAAGAAGCAGCCTTCTCTTCATTACACTGCTGCTCAGCTTCTGGAAAAGGGTGTCTTGGTGGAAATTGAAGATCTTCCCGCCTCTCAGTATGTGTCTTTGGAGGGCAGGATGTCAGCCCCTTCCTGTCCTCTAACTTGGGGGTGGAGCTGTGGGCTGGGCACCGGGTGGAAGAGAAGGAGAAGCATGGTCCCGGTCTTGAAGGAGCTGCTAGAATGATGGTGGAGACAGAGCATGCCCAGACAGAAAGTGAAGGGCCGTGGACATGGTCTAGCACAGTTCTAGATGCCCTGAGGCGAGGGTACTGGGAAAGCTTTCCAGAGGTGAGAACAGCTGGGTAGGGCGGGGCAGATAAAGAGATGGTGTGGGGAGCAGAAGTAAAACTAGGAGAAGACAGCGAGCTGGACCCTCTGGGAGTGACAGAGGGAAAGCTGGCTCTGGATGACACCGCTGCCCAGGATGAGGAGCAGTAGGTGCAAGAATGTGGCTGTAGCCCTGGGAAGAGGCAGTGGGTTCCTGTTTTGAATCCTGTTCCTGACAGCTTCAGAAACGTCATCTTTGACATCACCCCGGGAGATGAGGCAGGAAAGTTTGAAGTAAATGCCAAGTTCCTGGGTGTGGACATGGAGCGATTTCAGCTTCACTATCAGGTGAGGGGACAGTCCCGTGAGCCTGCAGGACACCTGCTGGGCTTTAGGTGCTGGCCTGAAGAGAGCAACTGGCCTCACTTCCCTAGTCCTCAGATGACACCAGCTCAGTTTTTCACCCAATCAGTATTGTCTGTTCCTGAAGAGAAGGGTGGGGGTCTTTGCAGCCCCAGCCCCCCTTTCCCCATGCCCTGACACAGACCCAGCATCAGGGAGAGTGGAGTGGGCTGCTGGTGTCAGAAGCAGGATTAATATTTGAAGCCCTATCACATGTCAAGGACTTTACATGTTACCTCCTTTAATCCTCTCCACAGCTCTGAAGTATTATCCCTATTTTACAAGCTCTAGGCTAAAAGGTTAAGAAGCTGGCCTAAGTCATAGGCCAGTGTTCAGGAAAGGAGTGAAGCAGTGGTGTTTTTGGGTTTTGTTGTTGTTGCTTTTTTGGTTTTTTTGTTTGTTGGTTTGAGACGGAATCTCACTCCATCTCCCAGGCTGGAGTGCAATGGCACGATCTCGGCTCACTGCAACCTCTGCCTCCCAGGTTCAAGCGATTCTCCTGCCTCCGCTCCTGAGTAGCTGGGGTTACAGGCACACACCACCACTCCGGCTAACTTTTTGTGTGTTTTTAGTAGAGACGGGGTTTCACCATGTTGGTCAGGCTGGTCTCAAACTGCTGACCTTGTGATCTGCCCATCTCGGCCTCCTAAAGTGCTGGGATTACAGGCATGAGCCACTGTGCCCGGCCAAGCAGTAGTTTTAAATCCAAATCTTTTTGCTCTGCTGTTTTGCCTTTTGAGTAAGAAAAATGATTTTGGCCGGGTGCAGTGGCTCACGCCTGTAGTTCCAGAACTTTGGAAGGCCGAGGCGGGCGGACCACAAGGTCAGCAGTTCGAGACCAGCCTGGCCAATATGGTGAACCCCCATCTCTACTAAACACAAAAATTAGCCTGGTGTGGTAAAATTAGCCTGGTGTGGTGGCACCTGACTGTAATCCCAGCTACTCAGGAGGCTGAAGCAGGAGAATCACTTGAACCTGGGAGGCAGAAATTGCAGTGAGCCGAGATCATGCCACTGCACTCTAGCCTGGGAGACAGAGTGAGACTGTGTCTCAAAAAAATAAATAAATAAAATAAGGAAAACAATTTCAATCCCTGGTTCTGCTTGAGCTGACATTTGATGAAGTCACTGTACCTCTCTTGCCTCAGTCTCCTCATTTGTGAAGTGGGATTTCAATGCCCTACTTCAGTGGCCAGTGCCACTGGTGACTGCAGAAGGCCCCATGATGTGAGTGTTTTGTACACCATCTGACTGGACCACATTCAGAAGCCCTTAAACTCCCCTCCCTGCCTCTTCCCTCCTAGGACCTCCTGCAGCTCCAGTATGAGGGTGTGGCTGTCATGAAACTCTTCAACAAGGCCAAAGTCAATGTCAACCTTCTCATCTTCCTCCTCAACAAGAAGTTTTTGCGGAAGTGACAGAAGCAAAGGGTGCTACCCAAGCCCCTCTTACCTTGCTGGATGCTTTCTTCACCACTGTGCTTCCCTGCAGACACCCAGACCTCAGGACTGGGCAAGGCCCAGGGATTCTCACCTCTTCCCCAGCTGGGAGGAGCTTGTTTGCCTGGCCACAGACAGTGTATCTTCTAATTGGCTAAAATGGGCCTTGCCCAGAGTCCAGCTGTGTGGGTTTTATCATGTATGATAAACCCCTGGCTTTCCTGCCAGATGGTAGAACATGGACCTTGGCCTGGGAAGGCCATTATTCTTGTGTCTGCTACTGCCCTCCCACGGTCACCCCAATATCACAAGCGCTGCCCCAGCGACTTGATTTCACCTCTGTGTTCCTTCTCTTTGCACTCGCACAAAGCCAGGGCCAGGCTCCCCATCCCTACCTCCCACTGCATCAGCAGTGGGTGTTCCTGCCCTGCCTGAGTCTAGGCAGCTCTGCTGCTGTGATCTGCACACCCTTCAACCCGGGCAGGGACTGGGGGGATACAGTGTGTGTTAGTGCCCACGTGGCATTGTGGCACTGTTGCCCCCCGTGGCAGCATGGGCAAGTTGACCTTCCATTAGCCTCAAGTCTTGTTCTCTTGTTTGTGGTCTGTTTAATATGTGGGTCACTAGGGTATTTATTCTCTCTCCCATCCTTACACACTGGATCATTGTGCAGCCTTAATCAGGGTTTTAATGCTTTCTTTTTTTTTTTTTTTTTTTTTTTTTTAGCTCAAAGAGAGTTCTCATTTTCCCTATTCAAACTAATATCCATGCCATGTTTTATACCTTGGATTTAAAGTCACCTTAGGTTGGGGCAAAAGAGTCCTCACTCATGTTTAAGATCTTGTTATTTCAGCTTCATAAGATCCAAGAGTCTTTCCCTTTTCTCTTTTACCCTCAGGATTCTCATGCCTTACAGCTGACTCTTCCAGGCAATTTCCGTAGATCTTCTGTCCTGCCTCTGCCACAGTCTCTGTTTTCCCCACATCTACCCAACTTCCTGTACTGTTGCCCTTCTGATGTTAATAAAAGCAGCTGTACTCCCACATCTGTTGTTAACCCTTATTTCATTTTCTGTGGAGCTGGTCTTTAAGTTCTGGAACTCATCTTCCCTGAGAGAACTGGGGAATCCTTCCTGCAGCCTCCCCCAGCCCTCTGCCTGCCTCCGGTGTGGGCCCACTCTGCCCGCCTGAGCTCGTAAAAGCTTAATGAGATGTGGCATTTATTCTCTCTTCCCTCTCCCGGGGGACAGAGAGGAGGAAGGAATGCTTAGGTTTCGATTCTGTTTTTATCGGCCACTCTGAAGACTAAAGCTGAGAAGGGAAGCCACTCTAACTTCGACCCCACCCATTTTACACACAGTTCCAGCAGGTTCTTTTCCTGAGCTTTGGGTGGTGATATCAAAGGTGCTTAAGCCATAACTCCTTAGGTATTGTAGATTCTACACTCTGATCAAGATCTCCTTTCTGAGGGGAAAGCTCCCTCCTTTCCTCTTTGCTTTCAGAAAGTAGGGAGGGAAGTCTGTTGGGGAGGGGACAGTAGAGACAGACACCTGCCCTGACATCTGAACTCCCAGGCAGCTCCTGTTGGGGACACACCTTTGCCTGGTGCAGTCTGCCTCCTTCTACTCCGTTCCATTCTGTCACTCAGGATCTGTCTTGCTGTCACATCCAATCTCAGTCACAGCCTCTCCCCCCCTTAACGTGTCACAGCAAAGACTTCAAGTACTGCCTTGCTCTGGGTGACAGTGACATTTACCAGTAGATCCAAGTTTCTACATGTGATCAGTCATCATTAAAAATCTCATACTCACCAAATGGCTGCAATGCTCCCCCACAATCACATGATCTCAGCCACATATACCACATATAGAAAAGTCACAATAGCTACCGTTACTGAGAGTCTATCGTGGGCTGGGATATTTACATACATTTACTCCTCACAACAACCCTACAAAGGTTGTTGTGGTCTCCATCTTGGTTTAACATGATGAAACTGAGGTTCAGAGTTGGATCTGACAGCTACCCAAGGCTACTCAGCTGGAAAGGAGCAGAACGGGGCTTTAAACTCAGGCCCACCAGATATACATTCCCCAGCATTTTTTCTCTTCTCTGAGAGAAACATTTTTACTTCCTTCAACCTCCCCTTTCATGACACTCTCAAGCTCCCTGCACACTCCACTCTGCTGTGTGTCCCTGATAAGCTTGAGCTCATTAATGTCCTTGCTAACCTTCAATGCCCAATCTGAGATACAGTCTCTTAGCTTCTATGGATGGGATTATATGCCATTGTAACCTCTTTGGAGGACAATTTGGGAATATAAAACATATAAGTGCTTCTTAGACAAGGTGGCATGAAAAAAATTAAGTGTAGGGTGCCAGGATAATTCAACAGAGAAAGTAGTCTTTTCAACAAATGGTGTCAGGACAACTGGAAATCCACATGCAAAAGGAGGCAGTCGAACCCCTACCCGACACCATATACAAAAATAAACTCAAAATGAACCACAAACCTAACTGTAGGAGATGAAACTATAAAACTCTTTTTAAAAAGGCCAGGCATGGTGGCTCACACCTGTAATCCCAGCACTTTGGGAGACCAAGATGGGAGGATTGCTTGAGTCCAGGGAGTTAAAGACCAGCCTGGGCAACATAGTGAGACTCCCATCTCTAAAAAATGTAGGTATTTTAGGCCAGGTGTGGTGGCTCACGCCTGTAATCCCAGCACTTTAGGAGGCCGAGCTGGGTGGATCACCTGAGGTTGGGAGTTCGAGACCAGCCTGGCCAACATGGAGAAATCCCGTCTCTACTGAAAATACAAAAATTAGCTAGGCATGGTGGCGCACACCTGTAATCCCAGCTACTTGGGAGGCTAAGGCAGGAGAATCGCTTGAACTCGGAGGTGGAGGTTACAGTCATCCGAGATCATGCCACTGCTCTTCAACCTGGGTGACAGAGCAAGACTCCATCTCAAAAAACAAAATAAAAATAAAACTTGGAAGAAAAAAAATGAAAAAACCCACAGAGTGGGAGAAAATATTTGCTAATCATATATGTGATAAGGGATTTAGATCCAGACTATATAAAGAACTCATAACAATAAAAAGACAACCTAATTAAGAAATTGGCAAAGGATTTGAATACACATTTCTCCCAAAAGAACATATACAAACGGCCTTTTTTCTTTTGAAATGAAGTCTCACCCTGTCACCCACACTGGAGTGCAATGGCATGATCATGGCTCACTGAAGCCTTGATCTCCCGAGGCTCAGGTGATCTCCTACCTCAGCCTCCCACATAGCTAGGACTACAGGCATTTGCCACCATGTCCAGCTAATTTTTGTATTTTTTATAGAGACAAAGTATCCGCCATGCTGCCCAGGCTGGTCTTGAACTCCTAGGCTCAAGTGATCTGCCCTCGTTGGCCTCCCAAAGTGCTGGGATTACAGGCCAGGGCCACTGTGCCTGGCCATCACTAGCCATTAGAGAAATGCAAATCAAAATCACTATGAGATCCCATTTTACTCCCATTAGGATGGCTAAAATAAAGCAGACACAATAATCAATGTGGTGAGGATGTGGAGAAATAACTCTTATGCATTGCTGGAAGGGTTAAAATAGTGGAGCCACTTTGATAAACAATTTGGCAACTCCTCAAAATGTTAAACATAGAGTTATCATGTGACCTAACAATTCCTCTCCTAGGTGTACATCTAACAAAATTGAAAGCATATGTCCACACAAATATCTGCACATGAATATCTATAGCAGCACTATTCATAATAGCCAAAAAATGGAAGCAATCCAAATGGCCATCAACTGATGAGTGGATAAACAAAAGTGTTATCTCCACACAGTGGAATATTATTCACCTATCAAAAGGAATGAAGTACTGACACATGCTACAACATGGATGAATTTGAAAATGTGCTGCTAAATGAAAGAAGCCAGACACAAAATGCCACATACTGTATACTTTTATTTATGTGAAATGCCCAGAATAGTCAGATCCATAGGAACAGAAAGTAGATCAGTAATTGCAAAGGCCTGGGTAAAGGGAAGAACAGAGAGTGACTGCTAATGGATATGGGCTTTCTTTTAGGGGTGATAAAAATGTTCTGTAATGAGTGGTGATAGCTGCACAACTCTGAGTATAATAAAATATCACACAATTGCATACTTTAAAAGGGTGAATTGTATGGTCTGTGAATTATATTTCTTTTTTTTTTTTTTTTTTTTTTTTTTTTTTTTTTTTTTGAGACGGAGTCTTGCTCTGTCACCCAGGCTGGAGTGCAGTGGCCGGATCTCAGCTCACTGCAAGCTCCTCCTCTCGGGTTCGCGCAATTCTCCCGCCTCAGCCTCCCGAGTAGCTGGGACTACAGGCACCCGCCACTTCGCCCGGCTAGTTTTTTTGTATTTTTTTAGTAGAGACGGGGTTTCACCGTATTAGCCAGGATGGTCTCGATCTCCTGACCTCATGATCCGCCCGTCTCGGCCTCCCAAAGTGCTGGGATTACAGGCTTGAGCCACCGCGCCCGGCCGAATTATATTTCAATAGAGCTTGTTTTTCTTAATGTAAGTGCACATACCCCAGCAAGGACTTTTTCCTGTGGATATACTTGGATACGTGGGCATAGAGCTCTGGAGGATTTGTTGCAGTATTGTTGGTATTGGCAATAAACTCAGTAGGGCAGCCACGCAATGGAACATTATGCAGCCAATAAAAATTATCAGCTGGAAGCTGGGTATGGTGGATCATGCCTGTAATCCCAGCACTTGGGAGGCCAAGGCCAGAAGATCGCTTGAACCCAGGAGTTCAAGACCAGCCTGGGAAGGCCAGGCATGGTGACTTACACCTGGAATCTCAGCACTTTGGGAGGCCAAGGTGGCTGGATCACCTGAGGTCAGGAGTTCGAGATTAGGCTGGCCAACATGGTGAAACCCTGTCTCTACTGAAAATACAAAAAAATTAGCCAGGCGTGATGGCATGCACCTGTGATCCCAGCTACTCGGGAGGCTGAGGCAGGAGAATCACTTGAACCTGTGAGGCAGAGGTTGCAGTGAGCCGAAGTCACGCCACTGCACTCCAACCTGGGTGACAGAGCCAAAAAAAAAAAAAAAAAAAGGCTGGGCATGGTGGCTCACGCCTGTAATCCAAGCACTTTGGGAGGCTGAGGCAGGGGATCACCTGAGGTTGGGAGTTCAAGACCAGCCTGACCAACATGGAGAAACCCCGTCTCTACTAAAAATACAAAATTAGCCAGGTGTGGTGGTGCATGCCTGTAATCCCAGCTACTCAAGAGGCTGAGGCAGGAGAATCACTTGAACCCAGGAGGCAGAGGTTGCAGTGAGCCAAGATTGCGCCATTGCACTCCAGCCTGGGTGAAAAGAGCGAAACTCTGTCTCAAAAAACATTAATTAATTAATTAATCTAATTAAAAAAAAAAAGAGACCAGCCTGGGCAACACAGTGAGACCCTGTCTCTTAAAAAAAAAAACAAGGTGGATCTGTGTGTGCCAATGTAGAAAGCTGTCATTTTGGACTGATACACAAGAAACTTGGCGGTGGTCACCTTTGGAGAGTAGAGATGAGGAGAAGGCCCTTCTTGTACTATTATTACAATAAGCTTATATTGCTCTTTTTTTTTTTTTTTTTTTTTTAATTTAGAGATGAGATCTCCCTCTGTTGCCCAGATGTGAGCAACAGGACAGAGTGGCAGGCTGCTTGTTCTAGAGCAGTGCTTCTAAAAGTGAGCACCACAAACTGTTACTGGTCCACAACTGGATAAATGCAATAATTGAGAGCAAACATTTAGAAGCTTACAGGAACTGCCAGTAATTTTTCATCTGAATGTAATAATTTTAAAAATTGAGGCTTGTATTTTATAGCTCTTTTTCATTTCAGTTTTCTAGTAACTAGTTTTTCTTGCATTTCACAAAAATATCAGTCCATAAAAGACTGGAAATTTTAAAAAATGCATCCTTCACTACAGACAGTTTGAGAACTGTTCTAGAGGGCATACTTTAATAATGTGATATAAGAATGCATTTGCTCTGTTGAACCAAACTAGAGAGACTTATATAGCACTATAATTTGCCAATTTACAATAAAAAGTAAAGAGACTTGAGTTGAGAATAACTGAGATCGTATTGTATATGCAATTTTAGATTCTGCTTTATTCACTTAGCCATGAAAAATATTTTCCTCTGTCTTTAAAATTTCTTCAAAAATATTATTAATGCCTATAATATAGCCCATATGTATTTAACATTCCTACGATGTTGAATTGTTTTCCATTTTCACTAGTATAAGTAATTATGTAATGGATATCTTTGTAGACAAAATCTTTGTTACATTTTTTTCTTTCTTTTTTTTAGACAGGGTCTCACTCTGTTGCCCGGGTTGGAGGGAGTGGCGCCATCACGGCTCACCGCCACCTCCAATTCCTGGGCTCAAGGCATCTTCCCACCTCAGCCTACTGAGTAGCTGGGACTATAGGCATGTACCACTATGCCCAGCTTATGTTTTATTTTTTGTAAAGAGGGGGTATTGCCCAGGCTGGTCTCAAACTCCTGGGCTCAAGTGATCCTCCCACCTCAGCCTCCCAAAGTGCTGGGATTACAGGCGTGAGCCACTGCACCCGGTCCTTTGTTACATCTCTAATTAACTCCTTAGAATAGAATACTAGAACAGAAGGTAGTTCAAAGAGTATATACTTTTTAAAAAATTATAGGTTTTTTTCCTAATTATAATACATATTTTTTGTGGGAAATTTAGAAAATATAAAAAAACAAAAAAGGTAAAAATAATTCATGATACCATAACAAGTGGTGACCACTTATAACATTTTGATACATTTTCTTCCAATCATATTTGTAATTAGAGCCACACTATGTATCTTCTTTTGTAACCTGCTTTTTCCATTTATCATTATAAACATTCTCCCATATTACATGGGATATAACATAATCTATTTAATCCATCCACTATAAAATAACTAGATTGTTTAAGTTTTAGTATATAAAATAATGCTGTATTGCCCGGGCGTGGTGGCTCAAGCCTGTAATTCCAGCACTTTGGGAGGCCAAGGCAGGCAGATCACTTGAGGCCAGGAGTTTGAGACCAGCCTGGCCAACGTGGGGAAATCCCATCTCTACTAAAACTACAAAAATTAGCTATGCCCAGTAACAAGCACCTGTAGTCCCAGCTACTAGGAAGGCTGAGGCAGGAGAATTGCTTGAACCTGGGAGGTGGAGGTTGCAGTGAGCCAATATCGCGCCACTGCACTCCAGCCTGGGGACCAAGCGAGACTGTGTCTCAAAAAAATAAAAAAATAAAAAATAAAATAAAATAATGCTGTATTGGACTACATGTCTAGATGAGAAGTTGCTTGGTCAGAGTGCATTTTATAAAGGATCTTTTTACATGAGGCCTAATGTCCTACAGAAAATCTACACCCATTCACAGAAAGAAAGAAGGGACAGAAAGTGAGAGAAAATGGTCTATACTACTGGGGCCAGTCGTTCAGGGTCAAGAAAGCAGCCCAGACTGACTTTGCTGCAAATCAACACAAATCTGTCTCTGCTGGGGCTTATGAAACCTCTCAGTTACCTTTCTACCAGTGCAGGGAAGAGGGCCCCATTCTCTGCAAGAAGCATGGACATTTAAAAAATATGTGTTGTCAAATACAATTTGGTAACCTGAACTGGATCCTGGCACAGAAGAAAAAGGGACATTAATAGAAAACTGGTGAAATTAAATAAATTCTGGAGTTTATTTAACAGTAATACGTTCATAGTGGTTTCTTAGTTTGAGAAACGTACCACAGCAATGTAAGATGTTAACCTTAGGGTAGACTCAGTAAGGGGTACACAGGAACTCATTGTACTATCTTTGCAACTTTTCCACAAATCTAAAATTAGTACAAAATTTGAAGTTTTATTTTAAAAAATGTATTGCACCAATGTAGAATCCCACTAAAAGTATGTGGAACTGTTAGTGTAACCACACCCTTGCTAGCAGCAAATACTTTTAAAAAAATTTAATCCTTCAACAAATATTTATTAAGTGCCCTCTGTGTGCCAGACACTGCCCTAGGTACTTGGGATACATCACTGAACAAAGCAGACATAAATCAATGACCTAGTGAAGCTGACGTTGCAGCAGAGAAACACAAACACAAAGTCCAGGAGTTCGAGACCAGCCAGGCCAACATGGTGACCCCATCTCTACTAAAAATACAAAAATTATCTGGGCGTGGTGGTGCGCACCTATAATTCTAGCTATTCCAGAGGCTGAGGCAGGAGGATCACTTGAACCTAGGAGGCGGAGGTTGCCATGAGCCAAGATCATGCCACTACACTCCTGCCTGGGTGACAGAGAAAGACTCTGTCTCAAAAAAAAAAAAGAAAGAAAGAAGTGCCTTGGAAAAAGGAAAAACAGGGTAAGGGACATCAAGGGTGGAGGAGAGGAGTAAGGGATGGGTTGCGATTTTAAACAGGGTGACCAGGAGAGGCTTCCTTGAGAAGGCAACATCTCAGCAATGACTTGAAGGAGCTAAAAGATGAACTATCTGGAGACAAGGTCTAAAAAGTAAGGTGGAAGGACAGATCTGATATAACCTTGTAGGCTATAACAAGGTGTGACAGATACCACCAAACACTCACCAAAAACTCCATTTACTCTGCTACATTTCCCAATCCCCTTGCAGTTAGGCAGAACTATATGACTAGTTTAGGCCAATGAAAGGTGACTGAAGTACAATGTACCATTTCCATGCTTAGACAATAAAAATCCCATATGAGTCCAGGCACAGTGGCTCACACGTGTAATCCCAACACTTTGGAAGGCTGAGGTGGGAGGATCGCTTGAGCCCAGGAGTTCGAGGCCAGCCTGAGCAACATAGCAAGACCCCATCACATGTTTTGTTTGTTTGTTTGTTTGTTTTTTGAGACAGGGTTTCAGTCGGTTGCCCAGGCTAGAGTGCAGTGGCATGATCAGGACTCACTACAGCCTCAACCTCCTGGGTCCAAGCAAGCAATCCTCCCACCTCAGCCTCCCAAGTAGCTAGGACCATAGGCATGTGTCGCCACATTCAGCTGATTTTTTTTTTTTAGTAAAGACAGGATCTCCCTATATTGCTCAGGCTGGTCTCAAACTCCTGGACTCAAGGGATCCCCCAACCTCAGCCTCCTAAAGTGCTGGGATTACAGGCATGAGCCACCACAAGTGGACCTACTTTTTTTTTTTTTTTTTTAAGAAAAAAAAAAAAACTTTAGAAGTATAAAAAGGCTGAGTGCGGTGGCTCACACCTGTAATCTCAGCACTTTGGGAGGCCGAGGCATATGGATCACCTGAGGTCTGGAGTTTGAGACCCGCCTGGCCAACATGGTGAAACCCTATCTCTATTAAAAACACAAAAAATTAGCCAGGCATGGTGGTGGGCGCCTATAATCCCAGCTACTTGGGAGGCTGAGGAAGAAGAATCACTTGAACCCGGAGGGCGGAGTTTGCAGTGAGCCAAGATTGCGCCATTGAACTCCAGCTTGGGCAACAAGAGTGAAACTCCATCTCAAAAAAAAGAAAAGGAAATAAAAAGTATAAAAATCCCATATGCGATTCTCTGATCTTTCTTTCCCAGATATGGTATCTGTGTTCCAGATGGTGTAGCTAGAAAATGGTAGAGCCTCTGTCAGCCTGGGTCCCTGAGTGACTATGTGGAACAGAGCCTCCCCTACTAACCTGAGTGTGATATGTGTCATGAGCTATCACCAGCTGGTAGCAACCTGGAAAGAAAGACAGTCACTATCTGCCACTGAGACGTATTACGTTAACCTACTGAGACTTGAGGGAATGGTTACCACTACAGCATAACTTAACCCATCTGGCCTAATACAGAAGGGCTTGACTTTTTTACTCTGTGTTAACTGAGTCAATTGTTACTTTGAAGAAGGGGAACCATCATTGATTAGTTTTTATTTATTTGATAATTAGTGAATGCAGCAGGTTTTCTTTTCTTTTCTTTTCTTTTTTTTTTTTTTTTTTTTGAGATGAAGTATTGCTCTGTTCCCCAGGCTGGAGGGCAGTGGCACGATCTCGGCTCACTGCAACCTCTGCCTCCCAGGTTCAAGCAATTCTCCTGCCTCAGCCTCCCAAATAGCTGTGACTACAGGCACATGCCACCACGCCCGGCTAATTTTTGTATTTTTAGTAGAGCCACGTTTCACCATGTTGGCCAGGCTGGTCTCGAACTCCTGATCTCAAAGGATCCATGATCCACCCACCTCGGTCTACCAAACTGCTGGGATTACAGGCATGAGCCATCGCGCCCAGCCCAGCAGGTTTTATTTTCTAAGACGTCCATAACAAAGTCTCCGCTCCTTCATGCTCTTCTTACAGGGGAATTATCCATCATCCCATTGAGAGGGAGCATCCACAGCCCCTCCCTTTGAATCTGGGAAGGCCTCTAACTACAGTGAAAGTGAGATTATGTGACTTATGGCTTCCACCTGGTCCTAAGGGCCATTTGCTCTGGGAACCCTACTGCCATGCTGTGAGGAAGCTGAGGCCACATGGAGAAGTCCACATCTATATGACGTTCCTGTTGATCTTCCCAGCTGAGGTCCTAGCTGACAACCAGACATATGAGGAAGCCTTTGAGATGACTCCAGCTGCTGTCTGCAACCACGTAAGAGACCTGTCAAGCGACAACTGCCTAGTTTAGCCCAGTAGAGCCCAGGACCATAATAATAATGAAAGAATGTTGTTTTAAGCCTCTAAGTTTTAAGGTGGTCTGTTACATAGCAATAGATAAATGGAAGAGTGGAGCTGAGCATTTGCCACTGTTTTAATCTAATATAGTCAAGTGTTTTTGTACCAATAAGCCACCTTCTTGCCTAGTCTGCCTTTTCTCTTTCCAGACAAAAGTGCTAACCAGGACAGGGCAATGTATGGAGCTACCAGTGATATCTCTCCAAGCTGACTCAGATTTATTAACAAGATTTTCTGGGTATAACTGTTCCATTAACACACAGTAGGCATTCACTGACTATTTGTTAAATGAATGAGTAATGCTGTCCATGTTCCTGCATCTTTTAAAAAAGATAATATAATCAACCTAATGAAATGCTTTCATAAAATTCAGATGCATTATGCAACACTCCTCAGCAATACCAATCTATTAAACCCTTTTATTATAAAAAGCCTACAGCAAATTTTTCTTCCCTGAGTTCCCTTTTCATTAAACAAATAAAATAATGTATATATCATCTCAATGTAAAAGATCCAAGTCATATGTACAAAAATAAGGTAAAATATATCTGCATCTTCCCCAGAAATAAACATTGTTGATAATTTGGTATAGATCCTTCCAGGCCTTCTTTCTACACATTTGCCCTCATATATATGTTCATATTGTGGCAGAATGTATTTTCCAAATATGGCCACAACATTTCCCATTCCATGGGCTCTTCCAAAACCCTGAGGTTTGGAGCCTCCACATGAGGTGGAAGGCTCTGTCCTCTGCCCTAGAACATGAGCAGGACTCTGTGACTGCCTCCACTAATGTATGACAGTGATGCTCGGTGACACCCAAGGCTAGGTCATAAAAAGCAATATTGATTCCCCTTAGCTCTCTATCTCAGGATAATGCCTTCGGAGCCCCAGTCCTCCTTGTAAGAAGGCTGGCTACCCTAAAGCCCCCGTGCTGGAGAGACCACAAGGACCACGAGGAGAGACCAAAGACAGAAAGAGACTGTAGCTGTTCTGGACGCCACCTGCTTAAGTGTTCCCAGCCTCGGTGGCAGACATGTGAAGAAGACTTTGAGACCCCTGATCCAAACCTTGTCAGACTGCAACAGCACGAGACCCTGAGGGAAAATCACCTGGTGGAACCCAGTCAATCCCCAAAAACAAAAGCAGTCATTGCTGTTTTAAGTCACTGAGTACAGATAGTTGATGAATACACACATACCTATACATGCTTATTTACATAAATAGTCTATTCTATAGATTACACAGATAATTACTTTTTTCTTTTTTTTTTCCTTTCTTTTTCTTTTTTTTTTTCTGAGACAGAGTCTCGCCCTGTCACCCAGGCTGGAGTGCAGCGGCACGAACTCGGCTCACTGTAAGCTCCACCTCCTGAGTTCACGCCATTCTCTTGTCTCAGCCTCCCAAGTAGCTGGGACTACAGGTGCCCGCCACCACGCCTGGCTAATTTTTTGTATTTCTTAGTAGAGACAGGGTTTCACGGTGTTAGCCAGGATGGTCTCGATCTCCTGACCTCGTGATCCGCCCGCCTAGGCCTCCCAAAGTGCTGAGATTACAGGTGAGAGCCACCGTACTTGGCCTTTTTTTCTTTTTTGAGATGGAGTTTCACTCTTATTGCCCAGGTTGGAGTGCAGTGGCGCGATCTCGGCTCACCGCAATCTCTGCCTTCCGGGTCCAAGCAAGTCTCCTGCATCAGCCACCTGACTAGCTGGGATTACAGGCACCAGCCACCATGCCCAGCTAATTTTTTTTTTTTTTGGTGTGTGTGTATTTTTAGTAGAGATAGGGTTTCACTATGTTGGTCAGGCTGGTCTCAAACTCCTGACCTCAGGTGATCCACCTGCCTCAGCCTCCCAATGTGCTGGGATTACAGGCATGAACCAGCACACCCGGCCCTAATTTTGTATTTTTAGTAGAGATGGGGTTTCTCCATGTTGGTTGGGCTGGTCTTGAACTCCCGACCTCAGGTAATCCACCCGACTCGACCTCCCAAAGTGCTGAGATTACAGGCATGAGCCACCATGCCTGGCAGCTGCTTCCGTCTTTCTTTCTTTTATTTTATTTATTTATTTTTTTGACAGAGTCTCACTCTGTCACCCAGACTGGAATGCAGTGGCGTGATCTCGGCTCACTGCAACCTCCGCCTTCCTGGTTCAAGCGATTCTTGTGTCTCAGCCACCCAAGTAGCTGGAATTATGGGCACCTGCCACCACGCTCAACTAATTTTTGTACTTTTAGTAGAGACGGGGTTTCATCATGTTGGCCAGGCTGGTCTTGAAATCCTGACTTCAGATGATCTGCCCACCTTGGCCTCCCAAAGTGCTGGGATTACAGGTGTGAACCACCACGCCCGGCCTGAGACTTGCTTTTTTCACTAAACAATTTGTCTCTGGGACCATTCTGTCAGTGGGCCCAGATCCAGTTCATGCCTCGTAAGACTGTGCAGCATTCCATAGCACAGATGTTCCATAACACGGCACAGACGAGTTTCAAACATCTTTGGCTGTGGCCCGGCTCTTCAAAGGAAAGCTTAGTTGGAAGCCCACTGTGTAAAACAAGTGAACGAAGCCACGGGGCAAAGGAGGCAGAACCCCGCCCTGAACAGTGCCCTCCAATCCTCTCCTGGAGGAAGAGGTTCCTGAAGGAACTCTTAGCTTTCCATGGCATCTTTACAATCACTCACCTATTTATAGGGTTCAAGAACAGGTTACGGGCTGGGCACAGTGGCTCACGCCTGTAATCCCAGGCCTTTGGGAGGCTGAGGTGGGCGGATCACAAGCTCAGGAGTTTGGGACCAGCCTGGTCAACATGGTGAAACCTTGTCTCTACTAAAAATACAAAAATTAGCCAGGCATAGTGATGCACCCCTGTAATTCCAGTTACTCACGAGGCTGAAGCAGGATAATCGCTTGAACCCGGGAGGCAGAGGTTGCAGTGAGCTGAGATCGCGCCATTGCTCTCCAGCCTAGGCGACAGAGCAAGACTGTCTCAAAAAACAAACAAACAAACAAACAAGCAAACAAAAAAAACGAGCAGGTTATGGCAGTGCATCTCGGTCTTGAATGTATATTTGAATCACCTATGCCTCTTGTTAAAGTGCCAACTGTGATTCACAGGTCTGGAGTGGAGTGGGATCCTCTGACGTCCTGACAATCTCCCGGGTGATGCCCATTTAGCCAGGGATTAATTAGTGAACCCCATCTAGCTCCTGATCGTCCCTCTTTTTTTCTCTAGCCTTCCACAACAGTCGTGGGAATGAAATCCCAGAGTTTTGAAAATATCTTTCCCTCTTCTTAAAGATTAGAATCTCCTATTTTCATCTATAGTATTTTTACACCTCTTCTATTCTCCAAAATTATTCACACACCAGGGACAATGCCACCACAACCATCTGGGCAAGTTCCCTCTGTGCCTCTGGTGAACTTCACAGGGTGGAGATAGGAAGTCACTGAACGAATGGGGCTGTAGATTTGATTCTCACATTTTCAGAACTCCAATTCTCTTATTTCCACTTTAAACATCTGTCTTAGGAGAGAAACGGGAAGAAAATAGGAGTTGGGAGTTCTATTCACTCTGGCATCTGCCACCGTTACTCTACCTGCTCCAGCAGAGGTCCCTTTTTTGGCTTTTCTTGATACTCTTGCTCCAAAAATGACTCCCCTCCCCTGGTTCCCTCCTCCCACCCATCACCCCCCATCCCCTTGAAAGAGAGAAAGTGCCTTTTGCTATCCTTTACCTATTCTACAAACCTCTGCCAGGCTTTGGGCTTCCTGATACTATACCAACAGATTTGCACCCTCCTGAACTTGTTCTTGGTTACCTCTTCCTACTTCTGTAGAGGATGGAAGGAGAGGCGCCATCCATTGCTGCAAGGCAACGAAGTACATTGCACATAGTTTACATGATCTATTGTAACTTTGGCAGCACTTCATGAACATTGCTGTCACATAATCATTGAGAAAACTGAGACTCAGAAAGGGTGAGTGACTTACCCAAGGTCACACAGCTGGAAATGACTGAGCTGAGATTGGATCTCAGGTCTGTTTGACCCAATCTTCTCTCCCCACCTTCTCCAAATCTGAGCAATTGAGAGGTCCCTGGGTGACTGGATCTTTCAGTGCCCTTTCTGTCTCATTAGCACTTTATTTATTTATTTATTGAGATGGAGTTTCACTCTTGTTGCCAAGACTGGAGTGCAATGGCACGATCTTGGCTCACCGCAACCTCCGCCTCCCGGATTCAAGCGATTCTCCTGCCTCAGCCTCCCGAGTAGCTGGGACTACAGGCATGCGCCACCATGCCCAGCTAATTTTGTATTTTTAGTAGAGACGGGGTTTCTCCATGTTGGTTAGGCTAGTCTCAAACTCCTGACCTCAGGTGATCTGCCCGCCTTGGCCTCCCAAAGTGGGGGGTTACAGGCATGAGCCACCGCACCCGGCCTTCATTAACACTTTCAACATTGAATTTGTGAGGGTATTATCCTAACAGTACTCTATGGGTTGAAATCCCAGAGCCACTCACTTTGTGCTGTATGAACATGAACATCCTCCTTCAGTTTCACCATCTGTAAAATAAGGCTGATCGTTCTTTGTCAGATGTCAGACAAAGTATTATGGGCTATTGTCTGATGATGAAAATAGTGCACACAATGCCTTTCAGAGTGCCTGGCATAAAGCAGGAATGAAAGCAAAACAAGCCTGTGCCCTTCTTGTCCTCAACTTGGCATCTTTCTCGTGGGCCTCACGTTGCCCCTATGTCTTCTCGGCAATGCAGCCTCTGGGGTGTGTGAGATGGAAAACTCAGAACTTCCTAGCCCTTAGTGAGAGAGGGAGAGGGCTGAAGCACACCCTGTTCCCTGTGGAATTTGGGGACCGTGCCAGGATGGACAGCAAGAAGCTATTCACCAGTATGTGCAGCATGTGTGAGTGTAGCATCTGATGGGAGAACAGGAGCCTGCCAAGATACCAGAGAGGAGACGGGCACTGAGGAGGAGGGGCTGGGTGTCCGCCACCACGGAACACACCCCTCATCACTTCCCCAGCACCCTGGCTGGCAGGTCATGAGTGCTTGATCCATGCTTGCTGAATGAAGGTGCCCTCTTCTGGATAGGGGTTGAGGCAATGGAGGAAGTGACAGAAAAAGGGAGGCAACGGCCCTCTGTCAACCCTGAGCTGTTCCTCACATTTACAGGCACACAGGCCTGTTAGAGATGCAGTGAGGCAGGTGACAGGGTCAATCGACAAGTCTTTCCCTCTTGATCATTACCTCATTCAAACTCCAGTCCACCAAAAAAAAAAAATAATAATAATAATAAAAGAGAAGAAAAATAACGGCAAATAGTGCAGCACTTCAGCTTTGAGGACACTGAGACTTCCAGCAGATGGCTGATGGGTGCAGGGCCCCTGCTGCCCCACCACCTCCCTTCTGTGTAGGCTCCTCAGTAGCCTCTGTGACTGGGAGGCTGGTCCAGGGTCCAACTGGCTTCCCTTCCCATTCTGTCACCTCCCTACCAAGTCTCCTCCCTCAGGTCTTTGCACTTCCACAGAAGTTCCTACCTTTTAGCAGATGGGCAAGTCCTCGACCTTCCTCCAAGATTGGTGTGAAAGATGCTCACCCTTGTCTTTCATGCCCTAGCCCTTGCCCTCTCCAACTCTCAGTCCATGGAATGTCACACAGGTTCGCATGCACAATCGCAGCCTCCTGGAGGATTGTGAGCTAACTCAACAGGCTTCCTGAGCGATGGGTCCATACCTCTGTAACTGTCTTGGGGAGGCTGGGAGAGGGAGCCTTGAGCTTGGTCAACCCTTTACTGTCTCCCTGCCTCCCCCATACCGTTGGTGACAGGGTCTTCTCCTAGGACCTCCAGGTGCACAGCCTCTCGTTGCTTAGCGACGGCGTACCTCTTCCCCATAGCTCAGCAACCTCCCACAGCAGCTCAAAGAGCAGCCGTGAAAAGGAAAGCTGAGCTGGACCTTGCAGGAGCTGCCACTGCTGCTGACGGAGATGTGTGGGAACAAACCCCAAAATAGGCCTGAGTGTGAAACCCAAGGCTCTTTTTAAACACTCAGGTCCCACACTGACTCTTGGAAAGCCCTGCCATGCTCCCCGTCCCCGGCTTCTGCCACGCTGCTGCCTTCCCCCGCCACACTGGGCCTCTTACTCCACCTCTGTGCTCTTGGTGTCTGCCCCTCTGTCTGCCCTGGGTCTCTGGGTCTGCTCCTGGGGTCTCTCCCTCTCTTGGGGCTCAAGTGTCACTTTTGCTGCCACTTGTCCTTCTGCCCATCCTATAACTCCTGTCCATGTGTGGGTCTCTGGGTCTCTGTGGCTGCCACAGCCTCTCTTGCCCTCCTTCCTGCTCAAGCTGTGTAACTGCCAGTCTCTCCCTCGCTGCAAGAATCCCCTCAGTCCCACCCCCAAGGGCTGCTCACTGTGATAACCCCACATTGCCAGAATCACCATGACTATAATCCTCTGTTACTACCTTTTTAGGAAAGGCCTGTGGTAGGAGGGGTCACAGAAGTGGCCCTCAGGGAGACCTGCCTTTCTCACTTAGCCTGCCCTGTGCTTCTGTTTCAGTGGAAACTGACATTGGACTTCAGCATAGTCCAATTAGAAGAAGACCAGGCCTGGCTGGGCGCGGTGGCTCACGCCTATAATCCCAGCACTTTGGGAGGCCGAGGTGGGCGGATCACGAGGTCGGGAGATCAAGACTGTCCTGGCTAACACGGTGAAACCCCATCTCTACTAAAAATACAAAAAAATCAGCCGGGCATGGTGGCGGGCGCCTGTAGTCCCAGCTACTCGGGAGTCTGAGGCAGGAGAATGGTGTGAACTTGGGAGGCGGAGCTTGCAGTGAGCCGAGATAGCGCCACTGCACTCCAGCCTGGGTGACAGAAAAAAAGAAGAGGGCCAGGCCCAGGAAAGAAAAGAAGGACTACCTTACCTCCATCCCTTCAGCTACCATGTCAGAGTTCCCAAGAGAAGCTCCTGAAGAGGCTCAGCACCCGTGACAGCCAAGAACTGCCCCACCCAGAACAGTGTTCTCCACCCCCTGCTGATGGTGATGCCACCCGAGGGCCTGGTGCCATCTTCCGGTCTCTGTGTTCACCAAACTAGTCCTCTGCCATCCCATCTCCCTCCACTGCTGATGCTTGGGTCTAACAGTATCATCTGTGGGTTAAGAATCCTGAACTAGGGAGTAGGTTGGCAAAGGGACAGCTGACAATAAGTATGGCCAGAGTCAAGTGGGGTGGGGTGGAGGACAGTCCCCAGGCAAGATAGGGGCCGGAGGGGTGCTGAAGTGAGGGCACGAGGGAGCTTTGGGAGGGAGGCCTGGGTTCTGCCTTCTAGCAGAGGAAGCAGCCAAACAGCAGAAGGAACTTTCAGGCCAGAGGCCGGACCAAGTGACCTCACCCAAACACTGTGGTCTGCTGCTATTGCAACCTGGCGAGTCTCCCAGCTCTCCTGGGTCCCCAAGTAGGGGAGCTTTTTATAGTTCACTCCCCAACTTAGGTTTGAATAATTAAACAAGACGGACAGAAATAGCAGCCGGACAGTGAAGGCAGGTTATTTTGGGGTTTTCTGGAACACAGTGCTCCTGGGTGTCACCCCACCCCTGCAGGGGGGCGGAGCTAACATCAAGGCTGATGGGAGATTCCTGTGGGGGAAACCCACCCACACCCCCAGGGTTCCTTGTGTTGAGGAGGTTGCTCTCAGCCAGAGGAGGGTCTCACCACTTCTTCCTCCTCCTCAAGGAAAGAGAGGGCTCTCACTGCCTTCTGATCATAGCTATTCCCCTGGCAGGAAGTCCCTCCTGTTGTCTGTCAGGCCTTCTACTTCAGAGATGGTGACAGATATTGAAAATCAGATCGATAAGCAGCTGCAAGACAGGCTGAACAAGGACAAGGTGGCTACTGCTCCTCTGGCCAAGGAACTGGAACCAGGTGATAGGAGGTCTTGTCCCCCCCTCCACTATAATCACTGGGGAGCTGTGGAGGGAATGAAGGTGGGGGTGGGGAGTGGGAACCAGAGCTAGGGACAGGAGAGGAACTGGCTGGGGGTCAGGAGTAAGATGAGGCTCCAGAGAAGAAAAGCTCAAACGTGGGTTAGTGTTTGGATGAAAAACCCCTTTTCCAGCTCTCTTTTAGTGTCCTCTGTCCTTGACAGAAGCCCAGCCTGGGTTTCTTGGGACAGGGTTTCAGTAGCTAAACTGGGGATGAGGAGAGGTCAGAAGCCCCCTTCCCCACCCAGGTCTTCATCGCAGACCAATCCTTTGTGGCTTGTTTGCATAATACAGTACTTTTGGTTCAACTGTAGAGATTAACCTCAACTGTACCTTGAGCTTCTACCACAGAGCCTTAAAACCTGGGGCACAGAAGGGGCACAACAAGTGGTAAGGGGGTATTTATAATGTTTTCTTCCTTTGGATAACAACTTCAGATTTGAGTTTGGAGGTCAAATTTCAGGGAATACTGAAATTGTTCACGTATTCATTTAATTTTTTAAATTTTTATTTAAAAGATGATGTCTCGCTGTGGCCGGATGCAGCGGCTCATGCCTGTAATCCCAGTACTTTGGGAGGCTGAGGTGGGTGGATCACAAGGTCAGGAGTTCAAGACCAGTCTGGCCCATATGGTGAAACCCCATCTCAACTAAAAAGATGAAAATTAGCCAGGCGTGGTGGCACTCACCTGTAGTCCCAGCTACTCAGGAGGCTGAGGCAGGAGAATCACTTGAACCCGGGAGGGGAGACGGAGGTAGCAGTGAGCCGAAATTGTGCCACTGTACTCCAGCCATCTAGCCAGGGCAACAGAGTGAGACTCCATCTGAAAAAAAAAAAAAAAAAAGAGATGTTTATTCATTCTAAAAACTTTTTTTTCCTCCTTAAGACAGAGTCTCGCTCTGTCGCCAGGCTAGAGTCCTGTGGCACGATCTCTGCTCACTGCAACCTCTGCTTCCCCGGTTCAAGCGATTCCCCTGCCTCAGCCTCCCGAGTAGCTGGGACTACAGGCATGTGCCACCACACCTGGCTAATTTTTTTGTATTTTAGTAGAGATGGGGTTTTACCATGTTGGCCAGGATGGTCTTGATCTCCTGACCTCGTGATCTGCCCACCTCAGCCTCCCAAAGTTCTAGAATTACTGGTGTGAGCCAACACACCCGGCCTTTTTTTTTTTTTTTTTAAATAGAGACAACGTCTCACTATGTTGACCAAGCTGGTCTTGAACACCTGGCCCCAAACTCCTGACCTCAAGTGATCCTCCCATCTTGGCTTCCCAAAGTGTTGGGATTACAAATGTGAGCCACTGCGCCTGGCCGAAAACATTTTTAAAGCACCAATTATAAGACTTTATCCCCCAGCTTGATGCTGGGGAATAAATCAGGATGGCAAAGTCCTTGTTCTCAAGAAGCTCACACTTTAGTGGGAGAGAGGGCCATGTTAAAACCTACCCCCCACAAGTATTGAATGCTTACTATGCAACAGGTACCATACTAGAACTTCACAGAAATGGATGCATTTAATTCAAACAGCAAGTCTAGCTCTAAGTAGCATTAACCCCATAGGACAGTTATTACTACTAAGATGAAGAGACTTGTCTAAGGTCACTCCACTAGTAAACAGTATTAATGAAATTGTAACCCAAGTTTATATTATTCCTAGTTCTGTGCTCTTAACCACTGCTCTCATGGTCTCTAATGCATGGAAGGAAGCGACAGGTTTATTAATTGCTGTGAGCATTCAAAAGACAGTGCAATTGTCTTTAGCTGGGCGTGTTTGTGCTATGCATGCTGGGTGGAGCAATCAAGGAAAGCCACCTAAAGGAAGTGTTTTTGCACTGGACTCAATGGATCAGTTCATTCATTCTACAAATACTGTGCATCCATGGATTCAACCAACCTTGGATGGTGAATACTCAGAAAAAAAATTGCATCTGTACTGAACATGAACAGACTTTTTTTTCTTGTCATTATTCCTTAAACAATACCGTATAACAACTATTTTCATAGCATTTACATTGTATTAGATACTAAGTTATCTAGAGATGATTTAAAGTGTATCGGAGGTGGTGCATAGGTCACATGCAAATGTTACATTATATCACAGATTCAGCAGATTTTGCTATGGGAAGTGTCCTGGAACCAGTACCCCATCAGGTAAGGAGGAAGGACTGGACTTAAATTGAGTCCCTACTACATGCTGCTTTCTAGATGCTGGCGACACACAAGTGAAAGAAGTCCTTGTGCTTATGGACATGCAGGGCAAGGATAAGGGAAAGGCTAAAATTATAATTGGGCGAGTCTCAAATGCCAAGCCTCCACTTTCACAGTGGTTCTGCCTTTCTGCTCCTGGGTTTCTCTCCCATGAGCAAATACACCCTCCTACTCTGGGAAGTCCTTCTTAACGTCTACCCTGCATTTCTTTTTTCTTGTTTTTGAGACGGAGTCTCGCTCTGTCGCCCAGGCTGGAGTGCAGTGGCGCGATCTTGGCTCACTGCAACCTCCGCCTTCCGGGTTCAAGTGATCCTTCTGCCTCATCCTCCCGAGTATCTAGGACTACACGCGCGCGCCACCACGCCAGGCTAATTTTTGTATTTGCAGTAGAGATGGGGTTTCACCATATTGGCCAGGCTGGTCTCGAACTCCTGACCTCGTGATCCGCCCACCTCGGCCTCCCAAAGTGCTGGGATTGCAGGCGTGAGCCACCGCGCCCGGCTCTACCCTGCATTTCCTTCTGCTCCAAGACATTTCCCCACATCCCATTTCGTTCCTCCCAGGCCAAGTCTCATAGCCAAAACCTGGCAGGCCGCGAGCGTCTGGCCCTTTAAGTCTACCTTCTTCCCCCCACGTGCCGTCTGGTTGGGCTGGCGACGCTGACGCACGCGTGACGTCAATGGCAGCTGGTGGAGTCTGGGCACGAGGAGCGAAGTTGGGATGGGGGTGGGGGGCGAGAGAGAAGGCGGTTAATTTGCATTTAAAGGGGCCACTCCCTGGTTAGCGATCAGGGCTCTAAAGAAATGTGTATTCGACAAACTTTCTGTCCTGGGTTATGGGGCAAGAAAAAGCCGTGGTACAGCTGAAATAGGCGGCGACTGGAGTTTGCGCTGACAATTATGTCCTTCCGCGGAAAGGGGGAAATAGTCCGTCGGTGCCCTGGCTGGGAGCACGTGACCGGGAGGGGGCGGATGTGGGGGGGGCAAGAGAGAAGGAGGGAGGAGCTGGGGAGACGACTGTCAGGCTGTGTTTCAGCTGCCCCCACCCCCACATCCTGCCCACTCTCCTGCAGCTGCCACCACATCCTGCCCAGCCGGGGGCAGGGAGCTTCTGTGGGGTTGATGCACTGACCGAGGACCTGGCTTTGGCACCCTCTCCCTGCCCGCTTCAGCTCCAGGGTGGGCCGTCTGCCCTTTGCCCCAAGCACCCTGACCCTGAGCTTGGGGCACAACTCTGCCAGTACAGCCTGACACCTCTCTGCCTGACTGCCCTTTCCCCCCAACTCTGGCCTAAACTTAAGTGGGACTTGTGCGGGGCGGTGGGACAGGCCAGACCACAGCCCCATCCTCAGGCTAGCACAGTTGTCAATGGACAAATGAGGTGTTCAATAAACGGTTTTATAATCTGAACTCAGATACATAGCTGCACACACATACGCACACACATATACAGATTCATGTTAACACATTTGCTGAGTGCATTCTATGCCAGGTCCTGCAAGGCCCTGAAGACTCAAAGTCGAGTTAGATTGCTGCCCTTAAGGGGCCCAGGATCTGGTGAGGAGTGTGTACAGAGGAGGCAGATATACAGAGCAGGGTGCACTATACAAGCAGGTGCAGAATAATACCCAAGTCCACACAGAGCATGTATACACAGAACTGCTGTACACCTGCTGATGGCCTTTCCTCTCACAAGACAAGGTGGCAGATGTAGGGACTGCTGGGATCACTTGAAAACTGGGGGAAAAATGATCAGCTCAATGGAAGGGATGAGGGATGGACATAGGGGACTGGAGATTGTCCAGATGGCTGCAGGGAAGGTGAGAGGGGGCCAACCAAGGTGCCAGACAGATTAGAGGCTGGACCAGCAGTAATGGCTTCCCAGGGCTACTGGATAGGCAGGCAGAGAAACGGCCCTTGGGGCACGAGGATGAGGAAGACTTTTACAAATTTAAGTTGGATTAGGGATGCTTGGGAAGGGGTGAACAAAAAGAGTTGTCTATATCCCTCTGTCATATAAACTTACGAAGATGATATGGTGGAGAGGAGTTTACACACACTTTTAAAAGACTTCAGTGAGCATGTAAGTGTTTGATTCCTAAAGGATTTTATAGCAGCTTTGGCCTGTTAGGTAACTTTTCTCTAGGAAAAATGGATGGGTAGCCAGAGTGGGAGGAGGAAAAATGAGACCTAGGCATCTGAACTCGCTCAGGTATTTCCTACCTAGGGGATTCTGGAATGGGAAATCCAGGGGCCAGAAGAAAAAGATTTAGTGAGACACTTTGAGGAAGTCCTTATTTCAATCTAACTTCCAGCAACATTACTCCCAAACCCTTTCTTACCCCTCCATGGGAATTAAGGCCCTATGTTTGTTACTTTTGCTCACTCATTTAGTTTTCTCTATATTCTAAATTATATCCCAGTTGTAGTGTCTGCCTTTCCTACTCTGTTCTCTAGGGAATTTTGTCAGCATCTTGGGGGTCCAGCACACTGCATCTCACCCACTGAGCTCTTCCCTCCTTTCCCTTTTCCCTCCTGCTCCTGGCCCTTTAAAACCCTCCCCAGGTGACTCACCTTCCTTCCTCATTCCTTTGTTAAGGACCCAACATTCCAAGACTGGGAGGATCAATCAGCCAATCATAGCCCTGCCAAGCCTACCTCAGGCTTGAGATTGGCTGGAGCTGTGGTTGGCGGGAGGCTCACCACACTGATATAAAGGATGTTGGGGAGGGGGTTTCTGGGAATCGGCCCTGGGAAAGAATTTGTTCTGGGGTTGGTTAGTTTTTGGAGAGACTCCTTCAAGTACAGCTGGAGCCAGAGGGTTCTTCGGCTTGGAGAGCCTGGAAACTGAAGGCGGCTGAGAATCCAGCTCTCTTGGTCTCCTGGGGGCTTGGCTGACCCCTGCCCACTTTCTTTTCTTTTCTTTTTTTTTTTTTCTGTGATCTGGGACCCAGAGGTCTGAAGGCTGAATTCCCAGGCCTGATCCTAAGAAGTCTTTTCCAGCAGCCTTGGATCTCTTCAGTCTCAACATTCTGCTTTCCCGACGTCGGAAACAGCCGGAAAATAAACACCCTGATGACTAAACGGTTTCTCCAGCTAGAGCCTAGGGAAGCACTAAAAATAGAGGCCACAAGTGAGGGGAGGTTCCCCACTTGAGGGGGGTTGGCACTTTCCCATCCTGCTACTGCCATAGCCTCAAGCCTGGCACAAGGCTCTGTTCTTCTCTGTCCTTGGGGGAAGAGGCAGATGGGCTCCCCCTGCCTACCCTGAAGTCTTTTGGGCAAACTAGCCCTGCCTGGCAGGAGTAACTCACATCTTCTGGTGTTGGGGGTCCAGCCTCCCAGACCCAATGAGGAACTGAGAAGCTATATTTGGGGACACGGTGGGACACTGTTTCCTGAAACGGGGGTCAGGTAGAAGGGTTGGAAACTGAGGCCAAGGAAATAGGAGCTTGCTGGCTTCCTGTCTTAGGACACACAAGATAAGTCTCCAACCTATTTGCAGAGCAAGTCCACTGAACTCACCTCCTTTGAGGCTTGCATGGGCCAATGGAGGCCTAGAGGGTTCTTTGCAGACCAGCCCTTGGCCCAACGGTCTGGTTTGGGTTATTATACAGTATAAGACACTGTACTAAGCAATCTGCTTAGAAGAACTAATTTAATCTTCACACTAAATTTCTGAGTTAGCTACTATTACCATCATCTCTTGTCTACCCATGAGGACCATGAGGTAGGGGGAAGTTAAATAATGTGCCTGTGTTCACAGTTAATGAATGATGGAGTGAGGATCTGAACCACAGCAGCCTGACTGCAAAGTGGACATTTCTAACCACCATGACATGTTGCCTCTCTCTATATATTGGAGTCTTTGTCCGGTAAATCAGATCCAGCCAGATAGAAATCAGGGTGTGTGTCTGGGCGCGGTGGCTCACGCCTGTAATCCTAGCACTTTGGGAGGCCGAGGCAGGCGGATTGCCTGAGCTCAGGAGTTCGAGACTAGCCTGGGCAACACGGTGAAATTCCATCTCCACTAAAATACAAAAAATTAGCCGGGAGTGGCGGCATGCGCCTGTCGTCCCAGCTACTCGGGAGGCGGGAGGCGGGAGGCGAGGCAGGAGAATCGCTTGAACCTGGGTGGCGGAAGTTGCAGTGAGCCAAGATCGCGCCACTGCACTCCAGCCTGGGCGACAGAACAAGACTCCGTCTCAAAAAAAAAAAAAAAAAAAAATTCGGGGTGTGTGAAGAACTGAGTGCTCTTCTGTTCTGCAAGGTTCTTTGAGATCTAAGCCAGATGCCATCATTTCCTTACGCTCCTGGGACAAAGCAGCAGGACTTGGAAGTAACAGGGATACTGAAGAGGACGGGTCAGTTGTCCAGTAGGCATGGCACCCACACTCCTGTTGTAGGGCACGTAAAGATTCACCACACCCTGGAGCAACCAGGAATTTGAAAATAAAAAAAAATTAAAGAGCTACTACTGCTTCTTTAATAAAATATCTCTGGGTGTTTACTGTGCGGCGGGAGGTGGGGAGGAATTAGGGTCCCGCCCCTTTAAATTGCCCCCTCGGCAGTGAGTGCTGTGGGGCCCAGCAAGCACTGGAGATTAGGTCACCCAAGAACTATGAGCTGTCGCTTTAAATTGCTGGGCGTCTGCCGAGCCGGGACCTGGGACAGGAGGGGGCCTGTCACAGGTAGAGGGAGCAACTGAGCTCCCTAGGTAACCCCCCACCCCCAAGAATGTCGCCCTTAAGTGGGGCTTTGTCACACACCAAGTGGGGGAGATGGGAGCTTTTCACCACTTCCAGTCTCCCCTTAATTTATCTACTTAGACTCCCACCTCCCAACTCTCCTGGGGCCCGGGGCCGGGAGGAGGTCCCGAGGTGGCGCGTGTTGAGAGTGTGCGTGCAGCTCGCACGGCCTCCCCGGAAAGGACCTCCTAGAGCACGCGGTAGCAGCAGCGCCAAGCGAGCGGGCGGGCGGCCGGCGTGCTCCGAGGGGCACCGTGGGAGCGGACCGATCCCTTTAAAGGCCTCTGGGTCTCGCCTTCCTACTTTGCCTCGCTTGGTCCCTTCCTCCCTCCCTCCCGGCAAGCGGAGGGATCCGCCGCTCCCGGCGCCACAGCCTAGCTTGAGAGGGCGGTAGGGCGGGGGCCGACCCGACTCGGCCCGGCCCGGCCAACCCTGGGGAAGCGAGGGGCGGGGCCGCGTCCTCGGGACCGCCCCAGCCCCGGCTCCGCCCCGCAACCCCCACACTTGCCTCCCATTGGCCCCCACACCTGTCCGTCACCCCGTTCTCCCCACCCCTCAAGCTAGGCTGAGCTGTGCCTACGTCGGCCTCGACTCCCGGGGGCTGGAGGAGTTACCTTTGGAGCCCGAAAGGAGGAAGGAAGCAAAATATCAACAACAGCCGAGGCAGCTCGGGCGCTCGGCCCCGGTTCCCCGCTTGCCCGCCGCCCGCCTGCCGGCCCCCGCGCCCACGACGGGGGCCCAGGCCCCACGGCGCCGCCCAGGGCCCGCGCGGACGCCGGCCTCATTTATTATTCCCCCCGCCCGGAGCTGCGGCTTCCTGGTGTTGAAGATCCCCTGGACCAGGGGCGAGGGCTACCCGCTCTTTGCCGTGACAACACCGTTCCCCCAGCCGGGCTGGTGAGTAAAGAAAAATAATGCGCCTGCCACTTTAAGAGGCCCCCTCCCCCACCCGGTCCAGGGGTTGGGGTGGAGGGTGGTCTAGACCGTCCCCCTGAGGGGTGGGATGGGGCAGCCCCCGGGCCGGGAGGAACTCGCGAAGCGGGCCGTGTTTTCGTGTGGCGTTGGCGGGGATTACCTAGGGGACTGTTTGTGTCAGGGAGTCTGCCGTGGGGGACAAGTGGAGTGGGCTGCAATTCCCTTGGGTGTTGGGAGTACGGGGTGGGGACGGGCGGATTGGGGGTGCGCCCGCTTGTTCGCGTAGGGGGTTTACGACGGCCTCCGAGCGGTCTGGGACGGGGCGCCATCCTCCAAGGGGGTCTCCGGTGACAGCCGGGAGCGACTGACATTTTAACAGCCGGCCCTCCCTCCCTCTCCCTCCTCTCGCCGCCTGTTCCCTCCTCCTTGGCCCGAAATGGTGCAGAAGGGGGCCTGGGAGGGCGGCGGGAGGGTGGAGGCGGGGGGAGCCGCAGCTGTTTGGGAAGCGGGGGAGGGAGGGGGGATGTTGTTCAGATGACACCGGGGTGGTGGGTTGGGGTGTGTGAGTGTGTGTGTCTCCGGGGCCCGTGTTTGCCGGGTGCCTGTGGAGTTGGGACGCGGAGTCGCCACGAGGTGGGCACGCAGGACCCTTCCTTGGGACCTCCTAGCCCCGCTTCCGAGACCCCTGATGTGGTTTGTCAGCAACCCCAGCTGGAGAACTCCCTGGCCAGAAGTTTGCAGCTGTTCAACATCTGGGCAAGAGTTCTCTAGTCCCTCTCTCCACCTATGGCAGGCGGAGCTGGGCTGCGAGTGGGGGTTTAGGGAGTTTGGGGGGGCTTTTGGGAGGGTGGGCCAACGAGACCAAAATGCATTTAGTCCCCTACTCCAATGCCAGCCTCCCTCCTACCAGGTTTGGGTCTTAGGGGGATAGGGGAAAGGGGCCCCCTCCCCCTAGTGAATCACGCTGCCCTCTCAGCAGCTTTCTGAGGGCTCCCCCTGAAAGGAAGGCACTCTAGGAGCCACCGACTGGGTTATCCCAGGTTTGCCCCTCTGAGTGGGAGCCTCCCTCTGCCTCCCCTTACTTGGTGCACTATTGATGGGTTGGGGGAGGGTGTCGCGGGCTTGGGGAGATCCTGTGTCCCTCTTTGCTGTGCCCAACCCCCATTCGAGTTTTCCTCGGAGTCCTGGTTTCTTTGCTTTGGGGTGGGGGTGGCCCTTATCCACTCCTCCTCCTATCCCTGCAGTGGGTCTCCGCAGCAATTCAGGGTCCAGCCTAGACTATGGGAAGTTTGCCGTCTGGGGCGGTGACCTTGGGCTGCTCTGGCCTGGAGATAGGAGGGAGAGTGCAGGTCAGCCTGAGATTGGGTGTTTTGGCGTTTGGGAGCTGTCCACCTCCCACTCCTCTCCCAACCCCAACAGGAAGGTCTCAGTAGCTGAGGAGAGCACTGAAAAGGCACATGTCAGTGTTCACAGATGTCCACCGCTTGTGGCCACGGGGTCACACCCGCCCCAGGACTTAGTCTGGCTCTCCCAGCTCCCACGGCCCTGCCTGGGAATGAATTTCCTTCCTGTGGTTTCCCAGTGTGTTGGGCAGGAGATGGGGGTGGGGTAGGACTATTGTGGGAGTGGCTGAGGACCTATTTATACGGGGTGATTGGGGGACACTGGAGCTTATATGGAACTTCTTCCCCACTTGCCCCAGCATAGGCATTTGGGCCCTTGGGTCTCAGTGGTTATATTCTCTTTGTTGTAACTCCCCTGCCCCCGCCAACACACCCTGTATGTTTGCATATGTGTGTATATGTATGTGTGCGCAGTACATTTGTAAAGGGAGGGGTCTCTAGTCTCTCTGGAGGGAAGGGGAAAGGGAGGAGCTTTTACTCACTCCTGTAGGGACCAAAAAGGTTGAGTTTTTCACATGAGATCACACAACAAATCTGTGTAAGAGCTTTCGTCTTTCCACTCGTTTAGGCACAACTTCATAGTAGGGAGGGATTCTAGGAAGGGAGACATACAGTCCGTGTTCATGGAAGCCCCAGTCCAAGGGGAGAAGCAGGACCCAGAGAGCGTCATGATCCTTATGTTGGGGGATGGGTGTGGGGAATTGGCTAGAGCTTCTGTCTGCTGTACTCAATGCCTGAGAGAGTGGTGGAGGACTTGGAGGGGTGGCAGGTGCTGTCCGTGTCCACTCCACTCTGCACTTGGTGCCCCTGGGCTGGAGGGCCTGGGCATCCTGGCTCTGCCCCCTTGGCTCCTGGTTCTCCTCATAGGCTGGGAGATATGATAGTCTTTCTGGCTGCTGTTATATAATCTCTCTGTAGCAGGGTTTTTTTTTTTTTTTTTTTCAATCTTTCCTGGGAGATGTGATGGGGAAGAGAAGGCAGAGGGAGACTCTTCAGGTTGGGGGGCGCTAAAGGAGCAGTAGTAAGGAAGGTTGTGGTGGGAGGTACCTTGGCCCCTGAGGAGGCCTTGGGGATAGGCCCTCATTGATTGTGGCCCAGCCCGTCCGACCCTTCTCCTCTACTGTGCCCTCAAAGGGTCCCTCTGCTGTGGTCGTCCCTTGCTCTTATACCCCCAGAGAGGCCTGGACCTCTGCCCATTTTGTCAACCTTCTCTTCCTGGCCAGCTGGGCCCCCTGCTCTCCCTGATTGGCACTGGATCCAGAATCTCAGTGCTTTTGCTGGCCTGGTGTGGGCCCTTGGTTGCACACTTTGCCACACACCTGAGTACCTCTGTGGGGACAAGGGAAGTCCAGGATCTGATGGGTGGGCCCAACATTTCCCTAGTTGTATTTGAGCCAGGCCCCCTGTTTCTTTGCCCCTCTAGTCCAGAGGGTGGTGGCCTTACTGGAAGAGAGGAGTTGAGGGCCTTGACTTAATACAGGCCTTGACCTCTTGGACACAGATCGTCGTTGGTGTTCATCAGGTTCTGTAAGTGAGGATGTATGAGGTATGAGGATCCGATGTGAGCTTGGAACCTGTCATCAAGGGTCGGGTTCTCAGTCTCCTGGCACTGTGGTGGTGGGATTCTCCCCATCCCGCGGGACCATGGCTGGGACTCTCGAGACTCTCTGAGGCCAGCTGGTTTAAGGCAACTATCTCTCTTTTATAGGGAAGGAGGAAATGGTGGCAGGCCCGCACAACCTCAGCATCACTGTAATCGCTGGTGGCTTTTATGAGCCAGTCATGGGGCCGGAGTCCGGCCAACTGTCTGTCCTTCTGTCCCAGTTTGGTGACTTACTCATGGAGGGAGGGGCGGTTAGGTACTAGAAGCTGTGTTCTAGAAGCTGGACGGCTGACTGTATTGTGGTTGATGTCACTCGTCTATCCATGATCACATGGATATATCACTTATAATCTCTCTGTAGCAGGATGGAGGTAGGATGGAGCTTAGACTTCAAGAAGAACTTCCCAGTGGGGAAGCTGGGGAGAAAGAGATGGCTCTAATTTGGCATAGGAAAGGAGGGGAACTCAAAGCGCTTTCTTTTCCAGTGGCTCTCCCGAAAGGCCTTGACCTTTGGCCTGGCGGGGTCGGTGCTGTTTGGATCTTGGAATATTTATTTTCTTTTTCCTCTCCCTGCTTGTGGCTGAAAGTATTCTGAGGCATTTGTCCTGGAGCTGTGGGAGAACTAGCCATTAGGCCCCTTTCTCCTAGTAGTGGGAACTAGATAGGGGTCTCATGTAGACAGGCATGCCCAATGCGGTCCACAGCATTTAGTGGTACACATGCAGGAAGGTGTGCAACGCATACACACTGGTATATAGACACCCACAGAGCAGCTGCTGCACTGCGGGAGGTGGGGGGTAGTGAATGGCAAAGATGATTAAAGGATTGGAGAGTTGGGATGGGTTTGAGGGGACCGGAGGCAAGAAGGCGAAGGGCATAGCAAGAACTTTGAAGAGAGAAGGGCTGACTGGAGCAGGAGGGATTAAGGTTAGACCACAGATGGGCAGGCAGAGCCCTGTCTGCAAAATAAAGAGCATGGCTTGTGAGTCAAGGAGCCTTGGCTGACTTCCATCCCTGCCCCTTACCCCTCCCTCACATGCTCCTCTCTGTGGTCCTGGCACAGCCTGCCTCTGCCCCTCACACTGACCGTGTGTCCCCGGGTCACTCCTCTTGGGCCCCAGCTTTCCAGATGTACAGAGTTTCGCCTTTCGGTGATTAACACCTGGGTGTTTTGGTGGTTTGTCGCTGGTCTCTGTTGCCCTCCCCACTCACCTTGATGAACAAGGCCACTGTGAGGCATCAAGGCTACATCAAAGCCCTCAGGCATTTGGGGGTAGGTCCTTGGCCTAGGTGATCCCCAAGGCCCTCTTCATCTGACATTTTCCTTTTCCTGTGGCTGAGGCTACAAGCCTCTTTTTTCTGAGAGCCAAGTCATGCTTCTGGTTAGTCCTGGCTGGTGTGGAGACAGGGGAATGCATTCATTGATTCTGCACAGGACCCTGGTAACCAAGGGGGTGGGAGGCTCTTGTGCCTGTCTTACGTCTCTTCTTTCTGCTGTAGGCTGGGAGGGGAGGGACATGTCCAAAGCTCTGGCCTGTCACTTGCCACACCCAGGCGGGACCATATTTACTCATTTAAACTTACCCTCCCAGGAGGCTCTGGGCTCTAGGCCTGGTCACTGACCTTGGCTTGTTGCCTCTGGCTAGGTGCTCTGGCCACTCTCCTAGGAGCTGGGCAGACCAGGAAACCATACAGAGGGAGGTTTTTTTTTTTTTTTTTTTTTTTTTTGTCCCCTGGTCAAAGGAGCTTTACCCTCAGCATTACCCCACTTGCCCAACTTTCCAGTATACTTTGAAGACCAAAAACCAAAACTTTTAAATTTTTTTTTGAGGCAAGATCTTGCTCTGTTGTCCAGGCTGGAGTGCAGTGGTGCCATCATGGCTCACTGCAGCCTCCCATTCAAGCGATCCTCCCACCTCAGCCTTCTGGGTAGCTGGGACTCCAGGTGTGAGCCATCGTGCCCCGCCCAAAAACCAAAACTTTTGAGATCCCAGTGGAGAGAGGTGACAGGTTCCCAAAGGGGAGGGAGGAAACTTCCATTTCTTGTGTTCGTGTGTGCCAAGCTTTGTACTGAGCATGGGAACATAAGAAGACTGTTTCTCTCTAAAACTGTTATTTTGGATTGGAAAACAGAGTCTCAGAGATTTAAGTGACTTATTTAAGCTTTCCTAGTTATTAGGTGTAAAGGGCTTTTGTCTGAGATTAAAGGAGAGATCCTGCCCTGCAGGACAGGGCAATGGAAAGGAGGCCTGAGAGGAGGAGGAGGAGAAATTGAAGGGAAGAGAAAACCAGGATTCCTCAGTAGAGGGCAGAGAACCGGCCTTTGGTGGCAAGGTGAGGGAGGTATTGCTTTGACTTGAGTGTCATGGAGAAAGCCCCCAAAGCAAGGGTTTGAGGGCAAGATCAAATGACACTCCAAGACCCCTCCTGCTATCCCTGTGAGCTGCCGCATGGGACTAATGAGAAGACATTGGAGTGGGAAGGCTTGAACCACAAGAGGCTGGGCTTGTTTCAAGGCAGACACAAGGCCAGTGTGAGCCTCCCAGGCCCAGACCTGGGGAGTTGGCCCTGGAAGGAATGTGCTAGAACTTCCAGATGAGGGAGACTCGCTCCCACTCCCCTCCAGGTTGTGAGCAGAAGCCCTGTGCCCAACAGTCAGTCTGCCTCTGCCCCTTATTTCTGGTGACCTTGAGCAACTCCCTGCCCATCTCTGTGTGAGTTTCCATACCTGCGAAAGGGAAGTGTTGCTACCTGCCTCACATGGGAAGGGAAGGGAAGGAGGTTCCGCCAGAAAAAGTGTGATGGTTACATCTTTTCTCTCAGATCTTGAGCCTTAGGCTGGCCCAGGACTTGCCTGAAACAGGGATGGGGGCAAGCAATGCCTTTGGTGTCCAGGGTAGGGACTGAGGAGGCCTTGAGGGTTCCTCCTGGCCTAGGGCTCTGTTTGGCCCTGGGATGGTTTGGGAAGCTGAGCCCAGCCCTCCCCTCCCCATCCAGCCATCTCCTTGTCTGAGAACCCGCCTCCTCCACACTTAGCCCCACGAGTCTTGCCAGATCCCTCTGGCTGCTTGCTTGCTTACCCCTCATGATTCTCTCATCCTCAACCCACCAGCAAATACCTAGGGTTGAGGGTTGAGAGAACAAAGAATACGGAGAGAGCCCATCCCTGAGTTTCAAGTAGAAATGCGCGGCAGGAGGCTGGAGTGAGGAGAGGGGGCTTGGTCCCTTTTCCTGGGGTCTTTCCACTCCAGCTGGATCAAGTAATGTGTAGGCAAGGGAATAGAGCAAGGGGTTTGAGGGATGACCTCAAACCTTGAGATTTTCCCTTTAAAGCATGCGTGTATTGTGCATTTGGTGAGAGATGATGGTTGGGGTAGACTAGGAGGATGGGAATGATCTGGAAGTGGATTTTTCAAACCTTCCTGTCACCTCTCTCCTTAACCTATGTGCCCCTTTCCTCCAGCCACCACCACTGCCTCCTCTGTGCTGAGTCTCCTTATGCAGGCCTCTGGGGCCCGTGATGGCTGAGTTGGGGACAGGTGTCCTAGCCCAGCTGCTTCCTCTTGTCTCCCCCACCTGTCAACCTGGGGGTGGGGAGCTAAGGGGGCGGGGAGTTAGGGGAACCACTTAGCCCCTCACCTGTTCTGAGGGGTGGGGCCCTGGTTGTAAACTGTAGCAGGGGAGTCAAGAGTAGACAACAGGCAGGACTTCCCCTCAGAGGAAAGATAACTGCAGATCATAATAATGGCAGGGAAAACTTGATAGACAGAGGTCCTTGCTGGCAAAAATCTGAAGGGTCCCTGCACAGCATCCTCATGAAAGGGTTAGAAGCCAGGTATTGGTAAGGGGCACAGATTTGGGGACATGTATCTTCATAGCCTTGTGCAGGTACTGCTCTCCCTACCCCCTTCCCTCTGGGCCCCCCCTCCATCTGGCTGGGCATCTTAGCCTCACCTGGCACCTTTCCTGAAAGCAGCAAGCTAATCCTGTAAGAGCTGCCTGGCTGGCCGCCTCAGCAGGCCCACGCAGCCACGATGCCCGCCCTCCCTCCGCTGCCAGGGGCTTAGAGGACTGTCCTTCGAGTTAGAAGGAGACCCAGCCATTGCCCTGAACGGCCCCTTTAAATCCTCAGTGGCTTCTCGAGGTCATGATGTCTCTAGGAGGATTTGCTTTCCCTGATTGGATTGGCCTCTTTCGGGTCCCCTGTCATCATCGTAGGTGAACCCTTCATGTTCTCCACCTCCCCTTTCCTCATAATTAGTGCTGTCCAGTCTGAGGTCCCAGACCTTGGACTCTCTCCCCTCTCTCTTTGCTCTCATGTCCCAGCAATGAGGGCTCAGACCCCTTCATCTGCTTCAGCCAGAGCAGCCCTGTCTCAGTTCTGTGGGTGAGAAGAAAGGATCTTGCTGCTTTAAAAAAGGGGACAAACACAGCCCAGGAAGAGAATGCCCTTCTGAGACTGTCTGCTGCCTGCCTCTCTCCATTTTTCTCTCTTCAGCCTGCCCTTCCTTTGGCCAGGGGCCCACACTCCTCATTACCCCATGCCCTTATTTCCATGGAAAGTCCCTCCCCTGATCTAACCATTAGCCCACCCGCTGCAATGGCAGGCAGCCCAGACCCAGCACTGGTGGCATTATGCTCATTCCAACGGCTCTCAAGCAGATCCGCCCCCAAGGCCCCAGCTGCCACTTTCACTTCTGTCTCCTGAGACCCCAGAGGGAAGTTGGGTTGGGGAGGTGGAAGGTGACACACTAACCGTCCCAACGGCCCCCACCTCTCCTCAGTCAGGGCTTCTGATGGCTAAGGGCCCCTGTCCATTGCTCTTGTCTAGATGACCAAAGTGGGTTAAGTAATAGTGGAAGGATTGGCTGCGGTGGGAGGGACGGCACTTAGATAGCAGGAAGGACTTCCTAGGATTGGAGACCACTGCTGGGCTTCATTGTTTCAGAGGATATGGAAGCGGTGTAGATACTCTGGACAAATGTAGGTCAGACTTAAAGGTAGGTAGGAGATTGGTTGTCTGCAGCTCCCATTGGTTGGCATACAATGCTGGGGCCTCCATGCCCTCCCACGTGTCACCAGCCTCACATGCTTGGTTGGAGGGCTTCTGACAAAGCAAGTTTGAGCCCCAGAGACTACTTTGAGTCCAAGGACTCAGCCCTGAGAAGTTTTTTCTGTAGTCTTATATCTATCCTACCTGCTGTCCTGGGCCATTTCCTCCCACCCTGCACTGTGGGTGGGTTTTGGAAATGGAGATAGAAATGGAAGTAAAGGACAGCTCACCTCCATCCTGCTGCTGCTGCCCCAACCTTGGCACTAAAGAGGGGAATGGGATTCTTCTCCTGTGACGCCTCAGGGCAGTGACAGAGCCACACTTCACCCTGTGAATCTTACCAAACTCCTGTAGCTGCCATGCTTGCTTATTCCTCGTGATTTCACACCCCTCCCCCATCTCTGCCTAGACAAGAGTAGGGGACCCAGTTGTACTGAGAGCTCTAGACTGTATCACTGTGGGTTACTATAAATCCAATAATGCTTTCTGGAGGGGAAAGATGGGAACAAAGGCCTGAGGTGCCAAGAACTCCACGTGGTGTCCCCAAATGCCTATGGATCCTGGGTGGGGGTGACCCAGGTCCTGGAATGGGAAGTTGAGCCTGAAGGAATAAGGTCAGAGACACTATGCAAATCCTCATGCAAATGAGTGGTAGTGAGTCATTGCAGCTTGGCCTGCTGGGATGGAATCTGAAGACAGCCTTAGGCTTGGGTTCTAGAGCTGGTCCCACCAGGGACCAAACAGTGACCTTGGGCTAGTTGCTGCTCAGTAACCACAAGCAGGTGGTCTGATAGGCATTCCCAGTGTGTGAGGGGATTGGGATGGCTGAGCCTCTGCCACAAGGGCATTGTGTGCCCCACTTGGTACTTGTTCTGGCTGACCAGAGCCTTTGTCAACCCTTGGCCATCTGTTGGAGGGTTACTGTTTAGAAGGCACCTGCCCCTTCACCAGCCCCATCCTGACTCTCTTCTAGCACCCTCATTGCCTTTCCTCCCCAGCAGGAGGATGACAGACCCAGACAGGCCATCTCTTTGGTTCCTCTCCATGAATTACACAATTCTGACCTCCCTTCCCTTTGGGCTTCCCCAGAGAGCACAGGAGCCATGTGTTTGGGCCAGAAGGGCATTTGGGTACCTAGTCCACCCAGCTACCCATAATACGGGCCAGTGGGGTGAAGCCTGTAGAAGGCAGTGACTTACTCAGGATTACACCTTAGACCAGAGCAGGGACTAGAACCCAGGTATCCAGAATCCCAGCTTAGAGACCCCATATTTCCCTAAGCTGTTCATTCTCCTACCTCACCCATCCCTTCTCTACTGGGACTCAATCTCCTGTTGCCCCCAAATACTTCCTGAGATCAGTCTGGGTAGCTCTAGGAGCTTGTTTTGCAGGGTGGGATGGTTACCTAGGAGCCAGTCCAGAGGCCATAAGGGGAAGGTCAGAGCAGGAGTGGGAAGTGCTGGACCCTGGGTGACAGGCTGCTGCCTTGTAGGGAGCCAAACGGCCTCACAGCTGCTACAGGAAGGATGAGAGCTAGACTACAGGAAGGACAAGCTGGGGTGGGGAAGACATGGAGGAGGCTCAGGAGACAGACCCTCACTGGAGAGGCATCTCCTGGGCAGAGAACAGGATGACCCCATCCCAGGAGACTTGCCAGGGAGAAGAGGGCGGGAAGCCTAGGGTGGGGCTCAGGAGAGTTGTCCAGCGGAAGCTAGGGGGAGGGCTCAGCCCTGCTGTCCATACCGGGTGCTCCCCTTGGCAAGTCAGGTCCTGTCCCTTAAGCTGAGACTGCAGGGCCTGCCCCCCACTTGAGTTCCTAGGGTGCCTGGGGCCTGAGACCACCCCTGCCCCAGGCCCAGCTTTCCTGGACTGCCTGCCCCCACAGCCCGACAGCCCGCCCCCAGGTCCCCTGTCGGTGAGTTAAAATTAGCTCAGTGCCCGGCTAAAAATAGCCCCTGCCCAGCCCTGAGGCTGCTGGACTGGGGGAGGGGAGTCCCCGAGGGAGGGAAAGACGGTGGGAACCAGGGATTTGGGTAGTGAGCCTGCCAGACAGAACTTTGAAGGGTTGAGGCTGGGGCCCTGCTTTGATATGAGACCCTAGAAGCACTTCTGGGGTGAAGAAAAGAGGCTGCTGTGGGAGGGGGCGGGGACAGAGAGGGGGCAGAGAGAATGCAGCATGAGAGGGAGACCCGAGAGGGGCCCAGGAGCAGGGGCGTGGGGAGCAGGCCATGCAGGAGGGGGTGTGAGAATTGGGCTGTGTGTGGGATGGGGAGAGGGACAATGTGAGGCTCCTGCCTTGGCTCAGATTTCAGAGGGGTAATGCCCCCCACTTCCTTTGTGAAGGAAGAGCTCACTATGTGAACCACAGAATGATTCTGGACCATCTTGCCTGGGTGTTTGGGGGCATCACTGGGTTCACCTCGCCACCCTGTCTCCCAGAGCTCCTTAGCCTGTGTCTCTGCACTAGGGAAGAGGTCCCAGGGCTGAAGTTGGGGGAGAGAAATGACTAGGAAGGTTGTGAACCTGGGGGTAGGATGGGTAATAAGGCAGGGCCTGGGGATCGAGCTGGGCAGCTGTGGTCCTTGGTCCTCGGTCCTCACTTCTGCTGCCTCTTAGGGCTGGCCTGCCTGCTCTGGGATACTCCTTCCGGGGCTGGGTCTGGGTCCAGTCCAGGCCCCCGAGGGCCCCCTTGCCTCTCCCTGCCCTTGCCCTGGGTGGGACCTGCCCCTCCCTTGTCTGTCTCTTGGCTGGACTGCAAGTTCTCAGAGGGCAGGGGTGGTGTCCTGTTGAGTTATTCCCCCAGCGCTGGGCCAGGAGTCAGTCCTGGAAGCCGTTGTTGAACCTGTCTCTTGTTCTCTACCTGCTTCTCTCTGAATCTTTGTCTCTGCGGGTCTCCTGCCTCTCCCTCTCCTCTAGCCCTCTCCTTGTCTGTCTCTGCTTCTGCCCCATAATGCCTTCTGGCCTTGCTGCCTCTTTTTCTCTGTTATCTTTCCTGTGTCTGTGTGTCTGTCCCCCCTCTGCCACCCTCTTCTGTGTCTGCCTCACCCACGCCTCCTCCCTCATTAGTGAGCAGGCTGCTTGAGGCCGCCTGACTGTGGGGGTGACAGGTGGATTGGATTGTCACCCCCTCCCCCAGTGCCTGCTGCTTATTTCATGCCCTGCAGCCCAGCCACAGGGAAGGGGCGGGAGGAGGGATGACAGCTGTCTCCAGCGCCTCCTGCCTTACCCTCCAGTCCTCAGCCTCCAGCCCGGAGCAGCCTGGGAGGGAGAGATGAAGGGCCCGCCTAATGAGAGCTCCCTTTCTCACCATGAGGAAGAGCAGGTTGAGGCCCACTGCTCTGTGATGCGAGGCTGCTCACTCAGCCTCTCTGGGCATCTGCTCCCTTTTGACCTGTGCTGGTATGGGAACTCTGGAAGCGATGCCCTGTGGTTTCTTTGAGCCTTGGGACCACTAGGATGGGAACAGATATGGGTGGAACGGTATAGGGGAGAAGGAAAGGTAGGTACTCCCCTGCCAAGAGCAAGAAAGAGAGGATAGAGGCTGGCCATGGGAAAGGAATTCCCCTGCAGCTCCATGGGAAGGACAGCTCTGCTCAGCCCTGCTGCAGCTGCAGGGAGGCTGCCCTGACCTCTCCCCTTCACCGCTCTCCCCACTGGCCCCAGGCCACCTTCACACAGGAACTGAGATAGCATCATTCTGAAACCTGAGAATGGTTTGAATATTGCTCAGGTACCAAGAGGTGTTGCACTGGGGGAGCCAGGGACCTGTTTCTTCTCCCATGCCCCCTGCAAACCAGTCCTCCTTTAGGGTACCTTTTGCACATCATTTGTAGCTCATTTGTATGTAAACACAACCCACAGGTTCTAATTGGGTCTGTACCTGGGCTTGGAAAAATGGCCATCAGTGGGGTCCTTCTGGATTTCCCCTGGTCCTCTCAGCTCTCCTTCTTGTCAAGGGTGTTGTCAGAGGAGCCTCCTGCCCTGCATCCTCCCTGCTGTCCATTTGTGAAGTCTTCTTCTCAGCCACCCTTCTCTATAGTTGGTGAGTCTGTGCCTGCTTCCCTCTCTGGGCATCTGCTCCCTTTTGACCTGTGCTGGTATGGGAGCTCTGGAAGCAGGTGCCCTGTACTTTCTTTGAGCCTTGGGACCACTAGGATGGGAACAGATATGGGTGGACATTGCCAAATGTCCTCCCCATCTTTGCTTCTCACATGTCTACCAGGAAGGCCCTGCCTCTGCCTGTCCCAGCCCCCTGCCACCCACGAGGTTCACCCTGCCCCACCCTTGTCCTGTCCACGGAGTCAGGTGAATCAGAGTCAAGCAGCCAGAGCCTTGAGAGCCTTTGAAGGGGAACTTTTGGTGACATAGATACTGTCAGCCCGAGGAGTCATAGCTGTGGCCTGAGGTCAGGATTCGGCAGGCCCTGGGGCCATCGGAACGGGAAGGCCATCCTGACTAACCCCATCTCTTTGGTAGCCCAAGTCCTCCCAAGCCCTGGGCTCCAGATACCAGGCAGGGTGAAGGAGAGAGGGTTAGAAAAGAAGCAGCCAAGGGCCAGATCATCTGCGAGGGCTTCCTAGAGGAGGAGTAGACCAGACAGGAGAAGAATGGGGCCAGGGGAGGCTGGAAAGGAGACACTCACATCTGGAGAACAGATGCCCAGGCCTCTGGCTCCTGCCAGTTGGTTAGGTAATTAGGCAGAGGGCTAATTAAGGAGGTCCAGGTGTTCATTAAAACCTTCCTAATTGTATAGGAGGGAGGTTTAGCCAGGATAGGCCTCCAAACCTTGGATAGGGTCAGGTTAGGGTATTTTGTGCCTACCTAGGCCCCAGCTGCCCCTTCCTCCAAAATCAGGGTTGAGTTCATGTTGTTGCCCCAGGGCTTTCAAAGACCCTGCAGCAATGTGGAATGGAGAGCAGAAGGAAAAAAGGTCAGTACACACTACGCCTGCTTTGTAGAGAGGTTTGTGGTTAGATGGGAGGAAGGACTGCCTAAGGCAGGGGCATCTCCTCCTCTGGCAGTGTTGGCACAGAGGTGGGAGCAGCAGTGGGGAAAGGGCCCTGGGAAGCATGGAATTATAAAATGTGCTTTGGGCTACCTTGATAGGGAGTGGGGATACATGGGGCCTGGTCTTTTTAACCCTGACTTCTCTCTGTCAGACGATGCTCAGTGAATCTCTGTGGCTTCCCTGCCTTCTCAGCCCTGATCCCTCTCTCGTCCCAGCTCCCCCAGCTTGAGGCGGGGGTGGGGGGGGCGGTGTAGGAGATCAGCCAGGGAGCTGGTTGCCAGGCGACAGTTGCCTAAGCAACCCCATCCTCTCCATCTCCATGTGCTCAGGGCTGCTCCTTAGAAGACTTTAGAGTCTCACCCTCTGCACCAGCCAACCTGAGGGTGGGGAGGGTTGAGGACTAGGATACCAGGCGTGGTTGGAGGGTGGGTGGTGTCCAAATCTTCAGGGGCCGTTGGGAGAGGAAGGGTTCTAGCTCCATAGATGATAGAATGAGAGGAACTGGTACTGCAGCAAGACCATTGGAGGTTAGACTGCAAGAAGGACTTCTCACAGCGCCACAACAATGAAATAGTATTTTCTTCTTTTCAACAGACATTTCCTGACCTCCTTCTTACAGGAGATAGAGTAGTAAAAAAGACAGATGTGATTCCTGCCCTCATGAAACTTTAGCCTCATGGAGGAGCCAGGCGTTAAATAAAAGCACAGAATCATAGTTATTCACAATGGTGGTAAGTGCTAGAAAGATTACAAGAGTGACTTTTCTGAGGGTCATGAAAACAAAGAGAGGTTTATCTTCCAGTTCGGAGGAAGAGGCAGTATTGGTCATAAGCTGACAGAGGTTACATCTCGGCAAGAATTTGGTTATGAACTAAAGGTGCTGAGAGGGAGATGGTAAAGGGGAGAGAGGGAAGGTGGATGCTCTAAATCAGAGGAGGCCGGTAGTTCCTGCATTTACCAGTCTAGATTGAGTTTTCAAGGCTAAGCCAGAGAATCCCATTTAAAAAGCCAACTATTGGTAGCCCCCTCCCCTTGCCCTCTGTGTGCCCTCCCCTACCTTCCCTGCCAAAGCCCACAACACTGTAGCTCTAGAAAGCGTGGTCTTTGGATTGCACCGGGAAGGAGGGAAGCTGAAATCCCCGGGCCGGAGCCTTTGCAATGGGAACTTGGCAGACACTGGGGTCACAGGTGAGGAATGGGGTGTCTGGAGGTGGTTTGGGGCCCAGGTGTCTGCTGGGCCACTCAGGACTGGCTGGGCTGGTGTTGCTCTTGTCCCAGGGTACCAGTAGGAGGCCCAGGGCCCATGGAGCACCTTGAGGACAAGGAGGAGGGGAAGAGGAGGCCGGACAGGTGGCTCACACCTCTAACCCCAGCACTTTGGGAGGCTGAAGCGGGAGGACTGCTTGAGCCCAGGAGTTCAAGACCATCCTGGGCAACATAGGAGGAGACTCTGTCTCTACAAAAGTCAAAAAATTGGCCAGGCGCAGTGGCTTATGCCTGTAATCCCAGCACTTTGGGAGGCTGAGGCGGGCGTATCACGAGGTCAGGAGTTTGAGGCCAGCCTGACCAACATGGTGAAACCCCGTCTCTACTGAAAATACAAAAGTTAGCCAGGTGTGATGGCACGTGCCTGTAATTCCAGCTATGCGGGAGGCTGAGACAGGAGAATCGCTTGAATCAGGGAGGCAGAGGTTGCAGTGAGCCGAGATCATGCCACTGCACTCCAGTGTTGGCGACAGAGTGAGACTCTGTCTCAAAAAAAAAAAAAAAGTCAAAAAATTAGTTGGGCATGGCAGTACACACTCATGGTCCGAGCTACTTGGGAGGTGAGGTAGGAGGATCACTTGAGCCCAGGAGTTTGAACCAGCCTGAGCCACATAGCGACACCCTGTATCTACAAAAAAAAAAATTATTAATAAATTATCTGGGTGTGATGGCACACACCTGTATTCTCATCTACTTGAGAGGCTGAGGCTGGAAGGTTGAAGCTGCAGTGAGCTGTGATTGTACATTCCAGCCTGGACAACAGAGCAAGACCCTATCTTAAAAAACAACCACCACCACCAAAAAAAAAAAAAAAAAGAAGAAGAAAGGTAGGGGATCATTTGAAGAGCAATGCATTTATCTGCATTGTTTTCTGTAGATATCCAGGCAGAGCAGAAGCTCTCCAGCTGGGCTGGGGAGCAGTCTTGGTAATGGGGCCGGTATTCCCAGCTCCTCCCCAGTCATAGATTCCATGTCTTTCCTCTCCCGCTTCCTTCATGAGCAAGAGACCAAGGATGAACTTTAGCATCTACTGTGGTACCTTAGGGGCCATGTTGAGTTGGGCTGGAAAGACTCCAGGGAAACTCAGCAGCCATTGGCAGTGGGAGCTGGGGGGTAGGGGTAGGGGTTGTTCTCTGTCATCAAACACCTCTACCCAGGTAGTGGGCAGTGGGTGCAGAGGATCAGACAGTGGATGGGGGTCTACATCCCTAGACTCTGCAGTAGGGTCTCTGAGCATGGGGCTCTATGGAAGGGGAGCTCTGGAGGGGAGGGTGGGCATTCTCTGGTCCAGGCTTCTCCCAGGACCCAAATAGAGTGGCTTTAGAAAGCCTGGGCCCCAGTTCACTGTCCTCTTCCAACATCTTCCAGAAAGCTCCACTTTTGATGCAAGGACTCCTGGAATCAGAGCTGGAGGGGCCCTGAAGTCATTCCGTGCCTCCATCCCATCCTGGGCCCTTCCAGTCCCCAAGGACTCACCCAGCCTGTGTAGGCACTGCCCACACTGGAGAGAATGCACCTTTTCTGGCCCAGGCTGTGCTGCCATCCTTGAGCCCCCTCCCATCCTATGGTGCCTCCTGGAGTTGTGCAGTGCAGGGGCTGTTTCTCCTCCTGGCTTTAGCATGGAGCTGTTCAACCAGTGGGCTGTGAGAGGGTTACAGGTGTCCTGAGACAGCAAGTTCTCTGCCTGGTGCCTGCATCCGCCTGGCTGCCAGTGGCCTCCCCAGGGTGTATCATTTGGCCCTGTATTTTCTCTGTCTGCTTCAAGATGTGCAAGGTTGGGAAGCACTACTGTTAGACTGAGCTTGGATTCTAGATGTGGCACATACCGCTAGAGCAGGAATCAGCAAACTATGGCCCGTGGACCAAATCTGGCCCATGCCCATTTTTGTAAATGTAGTTGTATTGGATCACAGCCATGCTCATGCTCATTCATTTGTGTGTTGCTGTCTGTTGCTTTCATGGTACAGTGACAGAGTTGAGTAGTTAAAACAGAGATTGTATGGTCTGCAAAGCCTGAAATATTTACTATCTGGCCCCAAAATGTCCATCTCCTGGTCTAGAGGAATGGTTTCATTGTTTTAAGCAGCACAACTCTTTCCTCAAACAAAAATCTTAGGCTGGGCGTGTCCGAAGGTAGCGAGTTAGCTCAATTGATTGTTCACAGTCAGTTACCGATCGAACTCCTTGTTCTACTCTTTCCTCTCTTCTCATTTCTGCACTTGACTAGGCTTATAAAAATAAAAAGAAACCTTAGGCTTAAGCTCACTGAGGAAACAGATTGGTGTGGAGGAACTCTAGTTGAAGGGAGATGTGGGTGCTACAACCCCAGGCCCCACTACAGGACTCCAGGCCCCAGCTCTGGTATGTTCTTGAGCCAGGGGCACCAGAGACATCCCATCCTGGCACCAGGTATACCATGCTTGTTTTTCACTGACTGGGCAGATGTCCTCTCAGCATTGTCTCCAGTCCAAGCTCCAGAATGGGAACCATAGTTCTAGGCCAGAGGAGCAGCTGGAGCCCCCGGGTGTCCATACTACAAGCAGGTTCTAGAGAGAAGAATGGGCCATGGGATATTCTCTGAGACCCGGACCCTTGGAAGCCAGGAGGTCCATTTACTCTGACCTAGAGCCTGAGGACAGCAGTGACCAAGGAGAAAGAGCCTGGGCCTTGGTGTGAGCTCCAGCTTGTGCCTGGCTGTGGCATACCATTGCCTCAGACAGCATTGCCTCATGTTGAGGGTGGAGCTCAGATGCTGCCAGCCTCTCACAGGGGTGCTGCGAGCCTGGCCTGTGTGCCCAGGGAGCAGGGCTGGGGGTTTTGGGGGCTCAGAGTCCTGTCATGACCCTCCCCTTCCAGGAGGCTGTGCAGAAGGTATCCTGCAGACCATGAACTGAGCACTGTTCCCAGACTGTTCATGAGCACAGTGTAAGGGGTGCCAAGATCCACCACCCAGCGAGCCCCTCCCCTCCGTAGCACGACGACCCTCAGAGAAGATGGGGAGGAAAAAGATTCAGATCCAGCGAATCACCGACGAGCGGAACCGACAGGTAGGGAAGTCTTAGAGCCACACAAAGCGGGTGAGGGCAGGGAGCAGGCCTCTGCCTCTACTCCCTCCAGGCATTCCAAGAGGGCTTTGTGGAAGAGGGGAAACTATGAGCTATTACAGAAGGGGAAGGGAGATTGGGAGAAGAGGAACCCCAACCTCTTCGCAGTTCTTGGAGCTCTGTGTCCCAGGATTCCAAGGCTCATCTGCTGCCACAGCTAGATGAGCCCATGTTCCCATCCCAGAGCCATATGCAAGCCTTAGGTCATACCCCCAGGCACTCCCCATTTCCCAACAGGAATCCTCCCCCTCTTCTTCTCCACTGACCTCTTCATAGCCTCCAGCACAGAGGTGTGGAGTTCTGTCCACCTGACTCCTGCCCCTTCAGTGAGTGGACTCTGGGCTGTATCTCAGCCCTACAAGCACTAGCCTGGTCCTTCCCCAAACCAGGGACTCCTGAGACCAGGGGCTGTGTCACACTGAGAATGGGGGCTCCTGAGGGCAGGGGCAATGTCCAGCCATCTGTAGGCTGGGACTCCCAGTCAGTCCTTAACTGAGCCAGATCTGGCCGCCCACCCATCCTTCTCTGCAGGTGACTTTCACCAAGCGGAAGTTTGGCCTGATGAAGAAGGCGTATGAACTGAGCGTGCTATGTGACTGCGAGATCGCACTCATCATCTTCAACCACTCCAACAAGCTGTTCCAGTACGCTAGCACCGACATGGACAAGGTGCTGCTCAAGTACACGGAGTACAATGAGCCACACGAGAGCCGCACCAATGCCGACATCATCGAGGTGGGTCCACACATACAGGCACCAGGACACACCCCCTGCCTGCATCCACATGGACACATGCCCGCGTTGCATGTACACGCAGACCTGCCTTTGCACACACCCTGGTATACATGCCCCTTGTAGCCCCTCACCTGTGTGCACACACATACAAACCCTCCTCCCATCACACAAACCCAGGGCCTGAGGAGGAAGCAAGGGCAGTTCAGGTGAACAGGCCAGTGCCAGGCTGCCGGCCCACACCCACCCTGCCCTCTCCAAGAGTCTATCTTCTGTCGTCCAGCGTGATGTAACATCTCTCTTGCCTTCTTGCATCCTGTCTTTCTCTTTGTCTCTCTTCCCCCACTTCTCCATCTTTTGGTGTGCTTCTGCACCTGCCTCTTCCTTTTTTAAATCTCCCTCTTTGTTTCCATCTCTCCTGCTGTCTCTGTCTGTTTGTGGGCCTGGTGGTTCTATTTTCTGTTTCAAAGAGAGCCAACATTGTGAACTGTTGAAGGACATAGGCTTTGGAATTCAGCTCTGACCTTTATTGGCCACATGGCCTTGGGCAGGTGCTTAGGCTTTCCCGAGCCTTGGTGCCCACCTCCACAAAATGGGGCCAGTACCTGCTTTGAAGGGTGCTGTGTGAATTGAATGTCCCTGCTTCTCACACTGAGGTGCGTGCACCTTGGGGGTACAGAACTTGTGCTGATGAAGAGGGTGCCCGGGAAGCCACAGGCCTACTCAGAGATTTGGAGGAAAGTCCCTTATTTTTATGTTAGAGAAGACAGATTTACTCTAGACTAGAAGGTAAAATTTGCCTTCATTTTAAAGACAAAGCAAGTATCTGTAAAGCTATTTTGAGCATGAAGAGGGCAGCTTTGGAGTCTACTGCAGATCCCCCAGCTGTGCCTCCACTAGAGTGTGGGGTGGTCACAGTAGGGACTCAGTGTTCATCCCCCTTTCCTTTTCCACATCCCATTCCCCGCTCTCTCTGTCTCCATCTCTATTTCTCTGTTCCTCCTCTTCTCCTAAGCAGAGCCGAGGGGCTGGGATGAGCAGACCCCTGCCTACCTCCCCCTGGAGAACTCAGTACCTTCTGGTCAGGGCTTACCACAGAGTGGTCAGGCAGGGACTGGCCCAGGGCACCAGCCCCTTAGCCCATCCCCTGGAAGCCCCCTCCCTGCCTGTCACTTTGGAAGTACATGTCTCCCTGCCAAGGGCACCCCCAGGTTAGGCTCACCTTCCAGCCCTGTTCTCTGTGTTCCGATGGCTCCTACCAAGCCGATCTTCACACGGTGCCCCAGGAGGCACTGTCAGTGGGGAGGGGCAGGTTACATTGAGTCAGGGGCCGGGGAGATTCTGGGAACCCTGAGGAAGGAGGTCCGGGAAGAGGAGGGGTCCCTTAGGGAGGAACTCAGGTGAGGCGGGTGGGAAGGACTCTCACCCAGCTGATGGCAGTGGTGCGGTTACAGACCCTGAGGAAGAAGGGCTTCAACGGCTGCGACAGCCCCGAGCCCGACGGGGAGGACTCGCTGGAACAGAGCCCCCTGCTGGAGGACAAGTACCGGCGCGCCAGCGAGGAGCTCGACGGGCTCTTCCGGCGCTATGGGGTGAGCCCCACTCACTCTGTCTCTGTTGGCCCCCCCTTCCGGCCCCTTCCCCCCAGGCGCTGCACAAGAAGCACAGGGAATGTGAGAGCCCTGAGGTGGACGAGGTGTTTGCCCTGACCCCCCAGACGGAAGAGAAATATAAAAAGATAGACGAGGAGTTTGATAAAATGATGCAGAGTTATAGACTGGCCGTGAGTAGTCGCATGGAGCAGAGCCTCCCTGTGGTGCATGGTGTGGCTTCGCGCCCTGGCTCTCGGCTGCCCTGATGGGTGCTCCGCTCTGAGCCATGCTCGGGTTCTTAGTGATCTCTGAGGAACCTCTGACCTTGGTCATGATAAACCTGCATCCCTTGCTGAGACTCTACTGGGATGGAGCATAAGTTGTAAGTTGGAGAGGCCTGGAGTGTCCCCCTCGCCAGCAAGAAGTGTGTAGATGACATGAGATCCTTAGAGGACAGCAAAGTAGAATGTGCTCTTTGTCCAGATGTTATTCTGGGGGAGAGGCCTGCTTGGGCTTTCTCTGATAGCCCAACCAGAGACACTCAGCCTTGTGTAGGGAAAGCAGAACTGCTGAAGGGGAAGGCAGCGAGGTGGGGGTGAGCTCTCTCTGCAGCAGGCCACTGGGTGGAGACTGCAAGAGAAATGATGTCCCGACTTGTGGCACAAGCCTTTAACAGCCGTGTGTGTGAATCTGGGTCTGTTCTCAGGGCCTCTAACCTACTCCCCGTGTGTCCTGCCTGGCTGAGGACTAACCCACCTCCATTAGGGGGTGTCCCTGGTCCTGTCTGCAGTGAGCAGAGCCCTGTTCTCATTCTCTGGGCCAGAAATGGACCCAGAGCTTCTCCCCAAAGTCCTTCCTTGTTGGGAGTGGCAGGCAGGACTCCACAAGGGCACAGGGCAGGGAGCTTGAACTGCTGGCCCTAGGACGTGTAGCCTGGAAATGAGAAGAACCCTTGCCTGCCCTCCCAGGAAAAGTGGGATCCGTGGAAGGGGTCAACCTGGCCTGATCCTGCCCCTCCATCTTTCTGTCTAGTCAGCTGTCCCGGCCCCCAACTTTGCCATGCCTGTCACGGTGCCCGTGTCCAATCAGAGCTCACTGCAGTTCAGCAATCCCAGCGGCTCCCTGGTCACCCCTTCCCTGGTGACGTCATCCCTCACGGACCCGCGGCTCCTGTCCCCCCAGCAGCCAGCACTACAGAGGAACAGTGTGTCTCCTGGTCTGCCCCAGCGGCCAGCTAGTGCAGGTGAGTGGGCTGGCAGGTGGGTAGGTGAGGTGGAAATGAGATGTGATGGGGACTTTGGGATTCCATTTTCAACGGCCAGTATTTCTCTTCACTACCACAGCATTCTCCCATTTGTGTGACTCCTGAGGGAAGGGAGTATGATTCTTCCTCCTGGGGTCATCTCTTCATGTTCAGTCCCCAAGACTCACTCTTGAAGGGGGAGTGCTGTCAGCTCATCCTGGTTCTGTTTTTCCTCCAGGGGCCATGCTAGGGGGTGACCTGAACAGTGCTAACGGAGCCTGCCCCAGCCCTGTCGGTGAGTGCAGCTATCCTTCTACCTGGAGGTGGGGAGGGGTGCCCACTCAGTGGCCTCAGGGGGTCCAAGGACCAGGACCGGGTCCTAGGACCAGGAAGGACCTAGATGAAAGGAGAGGAAGATCCCAGAGCCAGAACTGGATGAAGATCAGTTAGAGATTTTTAAGCCCCTGGATTTTGTTTTCTGTAGCAGTGATTGGTGTGGATGATCAGCAGAGATGGAGGCTCAGGGAATTCTGGGCAAACTGTGAGAATGGGCCAGCATTTCTAGTTGGAGGGGAAGACCCAAGTTTTTGCAGTTGAGTGTGGTTGGAATCTGGAAGATGAGAATGCCGGGCGTTGCCCAGACAAACAATAGGGACAGACTCACGTAAACACTCACACAGTCTCTCACACACATACGTGCATTCTCCCTCTTACAGAAGTATCCAGATGTTAGATGTGCACTTGTGAGCACACATACATAAGCCACAGAAGAGGCTGGGCGTGGTGGCTCACGCCTGTAATCCCAGCACTTTGGGAGGCTGAGGTGGATGGATCACCTGAGGTCGGGAGTTTGAGACCAGCCTGACCAACATGGAGAAACCCCATCTCTACCAAAAATACAAAATTAGCCGGATGTGGTGGCTCATGCCTGTAGTCCCAGCTACTCGGGAGGCTGAGGCAGGAGAATCGCTTAAACTCAGGAGGTGGAGATTATGGTGAACTGGGATCATGCCATTGAATTCCAGCCTGGGCAACAAGAGCGAAACTCCGTCTCAAAAAAATAAAAAATAAAAAAATAAGCCACAGAAGAAAGGCTGTCGGCTGTCCCCCACCCCTGGCAGCCGACAGCCCCTCCTACCCTGTGCCGTTGTCCGGCTGGGTGACTGTGACTTCGAATGTCATGATTGACGTCACCCTGACATTCCTGCCATTCCCAGAGTGATCCCGGAATTGGGATGGAGGCAGGCACACACTTCCAGAGCAACAGTGTGCTCTTAGGGGACAGAGCAAGGAGGCATTTCTGACTGTGGTCACCCTCACATCCTTGGACCTCAGCATCCCCCAGCTCAGTTTTGGGGCACTATGTAATACCTCCCTGGTGATAATTGTGTCACAGGGTCAGGAAATTAAAGGAGTTGGTGAGTGTCACCCTCTTCAAGGAGAAGGTCAGAGAAATGCTTGTAGACCTCAAGGGAGCAGTGATACATAGAGACCCTTGAGTCCAGCATGTGGAAAGTGGGAGAGAGCACTCACTTGGCCTCCAGCCAGCTTTGTGGCCCTGGGCAAGTCGTTATACTTCTCCCAAGCATGCTCTAGTTTCCTCTTCTGTGAACAGGGCTAATGTCCAGTCTGTCTTGCAGAGTTAATGTGAGGATTAAATAAGATAATACATGTGTGAAAGGCCTGTGTGATTGTAGAATATGGAGCAGATATAAAAGATGGTTATTACATTTGTTATTACCAGGCTAATTATGGTGGTGGCTGTGTTATCTGTCTCCCAGTGCCAATAACACCATCACCAACAGTGAATGGCTTGTTTCTCCCAAGCTGTTGGCAACTTGTCACGTGTTGATCCAAATCACATCATCCACCCCCAGCTCACGGCAAATGGAGCAGTCCGAGTGGTTGTTGGTTTGTCATGGTGACCAGGCTTCTCAGTGAGGCCCAGATTCCAGGCTGCCGCCCCTTCCACATCCTGGTCATGGTGGGTCCTGTCTGGGGGAGACTGTGGGATCTCAAAATGCTGGACTTCCTGCCTGTGGCGACTAAAGAAGAGAGAAGACAGGGAGAGGCTTGGGTACAGAAGAACCTCTTGGCCGTCGCAGAGCCTAGAGGCAATGGTTGCTTTCCAGTTCTTCCCATGGACCTCAGAGTCCCATCACCGAGTCCCATCACATGTAGCTTGGAGTTAGGGAAATGAACCTAAAGATTCAGGAGTAAGGGGTACTTGCCTCCCATTATTCCCAAGACATGAAGTGTTTAGGGAATATCAGATAGCTCAGCCCCTACTCAAAGCCTGAGTGTGGCTTTGAGAGGTTCCAGGTGACAGGAGTATTGGTGTGGGGAAGTTAACAGGGCTGAAGGGTAGGCCCATGTTTTTCCTTTTACCCTCATGTTGTCACTTCTCCAGGAAATGGCTACGTCAGTGCTCGGGCTTCCCCTGGCCTCCTCCCTGTGGCCAATGGCAACAGCCTAAACAAGGTCATCCCTGCCAAGTCTCCACCCCCACCCACCCACGGCACCCAGCTTGGAGCCCCCAGCCGCAAGCCCGACCTGCGAGTTATCACTTCCCAGGCAGGAAAGGGGTTAATGCATCACTTGGTAAGTGGGTGTCTGCGCCAAGGGTGGGGGCTGGGGAATGGAAGAGTAGGGACAGGGGAAAGAGCAGACCTCTAGCAGGAGAGATGAAGGCTAGCCAGCAGTTAGGACTTCCCGAGAGAGATCATGGAAGCATGACTTTTTATGAGCTTTTTCTTCCCAGAGGGCCTTTTAAGAGGTTGCAACACAAGAAGTACCAGCCTAAGGCACTAAAAAGGGACAGGAGGTGAGAGAGAAGGTTCTGTGATGGGGAGGATCATAGAAAGGATTTGCCACTACAGCAGAAGGGATGGGGGATTAGATTGTGAGCATTTCCTAAATGGTAGAGATTGGGATGGAGCGTCTCTGGAAATCAGTCAGGACAGTGACTCTGCCTTTGTAGGCTGGGTAGAGCCATCCTACTCTTATGCAGAGAAGTGACTCTTAACGGCTGTGGGGACAGAGGTGTGGGGGAGGGCAGTGGCCAGAGACTGAACATGCCCTTGGTTTTATTTCTGCTCTCAGACTGAGGACCATTTAGATCTGGTAAGTGAGGCTGTGAGCTGTTTGCTGTGGCTTTGAATTCTGGGTATTGCTCTACGGTCCCTCAGCATGAAGTACGTGTGCATCCTTGGCCTCTCGCCTGTGCGCAGACTGTTGCTGCTTCTTCGCTTAGTTGCCAGGAGCTGTGCTTAGGTGCCAAGTGGGATTCAGAGGTGAATGGGGCGGGGGTGAGAGGTCAGGTGCGTGTGTGTGTGTGCCTGTGTGTACATGAATATCTGCATGTGGTGTTACATTCATTCAGACATGCCTTTCTCTGTATGTGTGTGTGCGAGGGGGAGTGGGCCAGCCCAGGACTCAGAGGCCCCACCCTGATGCCTGTACTAGGCCCTGGACTAGGGGACTGGATCCCACTAGTCCTCTGACTCCACTCAGGCCCATACTGCATTCTTGGGATCCAGGACAGGATCCTTCTTAGGAGGGAGGTCAGCTGGAAGGAGAAGTCAGTGTTTCAGAGGAAGCCAAGGCCCAGGACCAGGCTGGACTTGTCCTTCTTGGTGGGGGCTTCCCACCTCCCCTGTCTCCCTGTGCTTCCTCCTGCACTTAGCCCATGGCACGGGCACTCAGAGGCATGCACAGCTGCTCATTTTCCTCCTCTCTCTCACACACTTACATACTCACCCCCAGCCAGGAGTGGGGCGGGGGCTCCTCCCTCCCCATCTCCCTGACGGGAGGCCAGAGAGGCTGGAAAAGGCAGGCAGGCTTTGGCGGCCAACACGGCGGCAGTTTCGGCCCCAGCGTGGAGTTGGAATAAACAAGTGACTCAGCGGCAGATGGAGCTGACAGCCCCACACACGTGTGTGCATACGCGCAGGCACACGCCACGCCAGGCCCCACATTCCCCTCGCAGATGCCAGCACGCCTCTGCCGGGGCGTGTGCTGCAGTGTGATGGATGGAGAGTGGGCTCCAGAGGGACAGGGCATGGACGATGTCTCCCTTCCCTCACTCTGCACTGGGAGGCTGGGCAAGTGTCAGTGCTGGGGCCACAGGGCCAGCACACGTGCCTTTATCTTTGCACGTGTGTTAGTGTCAGTGAATCTCTGTGTGCATGTTTCCCTCCATGGATCTGAGTGTCTCTGTGAATGCACCAGCGTGTCTTTGTGTGTCTGTGGGGGACTCCGTGCTAAGACACCCCACCTTGGCTTTGGGATTCAGGGACCCCACCTTGGCCTCGGGATGGAGGGCCAGCATGAAGCTGCCCACCTATCAGCCACCTCCTGACAGACAGTTTTCTCCTACAGAACAATGCCCAGCGCCTTGGGGTCTCCCAGTCTACCCATTCGCTCACCACCCCAGTGGTTTCTGTGGCAACGCCGAGTTTACTCAGCCAGGGCCTCCCCTTCTCTTCCATGCCCACTGCCTACAACACAGGTGAGTGTTCATGTGACATGTGCATGTGTGTGCCTGGGCTTGGGGCAGGCAGTGGCCAGACAGAAATGCTAGCTATCCCCTGGACAGGCCCCATCTGAGGAGGGCCATTGATTTGGGGGAGCCTGCACCTAATTATGGTTAACAGATTTAGCAAATAAAAGCAAAGAATGCTTTTAAATTCAAATTTCAGATAAAATAAGTAGTTTTTTAGTACAAGTATGTCCCAAAAACATTCTTCTGCTAATGTATGTCCCAAAGACATATTTTATTTTTGGGTTTTTGGTTCTTTTTTTTTTTCTTTTTTGGAACAGGGTTTCACTCGGTCACCCAGACTGGAGTGCAGTGGTGCCATCTTAGCTCACTACAGCCTTGAACTCCTGGGCTCAAGTGATCCTCCTGCCTCAGCCTCCTGAGTACCTGGGACTACAGGCACATGCCCCCATGCCTGGCTCTTTTTAAATTTTTTTTGTACAGACAGGGTCTCTCTGTTGCCCAGGCTAGTCTCAAATTCCTGGTCTCAAGCAGTCTTCCTGCCTCAGTCTCCCAAAGTGCTGTGTTACCGACTGTGCCCAGCACCAAAGACATACTTATGCTAACAAATTATGCATTGTTTCATCTGAGAGTCAAATTTAGGCCTTTTTTTTTTTTTTTTTTTTTTTTAAGGCAGTCTCTGTCACCCAGGTTGGAGTGCAGTGCTGTGACCTTGGCTCACTGCAACCTCTACCTCCTGGGTTGAAGTGATTCTCATGCCTCAGCCTCTTGAGTAGCTGGGATTACAGGAACGCGCCACCATGCCCAGCTAATTTTTATATTTTTAGTAGAGACAGGGTTTTGCCATGTTGCCTGGGCTGGTCTCAAACTCCTGAGTTCAAGTGATCCACCAAAGTGCTGGGATTATAGGCATGAGCCACCGTGCCTGGCCAGCATTGTTTATTTTTTAAATAGTACTTAATGGAGGAGGGAGCCTCTGTCCTCAGGAAGCCTGCAGCCTGAGGAGGAGACAGGACAGAGGCAGGTCTGCAGATGATTCAGGCTGACCAATCTCTAGGCTCCAGGTATGGGGAGTGGTGAGGGGGACATGGTCAGTTCAGAAAAGCTTCCTGGAAGAGAATGAAGGAATGAGGGAGAAAAGATCAAGGAGGCTGAGGAGGCCAGAGAGAAAACACAGTCAGGGTCAGTTTGCCAGCTTCCTGGGAAAGCCAAATGGGGGCTCCAGGGCAAGGCGGAGGGGGAAGAAAAGCGTCTCTCTAATTTTGGCATGGTTGTGGAATGATGATGGGGGAGGGAAGGAGGAAGAGGGAGGAAGGTTGGAGAAGGGGATCTGAAGGTAAAGAGTCACTTAAGGACATGAGAAAGGTCTCTGGATAGAAGAATTCAGGTAGGACGCCCAGTGCCCAGGCCGTCCTGAGTCCCTAGGGCCATCCTGGCCTGTGTCACCCACTCACACCTGCACCGGAACAGTCTGTGATACTCTCGGCCATCCTTGCCTGTACTCTTAAGCCGCTGTGTCAGGAAGGACTTGGCAGTAAGGAAATGCCTTGTCCCCTGGTTTCAGAGCATTCATGTGGCTGGGGAACCTGGGCTCTTTCCAGCTAGAGACCTCTGCCTTCCTCAGGTTCTCACATGTGAATGGTTATGTCAGGCCAGTTCCTATGATGAGTTTAGTCTGGACCAAAAGACCCATAAACCTCTCCCCCTTCCCCAAGCCTCCCAGAGCTGCACCATGCTAGGTACCAGACACCAGTGCAAATACCCACAAAATCCCACCTCCTCCCCACGTGTAAAAATCCAGAACCCAGGCCGGGTGTGGTGGCTAACACCTGTAATCCCAGCACTTTGGGAGGCTGAGGGGGGCGGATCATGAGGTCGAGAGATGGAGACCATCCTGGCCACATGGTGAAACCCTGTCTCCACTAAAAATACAAAAATAAGCTGGGTGTAGTGGCATGTACCTATAGTCCCAGCTACTCTGGAGGCTGAGGCAGGAGAATCACTTGAATCTGAGAGGCAGAGGTTGCCATGAACCAAGATCGCACCACTGCACTTCAGCCTGGTGACAGAGCGAGACTCCCCCTCCAAAAAAAAAAGGAAAAGTTCAAACATAAAAAGACCGGGCACAGTGACTCATGCCTGTAATCTCAGCACTTTGGGAGGCCGAGGTGGGCAGATCGTGAGGTCAGGAGATCGAGACCATCCTGGCTAACACAGTGAAACCCTGTCTTTACTAAAAATACAAAAAATTAAGCCGGGTATAGTGGAATGTGCCTGTAATCCTAGCTACTTAGGAGGCTAAGGCAGGAGAATCACTTGAACTTGGGAAGCGGAGGTTGCGGTGAGCCGAGATCACGCCACTGCACTCCAGCCTGGGCAACAGAGTGAGACTCCGTCTCAAAAAAAAAAAAAAAAATAGCTGGGTGTAGTGGAATGTGCCTATAGTCCCAGCTACTCGGGAGGCTGAGGCAGGAGAATTGCTTGAACCTGGGAGGCAGAGGTTGCAGTGAGCCGAGGTCACACCACTGCACTCCAGCCTGGGTGACAGAGTGAGACTCTTGTCTCAAAAAAAGAAAAAAAAAGAAAAATCCAGAACCCAGCCCTCTGTATAGGAAAGCCCCTCGTGGCAGGTAAGAGAGCTGGAGGGACTGCCTCATGTTGAGGGACCAGACTCTGGCTTGTATGTCTGTGTATAGTTACTACCCAGGTGTCTGTGAGCCCCTTCTCCCTTGCATGTGCACCCATGTGTGTGCCAGCCCCAGGCTACTATGGTGTGGCAACTTCAGAGATGGCTGCTTCAGAAGACACACCCTGTGGGCCCGTCTCCCCATCTGTAAGAGGAGTGGGTAGACAGGAGGTCTATGAGGCTTTTCCAGCCCTGCCACTGGGCCTCTGGGGCCCAACCAAAAAAACCAGCCCTGAAGGTGGGGTGGCCTAGGGACAGTGACAGTTGGCAGAGGGCACCTCAGATCACTTTTTAGACCACTTTTCTGGAGCTGTTTATCAGGGACTCTGTGAGGGTGGTTTTCTGTTTTTCTGCCATCTTCTTGGGCCCACAGTCTTTGTGAAGCTGGAGGAAAGTTAGTTGGTGTCAGCCAACCTGGGACAGGCACTCAGGAAGGCTAGACTTAAAGATTCTCATCTGTCACTCTGGTATGAAAGCAGTTTCTGCCCCTGGGCCACCCTTGGAGCCCTGCTGGGAAGTGTGTGAGATTTCTCATCTTCTCTCAGAGACCACAGGCTCCCTTTCCTCTTGTTACAGGAGCAGCTAAGCAGATCTCAGTTTAAACAGCAGGTGTTTTCAGGTGACCCTAGGTATATAAACAAAACCCCAGTGAACACATTGCTGTTTAGTTATTCACTGTTTACAGTCCTTGGCTGCAGTTCAAGTTCCGGCTGGGGGTAATCGGGCTATGGTAATGCCTCATGTGAGGGCCTGGCCCTTTGTTGACACTGGCTGCAGAGGCCTGGCTGTGGTGGCTCTGGGAGCAGACCAGTAGGCTGCCAGGTGGCCTTGGGCCATGCTCCTCCTTGGGGAGCCAAGCCTCCCAGTAGATAGGGCTGGAATCTGGTGGGACAGTGCAGGGCTGGGAGCTAGTCTCCACCATTCACTCACTGAGGGGCCTTGGGCTGCACTGTTCTGGGCTTGGCTTCCTAGTTTGTAAAACAAGTGTTAGAAATAATTGATTCTGGCTGGGCGCGGTGGCTCACGCCTGTAATCCAAGCACTTTGGGAGGCCAAGGTGGACAGATCACGAGGTCAGGAGTTCAAGACCAGCCTGACCAACATGGTGAAACCCCGTCTCTACTAAAAATACAAAAATTAGCCGGGCGTGGCGGTGTGCGCCTGTAATGCCAGCTATTTGGGAGGCTGAGGTAGGAGAATCGCTTGACCTCGGGAGGCGGAGGTTGCAGTGAGCCGAGATTATGCCAGTGCACTCCAGCCTGTGTGACAGAGCGAGACTCTGTCTCCAAAAAAAAAAAGAAATAGTTGATTCTAGGGCCTGTTTCTGCCCTTGCTCTGCTTTTTAAATAAGCATTTCAAAACTCCTGGCCAACGTCAGGAAACTACAGCCAAGCACAGATCCCCCTCTAGAGTGAGATTGAAAGGTAATAGAGTCCTGGAGTCCTGTCTTATCTCTGCCACTGGCTGGCTCCATGACCTGGAGCCTGTTCCTCAAACTTGAGGCTGCAGTTGCCTCATTTGTAAAGTAATAATAGGTAAATCTTTTGATTATTTTCTATGAACCAGACACCGTTCTACATGCTTTTTGTGTACCAACTTGCTCAATCCTCACAACAGCTGTGTGATGTAGGTAGGATTATTACCTCCAGTTTATAGTCAGAGTAAGTAACTTACCCAAGGTCACATGGCCTAAGTGGAGGTAGCCTGGAAGTTTGACCTCATAGCTCATGCCTTTAACCTTATTGCTATATTGCAGAGATAATACTATCTTCCCTGCATAAAAACAGAGGGCTGGAGCAAATGACTCGCTGAGTAATGGCATAGTGGTGGAGTATTAGGATGATTGAGGGGTGCGTTCCCCATCACAGCCCTCCCACTACCACAGTGCAGCCTCAGGGAGGACATGTTCTTTCTTTCAGAAATTCTTTCTTTCTTTTTTTTTTTTTTTTTTGAAACAGAGTCTCACTCTGTTGCCCAGGCTGGAGTGCAGTGGTGGTGCGATCTTCACTCATTGCAGCCTCCACCTCCCAGGTTCAGGCAATTCTCCTGCCTCAGCCTCCCGAGTAGCTGGGATTACAGGTGCACGCCACCGCCTGGCTAATTTTTTGTATTTTAATAGAGATGGGGTTTCACCATGTTGGCCAGGCTGGTCTTGAAAATGTCCACGGAGGACATTTTCTAAACTCTCCCAAACAGAATACAGCATGAAACAACAGTGCTGTGTAAATTATGAAACATTCCGTGATTCTATGTATTCTGTGACAGTGCAAACATCAGTTTCTTCTTTAAGGTAGACGTTTTATGACGTAGTAAACACCCCCTCATGGGGATATCTGCTGGAACCTTGACCAGCTGTGCTCCCAGCATGGTGCCCTTGCAGCCCCTCTGCCCCATGGGCATGAGGCCTCAGGGGCTAACTTGTGTCCTCTATGTTTACATGTGTGTGTGGGCACAGCAGCTCAAACCCTGCTGCTATAAATTTTAGGTATTGACAGTTGAGGAGGCTTGGGGGCTGTGCCGGAGGTGGAATAGTAGTTGCAGGGATTTGCCTCTGAAGCCCTATTCACCAAGCTTTTACCAGGGCTCCCCACTACCTTAGAAAGGCAATTGGAGCTTTGGGCAGTGGGATATCATAGTCAATGAGGCTTATTCAAGGTGTTATAGTTGCTAATTGAAAACTTTACCAGTACCCACCAAGATGACTTGAAATATAATTGGCATTGGCAGTTTTTGACAGTCTCTACAGAGACTGAACCAAAAAAATTAAAAAAGGCAGTTGGAGACTTGCCAGGTGAAAAAAGACGACAGTTAGACATAGACCTTCTCTACTTACGTTTTTCCATCCTCTTATTTTTTAAATTGTTTTTTTTTTTATTTTCATTTTTTTTTTTTTTTTTTTTTTGAGACGGAGTCTCGCTCTGTCACCCAGGCTGGAGTGCAGTGGCTGGATCTCAGCTCACTGCAAGCTCCGCCTCCCGGATTTACGCCATTCTCCTGCCTCAGCCTCCCGAGTAGCTGGGACTACAGGCGCCCGCCACCTCACCCGGCTAGTTTTTTGTATTTTTAGTAGAGACGGAGTTTCACCATGTTAGCCAGGATGGTCTCAATCTCCTGACCTCGTGATCCGCCCGTCTCGGCCTCCCAAAGTGCTGGGATTACAGGCTTGAGCCACCGCGCCCGGCCTTAAATTGTTGTTATGAAAGTGATACCTACACATGATTTTTGTTTGTTTGTTTGTTTGAAACAGGGTCCCACAGGCTAGAGTGCAGTGGCATGATCATAGCTTACTGCAGCCTCAGCCTCCCAAGTTCAAGCAAGTCTTCTGCCTCAGCCCCCTGAATAGCCGGGACTACAGTGCATGCCACCACACCTAGCTACTTTTTAAGTTATTTGTAGAGGTGGAGTCTCTTTATGTTGCCCAGACTGGTCTCAAACTCTGGGCTCAAGTGGTCCTTCTGCCTTGACCGCTCAAAGTGCTGGGATTACAGACATGAGCCACTCGCCCAGCTGACTTTTTTTTTTTTTTTTAAGTTCAACACTATTTTTAAAAACCACCTTGGCCGGGCACGGTGGCTCACGCCTGTAATCCCAGCACTTTGGGAGGCCGAGGCGGGCAGATCACGAGGTCAGGAGATTGAGACCGTCCTGGCTAACACGGTGAAATCCTGTCTCTACTAAAAATACAAAAAATTAGCCAGGCGTGGTGGCGGGCGCCTGTAGTCCCAGCTACTCAGGAGGCTGAGGCAGGAGAATGGCGTAAACCCGGGAGGCGGAGCTTGCAGTGAGCGGAGATGGTGCCACTGCACTCCAGCCTGGGGGACAGAACAAGACTCTGTCTCAAAAAAAAAAAAAAAAAAACCAAAAAAACCACCTTGGTCAGACGCGGTGGCTCATGCCTGTAATCCCAGCACTTTGGGAGGCTGAGGTAGGTGGATCACTTGAGGTCAGGAATTTGAGACAAGCCTGGCCAGCATAGCGAAACCCCATCTCTACTAAAAATACAAAAATTAGCTGGGTGTGGTGGCATGTGCCTGAAATCCCAGCCATTTAGGAGGCTGAGGCAGGAGATTTGCTTGAACCTGGGAGCCAGAGGTTGTAGTGAGCCAAGATTGCACTGCTGCACTCCAGCCTGGGCAACAGAGTGAGACTCCATCTCAAAAAAACAAAACAAAAAACACATTTTTTTCATCCTGTTAAAACACAGCACCTCATGGTTATTATGACTTAGGTTTCTTTAACTCTGAGTACCATCTTCACTGAATTTTTGTGGTCTTCTTGAATTCTTTACATCTGTCATTACACACTCCCTGTCCCCTTATCCCCACCGTCTTCCTGGAGGCAGCTCCCTCATAGGAGCCTTTGTGCTCTCCCCAACTCCAGGTTCATCCTCACTTTTCCTCCATGCAGATTACCAGTTGACCAGTGCAGAGCTCTCCTCCTTACCAGCCTTCAGTTCGCCTGGGGGGCTGTCGCTAGGCAACGTCACCGCCTGGCAACAGCCACAGCAGCCCCAGCAGCCGCAGCAGCCACAGCCTCCACAGCAGCAGCCACCGCAGCCACAGCAGCCACAGCCACAGCAGCCTCAGCAGCCGCAACAGCCACCTCAGCAACAGTCTCACCTGGTCCCTGTATCTCTCAGCAACCTCATGTGAGTCCTAGGGAGACTCCATGTGAGTGTGTGGGAAGGGAGAATTGAGGAGTGGGAAGAGGAGGGGCCTCTTGGGAGCTGGGTTGCCTGCAGGGTTCTGGTGGACATCCTGTGAGGCTGTGCACTGCACAGTCTGTTAGACAACAGTGGCACCCCTGGGGTCTCTTGTATAGACCAAAGAGGCTCACCCTGAACCCCTTCTGAGAGCCAGCCCCAGGGTAGAGGGTGGGAGGTGGGGGGCCCTGGGTTGTAGAAGATGACATGGGATGGAAAGAAAACTAATATTTCTTATTTCCCTTCTCTTCCCTTCATTCGACCCTCTTCTGATCACTTTCCATCCAATTACCTCTCCCCAATACCCCATTCCCCACATTCTCATCCTCTGTTCTGTCTCACTTTCTGTCTGGTGTCCTATCCCTTGTTCTGTCACTCACCCCCTCTGTCTTTATCCCTTGTACCCCATTTCCACTGCCTGCCTCCAGCCCGGGCAGCCCCCTGCCCCACGTGGGTGCTGCCCTCACAGTCACCACCCACCCCCACATCAGCATCAAGTCAGAACCGGTGTCCCCAAGCCGTGAGCGCAGCCCTGCGCCTCCCCCTCCAGCTGTGTTCCCAGCTGCCCGCCCTGAGCCTGGTGATGGTCTCAGCAGCCCAGCCGGGGGATCCTATGAGACGGGGGACCGGGATGACGGACGGGGGGACTTCGGGCCCACACTGGGCCTGCTGCGCCCAGCCCCAGAGCCTGAGGCTGAGGGCTCAGCTGTGAAGAGGATGCGGCTCGATACCTGGGTACTGTAGCATCACCTCTCCTGTCTGCGTGTCTGCTACACCCAGGGACTGCCCCACGTGCCCCCTAACCTGTTTTATTTCCCACCCAAGAGGCCTTGTGGCCGGCTAGCCCTTCCGCCAGCCCTTCTAGGGCAGCACCAACACCCCTTCACCCCTGCCAAAGGCCCATCTTCTCCCTCCCTCCAGCATTAGTCCTTCTGCTCGATGACTTCCTCCCCTCACAGCTGGCCCTGCCACTAGAATCCTGGCCCTATGGGGAGAGGGGAGTGGGGGCTGCATACCCGTAGCCTGGGCCACCCCCTCACACCCCCTTCTCCATCTCCTCTCTTCACAGACATTAAAGTGACGATTCCCACTCCCCTCCTCTCAACCTCCCTGATGAAGAGTTGACAATCTCACCGCCCGCCCTTCCCTGCCCCGGGCTCCTCCCGCTCGACCCCCACTTCCTTTCTTGTGCTCCGTGTCCTGTTGACGGTTACATTTGTGTATAATTATTATATTATTATTATTATTATTATATTTTTTTTAATTTGGATTCTCGCTTTGGAGAGGGGGATGCTCTCATCCCCTCTTTCTGTACCCCCCACCATTTTCACTGGCTGGGGGGCTCTCTTTTTCGCGGGAAGGGGGGACACTTTGCACGTTGTACACATATGCTGCAGGAAGGGGGTGGGGGGCCCAGTAGGCCTTTGGGAAAGGACAGGTGCCGAGCCCTGCATGTGGAGCCCTCCCACCCCACCCCCAGATAGAGGGAAATAACCAAAAAACTACCAAACAACAGAAACCCACACTCTAGACTGAAACCCCAAAGTGGGCTTGATGGGTGGGTTTGTGTTTCAAGGGGAAAGTGAGGCAGAGGTTCTGAAAAGGGTCTCTGTTTTTGGGTTCATGTAGCCATAGGCACATGGAGCAGAAGACCTAAGCCTGGCCCCCAAATGCCCCTGCACACACACATGCCACACCTGTGCTGATTCTTGTGTGTGCTGCACCCCCAAGGTGTGTGGGTGCTGGCTGAGCTTTGGGCTGGGACGGCAGCCTGGGAATCTGAGGCTAGGGACAGGGGTTTGAGGTGGGGGCCTCTCTGGAAGCACATTTGGAGAGAAAGACAGAGAGCCATGAGGAGAGGGCTGAGGAGGGCAGAAGGGCTAGGCAGGGGGCAAATTGGGCCCCTCCCTTCCCCAGCTTTTCTCTAAGATATACAGTGCAATAGCTCCCCACCCCTCAGTTGACACCAGCCCTGTAAAGCTGGCCACAATGTGCAGGGAGAATGGGGAGAGGGTCTTCAGTGAGGTGGCTGGGGCGAGAGTCGGCCTGGACTTCCCTGGGGTGCTCCAGGCCAGAGCTGTTTCATCGGGGCGAGTGTGGTGAGGGGACGTCCTTGGCCTTGCACACACACTACCTGGGTGAGTGGGCACTGGGATGGTCTGTGGGGTGGGAGGTCCTACGGATGGGTCCGTAGAGGTCCCACCTCTCTCATTCCTCCTTGGCCCCTCTCCCTAGCTTCTCCTGTTAGCTCCTTCTGCTCCTGACCCCGCCTCCTTGCTCTTGGCGCCCCCATTGTCTCTGGCTACCTCCTTGTCCCACCACCTCCAGGCCGCATCCCACCTTCCCTCTTGGCTACTGTAATTGTAAATAGCGACCTTTGGAAAACGTTAGCGGTGTAACAGTCCAGGAAACTGTTTTTTGTTGTTGTTGTTGTATTGATATGAAATGAGATTCTATTTTTGTCAAAGTATATTGTAATAATAATGACTCAAACGGCCCGTACTGTACAGATGAGATTCTTCTGCTGTTGTTCTTGCTCCCCTCCCCTCCTCTGAGTCCGCCCCTCTCTGCTGCCTCCTCAGCGGGGCAGTGGGCAAGGGGCCCAGGGGCAGCCGAAGTACGGGGTCCTGAGACCTCAGGCAGGATCGGAGATCAAACCAGAGTGGGCAGGCTCCCAGCCTGCTCTCTAGGGTCACCCCCCGCCCTAAGGGGCCTGGCCTGGGGTGACGTATGCAGGCAGACTGTCTACCCCACTCCTTCACACAAGCCCAGCTCCTCTGCCCAAGGGGTGCGGTGCTCCCTTGGGGTTTCCTCCCAGTTGGAGAGTAGAGTTAGACAAGGCCCAGTTTTGTGTTAGCCGACCGTCTTTGCCCGCCTCTATGACCCAGCCTCTTGCAGTATTCCCATATTTGATGCAGGGAAGGAACCAGAAGCAGAGGGGCCTCTGTGCAGGTACACACGTGTACCTGAGTGTGTTCATGAGGGCATCTGGTGTTTATGTGTCTGAGTGTAACTTTGTATTTATGTGTGTGTGCGTGTGTGTGTCTGGTTGCACGGGTGTACCTTTGTATTTATGTGTGTGTGTGGTTGCATGGGTGTGCCTCTGTGTGTCTCTGAGCCTGGCTGAGTGTGTATGCAAATCTATGACTGGAGCTCTAGGAGCATCTCTGAGTCTGAGTGTGCCTGGTGTGTGTTTACAAAGGGACAGTTGGCTGCTCCAGCTCCACAGCCCTGGGACCCCAACTCCCATCTTCCCTGCTCATTTCCCTGTGTTCACCCTCAGCTCTGACGCATTGAACTGCAGTTGGGGGGATGGGCAGTTAGCCCTCTGTGCTTCTCCCTGCAGCCCTACCTCTGCCAGGGCCTCTCCCTCCAGGGACCTCTGCTTCCACCCACATTTGTCCACTTAGTTGCCCATGCTTGACACACAGTTCCTGGAGTACCCTCTTTCTCCAACCCCAGACCTGCTTTCAGAGCAAAACTCAAGTCCCTCTTCCTCCGTGAAGCAAGCTTCTCCCTCAGCTGAGCAGTGATCCGTTCTTACTCTTTTTTTTTTTTTTTTGAGACGGAGTCTCGCTCTGTCCCCCAGGCTGGAGTGCAGTGGCGCGATCTCAGCTCACTGCAAGCTCCGCCTCCTGGGTTCACGCTATTCTCCTGCCTCAGCCTCCCGAGTAGCTGGGACTACAGGCGCCCGCCACCACGCCCGGCTAAATTTTTTGTATTTTTAGTAGAGACGGGGTTTCACTGTGTTAGCCAGGATGGTCTCCATCTCCTGACCTCGTGATCTGCCCGCCTCGGCCTCCCAAAGCGCTGGGATTACAGGCTTGAGCCACCGCGCCCGGCCCCATTCTTACTCTTAACCCCAATCCGCTGACTGGGTGGGGGCAGCACGTCCAGCCTTCCCACCTCCCCTGCAGGCTTCTAGAAGAAGTTTCAAAAACTGATGAGCCTCGATCCAGGGCTTGAAAGAAGCCAGGGTGTAATCTTGTTCATGCATGCATCCCCAGAGCCTCGCCCAGTGCCTGGCACATAGTAGGCACTCAATCAATGCTGAATGGGTGAATGGTTGAATGATAGGTGCTGAATAAATGAATGACTGGCCTTCCCTTCTCAGGCTATTCCCACCATTAGTCTGCCCACCTTTCTAGACTAGGCTTGGCCACCATTAAACACGGGGTGGGGGTGAGGGCCCCTGCAGTTCACGGTGCAATATTCACCAGTTTTGCCCTCTGCCTCATAAAGGCAAACCTGGCTTTTGATTACCATGTGTGGATGTTTCTGTGTCCTTTCTTCTCTGTCCCTGGGGACAGGGTGGTCTGTGAATATGTGACATTTCTGCAGTTCAGTATCCGAAGGTTTCTCTTGGGGGTAGGGGCTCCTGGGCGGCCAGATGAATGGGTCCCTGGGAACCCAGACCTCAGATGGGGACTTAATGGCTTCTTCCTCTCAAGCCAAATTCGCCTCCACCCACTCCCTCTGAAGAACTGGGCATTTGCCAAAGTAACCACTGGAGTCATCTAATGGCCCTCCCCTCCCCAGGTTTCCCACAGCTTTCAGGGACAGTGGGCAAGAGGACCCCCCACCACCACCTCAATGGAACACACCATCCTCCCCTCTCAACAGCACGCTCGGTGCAGCGAGACTGACCCCTGACCCCCTCCCAACCCTCCCCACCTTGGACAGGAAGGAAGTAATGCACCTTCTCTTGCTGATTATTTATTTGTTTGGAGAGACAGAAATGTAAAAGTGTATCTAGAAATATCTATATCTCTATATATTTTTAACTGACTCTTTGGAATCCCCTGGGGTGGGGTGAGGGGTAAGTTTAGGCTTCGCGGAGGGGAGGAGACATGGAGCCTGGGAACTCCTTGTTCTCCCCTCTGCTGCCTCTCTCCACCCCTTAAACCGGTTGGTAGAAGGAATGGCATTTGTATGGGGGGAGGGAGGCTGGAATGGAGACTCTGGATTCTCTCCTCTTCCCCATTCAAGTCCCAGAGGGAGGGAGGTGGTGAGGACGAGGAAGGGAGGGGCAGGACGGGCCATGGAGGTGCCCCGCCCCCACACCTGACAATCACCCACACTCCTGGGGCTCTTCCTGGCTCCTGGGGCAGGGCGAGTCCAAGTGTGAGGCTGTTGATTTGTTTTCAATATTTCTTTTCGTGCTGTATGGTGATGCTTTCTTAGTATTCTACACAATAAGAAAAGACAAAAGTCCTCGAGATTCTTATGAGTTTTGTTTGAAAACTCTTTCACTATATTTGTTGTAAAGAGGTTTACTATTAAAAGAAAAAGAATACACGTTTCTGATACTTCGGCGTGGGTTTTGGTTTCTTTGGTGCTGCGAGGATGGGAAGGAAGGACTGGTGTAGCCCCGTCAGGATGAGAGGCAGCGCTTCACCTCAGCAGGGAAGAATGGGGGGCGGCCTGCAGGGTGGGGCACTTCACAGGTCTCAGGTGGGGTTTTCAGGTGAGAATTTCTTCTAAGTGTTCTGTCAGAAGGAGGCAGCCCCAGGCCACACTAAAGAGGAGTTGCCCAGCTAGAAGCCTCTGGAGGGATTCTGGGACACAAAAACAGAAATGCCACCCAAGGTTGGGTTCAAATCAGGATGGTGTTGGGGGTGGGAGTGTGGCACGGTGAGGACCTTTGCCCGCTGAAAGCCTTCCTCAGCAGAGAGTTGCCTGGGCACTGTGTGAGGCACAGACGGATTCCACCCTGGTGCTCCTCACAGCATGCTTCCCTCCAGGAGAGGAAGCTGCTATTGCCCTTTCGAAGTGCTTTAACAGTGCCATGGAGCCTCTCTCTCCCCTCCTCACACACCCCACAGGACTACCCCACCCCACCCCGCCCCACCATGCCCTCCAGCCAGTGTGGCCTGCTCTTAAACGTGCCTCCTTGGCCGGGCACCGTGGCTCACGTCTGTAATGCCAGCACTTTGGGAGGCCTAGGCGGGTGGATCACCTGAGGTCGGGAGTTCGAGACCAGCCTGACCATCATGTAGAAACCCTGTCTCTACTAAAAATACAAAATTAGCCGAGCGTGGTGGCACATACCTATAATCCTAGCTACTAGGGAGGCTGAGGCAGGAGAATCGCTTGAAACTGGGAGGCGGAGGTTGCAGTGAGCTGAGATTGTGCCATTACACTCCAGCCTGGGCAACAACAGTGAAACTCTGTCTCAAAAAAAAAAAAAAAAAAAAAACCCTGCCTCCTCATACCCAGCACAGCTGTGCCCTGGGGCAGATGCAGTGGCTATAGAGGAAAGCAGCTGGAGGAAAGCAGATCCGGCTTGGCTTCCTCCAAACAGGCTGTGGCTGCTTCTCTGTACCTAGCCCAGGTGCTGCGGAGACAAACGTGGAGTGTGAGGGGCCATATACAATGGCAGAGACGGGCCTATGAACACCTAAAATCCATGAGGCATGGTTAAGGCTGTGGGTGCTACACATGCAGGCTGTTGTGGGAGCACACAGGAGTCAGGCTTCGTGCCTTGGCTTTCATCATTTGCAAATTGCAGATGACCATCTCTACTGGTCCTGCTTCCCTCATAAGGTCATTGCAGTCTTCCCCTCACTTCTCCCTCAGTAGGGGCAGAGAGGAACGATGAGCTGAGCAGGAAGGGGTTAAGAGGATACCACCCTCCAGATGAGGCTCCCTGCTGGTTACCTGCTCCCCTGTAGCAGCTTCCAAGATGACCTCCAATGATCCCTGCCTGGTATTCATGCCCTTGTGTGGTCCCCTCCTTCAGCGAATCATGGTTGGTATGTGTGTCCAATTAAAAAAAGACAGAGTGATAGCATGTGACTTCCAAGGCTAAGTCATGGCTTCTACTCCCTCTCCCTCCCCCTCCCCTCTCCCTCCCCCTCCCCCTCCCTCTTCCTCTCTGTCTCCCCATCTCCTCATTTGCCCTGGGGAAAGCCAGATCCCATACTGTGGGACACTTAAGCAGCCCTATGGAAAGGCCCACATGGCAAACAACTGACGTCTCTTGCCAACCACCATCTGAGTGAGGTCATCCTCTCCTCTGTCCTTGTAGTTCCCAAAATTCTGCAGACGTTGGTACAGGTGAGAACTCACTGGTACAATGTACCCTGTAGCTCAGCCACAGCCATGAAGAGAGAACCAGTCTCTCCTGCACATCTGCCATTGGTTCCTCAGACTGGCCTGTGCCTCCTTCCTTATAGGCATCATTCCATGATGTCTTGGGTAGGCGTTAGTATTGCCCACACATATTTCCTGTTCTCTTCCTGGACACACAAAAGGCTGTGCATCCCAGTCCCTGTATAGTCAAGTGGAGTTATTGGACTAGTTCTGGGCAGTAGCCTATAATAGGAAGTAATGTGTGTCCCTTCTGAAATGCAGCTAGTGCCTCATTCTCCAAACACTCTTTCCCTGTTGTGGGAATTGCAGAAGCACGTGTTGAGGAGGAGCGCTAGCAGATCAAAGCAGCCTAGACTGCTAAGCTGCCCTAAGGGTTTTGTCCAGCACGAGTGGACTTTGTGTGAATAGAAAATAATTGTGTTTTGTTAAACTACAGTGATTTTGAGTACTGTGTCTGCCATATAACCTATCCTGACTGATACAGTATCCCTCTCACACTTGGACAACCTTGAAGCCTGATCTACTGTATACTCCTTGTTGGTGTGGCACAAGGATCTCTGAACTTGGCATAGTCCAGAACTAACATTCAACTCCTAGTTCTGCCACTTACCAGCTGTGTGGTCTTGGGTAGTCACATTCTCCTTAAGCCTCTGTTTCTATAAAACAGAGCTAATAGCTGCTTGTTTTCTCTCACCCCCCACCTTCTCCCTCTCCAATTCATCCTCCCCATCTTTGGGTCAGCTCTGATAATCTAACATGTCATGGTTCTCCGCTGCCCACCATCTAAAGTCCTAACTCCTTGGCCTTGCTCCCAAGGCCTTCAAAGAGCCAGCACAACCTCTTTTCCAGGGTTAGTCTGTATGGCTCCCTCTGTATCCCTTGGACTCTAGGCAGACCAGACAGCCCTATCAGTTCCCTTACAGATCCGTTGTGGTATGGCCCACGCCATAATCTGTCTGAAATCCAACAAACATCAAGCACCTATACTTTGTGAAACCTTGTGTTAGGCACTGGGGACATAGGAATGAGATAGCTCCTGCCTCTAGGCAATTCACAGTCTAATGGCCACAAGAGACAAGTGAACCAACAGTTTATACTTGAGTCTGTGTTAAATGTCACATAGAAAGAATGTAAGTGGGCTTTTGGGATCAGAGATGTGGTACACCCAAATCCAAACTAATGAAAATGAGAGGAGGCTTCTTAGAGGAGGTGCTTGAGCTGGATTTTGAAGACATATAGGAGTCGCCTGGGCAAATGAGAGTAAGGAAGACATTCCTTATAGCAGGAATAACACATAAGGTATGGAGAGACTATGGTGGCTTCAGGAAATCAAATACGGCGATGCAGGTCAAAGGAACAGCACATAGAACCGAAGAGGTGGGCAGAGGCCCCATTATAAAGGGCCTTGATTGCCAAGACTTGGACTTTATTTTGCAGAAGATGTTTGGTCATCAAAAGATTTTAAGTAGAGGAGGGATTTGACCAAACTTGCATTTCAGAAAGCTCCTGCCAGTAAAAGTTGCCCTCTGACAGTAATGCTGAAAATCAACTGGAAAGGAATGCCGCATTGGAGGCAAGTGGCCTGTCAGGATCCTCTACAAGTAGAAATAGTGAGAGCCTACACCCAAGGAAGGCGTAGACAGAAGGATGGAGAAAAAATGAGTTTTGTAGATACTGAAGAGAACACTTACTACTGCTACTAGTCAAAGACATGAAAATAGATGAACTTACTTGGTTTGGGTAAGAAGAGGTCTAGCAAAAAACTGCTCTGCCACGCCTATTTCTATCTTTGAAACCCTTCCTATCTTTAAGGTTTTACTCCTACAATTTTCCCATCATGAAACTTTTCCTGATTTCTCTCCCTCCCCTGTCCCGCCTAGCTGGCTGTGGTATCCTCCAATGAAGTGTCTTAGGAATCTGCCCCCCGCCTTTTTTTTTTTTTTTTTTTTTTTGAGACAGAGTCTCTGTCACCCAGGCTGCAGTGCAGTGGCGTGATCTCAGCTCACTGCAAGCTCCGCCTCGCAGGTTCAAGCGATTCCCCTACCTCAGCCTGCCAAGTAGCTGGGACTACAGGCGCCCGCCACCACGCCCGGCTGATTTTTTGTATTTTTAGTAAAGACAGGGTTTCACCGTGTTAGCCAGGATGGTCTCGACGTCTTGACCTCGTGATACGCCCACCTCGGCCTCCCAAAGTGCTGGGATTACAGGCGTGAGCCACTGCGCCCAGCCAGGAATCTGCCCCTTCTTTATAGCACCTACCTCATTTTACCTGGAAATGTAGGTACCAGTTTCTGTTTTTTCTCTACAGCCGTACTGAAGCTCCTTTTAAAAATGTACTGCCGGCCAGGCATGGTGGCTCACACCTGTAATCCCAGCACTTTGGGAGGCCAAGGCAGGTGGATTACCTGAGGTCAGAGTTCAAGACCAGCCTGGCTAACATGGTGAAACCCCATCTCTACTAAATATACAAAAATTAGGCCGGGCGCAGTGGCTCAAGCCTGTAATCCCAGCACTTCAGGAAGCCAAGCTGGGCAGGAGTTTGAGACCAGCCTGACCAACAAGGTGAAACCCCATCTCTATTAAAAATACAAAAAGTTAGCTGGGTGTGGTGGCACCTGTAGTCCCAGCTACTCGGGAGGCTGAGGTAGGGGAATCGCTTGAACCTGGGAGGCAGAGGTTGCAGTGAGCTGAGATCATGCCACTGCACTCCAGCCTGGGCAGCAGAGCAAGACTCCTTCTCAAACAAAAAACCAGGTGTGGTGGTATGCACCTGTAATCCCAGCTACTCGGGAGGCTGAGGCAGGAGAATTGCTCGAACTCGGCAGGTGGAGGGTGCAGTGAGCCGAGATCGTGCCACTGCACACCAGCATGGGTGACAGAGCAAGACTCTGTCTTGGGGGGAAAAGAAAAGAAAAAATGCACTGCCTTGTCCATGTTTGTATCTGGCCCCATGCCTGGCACACAGCATGTGTTCAGTGGGGCTAAAATGAAATAATGCATGTGAAAGTGCACTCTGTAAACTGTGGAGAGTACTACAAACCCTATAGATTTTTTAAAATAATACTCAAGAGCATATAACTTTTTGCAGCTTCTCCTCTACTTTTCAGCTGCAAGATCAGCTCCTGAAGCAGCACAGATCATTAGGGTCCCAGTTTCCTGGACTCAGATATGGGTCCACAGAAGAATTAGCACCCACTAGGCTCCTGTACCCAGAGGCAGGCGGCTCTTGGTAGGCGGGAGGCAAAGGGTGGTATTTGTTCCAGCCAAGAAGGCCAGACTGCCAGACTACTTCTCTGTAGCTCATCTTCTTCTGACTCACACCCCTGAGTCCCATGGGCTGAGTAACTTTTCCAGCCTTGTGATTGTGGAAACTTGTTTCAGAACAGCGGATGTGAAAGGGACACTTGGGCGACCCCACCCCAGGTTCCAGAATGGCTCGATTCTACTGGAGCCAATACCCAGGCTGAAGTGCAGTGGCACGATCTCGGCTCACTGCAACCTCCACCTCCTGAGTTCAAGTGATTCTCCTGCCTCAGCCTCCTGAGTAGCTAGGCTTACCGGCAGGCGCCACCACACTTGGCTAATTTTTCTGTTTTTAGTAGAGATGGGGTTTCACCATATTGGTCAGGCTGGTCTCGAACTCCTGACCTCGTGATCCGCCCGCCTCAGCCTCCCAAAGTGTTGGGATGACAGGCGTGAGCCACCGCGCCCGGCACTCTTGTTTGCAGTCTTAAATCACTGTGTCACTGCCCAAAGTCCATTCCCCTGCCCTATTTCACAGTTGGTAAACCAGAGGCCCAAGAGGAAAAGGAGGCACTAGGAAGCTCCTATAGCCTCCCGCTCTTCTCCCAGCTAGGTCTAGTTCAGATCAGCCTGGAGGGGGCTCAGGATTTAGTGCTTCCAGTCGGACTGATTTACGTTTGACAATGCTCCCGCCCCCCTCCCCGTCACCCTCTCCACCCTGCCACCTTTGCTTTGTACTTGCTGCCAATTGTTTACAGCTCCAAGGGCTTCGTTCGGGCAGTTTGTTTGGTCTCATAAAGTGCGGTCCCCGCCTTCGCAGGGGAGAGTCACTCCTATTTACTGCGCATCAGCCGCCACGTGCCCCATAAAAGCTGGTGACGACGACGCCGGCCGGAGCTGGGAGGAGAGGGACCCCGCCTACGGGAAGGTCACGAGCCCGCCAGGTCCCGCCCTCACGTGACCTGAGGGGAACGTCCTCGCCTGTGTCACTACCCTCGGCGGAGAGCGAAGGCTGGCGCCGGCCGAGGCATCCAATCCCTGCCCTGCCAGCTATAGCCGGGCGGGGAGGAGGGAGCGGTTCCGGGTTCAGAAAGAGAAAATATCCATCTAAGGCGAAGGGGTAGAAGGGAGGTCGAGGGAAGGCAATAAAGTCACTTGTTTAATCTCCTCTACTCTGTAAACTCCCCGAAGGGAGAAATCACCATATTCCTATGTGTATGGCACACAGGAGACGCTCAGTAAATGGCTGACTGGCAACTGGTCCTCGGACCCCGCTCGGATGCAGCGCCAGTCCCGCCGCCCTACGTAGCAGCCCCTTCACCCCTCTCCCGCGGCGTCCTCCCGGCTGTGACAAGGCAAATGAGGCAATGGTTCGGCCAACCAACGCTTCCAAGCCTGCGGCCCGCGGCCGGGAAGGCGCCTCAATCCGCTTGTCCAACACTGCAGTGGGTGCGGACAAAGACCCCAGTCCACTCTCCGAACCCCTGCCGATGGGCGGGAAGCGGAGCCTCAGCCTCACTCCGCTGGCTCTGCCAGTGACAGACGGAATCATCAGCCAACTGCACCCGAGCAGGACGCATGCGCACCCAGAAGATGTAGCCCTAGATGGGGAAAAACCGAGCTGAGAGAGCCAATTTTGGCTGGGTCTCTCAAGGTCTTCCCGGAGAGGGTGCGCATGCGTAAATCTAGCACCTCCTCTAAATCTGAAGCCCTGCTCAGTTCGAGGGGGGACAGCGCCCTCTGTCCTCCTGGCCGTTTTCCTGAACTCCTAACCTCAGTCAACACCGCCTTGGGACCTGGCGCTGCCTGGGAGATCCAGAAGAAAGGAAGCATCTTGGCCCCTACCTCGGGGGCGACACGACCGTCCCCAAACACAGCGAGTCACTGGCCTGGGTCTTTGTGCAGTGACCCCTCTAGGAGCCGGGGACCAAGGATGGCACGAACATTGATTTGAGGAGGATGCTTCGCAGTTTACGAAGCGTGTTATATCCATTGTCTCAGAAGTTCCTCACAAAAAAAAAAAAAAAAAAAAAAGGTTGTCAAGAAGCTGATGCTCAGGAAGGTGAAGGGGACGAGTCCAAGGACACTGCCTGTCAAGATGAAATCCTGGAACCCAGGCGACCCAACTCCCCATTCAATGCTCTTTGTTTTTATTTTGTTTTTTGAGACAGGGTCTTGCTCTATCGCCCAGGCTGGAGTGCAGTGGCGTGATCTCGACTCACTACAACCCCCACCTCCCGGGTTCAAGCGATTCTCCTGCCTCAGCCTCTCGAGTAGCTGGGACTACGGCGCCCGCCGCCACGCCCGGCTAAGTTTTTGTATTTTTAGTAGAGACAGGGTGTCACCGTGTTAGCCAGGCTGGTCTGATCTCCTGACCTCAGGTGATCCGCCCGCCTCGGCCTCCCAAAGTGCTGGGATTACAGGCGTGAGCCCTTGCTCCTGGCCCCATTCAGTGCTCTTTTACCGTGATAAGCAGTTTCCTTGCTCTCCAGGAGCTTGTGTTTAGTTGGCCTAACAGCACATAAGATCAAGGAAAAGGCGGTTTCAGTCTTTTAAAAATTTTTTTTAATAGACAATGAGTGCTAGAGGCGTTCAGAAATGGGACAGGCCACTTTGTGCTCCTGTGATCTGAAGGCAGCGTGAAGATGAGGCTTGGAAAATGGGTACAAAGTACATAATTGGAGTGGATCAATCTTAGGAATAGGCCAGGCTCACTGATTCACGCCTGTAGTCCCAACACTCTGTGAGGCCAGGGCGGGAAGATCACCTGAGCCCAGGAGTTCCAAAACAAGCAAAATTAAGCAATATAGGGTTTACTTATATATGATAAAACTTTGGGAAAAGCAAGGAATGATAAGCACAAAATGTATTAATAGTTACTGTAGAGAGACTGGGGATGGGAGGAGAAAAAACATACAGGTGGATGCCATTGGTAATGGTGCAGTTTTTGGGATAAATGGTAGATTTATGGGTATTCATCTAATTATGTATATAACACATATATCCATTATAATTATTCTTTTGTATGTATAAAATGTAATTTAAAAGATGATAATGGAATCACAGCCTCCCACCCCAGTACATTACACAGTTGAAGAGAGGGAAAGCCAGCCAGGCATGGTGGTTTACGCCGGTAATCCCAGCACTTTGGGAGGCCGAGGCAGGTGGATCACTTGAGTCCAGGAGTTCGAGACCAGCCTGGGCAACATGGTGAAACCCCGTCTCTACTAGAGATTACAAAATTAGCCGGGCGTGGTGGTGTGCACCTGTAGTCCCAGCTACTTGGGAGGTTGAGGTGGGATGATTGCTCGAACCCAGGAGGTCTAGGCTGTAGTGAGCCGAGATTACACCACTACACTCCAGCCTGGGGGACAGAGCAAAATCCTGTCTTCAATCAAAAAAAAAAAAAAAGAGGAGGGTGCGGGGAGGGGGGTGGAAAGACTTATATGTATTGTAGTTGGTTAAAGAGCATTTCTACATACTTTATACTTTATACCAGGTGATTCTCACAAGAAGGATTCAATAATCTGCATGTTAGAGATGAAGAGACTCAACTGAAAGTTACTTAAGGCCAATGGGGACCCTGTGCAGCTATATACCCAGTGTCCCAAGCACTGTGTCTGGCACATTAATAAACACGTTTCATAGGCGAGTGACAGAACCTTGTAGTTACCTTGGTGTCTGCTAGAGAAATGAGCTGCCTCTGAAGGTAGGGAGTGCCCTGCACAGCAGCTGGCTGACCACTGTCAGGATCAGAAGTCATATAGAAACAATTCTGTCTTCAGCTGAAGTTTGGATATAGATAACCTCTAAGGTTCTTTTCAACTATAAGGCTCTATGAGTCTTTCAGAGGCTGAAGGCAAAACCATATTAAGATAATAAGTCTGTCCACTTCCACTGGGGTCGTAGAAGTGGTTGCCAAATAAAGGCCTAGATGAAAAGACTTTTTTTTTTTTTTTTTTGAGACGGTCTCACTTTGTCACTCAGGCTGGAGTACAGCAGGCATGATCATTGCTCACTGCATCCTTGAACTCCAGGGCTTGAGTGATCCTCCCTCCTCAGCCTCCCAAGTAGTAGCTGAGACTACAGGTGCACACCACTGTATCTGGCTAATTTTTAAATTTTGTAGAACAAAGTCTTGTCATGTTCCCCAGGCTGGTCTTGGACTCTTGGTTTCAAGTGATCCTCCCTCCTAGACCTCCCAAAGTGTTGGGATTACAGGCATGAGCCACTGCACCTCACCCCCAAAAACATTTGGAAGGACAAGTTAACAGGACTTATTGCCAAAATAGATATGAAGTATGTTGTTATGGTTATGTGTATTATTGCATGTTGTGTGTGGTCACAGGATTTTTGATCCACTGTAACTGGAAGAAATGCCTAACGGGCAATTAACAACATAGGATAGTGCTCAAGAGAGATAAGGGGTGATATGTCACACTGAGATATGAGGGAAAGAGCACTGGAGTTGGAGTTAGGAGACCTGATTTCTAGACCTAACCTTGTCTTTAATTAACAGTGTCATCTTGGAAAAATCCCTTCATTTGCCTAAGTCTATTCCCTCATATACTAAAGATATATACACACAATGATAGCTATAAGGAAGAATGTGCCCATCCCCTTCTTAAGATCCTACTCATCTAGTTAAAAAAACAGATATCCAGTATTAAAACTTGGCTTCCGTGGTGAAACTCCATCCCTACTAAAATACAAAAAATTAGTCGGGCATGGTGGCGGGCGCCTGTAGTCCCAGCTACTTGGGAGGCTGAGGCAGGGGAATCACTTGAACCCAGAAGGCAGAGGTTGCAGTGAGCCAAGATGGTACCACTGCATTCCAGCCTGGCAAGAGAGCGAGAGTCCGTCTCAAAAATGAAATAAAATAAAATAAAATAAGAAATTTTGCTTCCCTCTGTTGTCCCATATTATGTTTGTTTTTCCATTATAGGACTTACCACATTTTACATTGTATGCATGTCTGTCTGCTCCAACAGAAGTGGCTTTTTTGAAGGAAGGAATTCTACCTTGTTCAACTTTATATTCCCCCACAGTGCCTTGCAGAAAGTAGGAGCCCAGTAAATGTGTATTGAATTGCTCAGAATTGTGTGGTGAGGTAGAAAGTATTGCTTAATCTCTCCGAGACCTCAATTTCCTTATTTGTAAATTAAGCTGCTGGTTAATTTCTAAAGTTCTTTTGAGTTACAGAATTCTGTTACCCGACAAGGTTTCACAGATTGAGAAGATTGAATTATTTGATTTCTAAATTCCCTTTCAACTTCAATATTAAATGATTTTATAATACTGAGTTTCAAGTGATCTACATGGAAGTTGAACAAGTTATCAGAGGAAAAACATGTGCAAAAAGACTGAGAACAGAAGTAACATCTAGCTATCCAATACGAGAGAGAGAGAAGCCACTGAAAATAACATGGAAGAGTCAGTCTGAAAAGCAGGGGAGATAATAATAGAAGGAGTGACAGAATCAGATGCCTAGAGGACTACCATGCAAATGAGTGAAGTGATCCAGCGGTAAGCATTAGGGAGTTGTGGAGACTGGAGAGGCCACGGCCCATCTAAAGTCAGCTGTGTCATGTTATCGATGTGAGTGTTGCCACATCTTCCGGGTTTTTGTTTGTTTGTTATTGTTGTTTTTGTTTTTTGTTTTTTTGACACAGACTGGCTGTCACCAGGCTGGAGTACAGTGGCATGATCTCGCCTCACTGCAACCTTCGCCTTCTGGGTTCAAGCAATTCTCCTGCTCAGCCTCCCGAGCAGCTGGGATTACAGGCGCACACCACCACACCTGGCTAATTTTTGTATTTTTAGTAGAGACGGGGTTTCACCATGTTGGCCGGGCTGATCTCAAACTCCTAGTCTCAGACGATCCGCCCACCTTGGCTTCCCAAAGTGCTGGGATTACAGACATGAGCCACCATCCCTGGCCTAGTTTTTAAGAAGCTGGTAATACAGATTTTTATTTGAAATCTCATTGTTTGTAAGTGTTAGCAACAAGTTCAGTTTACTTTACAATTCTGTGCAGGTCAAAACAAAAACAAAAAGAAAAACACATCATTAGGCCAAATATTTGGGCCACCTATCCATAACCTCTCCAGTATAGTACCAAAGGAGGAACTCTTTTTCACCGTCAAATCATACATGCTTAAGTATGATGTTAGTGGAAGAGCTCCCTCTCTCTGTTCATAGCAGCTCTGTGATATGCATCCCAACCCTTCCTGGTACTTCCAGGACTTTGCCCCGTTGATTATCTCCTCACTCTCCTCTGTTTTCAACTTCTCCTTGTCTACTTGCACCTTCTCTTCATTCTAAGAACATGCTGAAGTCTCTCCACATTCTGAAAACTCACTGTTCCATTGTCCTATAGCCACTTACAGGCATTTTCTAGAAAGTTCTTTCTTTTTTTCTCTTCTCCAACAAATTTCTTGACAACATCCATTACATTTGCTATTTCCTCTCCCTCTCTTCGCACTGTAAGTTGGCTTTACTCCTCAACTCACAGAGTTTGCATCTACCACTTCAGCCTTTCTCAACAGGGCAAAGATCTCCGCTGTGAAATTCATTGACACTGCCCAACTAGGTTAAAACTTCTCACACTCAGATATTAAGTATTATATATTTTTTATTTTAGCACCTAAGAGATGTTCAGTCAGTGTTTATTGAACCAAAGGGGAACCAGTACATGTTTATTGAACCAAAATGGAAAGAGTTTTCAAGAAAGAAGGATGGTCAACGTCATCAAATTTGCAGAAAGATCAAAGACTGTGGTGGCCAAATGAAACCCACTGGATTTTAAGATAAGGAGATTACTAGTAACTTTTGAGGGTGCAGTTTCAGTTTAGGGAGTTGGTTGACATTGCCGTGGTTTATAAGGAAGATGGCTGTGGAGCGAGTGTAAACCATGCATTGGAGAAGTTTGGCACTATAGGGAGGAAACAGCAGGAAATATTGGAGACAATCATGCCAGTTAGAGTTCTCAGGATTGAGAAAATCCTGGCATATTTGTAAGTAAAGGAGACAAAACTAGTGGCATAGGAGATGCTGAAAATGTTTGATAAAGAGAACACCGCAGAGCACACCAGCAGAGGTGATGGGAGACAATTGAGAAGTTAGCGGATTCAAGGAATTGGTTGGCCTTTACAAGGAGGTGAGAAGTCACCTCTGAATTAGGCAGAAGGGTTAAAGGCATGAGTCATAATTATACACAGACCCTTGAGTGAGGAAAGGTGATGGAGGAGAGCTCCTGCACATTTTATCAATAAAGTGGAAACAAGGTCACATGTTTCTAGTAGTCGGCTGGGGTAGTAGAACTATAGATTGCTAGAAGTCTCAGAGACTATTCTTTGCAGGCTCTACTCCCTTTGCCCACCTTGTAAATAGTATTGTTTCCTTGCTGAGGATGGGGGGAGGCGGTCTGTCTTTGACTGCCCTCTCTTCTTTTTTTTTTTTTAATTATACTTTAAGTTCTAGGGTACATGTGCACAATGTGCAGGTTTGTTACGTATGTATACATGTGCCATGTTGGTGTGCTGCACCCATCAACTCGTCAGCACCCATCAACTCATCATTTACATCAGGTATAACTCCCAATGCCATCCCTCCCCCCACTCCCCTCCCCACAACAGGCCCTGGTGTGTGATGTTCCCCTTCCCGTGTCCAAGTGATCTCATTGTTCAATTTCCACCTATGAGTGAGACCATGCGGTGTTTGGTTTTCTGTTCTTGCGATAGTTTGCTGAGAATGACGGTTTCCAGCTGCATCCATGTCCCTACAAAGGACACGAACTCATTGTTTTTTATGGCTGCATAGTATTCCATGGTGTGTATGTGCCACATTTTCTTAATCCAGTCTGTCACTCCTTTTCAGGGCAGTATCATCTACTCCTTAGTTTTAAGCAACCCCTAGAGGCTGATGGCTCCTAATCTACGTCTATAGCTGAAATCTCTCTCGAGCTTCAGACCTATGTGTGCAGCCATGCTTGTGGCATATCCCTAGGATATTCCACAGGTTAAACCTAATAGGAACCCTTTATTTTCAGCACCGACACTGCTAATTTCTCCTAAATTCTTTGTCTTAGCTAATGGTCACACTACCTCCCCAGCTGCTCAAGGCAGATACCTCTCTCTCTCCTTCCCTCCCTCTCTCTAAATATGTGTGTGCATGTATCTGTGTATGTACACAGGTAGGTATTTAAAAGAATAGGAACATATTTATATTTTATGTATTATATTATGTTTTCTTTTACACTTACTAATGTCATGATCATTTGATCATGCCAATAAATACTTTTCTACATTTTTAGTGCCTGGTAAGTATTATCTTCTAACCATGTACTGTATTCTACTGCCTTGTTGAAAATTTGTTTGTTTCCTCTTTTTTTTTTTTTTTTTTTTGGCTATTAGGAATAGTACTGAGTGAGTCTAGGTGTGGTGGCCCATGCCTGTAATCCCAACACTTTGGGAGGCTGAGGTGGAAGGATTATATAATCCCAAGAGTAAGACCAGCCTGGGTAACATAAGAAGACCCTGTCTCTACAAAAAATAAAACAATTAGGCCGGGCGCGGTGGCTCAAGCCTGTAATCCCAGCACTTTGGGAGGCCGAGGCGGGCGGATCACAAGGTCAGGAGATCGAGACCACAGTGAAACCCCGTCTCTACTAAAAAAATACAAAAAATTAGCCGGGCGCGGTGGCGGGCGCCTGTAGTCCCAGCTACTCAGGAGGCTGAGGCAGGAGAATGGCGGGAACCCGGGAGGCGGAGCTTGCAGTGAGCCGAGATCGCGCCACTGCACTCCAGCCTGGGCAACAGCATGAGACTCCGTCTCAAAAAAAAAAAAAAAAAAAAAAAAAAAACAATTAGCCAAGAGTGGTAGAGAATGCCTGTGATCCCACTTACTTAGGAGGCTGAGGTGAGAGGATCATATGAGCCTGGGAGGTCAAGGCTTCAGCGAACCATGATCGCACAACTGTACTTCAGCCTGGGCAAGAGAGTGAGACTCTGTTTCAAATAAATAGAGAGCACTGAACATATCTGTACATATATTTTACTTCCTTAGATTGAATACTTAGAACTGCAAATGGAGGGCCATGAAGTATACACATTTGAAAAAAAAAATATATATATATATATATATATTTTTTTTTTTTTTTTTTTTTTTTGAGATGGAGTCTCGCTCTGTCGCCCAGGCTGGAGTGCAGTGGCATGATCTCGGCTCACTGCAAGCTCTGTCTTTCGGGTTCATGCCCTTCTCCTGCCTCAGCCTCCCCAGTAGCTGGGACTACAGGTGCCCGCCACCACGCCAGGCTAATTTTTTTGTATTTTTAGTAGAGACGGGGTTTCACCATGTTAGCCAGGGTGGTCTCGATCTCCTGACCTCGTGATCCGCCCGCCTCGGCCTCCCAAAGTGCTGGGATTACAGGCATGAGCGACTGCGCCCAGCCCCCTGAAAATATTTTAATACATTTTGCCAAACTGGCCTTCCAGAAAAATTATACCAGCAGTATATGATAACATCCTTGCCAATATGGATGTTATCATTTTTAATTTTTGCCATTGTAGTAGATTATATCTGACCCTCCAACTCTCAGCCACACCTTTTCCCTAAATCCTTCATCATTCCCTTCCAAGTACCCTCACAACTCCCCTGGGACACATAACTTAATTGAAAGGCAGAGAGGAGGGACCAATTTCCCATAAGGATAATTCCCAATCTTCTCCACTTTCCTCTAACCCCACTGTTGCTGCTCTTGTTCATAAAGGTTTCTAGGCCAACCTGCGCAAGCTTCCAAAATAATTTTTTTGTGTGTGATGGAGTCTCACTCTGTCCCCCAGGCTGGAGTGCAGTGGCTGCTCACTGCAAGCTCCGTCCCCCAGGTTCATGCCATTCTTCTGCCTCAGCCTCCCGAGTAGCTGGTACTACAGGGGCCCGCCACCACGCCTGGCTAATTTTTTTGTATTTTTAGTAGAGACGGGGTTTCACCGTGTTTGCCAGGATGGTCTCGATCTCCTGACCTCGTGATCCGCCTGCCTCGGCCTCCTAAAGTGCTGGGATTACAGGTGTGAGCCACCGCGCCTGGCCCCAAAATAATTTTTTTGTAACTCTTTAGTATCTTCCTCTAACTCCCTCTCTTCCTAAATTCCTGTCTCTGAGAGATTATCTTCCCCCTCCTTGTTGAGAGTGACCTTTCAAAAGCACTTTGTCGGCCAGGCGCAGTGGCTCAAGCCTGTAATCCCAGCACTTTGGGAGGCCGAGACGGGTGGATCACGAGGTCAGGAGATCGAGACCATCCTGGCTAACACGGTGAAACCCCGTCTCTACTAAAAAATACAAAAAAACTAGCCGGGCGAGGTGGTGGGCGCCTGTAGTCCCAGCTACTCGGGAGGCTGAGGCAGGAGAATGGCGTGAACCCGGGAGGCGGAGCTTGCAGTGAGCTGAGATCCGGCCACTACACTCCAGCCTGGGCGACAGAGCGAGACTCCGTCTCAAAAAAAAAAAAAAAAAAAAAAAGCTCAAAAAAAAAAAAAAAAGCACTTTGTCCTTCTTTCCTCCCCTAACCTTTGCGTTTGTGTTATGCCATTGCTGCCTCTCATTAATAGAGTATTAATTTCTTCCCTCTGCCAAAAACATATTTAAATCTCTTCTATGCAAGAAAAAAGAAAAAGAATTCCATTATCCTCTAACTACCACATTCTTTTTTTTTTTTTTTTTTTTGAGACGGAGTCTCGCTCTGTCGCCCAGGCTGGAGTGCAGTGGCCGGATCTCAGCTCACTGCAAGCTCCGCCTCCCGGGTTTACGCCATTCTCCTGCCTCAGCCTCCCGAGTAGCTGGGACTACAGGCGCCCACCACCTCGCCCGGCTAGTTTTTTTGTATTTTTAGTAGAGACGGGGTTTCACCATGTTATCCAGGATGGTCTCGATCTCCTGACCTTGTGATCCGCCCGTCTCGGCCTCCCAAAGTGCTGGGATTACAGGCTTGAGCCACCGCGCCCGGCCTACCACATTCTTTTCTCCTTCCTTCACCGTCAATTTTTTTTGAGATGGAGTCTTGCTCTGTTGCCCAGGCTGGGGCGCAGTGGTGCAATCTTGGCTCACTGCAAGCTCCACCTCCTAGGTTCGAGCGATTCTCCTGCCTCAGCCCCTGGAGTAGCTGGGATTACAGGTGCCTGCCACCACGCCTGGCTAATTTTTTTATATTTTTAGTAGAGATGGGGTTTCACCATGTTGGCCAGGCTGGTCTCGAACTCCTGACCTCAGGTGATCTGCCCACCTCAGCCTCCCAAAGTGTTGAGATTCAGGCGTGAGCCACCACGCCCAGCCACCATCAAACTTTAGAGTGCTGAGAAGTGTCTGTTGACTCTCATATACCTCTCAACATCTTGAATTCTGGGGTCCAGCTCCTTACTCCTGAAATTACAGTCTTCAGGGTCCCAGGCAACTTTAAAGCCCTATCAAAAGCCTTGTTCTTCACCTCGTGGTAGTGTGGGGTGCAGGTCACTGCCCTCCCTCCTGAGGCTGTCTTCTCCTGGCTGCATGGTTCGCCCTCTCCTGATTCTCCTCTCTTAGTGGCGGCTGGGATCCTGCAGTCCTGCAGGCCATGTTCATGAGTCTCAACTGTAACTCTCCTAGCTCTTCCTTCCCTCTGGGTTTTCTCACCTGATCCTGTGGCTTCAGTTTTCTCCTTTATCTTGTTGATTCATAGCCCAAATGGAATCCCAGACCCAAATTATGTAATTGCCTCCTAGACAGCTCTACCTGAATGTGATTCCTCAAATTCCACAGATCTCAAACTGAATTTGTTAGCTAGTTTCCCCCACCATTCCCACTGCCACACACAGACAAAGAGAAAAACCCACCCCTCCCACTGTGTTTCCCATTTTGGTCAATGTCATCATCAAACTTTTAGTCATCATGTTCAAACCCATAAAAATAATAGCTGCCACATACTGAGCGCCTGCTTTATTTGCCAGGTGCCTTACATGCAGAATCAAATCCAATCTTCCCACAATAACTGTGTAAGGCTGATTTACTATGTCCATTTTTATAGATGAGGAAACTACCCGAAAGTGGTGGTATTCAGTAAGTCTAGTTAGTGCCCACACCTCTGCGTGGGGTTTCACCACATAACCTCTCCCTGCTCCTCAGTACCATATCCAGCCAGTTTCCAGGTCCTCCATGTTCACTGTATAGTACATCTGCCCTCTCTTTATCTGCCCACCACCAACTCCTTAGGCCAGCCTCACTGTTCCTTGCCCCCCCAATACCTTTTTTTTTTGGGGGGGGGGTAGAGACAGCATCTTGCTCTGTTGACCAGGCTGGTCTCAAACTCCTGGCCTCCCAAAGAGTTGGGATTACAGACATGAGACCACAGCACCTGGCCTCACTGTTCTGTTGCCTGGAAATTAGCAAAACTTCTTCAACTATCACTGACAGATGTCATTATACAGCATACTTTTAAACATTACTCCTTGCACGTGAAAATCCTAAATGGTTCCTATTGCTGTGTGGGGTTCTAACCCTTTAGCCTGGTGTCCAAGGCTCTCTACCCTCCAATGCCAGCCTTATCTCCTGCCTATGCCCTTGGTGAACCTTATATTCCATCTAGCCGAGAACACAAGTTTTCAGCATGCCCTGCACTTCCCCCCACGACCCAAGTCTTTGTTCTTACTATTGCTTCTCTGTAATTCCCTTTCTTCCCTATCTAATCCCCCTCTCATATGTGTCTGTTGAAATCCTACCAATACTTAAAGCCCAGTTCAGCTGCCACCTCCACAGAAAACCCTTTCTTTTTAAAAATTAATTGCCAGGCGTGGTGGCTCACGCCTGTAATCCCAGTACTTTGGGAAGTCAAGGTGGGTGGATCACCTGAGGTCGGGACTTCGAGTCCAGCCTGACCAACATGAAGAAACTCCATCTCTACTAAAAGTACAAAATTAGCGGAGTGTGGTGGCACATGTCTGTAATCCCAATTACTTGGGAGGCTGAGGCAGGAGAATCGCTTGAACCCGGGAGGCGGAGGGTGCGGTAAGCCAAGATCGCACCACTGCACTCCAGCCTGGGCAACAAGAGCGAAACTGCACCTCAAAAAATAATAATGATAATTAATAATTAAATTTTGAGACAGGGTCTCACTTGTTCACCAAGGCTGGAATGCACTGGCACAATCATAGCTCATTGCAACCTCGAACTCCTGGGCCCAAGAGATCCTCCCGCCTCAGCCTTCAAAAGTACTGGGATTACAGGTTTGAACCACCATACCCCGCCAGAAAACCCTTTCAAATCTTCCAAGGAGTCATTTAGGTCTACCTCTTCCAACTCCCACTCTTAGTATTTTTGCCTTTTTTTAAACCATATTTTTCCTCATCTCAGAGATACTTTTGTAAATGTTTGTCTCCCCCTCTAGTCTTTTATGTTCTCAGAGGATATGGACTATTTCTTTTTTTTTTTTTTTTTTTGTTTTTTTTTTTTTGTTTTTTTTTGAGACGGAGTCTCGCTCTGTCGCCCAGGCTGGAGTGCAGTGGCGCGATCTCGGCTCACTGCAAGCTCCGCCTCCTGGGTTTACGCCATTCTCCTGCCTCAGCCTCCTGAGTAGCTGGGACTACAGGCGCCCGCCACCGCGCCCGGCTAATTTTTTGTATTTTTTTAGTAGAGACGGGGTTTCACCGTGGTCTCGATCTCCTGACCTTGTGATCCGCCCACCTCGGCCTCCCAAAGTGCTGGGATTACAGGCGTGAGCCACCGCGCCCGGCCGATATGGACTATTTCTTAGTCATCTTTGTGTCTCGAACATTATCTCCCCCACTAAGCAGTGTCCAGAGTAGGCATATACAATGTACCAATTTTAGTTTGACTGATTCTAATTAATCAAACCTTCAGTCCACTCTTGCTAATCCTTCCACTTCTGCATTCCAGGTTCTGTCAGGTGAGCTGTTGTGCTGTATTTCTTTTTTTTTTTTTTTTTTTGAGACGGAGTCCCGCTCTGTCGCCCAGGCTGGGGTGCAGTGGCTGGATCTCAGCTCACTGCAAGCTCCGCCTCCCGGGTTTAGCCATTCTCCTGCCTCAGCCTCCCGAGTAGCTGGGACTACAGGCGCCCACCACTTCGCCCGGCTAGTTTTTTGTATTTTTTAGTAGAGACGGGGTTTCACCGTGTTAGCCAGGATGGTCTCGATCTCCTGACCTCGTGATTCGCCCGTCTCGGCCTCCCAAAGTGCTAGGATTACAGGCTTGAGCCACCGCGCCCGGCCTTGTATTTCTGACCTGAATTGCCTTTTAGGAGGGAATCAGTACTTGGAAGATGAAATATATCAGGGATACCCCTAAAACGAGAGACTATTTTTTTTTTCCATTGGATTCTGACATAAATAAATTTTGCCCACTTTGACAGTCAGCTATGTCCTGAATGTTGGGAAGATGGAAGCCATGTTCTGGGCTTTGAAGTCATGCAGATCTGGGTTCAAGTCCTGCCTCCACCACTTTCTGCTTGTGCGATTCAATGCCCATTGGTTAACCTCCTCATGGAGTTGAGAGGATTAAATACAATGCAAGTAAAACACTTAGAACGGTGCCTAGTAAAGATTAAGAGCTTAATAAATGTTAGGTATAGTAATCATGGGAATAAATAAAATACATTCAAACTGGGTTTTATCTGTTTACACTTGAGTATGAATATGTCTGCGTTTCTAGAAATTCACATCAATGTCAATTAAATGATGCTACTTCCGGGACTTTCTTCTCAACCCAGCTCAGCCCCTCCAGCCGGTCTCCTGCCTTTCCTCTTCCCTGCCCTAGCCTGCTGCGGCCACCAGGAGGAGCATTTGTGCCACAGAAGGAGTCTCACTCAACTCTCAGGCAGGAAAAAGCCCTCCTCACTCTCCAGGCCATATCCACTCCCCTCTGGAGCACGGCCTGTGACACCGCTGCCCTCTGCCTGTCTTCTCCTCCCTGCCTGGGAGGAGCTCTCTATTCTAGGTTTCCATTCTCTCATTTTGGACAGCCTGCTGTAAAGACATGCCCTCGGCCAGGCGCAGCGGCTCACACCTGTAATCCTAGCGTTTTGGGAGGCCGAGGTGGGCGGATCACTTGAGGTCAGGAGTTCGAAACCAGCTTGCCCATCGTGGTGAAACCCCGTCTCTACTAAAAATACAAAAAATTAGCTGGGCATGGTGGTGCACGCCTGTAATCCCTGCTACTCAGGAGGCTGACGCAGGAGAATCACTTAAATCCGGGAGGCAAAGGTAGCAGCGAGCTGAGATTGTGCCACCACAGTCCAGCCTGGGTAACAGAGCAAGACTCCATCTCAAAAAAAAAAAAAAAAAAAAAAAAGACATATACCCTGAATGAGAGCCAGGAAACCTGTTACTTGCTCAGCTTTTCCACTACATCCCTGTTAATCGACTGCTTGACTTTCTTTTCTTTCTTTCTTTTTTCTTTTTCTTTTCTTTTTTTTTTTTTTTTTTTTTTTTTTTTTTTTTTTTTTGACACAGGGTCTCACTTTAGTTGTCCAGGCTGGAGTGCAGTGGCCCAATCTCAGCTCACCACAACCTCAACCTCCTGGGCTCAGGTGATCCTCCCACCACAGCCTCCCGAGTAGCTGGGACGACAGGCACATGCCACCTTGCCCAGCTATTGACGTTCTTTAGCCTGTTTCCTCACCTGTGAAATGGGAATGCTAATACATGCCCCGTGACCCTTGGTAGGGTGCTGTAAAAATGAAATATCCTGACATATACAGACCCTCTTTATAAAATGTCAAATAGGTGGCAGCATTGTCTAACCTCACACTGTGTCATTTCTCTCTCCTGCTGTCTTCAGTGGACACTCTCATCCACCCAGAGCCTTGACTGGAAATGGATTGTTAGGAAGGGATTACAGAGCACCTAGTCTCCACTTATGCTAACGGAAGGGAATGAGTCTGAACCATAGCAAGAAGTACTAGAATTAAATTTACCTGGAATATTCAGAGAAAGGTTAAAGTCACTTTTCACAGAAAGCAAAGGACAGCAAGGGAACTGTCTAGAACAGGATGACAACAGGAATTCCTAGAAACAACTGGCGGGGTAGGGCAACTTGCCTTCATAGCTGGCCAGAGGGAAAGTTTAATATATTTTGCTGAAAGATGGAAAGAATCAGTGAATCTGAATGAATGAAATATAGGTATGATATTTTAAGGTCTTGGGACACTAGGTGGCAGCACAAGGCAACAAACCAAGAGAAGACCAGCACTTCTTCCAATCCGGGGGGCTGCCCCAGGAGGGGCACCTCCTCTGTATTCCCCAGACTTTAAGCACCCTTTCCCGGTCTATATCTGTCTTTTCAAATGATGCACTCTCTTCAGTGATAAAGACATTGAAGCAGGCAAGGAAGAGAAAACCTGGGGGAGCCAAATACATATTACCTAAGGTTTCTTCTTTTCAGATAGCCCGTGGAATTAGAGTTCTGCGTCTCCAAAAAGGGCATACAAAAGGAAAAAAAATGGGAACATTGCATGAGAAATCTGGATTAGGGTGAGAAGGCATTTAGATAGGGTTACCCAGTCTACACTGATTGGGGAAAGATCTGGTGACAGAATTTTTTTTCTTCTTTTTTTTTTTTTTTTTTTTTTTGAGATGGAGTCTTGCTCTATCGCCCAGGCTGGAGTGCAGTCGTGCGATCTCGGCTCACTGCAGCCTCTGCCTCCTGGGTTCAAGAGATTCTCCTGACTCAGCCTCCTGAGTAACTGGGATTATGGGTGCGTGCCACCACGCCTGGCTAATTTTTGTATTTTTAGTAGAGATGGGGTTTCACCATGTCGGCAAGGCCAATCTCAAACTCCTGACCTCAAGTGATCCTCCCACCTCAGCCTCCCAAAGGGCTGGGATTACAGGAGTGAGCCACCGCGCTTGGCCTAGCATTTTTTTTTTAAATCAAATAATAGTACCCTGGGGAAGTTACTGCTTCACTCGTTTCTTCCTCAAGACACCACAGACCCCTCTCCTCCAATTTATTGAGAGAGAGAGAGAGACTGTGACTATAGCTCTTCTCAGCAAAGCAAAAGCCAAGCAGAAATCAGGCTGTGTAACTACTAGAAACTCTTCATTGTATTTTTTCACCAAGTATTGGTTCTGTGATACAGGAGAGAAAGCACTGCCAAAAGCCAAGGGCCTTTGAATAAATTCTCAGTCAGGAAACCCTAAAAAGTTACTGTGGTAGTAGACGGCTACAGGGAGTTGATCATGCCTTGGCCACCATAATGCAAGCCTTCTGAGTCATGAACATAGTGCCAGCGGAAAGATGCCCCCTTCTTAGCTTCACTCTGCTTCGGTTTGTAACTCTAAGACAAAACTGCGTCTCTGTATCATCTCCATTCCTAATGTTGTTCAGTTCGGTGTCCTATTTTAGCAGCCATCAGTGGATATGCAGCCCAGCCATGCCCCTCCCAGTTTCCTTTAACACAATGGAACCAAGACCACCATCTTACCCTCTGTCCTGTCTTCTGTGGGTGGTAATTCCCTGGCCTTTCCTGTTTCCTCCAAGAAGAAATCCCTTCTTCCCATGGTGAGGGAGGAGAAGTAGTGAGCATTGTGCTTTTTACACTGAGCTCCTGTAACACTGTCTTTATAATATGCATATAAAGCACTTGTAACAGAACACTAAAAAAAGTCAATGATTATCGGCCGGGCACAGTGGCTCACGCCTGTAATCCCAGCATTTTGGGAGGCTGAAGTGGGCGGATCACCTGAGGTCAGGAGTTCGAGACTAGCCTGGCCAACCTGGTGAAACCCCATCTCTACTAAAAATACAAAAATTAGTCGGATGTGGTGGCACGCACCTGTAATCCCAGCTACTTGGGAGGCTGAGGCAGAAGAATCAGTTGAACCCAGGAGGTGGAGGTTGCAGTGAGCCGAGAACACGCCACTGTACTCCAGCCTGGGTGACAGAGCGAGACTCCATCTCAAAAAAAAAAAAAAAAGAAAAAGAAAAAAAAAGTCAGTGATTATCATGGCTACTTATAACTATCTGCAGTCTTTTCCAGTGTACAAGAACTTTGACATGCATTATTTATTCCATTCATTTATTCATTAAACAAATATTTATAAAATGCATGTTGTATGCCCAGTACTCTTCTGGGCCATTGATGAAGAAATGGACCACATGGGCATGATCCCTAACCTTCACGAAACTTTGAGGAAGCTTAAAATTTGTAATGTAAGTTGACATATTCACTGCTTTGTATTAGAACTTTGACATTGGAAAGAATGTTAGAAATCAGCTAGTTCAAATTTTATTTTTTATTTTATTTATTTATTTATTTAGAGATCGGGTCTTGCTCTGTTACCCAGGCTAAAGTGCAGTGGTGTGATTTCAGCTCACTGCAGCCTTAACCACCCAAGCTCAAGCGACCCTCTCACCTCAGCCTCCAGTGTAGCTGGGGCTACAGGCACATACCACTAAGAAATCAGGTAGTTCAATCACTTACCCAAAACAGAAATTCATTCTTCTAAATCTTGGTCTAAAATCACCAAGAATTGGTGGCCGTTCTTGACTGAACGTCCTCTGTATTTGGTCTTTTCTGACCATTTGTACGTTCTTCTTTATGCCAAGCCCTAATGTGGTTCCTTCTCGTTTCCACTCACTGATTCTCCTCCTGTACCATTCAATAAGTCTGCCCCTCTTCTACGCGGATTGCCCATTAAATAGTTAAAGACAGGTACCGTAGCTCCAGGATCAGTTTGTTCACAATCCTTCACTTAATGAAGACTTCTTTTTCAAGAATCAGTTGAAGTATTTCCCATGTGCCAGGCACTTTTGTAGGTATTCTTATACAATTTCATTTAACCCTCACTATGAACCCTGTGCAATAAACTTCGTTCTGATTTTATTGATAAGGGAAATGAAGATGAGAGAGGTGAAGTAACCTGCCCATGGCCACATCCCTTATATATGGCAGAGCGCCCTCAACATTTGGTTAATTCTTTTCTCAATGCTCTCTTATATGTCAGTATCTTGCTTCAGATGGAGTCAGTTACAAGTACAGTAGCACTCTTCAGCTTTCTTGATTGGAATGTGATTCTTCTTCCCAGAGCCAAAGACCACATTAGGTCTTAGCAGTTCCATTACGTTACTGGCTCATATTAAGCTTATGGTTACCTAAATGTTCAGGTCTTTCCCATATGCGTTACTGTCAAGCCTGGTCTTTCACATGCACTGCTTTGTCCTAGGCTCTGCATGTTCAGGTCCTATCCTTCCTTCGAAGACCACCCAGCTCATGCCCACCTCTTTAGTGAAACCTTTCCTGACTCTACATTACCCCCATTGAACATGATCTCTTTCTCTCTCCATAGAATTTCTGTCTATATTTTCTGAGCAATAATTTGTGGCTTTGTTTTTGATCTTTAATTAGGGCAGATGTCTCCTTCCCCGTATGTCCCTTAGTACCTGGTCCATAGAGTCATCCAGCAAACACTTGTCAAATGAACAAATCTTGTAACTAGAAAATTTATATTTTGTCTCTAAATGCAGTGCTTTACATATCCCTGTTGAATTTCTTAAGCAAATTCTAACTTCTCTGTGGTTTGGGACCCATTCTCTGCTCTGTCTCACACAGTGCTCTGTGCAGAGCACCCACCAGGAACCGTACATTTCCCCAGCAGCCTTATGAGGTAGGCATGATCCTTGTTTTACAAATGAGGAAATGGAGAAACAGAGAGTCCGGGAGCCATACCCAGGATCACATAACTCATAAGTAGCAGAGCTGAGCTTCATTCAAAATGAGATCTGCCTGACTCCGATGCCTATGTGGTTTCTGTCACCCTATGCTCCTTTTCTAAAGTAAAACCTGTCTTTACAGGAGACCAGATGCGTCTAGGACAGAGTTATCCCCAACAGGCAGCTGTTTGCCAGAGTCTGGGAGATCTACCTCTGCAGATTGTGCTGCAAAGGATAAGACGGTTGCTGGAAGCCCCTCTAGTTCCTGAACAGGTTAGAAAACAGCGGCTAACAATGATGACTGAAGAACAAAATGGAGTAGAGGCAGCCAAGACAGAAGGAAACTGTGAGAAGAGACTGGATGTTCCTTGTGTGTGGAACTTTTTCCTGATTTCCTCGCGAATAATTCTCTTATCTCCTCTGTCTTTGCTCCAATGCCAGCTTCTCAATGAGGCCCCACCCGGTCCCCTTATGCTGTTTTACATTTCATTTATCGTCCATAGCAGTTATCACCTTTTAATATATAACGTGCATAATCTAATTTCTGCAGCCCAGTTTGCACATACACGCTCCTGGTTCTAGTGATCAACTTCCCTGAGACCTTGGGCTAGAAGGCACTCCCCCGAGCCCTCTCTTCCCCACTTACGAAGCCCCTTTCTGCAACAGAGTAATAACAAATAAGAGAATAAATGTGAAAATCTATAGAACAAATGACTCTTAGATGGAATCAAATTAGTGTTTATGTGGATTTTCGTGTCCTTTTTCCCACAGTTCTGCCAAGGGAGGGATGAAAGTTAGATTTTAACAATTATTTCCCAACAGTCATAGGTGGAAGAAACTCAAAAAGACTAGAAAGGGACCAAAAACGGGCTGGGGTAAGGTGGCCTCAGAGCAGAGACAGCAGGATGGTGGGGCACAGAACAGCCTGTCCCACACCTCCGCAGGGGGCTGATCCTGAGAGACCTCCAGAGCCCCGGGGCCCGCCCCTCTCCCCAATTCCCATCGTCGCAGGCTCCCGAGAAGAATGCAGGTCAGGATCGTAAGTGACCTTTCACACCTCAGACAAGCTAAGTTTGTTTTCTCCTTTTCTGTCCAGCCCTCAGCGGGAGGGAGGGGGAAATGGGATGGGCCTTGTCGAACTTTCTCCTGCTACAATACCCCAGAGGAGTTGAAGTGGAGGGAGTAAAGGATCTATTTATTTTGGCTCAGGAGGGACAATGTAAGCAGATGGTCTTTGATGGGATTAGCGGCGTAATCTCTAAGACCCTGGTAAATTGGAAAATGATCCATTATATTCCACGAACCTTTGGCGGCTTCAGCTCCTGGGGAGGGAGGGGCAGGGCCCGGGGGCACCTTGTTAGAAAGGACCCCCTCTGGGAGCAGCCAAATTCCGCACAGAGAATTTGGGAAAAAGTTCGTTAGCTTCGCAGTGCAAGCCCCTCTCCTCTTGAGAGAGCACAGAAATAAGAATTCTGCCTGTGCCCTCTCGAACCTCATTTTTCTCCTTTCCCACTCCCCCTCTTTCGGGTGTGCTGGGGTGTCTTCTCTACCACCCCCTGCCCCAGCCCTTTGCATTCCCAGGGTGTTAGGGGACTCTTCTCTGGGGAGAGAATGTTACTGGGCCTCTTGCCTTGGAAGGTCAGAATTCTTTTTAGAATCCCAATAACATCCCTTCCACTGTAATCTCAGTCCATTTCCCACCCACTGTCCTCCAATGCTACATCCCACAGCCCAGGAGGACTCTTCCACTGGCCATGTATGTCAAGGCAAGGCAGAGAAAGCGCCAAGTAGGGGGAAGGGGCAAACTGCTGGTGAGTGAGGGCTGAAAAATGTGAAAAGGGAGATAAGGTGATAATGAATCATGCTGCCCAACCCTCCATACTCTCACCTCACCTCCATTCCCCAGAGCTCAAGCGCCTCCAGGCCTCAGATCCCCTCCATCTGGAGATCCCAACCGCAGAGATGGGGCATATGGGAGGCCCATTCAGTATGAGGCGTAGTGTGGTAGGACGCATTGATGTAGTTTGGGTCACATAAGTTATTTGCAGTACGTATGATATCATGCATTCATAGAGCATTTGTAGATTATAAAGAAACTTTGATGTGTAGAATTTCATTTGGATCTCGTAACAACTGAATGAGAAGGGCATTCCAAAGACTGGAAAACAAGGTCAGTGACATGCCTAAGGTCACCCAGTTTAGTAAGTGACAGAGCCAGGACCGAAACTTGACTATTTTTTACTCTTAGTTCACAGCTTTTTCCTTTCTTCAGTCTATCATCTTCCACCACAGAAACTTATGTTTCCTCTTGCCTACGCTTTCATTTCCTGCGGTCACACACGCATTTTTTCTTTGACTGTCTCTCGCAAATATGCAAACATACTACGAATACTATATGTGTATTTCATGTGTTTTTTTTATCTGTATAAATAGAATAGTGCTACTTCTCTCATTAACTTCTAACTTTTTCACTCAATATTACACTGTGACATCTATTCATGTTCATAAATGTCTAAATTTTTCCTTTGCTGCACAACATCTTGTTTATTCTTTTCAGTATTCAACTCACTTCCAAAACTTCATTGTTACATATCTATCCTTGAAGAGGCATTTTATTGAAATTGTATGAAATGTATAGGTTTAACTTGGGCTATTAAAACCAAAACAGTCAAAATATGCATTTTTCCATACATAGAATCTCCGTAATTCTCTGAAAATAAAGTACAGAAATAAGGAAAGTGGGGGTGGAGTGGACAGACAGAAAGGCAGTACAAATTACTCAATTCCAGATAGGAATACCATCCCTTTTGAGTATGTTAACTTTAACTGTAACAGATGCAGCAGGTAACTAGTGGAGGTTCCAGGAAAAATTTGACTTCCACAGTGTTTTATTGCAGGCTATTTCAATGAATTGAGGGATGTTTTATTTTATTTCAGTGTCATTTTTTAAAAGAGCAACGCTTTATGTTGTATATTTAATTATCTGCAATAATTTGAGTCTGGCACAGGGATTCAGAGACTGGTTAAAACTGGAAAGCAAGAGTGACAGGCAGCAAAATACAGCCATTCCCGACAGGTCCTCTGCTCAGCGCCACCCCAACCAAGAAGATAAAACAATATGAACATGACATTCCTGAACTGGAAACACACACACACACACACACACACACACTGATTTCTTATCCATGAAGAGTCAAGCAGGTACATTAATTTATTGAGTTCGTATTACCACAACCCCGGGAAGTTGGTTTCCGCTCCTCCATTTTGCCTGTTCAGAAGGAGGTCGGAGAGTTTATTTGGCTTGGAGTAACACAGCCAGCCTCAAACTGTGCTCTTCCCAGCACTAGCACCCTCCACCGAGCTGTCTGGCCTTTATGCCATCCTCTTCTGCCGCAGCACCCTGTCTGGTCATTGATCTCATATCAGGGACCCTCCTGGGAAACCCTCTTGCTCCCTGTTCTCCTGGCCTCTCACAGAAGCAGCCCACTCCTCGCCTCCCACCCTCTTAGCGGATGGCTTTCTTTCAGATTGGCCCACACCCAGCCACGCGTTAATACACAGTATGTTTACTGACGAGGTCCAAAATGTTCTGGGATGAGCTTAACTGACCCACCAAATCTGGGTTGGTCTCATTTGGAGTGACTCTTACGTCCCATTCTTTCCCAGCTCTGACCATCTTTCCACTGGAGGGACTTCCATGGCTTCCAGCCCCAGACTCTCCGTTTATAAAGGCAAAAAGGGATGGAGGAAGTGACTTGACCAAGGCCACAAAGCTGGTCATAGCAGCCCTTTTCACCTGTCCGGGGATGAGGGTGGGGTGTGGGAAGGGAAGCTGTGGGAGGTATTTGTTCAGTTTGTTTGATTCCTCCCACACTGAGGCCAGCGGTAAATTTATTTATCTTTTTTAGGATGGGCAAGCTCTGAATCAGGCCAGCCTCCCCTAATGTGATCCTAGAAACGGCCCTGGATCCGGGAGTCGGGGGCGGGGGTGGGAGTCTGCTGGCTGGGCCCTTCTCGGAGGCACTTTTTCTGTGCCCTACAATGTCACAGCTTCTCTATAGCCCACAGTCTCTCCATCCCCTTTGCCTGCTTCCCAGAGAGCCACGGCCAAGGTCGGCATCTTTGGATGCTGGCCCTACCCTCTACTGGGAACGTAGCGTCAAGGGACAGAATTCGGCAGCTTGGAAAGAAAAGGGAAGGGGAGCGGCTCCCAGCAGCCGCGCAGGGGAGGGGGTACGGGCGCCTCTGGCTAAGCTCCCAGAGAGGCCCGGCTGCCTCTCCCACCGCCCTTCGCTTCTCCTTTTTCCTTTATTTATTTCATTTTTCCTTCTCCCCAGCCTTTCTTCCTCTCTCGCCCGCCTCGCTCTTAACCCCCTCTCTGTCTTCCTCTGTCCCTGTCTCTCTGTGTCTCTCGGTCTCATCTTCCCTCTCCCTGGCTTGCCAGGCTTCCCGCTCGCCCCGGCTTCTCCTGGTTGTTAATTATTCAGCCCCCTGGCCCCACATCCCAGTCCAGGCTGCCGCGTGGAGTTTGCGCGGAGAGGGACGCTGTCCGCTTTCCCCCAGGCTGGGGTCCCGAACGGCGGGCGGGGAGCGGGCCGCGTTCAGCAGTCCCCGCGCTCTCGGCTGCCCAGGCTGGACCACGGCACCGCTTGACGCCGCGAACCAGACACTGCGCATGCAGGGCCTCGCAGCCTAGAGCACACGCTCGGGGAGACCCGGCGCTGGGAGGCGGCGGCTAGCAGGATTTCCTCGGGCCGGGTTCGGCGGGCGGCGGACGTGGAGGCGAAGGAGTCCCGCCGCTGCCGGCCCTCGGGCTCCCGCGGCTCTCTGTGGGTGGGGCTGGCTGACCGTCCAGCCGGCTGTTCGCCCGAGCCGGGTGCCGGCGGCAGGCAGCGCGCGGAGGAGGCCCCGGCGCTGCGCACCCGTCCGGCCCCGCCGCGCCGGCGGCCCGAAGCTCCCAAACGCCGCGTCGCCCCGTCTAGGGCCCCCTTCCCTGAGGGCGCCTGGGAGCCCTTTCCTAGCCCTATTGTTTCTTCGCCTTTTCTATCACTTAGTTTAACGCCTTTAACGTCTTTAGTATGTCTCCTTTTTATTTCATTTAGCGTTACTTTATCCCTTTTGTTGAAACGTTTTATTTCTTTTTGAGTGGGTTTTGTTTTTCCTTTTTATCTGCTTCCGATGGATTCTCTTTTCGCTTTCTGTTCACTTCTTGCCTCAGCTCCGGAGCCCGCGCTTTCGTTTCCTCTTCCCCGCGCGCCCGCGGCCCTGCGGCTGGCGTCGGCGGTGCCCGCGGTGGTCCCGCCCGGGCGAGGGCGCGAGGGTCCTGGCTCTGCCCGGGCGAGGGTGCGAGGGTTCTGGTTCCACCCGGAGCTCTGTCCGCGCGCCCAGCGAGTCCGCGCCCCGTTCCGCTGCGGAGCTGAGACTTTGTCGAAAGCGGGAGCCGAATCGCTGCCGCGGGCGAGAGCGCAGAGCAGGCAGAGGCGCCTGCGGGGGCCCTGCCGGCAGGTTCCAGCCTGGTTTTGGCCTGGCCCAGAGGCACACAGAGGGCCCAGACCTGCAATTCACACGGAGGCCGCAGGCCCACGCTCACTGAGACTCAGGAGCCTGCAGGCCATCGTGCACGAACCACACAGACACCCTCCGAGTTACCCGCGAGCCTCACCGCCAACTCAAGGGCGCAGGCACACCCAGCACACACTGACAATCACACGCATAACAAATATCACACACACACATGCAGCCCCAAACCACACACATACAAAACACTCACAGAGTGTGGACATACACATGATCACGGGACACATACACGAGAACAGCACACACATGACTGCACACTGCAGGTAGACACCACACACAGACACGTAAGCCTACTTGCCAACACTCTGCCACCCCAGGGTGTTTTAACCCTAACTCAATCCATCTAGGTGACTCTTAGGCCAGTGTCGGGCAGCTGGAAGGGGACCTGCCTGGTCTCACCAGCGGGCACAGCAGTAGCCTAGCAACTATAAACACGGTCACTCAGAGTTCAGTACCTCTACCTAGACTGAGGTTGCCGGGGCGCCCACACTGGCTGCTTGTGCAGCTGAGGGATGCAGCCAAAATTTAAGAGCCTGAGCCCCAGAAATGAGCATCAGACCTAGAGAACCCTATTTGAAGCAGATACCAGTACTGCACCAAGAAATGGCACCACAGTACAGAGTATGAAGCAGACATGCCATACATGTGCCAGTATGTGTTCAGTGCCACATGCATCATACACGGTACTAGGATTTGGCCAGTACCCACATAGAGACCGCTATTTATGTGAAAACAAGCAGAAGAGATGTATATGGTTCTAGGAATAAATGTCACGTGTGTACAAATATAGATACCAATCTACACCTAAGGAGATGTAAAGTTGAAAATCTCTTTCCAGCTCATGGGTACCGTTATCAAGCTGGAATACTAGCCTATGTGTCTGTGGTGAAGTCTGGTCTCCTTTCCAGGGCAGAGGGGGTCATATGGTGCCATGAAAGCATTGTGGTGACGCTGGATTATGGGAGAACTATATGTACCTGAAATGTAATCAAGCCACTGAAAAGGGAGATTTGGGTAGCTTTAGAGGGGAACCCCATGGTAAAGGGCTGTCTGGGCTGTGTCCTTAGAATTGCTGGAAGGTGCCACAGAAGCAGTAAAAGTGGTGGCCAGGCCTGCATGGCCTGCATGGTGGAGGATGGAGCCTGTCTGCAGGCAGGTGTCTGTATGCACAGACTATGCTGGGTAAAAACACAAACCTGTTCATGGTACACACAGATAGATCCTGACAACCAAGCCCGGCAAGACGCAGACAATGTGTGGCCACAGATGTCCAACTGGATTGTCAGGGAGATGAATTTTGTAGGAGAAAATATAAGAGTAAGAGACATTTTTGTGCACACACAGAGTTCCGTAGGATTGGAGCTTAATTTTTGTACAGGAGAGCTGCAGAAGAAGGAAAGTACATAGGTAAAAAGAGAAATGCTGGGTGAGCCTCATCCTAGAAGGCCAGGATGAGTGGAGACAGGTCTGTATGGGGCAGCCCAGGGAGAAGCCCACCTATTGTCCAAATGACTCCGGAGTATTATACCATGACACTTGCAGAGAAATGTGCCTGGTGAAGTAGAAAATATATTTGCCAATTTCTTGGTGGAGCCTGGAGGAGAAGCAGGCAGGAGGGAGGGCCATATATACCAGGTCTCTAACATGGGATGGAGAATAGAAAGCCTGGCCCCTGGGGCTGGCTGTCAGTCTCTGCGTCTGCCCTATCCTTGACCAGGTTTCTGGTGCCTCTCAGCACCTTTCTTTCACTCTTACAGGTCTCCGTCTCTAAGTCTCTGCCCCTGTCAGTTTCTTTCTGTGCTCAATTTGTCTTTCTTTCCCTAACTCTTCAGCTCTTTTACTATTCTGTACAACATGACCAGAAAGAACAAGAAGCAGTCAGACCTAGGAGCAAATATAAATACAAAAGCATGTCATAGATGCAGAGGTCATTAGTGATAAAGTCCATCCATCTTGCTGGTCTATATAGATATACATGACAGCAAATTTCCATTTGTGCATAAAAATCCAAGTATAGCCTTGAAGCTTGTTTCTTTTTAGTCTTTTGACCACTGCCTCTTTGGGTGTCTATCTCTTTATTTCTTTCTGGGACCCTTCTTCATGATGCCACTCAGGGTCCCTGGACACTGCCACAGTTTCAATAATCTTACCTCTCCCCAATATTGCCTTATTTGAAGTTTGGCTCAGATGGGCAAAGGCTTTTTTGAAATAGAGGTAGCTAGATAGCCACATTGCAAGCAGGGATGTGGAGAGAGACATTTGAAACTTGATGGATACGCTGGTATCTCCAGCATCTATCTAGTTTTGGGGTCGGTCAAACAGACATACACCATTAATCCACCTGGGGAGTGGAGTGACAGAAGGATATGGTGGAGTGCTGGAACCCCAGTGCCTCATTGGTGCTAAGGGCCAGCAGAATCCCACCCAGCCAGGCAGAGGCAAAGGTACCCAACTCAGTGGAGGCAAGTCCCTGGGACAATATAGAGGAAAAACTGTGAAGGTCCCAGCTTCTCAGCTATGGATCTGGTATAAATAACGTCTGAGTAAGAGAGGGATGGAGTACGAAAAGGGAGGCAGTGCTGCAACTCCTTAGATACCGAGGCACCCTGTGGAGATCTGACTGCGGAGCCTAAGAGTGAACCTACCGAAGGTAGCTTAACCTGGAAGGAAGAGGGGCTTGCAGCTCAATCCTGGTGGAAGAAAGGAGGGTCCAGAATTGGACCATGTCCATGTGGTTTCTGCTCGTCGTGTGTTGGTTGGAATGAATGCATGAGCACACCAAAAGCCACTGCTTGGGGTCCCATGGCCATTGACTAGGTGGTGGAAAAAGGAGAATGGATTCATAATATGGAATGGGCTCTGGATTAAGACTCAGACTCAGCCTCTAAACCATCATGGGGTGGCCCCATCCTGGCCCCCTGCCGAATAAACCTGGAGAGCTCATCCCTTCCAACTCCAAATAAACAGTTCCTTATTTTCTTGCCAGATCTGAATTCTCTGTGCCTTGCTCTATGTGAGTTTGTGACTCTATCTCTGGCTCCCCCACTCTCTGTGAGCTGCAGTTCTGTCCCTCTTGTCTCTGTCATTGCTTCGAAGCTTTTCTGGCTTCATCTGTCTCTGTTTTCAGGTCTCTGTCTCTTCCCTCCTGCCCCCCGCCCCCGCTGGAATTAGCCTTTGTGAATTCAAAGGCTTCTCACTGAGCTCCTCCCCACTCTTCCCAGAATAACATTGAGTAAAATGAGATAAAACCCTCCCGCCCCTAGGTTTTTTTCTGTCCTACTCCCCTCAGCCCCCTCCTCCAGGGCTACAACCCCCTCTTATAATGTCAGATAATTGCTGGTGTGCAGCTCTGAGGAGCCAGAGCTGATACCAGGGAAGGAGAAAGGGGGAAAGAAATAAATAATAATCTGCCTCCATTCAGCGTATATAGGTTACCTGATTTGCATATATGCTAATAATGCTATAATTACCCTGCTGTTCTGGCCTATGATCAAGTTCTATAAATACATAGGATAGCAGAGCTAGGCCTAGCAACACCACCCCCAAAATCATGGAGTATATGTATGTATATGTGTGCATTTTATGTACACTCTAAACCTATGAGCCTCTCTTTGTTAGAACACACTTCCTTACAGATTCCAGCTCTTCAGACGTTCAGCTACCCCTCTTGTGTTTTGAAGCTACTCCAGAGGAGGGAAGACATGCCTGAATGAGAAAACATTCTAGGTTTTACTTAATTCTTAGTATTAATTTCATTTTGAATATTATGGCTATTTTTAGGAAAATCAGACTTCCCCAAATTATTGAATTTGTTATTATCACCTGGATTCCCCCACCTCTTACAATCCTACACCTTGGGGTACAGGCTGGTGGGTAGGAACAGGAAGCCCCCATCTCTTAGGCCTACTGAGATGTTTCAGAAGGCGCTGCCTATGGGAGAGGAAGTGGAGTCCTCTTCCCCAAACATGCCACTCATGCCTTAGTCTCCTGGCACACTCGCCACTCGAAGGAAACCAGGGGGAAGATACACAGGGGGTTGTGCAAATTTTTGGGTGATGGTGGCAGAAGTGGGGAGGAAGCTTGGAGGAACATAAAAGATGCAATCCACAGCTGTCTGCTTTTAATTATAATTATCCCCTTCGCTTCCTTTCTGGCTAATGAGGGGGGGTGGATTTAAATTTTTTTCTCCCTTTTCTCCCCCTCCCTCCTTTCCCTGGAATTGAGGGGTGGGGTGAGTTCAGGATCCTCCTCCCCTTCCTCCCTTATCCCCTAGTTACTGGGAGAAAGGCAGACTCCAGAGGGTGGTGACAGTATGAAGAGATTTGTAGGAACAAAAGAAGGACAGGTTTGGATTGCTGGACACGTCCCAGAGTTGGAGAGACCCCCCCCCCATTCCACTGGCACCCCCTCCCATCAACCCCCCAGCTCCCTAGACAAGGAACTCAATGTCTTCCAGCCGGTGAGAAAGGAGCTAACGGGAGCCCTGGTCTAGAGAGAAGGGGGAGGGAAGGGGTGGGGAGTTGCAGGGGGGTGCAAAATTAGTCTCAAAGGATCTTTATTTCTGAGCTAGTGAAGCAGATGTAATCAAGGGGAGAGCAAAATAATCATAATGGGAGGAATGGGGGAGGGGAAGTGGGGCTGGAATGGGGGGACTGGGCCAGGACAGGGCTGAGAATTGGGGGGCAGAGAACAGTGAGTGGGGAGAGTCTCTTGCCTTTTCTCACCCCTCTAAAGTCTCCCTACTTTAAGATGGGGAAAGAAGGACCCAGTCTATAGACTCTGACCTTAGCCCTCAGAATCCCTCATTCAGAGCTGAGGGATCGCCAGGCCAGAAGGTGGCTGGGAAGGCACCAGGGAGAGAAGAGAGCCTCCCGCCCCCAGTTGAGGGAGGTGGTGAGGAGAGGGGAGACTGAAAGCAGTGGGGGAGGGTGAGAGAGGGGAGCCAGCAGAGACTCAAGTGGCCTCCAGGTCTGTGGGACAAAAGTTGGAGGGAGATTTGTGTATGAGAGAGGAGGGGAGGGGGCTGTGGGGAAGGGGGGGCTTTGACAATGAACTTGAGACAAACTTCATTAGCATGCAGGCCTGCTGTCTGTCACGTCGAGCTCAGACCGAGTTCCCATGCAGACCAGGAAGAGTGGGAGGGAGAAAAAGGGAGGGGCTGAGGGTGGGGGTTAGAGAGAGAAAAGAGACCCGACCATTGTACCATTCTGGGCCCCAGCTTCCACCAAATATCGGGACCCCAGCCCTGGAAACCAACCCCCAAATTCCTCTCCCTCCTCTAAGAAAAAGATAATTTATCTCCCACTTTGACTCTGTGGTCCCGCCCCTTCTCTTCTCTTGTCTAGACTTCCAAGTGCTGGCCTTCATCTCCCTGCAAGATGCGCCCCCCTCCAGCTCCCAGCCTTCATCTTCCGACTGTCACTGTCTCCTTCACAAGTAAGATCTGGATTTGTGATTAGTTAAGCTGACCACGAAAGGAGTTGAGGGGAGGCCTGGGAAGGGGAGCCTGAAATGCCCTGAGCCTTCAAATGGCAAACTGTGTCACCTTGCCATGACTCCTCATCAGCTCCTCGCCTTACCCTCCACACACCACTTAATCATTCTCTCAAGTTCCAAAGCGAATTAAAACTCGGAGACTAGGGACCAAGTCTTTCTGTCACACCCTTTCTCTTGCTTCCCTTGGGGATGAGGGTAGCCTGGAGGAACAATAGCTTCCCTTAGCCCCTTCTTCCTGCCTCAGGTTAGAAAAGGCAGTAGGGGAGGTGGCAAGCAGAGTGGAGGTGACAAAGACCCCTGCCCACACAGGCATTGGAAGGAAGAAGGAGGGGTTTCGTCAGAGTGGGCTGTTATTTTGGTGGTGGTGGTGGTAGTGTCTCCAGAGAGGGGCAGCACCCCCTTTTTGCTGCCTTTCCAGGGAGAGCAGCAAGAGAAAGAAAGAGAGAGGCAAGCGAAATTCCTGAATGGATAGACAGATGCTACGTCATCGGAGCTGCATCCTCCACTCCACAAGAGGCTAGGAGCTGGGGGGAGAGAGGCAGTCCAGCCGCAGGGGCCACCCGAACAGTCTCTCCTCCTCACAGAAGCCTGGTAAGTGCCCATTCGGGTCCAGGGAGGATCCCAGCCCCCTCAGACATCTAGGCTGGGTGTGGGAAGAGATCCCCTAAAATCAGTCAGGACGCCCTAACCTTCCTACTTTACCTACTGGCTAATGGAGGCTGGTGCAAAATCATCACAGAAAGAAAAGGCTGATAAAAGATTTAGGGGGTCCCCAAAATGGATGAGGTGTGTGTATAGAGGTGGAGCTGGCAGCAGGGCTCTCACCTCCAGCCTCCTGGGCACCTATCGCTGAGCCCAAGGCAGTGGCTCTGCCCACCCGCCCCAGAGTGGCTCCTGGTTCCCCTCCTTCCCCCAGCCCATGCCGGCTGGAGACAGCTCACTAAGTTTGTCAATGGGATTGTAGGGGGGCTTTAGGGTCACGGTGCTACTGATCCTATTAATCTGCCCCTCCCTTCTCTCCACCAGACATGGCCAACATCTTAATGCTTGCACCAGAGGAGAGGCAGGAAGGAAACTGTAGTGGAGATAGGAAGGAAGGGGAAAAATGGTTCTGTATTTGGACTCCTGACCTTGTTTCCTCGATCTGGCTCTTATTCCTTTCTGACCTAGAGACTTCAGCTTTTAGGAGAGGACAAAGTCTGAGGGACTTGGGCATGGGGGGAAAGGAGCCAGATGTCCCCCCATGAAAGAAAGGTGGAGACCATAATTGGGAACAATCCAAAAACATTTTATAGGATTTAGATTAATTTAATCCCCCTTTCCCCCCCTTTTTCTATGGTATGAGCTGGCAGGTGGGAAAGGGGCTAAGTGGAACCTAAAGGCAAGTGAGGTGTCGGAGAAAATGCTTAGGTTCTAGAAGGGGAGAGAACCCTACCCCAACCCTCTTCACACCCATCTAATGGAGGGGTTGTGTGTGTGTATGTGTGTGTGTGTGTGTGTGTGTGTGTGTGTGTGTTTCCTATGGAAGGCCAGGAGATATAGAAAGAAGGCACTTTTCCTGCCCCTAGTCCCCCACCCACACTGTGCTTTCTGGGAGACAAGATTGGGGCCATTGTGGGGTAGTGGAGGCTGGAGCGGAGCAGACTATTCTTGGAACCCCAGAGGCCAGATTGCTGGGAGAGGCTAAGGCTGCCAGCCATCATACGTACACACACATGTTCCATGCCTGCTGGGCTGTGTTCTTCATCACCATGTTCCCCTAGGCATTGTGTATGCTTTGTTGGGGGGTGGCAGGGCAGAGATCAGTGATGAGGGGGATAACTGCCCCAGGGACCCCAGAACTCTCATTGATTAGGGTGGAGGGAAGAGCCATCCTTATGTCTGTTTTCTAGCGTGTCAGCAAATTGGTGTGGGGTGGGGGTAGCCCCTTCTTTAGTATGAAGATAATTTCAGACTGAGACATCCCTTTATGAAATGGATGGGCTGGCAGAGCTGAGGCTGGGAGTCAAGTGAGTATTTGTGAGTGTTAGAAGTGGGGAGGGGGCATTCAAAGCACCCCTCCTAGAAATCAGGCTTGGATGTAAGGCTTGTCCTTGCTCCCCAGCCCCCCTTTTTTCTGATTTCCTACATTTAGGTAGGTTATCTTCCTGACTTAAAAAAAATTAGTTGTGGAATTGAGTTTGAGATGGAAGAAGTCACCAGCATACCCAACCCACACACAAACACACACACATATATGTGTAAAAACACTCATCACAGTATTTTAGGAGCTAGGTCACCTGCAGTATACATGCCTCTCCCCCAAATCATAATTTAACCTGATAGCCAAATTCTGGAAAGATAAAACTATAAAGTACTGAGACTGGGTTCCTATCCAACACTAATGAAAAATAAATGCTTTGTCTTCACACCTTTTGTGTGTATGAAAAAGAGAGGGAGAAAATTGATCACTACAGGATCCTGAGAGATATACATGGATAGGTGATAGGTAGATAAGTCGCAACAGAGATGAGTGGAGAAAGCTAGAGAGATAACATGATTGAGAATATCGTAAATGTGTATAACATTTTACAGTTTACACTGCGTTAGATCTAGACAGACAAAAATATATCTCTAACCCTAGTTCCTTCATTCTATCCTAAGCATGCTCTCCCATAGACCCCAGGCAGCAGGAATCTGCAAGGAGATAATGTCCACTGGGCAGGAGATTACTTCCTTAGATTTAAGTCCAAGATCTCCACAGGCTGTTTGAAAAGGGCCAAACTCCTGGGCCCAAAGGTTTTGGATGGAGATGGGAGAGGTTGTGAGGATAAGGCTGGGTTAGAGTTGCCCAGGCAAGATGGAGCTGACAGGCCCAGGCCGGAGGCCCTGCCTGCATGTCTAGGCTTTTCTCATTATCCCCCTGTGCAGCCTCAAGCCTGGCGATTGAAGAGGGGAACATAGACTTTGCAGGTCCTGAAGATGCAGGACTAGGAGAAAAGGAGTGGCTGAGAGAGTGATAGGAAGGTTGGGGGTTGTCAGGGAAGGAAGGCTGGACTTCTCAAAGGACTTTAACCTTTGCATTCTCCTCCTTGACAGGAGCTGGATATCCAAGAAGCAGCAGCCTCATTTGTTTTCTGGTGTCATCGTAGGTGGCCACTTATGGCTTTTGGGGTATTTATTTTCTTATTTATTGTTTCTGATGGTGGAGTGGGTGGGGGAGGAAAAGGAAAACTGGCCCTGTGTCACCTATGTTTTCTCCTGTTCTCTGTACCCCTCTACCCCACTCCCTGTCTCTTCCAGCTTTCAGCCCCTAATTTTGGTCTACTCCAATTGTAGAAAGACCTACATAGTCAATGATAGGTCACCCTGCTTCCAGTCCTGTGACAAAGAGGAAAGGCATTGGGGATACAGGGAACTCTTTCCCCTTCTCCCGTAGGCTCTTGAGGGCAGAGTTGGAGGCCAATTGACCTTGGGGGAGATGATTGGTTGGAGAAGGGAACAGAGATACTTGTACCTGGGTAACAGAGGTGAGAAAGAAGAGGAGTGTGGGTTATGGTGAATGGGGACCCAAGGAGCTTAAATAACTGTGAGTGGGTATGTATGCCAGGATATACAGCTGCAAGCATTGGGAGGTGGTACTGCTGGGAATATCTGTGGATTTATTGTTGCATTGGTCTGAGTTGATAAGTTTGAGTATGTGTGCGTGTGTGCGCGGGCGCGCATGTATGTGTATGTGTGTGCGTGTGTGCGCGCGCGTGCATGTGTGTGCGTGTGCATGTGTGTATGTGTACATGTGTGTGTGCACGCGCGTGCGTGTGATGCGTAGCACCCTTGCACACTCACGCTTATGCCCCTTAAGGAGGCCATTTGCCGATGGTTGAGGGTCTTGCAGAAAGGACTCCTGGATGGTCTGGATGAACCAACCAACCCTCTACCATCTCTGCCACCTTGTTCTCACCCCCCCCCGGACACATAAGGTTCTCAGGCAAGTGAGCAATGTGTGGGCTCAAGAATAGAACTGGGAGTAGGCAAGGAAGGCAATGCTTACACAGGCCCAAGGAATTCTCAAGCTGGCCCCTCAATAGGAGGAAAATACCACTCTCGTGGGGAAGAAGTGTGACATCCTTAGGGACGATATCCTCCAGATTATTTCTCCATACCTCCTACCTTTTCTGCCCACATGAATAGATATTATATATATATATATATATATATTTCACACAGCCTCAGTATTTTTTACTGCTAATTCTTGTTTTTGTCACTATCCCATAGACAATGCAGATTTCTATAGCAAAAAAATGTATGATATTGTTCATAATGATGCACTTATGAGACAAATAAATATCTGAATCCACCCTCTCCCAAATGCAGCTTTCATCTGTGTCTTCAAGGCAAATTAACCTGGTAACCGAAACAAAGAAAAAATATACGCTTTTTATTTAATTACCTGACTATTTCAAGAAAGTGCTTGACTGCCAAAATGTATTCTGGAACCTGAATTATAAAGATCCATCCAAGAGCTGCATCCAGAGAGCGTAATTCTGGCCATGTTTTTCTCTACTTGGGCCTCTTCAGGCACACAGACAATAGGTGGGCATCAGGGCTATAAGGGATGGGGGTGGGGATGGGCACTGGCAAAAAATGCGGGCTCCTAGGCTAATCAAGACACTTACAGTCTCACATCAGCACCAGGGCATCGATGTGCTCTCCCCACAGCCCCCTAGAAATTCCCTGGAAGACTCAGGGTGGGGTCTGCAGTCCACCGCTCTACAGAACACTTCAGCTGACTGCGGTCTGCTGGAATCAGAGGACTCTACTCCAACTGAGACCTTCTCAGGGATGCTGAAGCTGGTGGGCCAAGCCCAAAGGGCACCTAATGCACCCATTTTACTCCAGCTGTTATACTGTTATAGGCCTGCTGTATCTAATTAGTAGAAGGGTCTCCTCTGGTCAAAGGAGCTATCAAATAGTCACGAACACACAACACAATAGACATAACTCTCCCCTCCCCCCCCCACAGATCCCACAGAACACAACTTACCAAGACCCTCACTCGCCGTCCGTAATGCCCTCAATCTATCTGATGGCAAATGCAGACTTGCAGACACACTCACGGTACACAGATCTCTATTAATTGATCAATTACTAGGCACCCACTATGCTTTAGGCATAGTGTTAGTTACCATAGACAAGAATGTGTGTGAAATTGCCCCTTCTCTGGAGAGGCTGTCTCATTTGCCACCATCCAGGTAGTTTCTTTTTTGAAACTGGAACAATGGTATACAAACCAATCCCAGTTAACATGATGGTGGGGAGCTTTCTGCTTCTTTCATGACTGATAGCTCTTTCTCCATTGGAATAAAGACAGATGCCCTACTCACCTTTATCCTTGAGCAGGGGTGGTGGGAGACTGGGTTGTCAACCACACCCAGACAAAACCAAACAAAAAATTACTTCATCAGCAACCTTGACAGAAGTGGGGATTTTATGTGGGTAGTGCCAGGACAATTTAGACTAATCTCCATTTTCCTTTGTTGGGGGTCTCTCCTCCTTGTATTTGGACACTCTGTTTAGGCTGAACTACCTATGTAGAACCCAAAGCCTCATTAAGAGGCAGAGGGATCTTGCTCTTTATCAAGCTATTTGGAGAAACTTAGATATATTTTCAGAAGACATCTAAACATACCCATTTCCATCTTGACCTTGGTTTTTTAGGAAGTCCAGCTGGGTCTGAATTTGACCAATAGAGGTGGAGAGGGGGAGCCTCTGATGACAAAACAAAAACAAAAACAAAACAAAAAAACCTTTCTGTTATCTCCCCACTCCAATAAAAATAAAAATACAGCAGTGGCTGAAAGAGAAAGGAGGTTCATGCTGATTCCAGTTGCCTCTTGCGGCACTGTTTGGTCAGCCCAGGCCAGGATAAGGGGTTGTGCTGATAAGCCTGGGCCCCACAGAGGGCAGAGGACTTGGTTGGAAATTAGTAACAGAGGAGAAAGGGGAGAGTTTTAGCTATAGCAGAACAGCTCACTCTTCCTCAATGGCCCCAGCCTCCCAGGTGCTGGTGAGGGGAGGGTAGATAGGGAGGAAGGTTTGCTTAAGGTGCTTTTAAGGGATCTCGTGGGAGGGCAAATGGGGAGATATTTGTAGGGGGAGTTGGTAGTATGTTTGGAGAAGCATAGGCCCTAGCTAGAATTGCTGGAATGTCTGGAGGGTATTGGGGATCCTAGAAATGGGTATGGCGTGGTTTCATGAGAAATCTTTGAGGGGATTTATAGTCACGGAGGGGAATGGCTGGAAAGCCTATAGATTTTCCTGGCCAGATGGGGTATGCATTTAGGGAATGCCTTTAGCAGCATACCAGGAGGTAGGTCTATCTGTGAGAATATTTGAGAGGGGTTCTGGGTTTTTTCATAACTCTACTGCAGAGACAGGGACCCCAATGCTGTGCTCCCCGAGTGCTTCATTCTAATCTGTAACAGCACCTGGGAGGGGGCAGGAGGAAAGAAAACAGGGAGTGGACACTATCTCTGTCTCTTTCCTTCTCTCCTCATCATTGGCTGGTGTGTTCCCTGTACTGGAGGGTGAAAAAATTGACATTGTGGAAGCATCTAGAAAGCCTTTCCCTTGGGTAAGGGCCTTGAGACCCTATGGCAACTGACAGAAGGAAAAAGCTATGCCAAGCCCAGCCCTGCGAGCACCCTGAGACCTGGGAAATTAGATTGTTTTCTTCTGCCCCATATTATCATCCTGGTAGGGAAACACCCGGCTCCCAGGCTTTATCTTATTCCAAACTGCCTCCCACCGAGCAGTCATGTTGCCAACATCAGTGGAAGCGATTATTCATTCTCCAATCTTTGGGGGACGCACCAAATTAAACCCACTGCCCACAGGCTTGCATCTAACCAAGAACAGCTTTCAGGCTTGGCTTTGTCCTGGGCTGTGCAGACAGGCAGATAAAACAATCCGATGGGGACTGATGACAAAACTGGTCATCCCCTGGTGCATGCCCCTGGTGGCCTAGTGTTCAGAGACCAATGGTTATAGGAGCTGGCCCAGGTTAATCTGGCTGACAGGCTCCAGGTATCTGAGTCATAGTTTTTTTTTAGTAAGGCAGTGGAGAGTAGAGTGGGTAGAAGGGTGGCTTGGGACCAGGAATTCGAGCTGCTCCCTGGCAGACCTCAGGTAGGGGCCCACAGCTCGTTCTTACAGCTCTACTGGGCAGCGGGATTTGGATCCTGCCTGCCGCCTAGAATATACCTCTCAAGGTTGAGACCAGGCATTATTCAGCCCTGATTCCCAGCGCAGAGAGGCTGAGCCAGGAATGTCGCGCTGTGCCAGATAAGGAGCCAGGTCGGCAAAGTCTCAGACGGGCGATCCTCCTCCCATAACCCCAGCTCTCCAGACACACCTGGAGTTGGACCTTGGGCTAGAGGTCGGAGTCTCACCATGCTGGGGAAGGGTAAGAAGGCGCTAACAAGGGCCTCTATGGCTGGATGAAAATCTGTGGGTCTTGCCCTGGCTGATGCCAGCTGGAATCCTCACCCCAACCTTCCCTACCTGGAACTTTGGTGCTGCGAACACATTCAAGAGATATTCCAGTTTCTGCAAGGCAGAAAAGGGGGCTCAGCACCGCTCAACACCCGCATCTCCCTGTAGGAATCCTAAACTTCAGAATCTTTCCCTCATTGTTTTGGGTTGAAAACCAGCAAGACAGGTTCCTGCCCATTCTAAAAGGTTAAGATCACAGTCTGCTAAGGATCAGAACCCAAGAAGCACAAAGAATATTCTGATGGCAGGAGGCAGGTAGGAGTAGAGTCTGCAGTCATCTGGTTTTTTCTGAGGGGGTTTCACCCGGCTTCTTTTCTATCTTTGTGCCCTGGTGTTGGTGCAGCATACCTAGGGCCAAAATGGAAAATGTAGAACCTACAAAATGAGTGAGGTTGGAGATCAAAACCACAAATGGCAATGGATTGGAGGTGGCAGGCGGGTCTCGGGGTGAGTGAGGCAGCAGGAGGCTGAGAATCAGCACAGAGACGTAGTAGTCCCCCCATCCCCATTCTCCGGGGGGGAAGGGCGCCCCAATTGCGCTCCCCGGCCGGCCGGGGAAGGGGGAGGGGCGGGGCCGGTGGGGAACGAGCCGGTGACGTCAGACGCGGTAGAGCCAATCAGAGGATGGCCTGGGGAGGGAGTGTGAAAGGATGAATGAAAAGTCCGGAGCCGGAGCGCGCCCGGGCCAGAGCCGCGGCAGAGGCAGAGGAGGGAGCGAGGAGGTGAGACTCGCTCCACCCTGCTCGCCTAGGCTCAGCGGAGGCTAAGAGCACGGCGGGCTCCTCTGTCCGGCGTCCGCTGAGCCCCGACATCTGGGACTCAGGGCCCTGGCGCTCCAGGGGCGGGAACTGGCAGGGAGGACCGCGCGGGAGAGCACGGATGGGCACCCTGGGCTCGATGTAAGTGGCCTGGCCAGCATGGGGCACGAGGTGGGCGAGCGCCTCGGAATCCGGCGTGCCTGCGCGTCCGCCACGAGGGGCCGGCCGAGCCCCCACCCTCTTCGGGGCTGCGGTTTCCCTTTCCTGATCGCACCCCCTACCCACCCCTAGGGCACCGCTCGCCTCGAACCCCCGGCCATTTTCACAACCCTGGGTGATCTCTGGTCCTCTTTGCACAAAGCCATTTCTCCGGGGCTCTGCAGGGCCTGGGACTCTGGTCACCTGCCCGGTCGCCCTCTGCTTTCCTCTCCTCCGCCCTTCTCGTGGGTACTCTCCCGGATCTCTTCCCGGGTGGGGTCTCTGCCGTTTCCTTCTCTCCTCGAGAGACTCGCTTGGGAGTCTCTGGGTCGCCCCCACCCTCCCCCCACAGCCTTTCCCCTCTCTTTGGGTCGCCGGGATTCCCCTGCTTCCTGTTAGGGCATCTCCGGGGTTTTTACCTCCTGGGTTTGGCTGCCCATTTCCCCTTTTAGTCGGCCTCTTGGATCCAGCTCTTTCCCCGACACGGGCTCCGCTTCGCTTCCACCGCCCTTCTGAGTTGGCGACGTGGCCGGGCCGGAGCCGCGGCTCCCCATTTCCATCCCGCGCCAGGCTCGGGCTCCGCCGAAGGCAGGGCTCTGGCTGTCGGATGCGCCCTCGATCTTCCGGAGGAGGGCAGTGGAGAAACGGCGAGCCTGGGGAGGCCTCTGCCTGGGTCCCTGCGGTCTTCCCGGGTGGCACGAAAAGCCCGCGCGTCCCTTCCACCTGGGACCAGCGGAACTCTTGCTCCTGGCCCGAATGAGAGAGCGGGAAATGGGGTACCAGAAGCTTTTTGGGTCTGGGTCGGGGTCAACTCCTGGACTTCGACGCCACCGGTCATTGTGTCCTTTCCACGCCTTTTTCGGTCTCTGTCGTGTCTGTATCCCGGTGTCTGAGGTTTTTGTTGTTGTTTTGTCTCGGACTTCATTTCACTCTTCACTCTCCCCTCCAACTCCACTCGTGTCCCTTCCCTCCTACTCCCGCTGGCGGGCGACCGGGAAGCTAAGGAGGTGCTGGCGGCGGCGGCGGCCGGGAGGCTGCGTGGAAGAGGCGGCGACAGCAGCCAGGAGGCGGGGTTGGTTGTTATCTTTGGTTATCTAGCTGTATGAGTGGTGTGGAGTCTTCATAAAGCTAGATAACCGAAAGTAAAAATAACCCCATACACTGCGCAGAGGGGCCCGGAGGAGGGGGAGGCTTGAGCGAGGGGCTAGAACCGCGAGGACTGACCAGCACCAGAGGACACAAGAGGAGGACAGAGACTTCACTGGTTCGGGCGACATTTCACCCCCCAGCACCCCAGTCGGCACAGGTAGGAGTCACAGTCCCATTTCACTTTAGCCAGGTGCCATGTTTTTCCCCCAGCAGAGTTGGAGGGGAGCAAGGAAGCCTCATTGTGGTGCCCTCTGGTGGTCCCCGCTCAGGATGGGGCCTTTTCTGGCAGTCTGGGTCACTGATTGGGAAACTGATCCAAGGGAGCAATCAGTTGAAATCTAGCTGCAGAGTTATTTCAGCTTTTTCCCAGTCTGGGTTCTGAGGCAGTGGAGTGCAGAGCAATCTCGGTTCCATTCGCATTCGCCTTCCTCCTTCCGCCCCAGGACCTGAGGCCTTTGAAAGATCCTTATGCTGCTCTGTCATTACTGACCAGAGGGGCTGAGTTGGGGCTTTTTAGGACACCTAACCTTTCCACCCCATCTTCACTCTTGGAAATCATCTCCAAGAACAAATGGCCTCGAGAAGCTCTGAGGATCTCAAACACAAAGGAATGTGTAGCTTAGTATCTATGCTGCCCAGAGAAAGCAAAGAATTAGATTAATCAGGGACTTTTCTAAAAGAATCTATTTATCTGGCTTGACCTAAATATTCTAAGCGAAAGAGTGGTTAGGTGCAGTTGAAAGGAGTATAGTCTAGAGTCACTTTGTGGAATAGAAGTCAACGTAGCCAAAGCTAGAAGTAGCCCCCTCTGCATTTACTGCAGCTCCGCATCCCATACGCCTGCACCTGACTTTCCAGGACACGGGGCAGGAAGGAGTAATAAGGGGGTGGAAGAACTGGACAAAATGACCTTGACTGACTCCAGTTTCCTGTGTAAATTTAACATTTCCTCCCAGGACCTGATTTTATAGCTAGAAGATAATGATTCAATTATATATTATGTGGGAGAAATATCAGAGAATCCAAACTCAAAAAAATTGTGCTTCAGGGAGCCTAGAATACATATGTCTTCTTCCTTTAGCGATTTAGAGGAAGGCGAGATTAGTAGCTTCTTACTTTCTCAGCCATTTGGATTTGGGTTTTCTGGGGGAGGGGCAGGTGGAGACTGGATTAGGGAGAAAGGGAGCAGGTTTTAGGCGAGGACTAATCATTCCTAACACTACTTCCTGGGCACTAGGCCTGCATCCCTTTCTTTGCTCTTTCAACATTGTGAGATAGTTGTTATTAACCCCATTTTACCAATGAGAAACCATGGACTCAAATGAGTTGCTAATGTTACTCAGTGGTTTCCAACCCAGTGCCCCAACGCTTTTTCTTACTTTCTTTTTTTTTTTTTTTTTTTTTTTTGAGATGGAGTTTCACTCTGTCACCACGCTGGAGTGCAGTGATGTGATCTCAGCTCACTGCAACCTCCCCCTCCTGGGTTCAAACAATTCTCCTACCTCAGCCTCCCCAGTAGCTGTGACTACAGGCACGCACCACCATGCCCAGCTAATTTGTATGTATTTTTTTTTAGTAGAGACGGAGTTTCACCATGTTGGCCAGTATGATCTTGATCTCTTGATCTGCCCGCCTTGGCCTCCCAAAATGCTGGGTTTACAGGCGTGAGCCACTGTGCCTGGCCTAACCCAACCCAGTGCTTTTTCTACTGCACTTGCCTGTGGGAACAACTGGAGAGAGATTGGGCAGGGAGGGTAAGACGGGGTTGAGCTAAGATTGGAGGACATGGGGCACAGGAGGGGGAAGGCGCACCAAGAGAAAAGCCCTGCCTGTGAGCAGGGGCTGGGAGCTGGGATGAGAGAAGCAGCACCAAGAAAGATAGGATTCCTTTAAAAACAAACAAACAACAACAACAAAAACCTTTCATGTAGCTTGTTGGAAATGTGAATTTGGGATCCACTGAGGCTCATTCACATGAGACTTAGAACCTGTATCAGTAACCACGATGGGTTTACATCATTATTGTTGTCTCCTGAGGTAGCGCATTTGAGCTACCTCAGGATATCCAAAGGAGAATAGAGGGAACTGGGGGGCTGAGAACTGATGCCCTACAAAACCAGCACCTCAGTGGAAAGGAGGAATAGAGCCCAGGAGGGATGTGGGGGTGAGGGTTTGTGTCTGCCTTATGTGAACATATGGTGTGTGCGTGTGGGTGTGTGGGTGGGGTTGTCAGGAGAGTGATGGGTGACTGTGTTTGTGAGCTGTGTGTGTCTGCTTTATGAGGGTGAGAAACTGAGTGGTGTGTGACCTGGTGTGAGGTCGGATGTGTGTGCTTCCATGGTGGGTGGGAAGCTCGGTCGTGACATTAGGGACACCTGGAGGAACAGACACTCTTGGATTTGGAAGGAGGTTACCAAATGCAGACATCACAGTGACACTGCTGAGTTCTCCCCACCCGCTCTGTACCAGATCGCATCTCCTCCAACTGAACCCCACAGGGGAACTGTGGGACGGGAGTGCAGGGAAGCCATGTTAAAAGGGGCTCAGAAAGCCCTAACCAGAGTTACCAGTTAGGAAATTTCCTCTCTTGTATAATCACACCTCTGCCTGTGTCTAAGAATTTTCAGTTCTATTCTTTAGATACTGCTACATTACTATTTTTACTGGAAACCAAATTCTAAGCTGACTTCTTTATTCATTTCTCTCCTCAGTCCCTCATTTTAATACCCTCCTATTGAATTCTAGGTCCAGGAAGCCAAAGGCAATTTTCTCTCAAATATTTGACCCAAGTGTTGCATTATCAGCCACACCCTCACTCTGGGACAAATTCTCCTCCCATCCAATTCCAGGCATGGAAAGTGTTTTGTTGATAAGTTCTTACAGTCACAGGAATCATCCTAGTCAGCAAACCGTGGGAGAGACAGAAATAGAAACAGCAAATCTGACCAAACCAAGGTTCATGTTTGGATGTTTTCATTTATCAAGCATGCAAATCTCTGAGCCTCAATTCTGATATTTGTATAATGAGAATAAGAAACCCTTAGGATTATTGTGTGCAGAAAATGAAGAATTCTATATAAAAGATCGTATACTGTTATGACACTCATGGCTAAAGGGTAATTCTTAGATTGCAGAAAGATTAAAGGCTACAGTTTGGAAAGACTGATAGCATATGATTGGTTTCAGAATGTAAAAAGGGAAGCTCTCGGGCGTGTTCCTGACTGAGGATCTCATAACATTTAACTTGAGGAACTTCCTCCTTTTCCAGCTTTGGGAGTCAAGGTGAGACTCCCGGGGACCTAGGTAGGAAGTATCTGAAGACTTGGGAGAGGAAGCACAGCCCTTGGGAAGTCTGATAAAGGGAAGAGGTTGCAGTCCACGTGGCAGAATGGCCATTGTTTTCTTTCTCCTTAATGGATATTAAGACTTATTGGTAAGAGCACTTAGGATGGGTAAACTGACTTACATAGATAAATACAGCATGTGTAAATGATAATTTCAAGTTTATGCCATTAAGCTCCTGGATTCTAAGTAACTAAAAACACAGTTTGTTAAATTAAAGGACAAGTTAGGTAGTGGCTATAATTAACAAATCCTATAGACCTGCCTATCAGCATGCAGACTTGTCTTCATAATTGAGTGGCTTTAAGAAGGGATGTCTTCTCTGCCTTCGCCTCACAAACCAACATCCCCCCAGTCCCCAATGCGATTCCTGAGGTTGGTAACCCACCAGAGACACACAGGCCCCTATGTCTGAAAGTCCTTCTTGAGGTCTGCATGTTCAAGGTTTGAAAGTTGGAATCTGGTTATTTATTTTTTCACCTTCCTTCAAATCACTGGAGGGAAGGAGCAGACAAAACTATAAAAGCATTCTTGGGGCTTTGAGGAGAATGAGGAGCAGAGTTATGGAAGGAAGGGTGGGTGGGTGCGTATTTAGATAGGATAAGGAGAAAAGGGGAACCCCCTCCTTGCCACCCAGGCTCTCCCAGGGCCGAAGTGACACCCCCTCCTCCTCCTGCCCTAATCCCCCCATTAAGGCAGCTCTGAGTTTGTTATGACAGCGGCTGAAGGCTGCTGAATTGCTGTTTGCTGTGTCTGCTAATTGGGCTGAAGGGTTGGAGTCTGGACACTGAAAGGGACCATTGTTGCTGTTTACCTTCCACAGCCGCCTCCCTGGGGACCCTCTGGGTAAAGGGGAGCAGCAGCACCCCCTTAGGGTCATTGCACCCATTTCCTGCACAAGGGACTGCAGTAGGGAGACAGTTTGTCTCATTGCCTTAGGGTGGGTTTGAGTTTCTACAGCACAGAGGAGACAAGCCAACACCTGAGCCAGTCTCATCTCCAGGCCAGGCCTAGGGGCCATCCAGGAGCTCCCAGGAGAGAGGAGTTACATGCTTGTCGTTCTCCTCCCTATTCATTCCCTTCTTCTTTAAGGATCTTTGCTTTGCCTCTTCCTCCAGCTAATCAGACTTCATCCCTGCACCTTTTCTGACCTGCTTTCTTCTAGATCAGTGATTCTCAACTTGGTTATGCACTGAATCACCTGGGGAGCTTTTTTAAAAATGTTGATGTTTGGGCCCAGCCCTAGACCCATGAAATCAGAGTATGAGGAAATGATGCCTAGGCATCATTATTATTTAATGTGCACCTGAAGTTATGAACCGCTGATGCAGACTCACCTCTCCACCTGGGAAACACACACACACACGTATGCATGTACCCACATGCCTGTGTAGGTGGAACAGACTGTGCACACACAAACACGCCCCGGCCTTTCCCCGCCTTTCCTCCCAAACTCCTGATATCTATAATACTATCAGACAGGTTGTATATCTTTTTAATTATTATTTCTAAATTCCTTGTAGGAGCCTTAGAATTTAGAACGGAATTTAGAGATCTGTACTTTATCTCCCACCTCAATCTGAGCTCTTCCCCAAGGGAAGGGACTATGATTCCACCTCCCTGTGGATGCCCAAATAGGATCTAGAGGAAGAACACGCTAACTTATCAGAGATTCGATGACTTTTGTGCTTTTCCTTCCTCAAAGTAATATTGACGATTTGGAGGTCTTCAGAGAGGAGAAACTTTCTTCAGGTATCATCTTTCTTTCCCTTTTCTTACTGTTTCCAAATGTTTTTGCTTCTTCTCTTCCCTTTAGCTTCTCACCTGGGGCGGGTGGGTGCTCCAACACCCGCCCACCCTCCTTCCTCCTTGTGTACGACAGAGCCACATCCAGCACCACGGACAGCTCCCGGGCGGTGAGTGAGATGGCTGTGCTGACCCCCTTTGAGAGGGTTAGGAGGGACCCTCCTGTCTGTACAGTCAGCTATCAAAGACTCTAAATTTTTGAATCTGTGGGATTTGTTTGCAGTCAGCCGTGGAGTCTCAGGGAGAGGCAAAGGCTGAGGGAAGTTGGCATTCTGTCTCTGGGCAATTGGGTTTGTCTTCATGTTTGGAAGTCTGAATGAGAAGGGCTGCTCCAGTAGTAGGAAGAATGAAAGTTATATTTCAAGAATGATTTAACCTAGGTCATGTAAGATACGGAGGGCATAGATCTGGTAGAGCTGAAATGAGCCTTAGATATCATCATTCCTATATTCCTCATTTCACAGATCCCATGGGAGTAGAAGAGGTGTGATCAGGTTGCCCAGCTGGTTAGCAGAAATGCCAAGATCCAGGCTCCTGAATTTCAGCCTGGCCCTTTTTATCTGTCTGATACCTCCTTTAGGAGTCTTTCTGCCTCGGTTGGGTGGAGCGGGGCTGTTGCTGGTTGGGGGAGTTTGCAGGTTGCCCCTGTTCCACAGGATGCATGACTGGGCATGTGAGGTGTTCAAGAAAGCCAGGAAAAGGTGGAACAGACTGCTACCTCTGTCTGAAGTGGTTTGGAGGGAAGGCCTCAGGGACAGGGCATACCTAGCAGTAGCTGGCAAGCCCATGGGAGAAAAGGCAAGGGGGCAACCATCTGCCAGGACACAGAGGCCAGTGGATGGCCACAAGTAGTCTCCAGAGGCCAGTGGGAGTCACGCAAACTGGAACGGGGCCTGGGAAAGGCCCTTCTGTGTGCCCAGGCCTGCTCCCCCAACACCGTGAGCCTACAAACAAAGGGACCATTCTCTCTAGGATTTGATGCTGCCATCTCCGGCTGGCAGTGCCAGGTGGTGGGGGCATCGGGGGTGTCAATCCATTATCCCCCCCAACTCCTAGGTCCTCTGGGGCTGGATGTTGGGGAGGTGGGTGTTCCATGCTATGTTGCCATGGCAACCTCCCCCCCACTCCCAAAGTACAAAGAGAGACAGTTTTCACCCCCACCCCCAGAAAGAACCTGGGTCTGGCTGGGAATCTTCCCCTGAGAATCCTCCTTTCTGATGCACAAGCCATGGCATGCATAAGCGTCACCCTCTTTTCAGCACTGGAAGCTGAGGGTTCTGCCATCGCCAGGCCACATAGGCAAGGAAGCTGGTGCATGCAGTGTCTCTGGGCAAGGTAATGCAAGTGAGCACCAGCCCCTTATACTTAACCCCCTCTCTTCCCAAGCTCGCCTGCCCCTCACCTACCACAGCCAAGGACATCCCAGGACTTCTCAGCTGAAGCGATGGGGCTTTGACCTTCTACTCTTTCCCAGAAGTGAGGGACACCCGGCTACCTCCAGCAAACCTCCAGGCTGTGGGAACAGAGAAGAGGAGGGGGCCATTCCTGCCACCCTCCATCTGCACCCTCCGCCATTACTCATTAGGCATTCTGCCCCCTCCTTCCGCTCGTTAAGCCTGATTTGCATGCATTTGCATAATACAGTTCATTTGCATTCCAGGAGGCTCATGGTAGAAGCCAGGAAAAAAGGGGAGGGGGGCTGGAGAAGAGAAAAAAAGGGAGAGATTTTGTTTTCATCAAAGTGTTGGGGGAGGGACTAGGGGGAGGTGGCAGGAAGAGGACAGAAATAAAAACTTACACTACTTTCTTTCTTTCTGCCCTCCCTCCCTGAGCTGGACTCAAATGCCAAAGAGAGATGCCAAGGGGCCAGCTTTTCTGTCCTTTTTTGTCTTGCTTCCTCCGGCCTTGGCTACCCAGCCTGGCCCCCCACCTTGTTGGGCTGAGGCTTCGGAAAGAAAGAGGCAGGGGTAGGAGGCAAAGCTGTGGGAACGGAAGCGGAGGGTGAGGGAGGCCGCCATCTTAGGTAACTGGCGCCTGTAAGATGGCTGCCTGACCAGGTGTGCACTGAAAGCCTGCTCTGGTTAGTGGACATGGAAGAGACTGAGGCCCTAAGAAGGACTTCCTGGCTGACCAGAAATACTGTTGAATCTTCCTGCTAATGGAATTGGGAAGAGAGGATGGAGAGAGAAGGAAGGAGGGAAAGACCAGGAATGGCGGCCCCCAGAAAAGATGTAAGGTTGAGCACAGGAGCAGGGGTGGTAGAGAGGCCTCAGCACGTGGCTTAGTTCCCAGAGGACTTAGAGGACTGTGAGTAATAAGAAAAGTACTGGAGGAATCAGAATGGGGAATATCAGCAGGAGGAGTGAGAGGGTAGGATGTGGCCAGGCAGTATCATTTGCCAGTTTGAGGGTCTCTCTGGGGCCTGTGAAAGGTGACTGTGTACTTGAGGAAATGCTCCACCTTCTCTCCTCAGCCCAGCACTCTGGTTTCCATCTTTATAACTCTGGTAAAACTGCACCCTTTCAGAGGCCACTCATAGCCTCCTCAACAAAGACCTCTGGCCCTTCCCAAGCCCAGTCCTCCTTGACCTATGGAAAATTTTATGCTATTTTCTCAGTCTTTTCCTTTGACCTTCGGTTATTCTGTTATATCCGTGATCATCTGTTCTTGGTTCCATTCATTCAGTCCTCCAGATGGACCAGTTCCTTAACTAGAAGTGGTCCCCAGGTTCTGCTGGTAACACTTTGTTTTCTCTTCCTTCTCACTCTTCTCACCACTTTTATCACTTCAGCCATCACTTGAAGTTATAAATTCTCCCTCCTTTCTTTTTTTTCTTTTTTTCTCTCTTTCTTTCTTTCTTTTTTTTCTTTTGGAGGCAGAGTCTTGCTCTGTCACCCAGGCTGGAGTGCAATGGTGCAATCTCAGCTCACTGCAACCTCTGCCTCCCAGGTGCAGGCGATTCTTCTGCCTCAGCCTCCTGAGTAGCTGGAATTACAGGCACTTGCCACCACACCAGGCTAATTTTTGTATTTTTAGTAGAGACAGGGTTTCACCATGTTGGCCAGGCTGGTCTTGAACTCCTACCTCAGGTGATCCACCCTCTCTGGCCTCCCAGGGTGCCAGGATTATAGGTGTGAGCCACTGCACCCAGCCTCTCTCCCTCGTTTCTTTAGTCTTGACCTGTTGGTTTTTTTTGTTTTTTTTTTTTTTTTGAGATGGAGTCTCGCTCTGTCACCTAGGCTGGAATGCAGTGGCGCAATCTCGGCTCACTGCAGCCCTCCTGGGTTCAAGCGATTCTCCTGCCTCAACCTCCTGAGTAGCTGGGACTACAGGTGTGTGCCACCATTCCCAGCTAATTTTTTGTATTTTTAGTAGAGACGGGGTTTCACAGTGTTAGCCAGGATCATCTCAATCACTTGACCTTGTGATCCACCCACCTCGGCCTCCCAAAGTGCTGGGATTACAGGGGTGAGCCACCGCGCCCAGCCTAGTCTTGACCTCTTTTAAAGTCTGGATTGACACCCCCAACTGCCAACTACCACCTGTGGTCCTGCCATTTGTCCCCAGTTCAAGGATTAGAACCGTATATCTAGGCCGGGCGCGGTGGCTCAAGCCTGTAATCCCAGCACTTTGGGAGGCCGAGGCGGGTGGATCACGAAGTCAGGAGATCGAGACCATCCTGGCTAACATGGTGAAACCCCGTCTCTACCAAAAATACAAAAAACTAGCCGGGCGTGGTGGCGGGCGCCTGTAGTCCCAGCTACTCGGAGGCTGAGGCAGGAGAATGGCGTAAACCCGGGAGGCGAAGCTTGCAGTGAGCCGAGATCGCGCCACTGCACTCCAGCCTGGGTGACACAGCGAGACTCCGTCTCAAAAAAAAAAATAAAAAATAAAAAAAAAAAAGAACCGTATATCTGCTTGGCCAAGCCTGGATCACATGCCTAGGCTCTAGCTGCAAGGAGGGCCCAGAGACTACCTGTGTTTTTAGTTTCTGTAGTGGCATAGAAGTACCACTTCCCACCAAAACCCGGGAGGTGGGCCATTCCCCAGGCAGTTTGGATGCTCCCTCCACATTGTGCTTCTGCTGCCCTACCTCTGTCGGTGGCCTCATTAAAATCCTAGGCCCCCAGGTTCAACTCCTGAACATTTTCCTGGACTTGTCCCCACATCCAAATCAGCCACATCAAAGCCCATCACTTCTTCCTGTGTAGCACCTCTCTCATCCATACCCTTCCCTCTGGTACCCCTGCCTCCATGTCAGGGCATTCATTCAGGAGGCACTGAGGGTCTCCTTTGTGAGAGGAGCTAAGCTCAAGGGGAGCATGGAATACAACGCTGCTCTGAGGAACTGGCAGTCTACTGGGTGAGGCAGACACACGAATGATTAGGAGACAGTCTGGAAAGCATTGTCCTGCAGACCTGTGGGGAGCGCAGGAAGGCTTCCTGGAGGATGCCAAGGAATAAGCGATACGAGATAAAACAGGCATTTGGCAGTCTACTGAATCTGGGGAGGTGAATGGTGGACAGTCCACAGCATTCAAGAAGGCAGAGAGGTAAGGAAGAGCAGGGTATGTTTGGACACTAGCATGACCATCGCGGGGAGTCTGCTGGGAGGAGAAGGGAAACAGAGGTAGGAGTTCCTCTGTAAAGCGCCTTATGTGCTATACCAGGGAGGCTGGGGCAGTTAGCTGATAGCCTCAGAGGTGCCAGGTGTAGGGCGTGGCTGGAGAGCAACACATAACCACTCCTAGGAGGGATGGGGACTCCTGCATCTGGTTGTCCACTGAGCCCAGCCAGACACTTAACTGACTCTCAGCTAGTTCCAAACAAATGAAGGACATATGAAAGACCTGGAAGCCACTTGAGGAAGGGATGTCTCTACGACCCGCCTTCAGAATCCCTCCTTCCCCCTGCACATGGCGGGGCAGCAAGCTTATGGAAGCTTTCTGGGGAGAGATGTGGAGAAGAGGAGGTTGGTGTCCCTCAGCACAGTGAGCACCCTGAGGTCAGGGCAGGGGATGGGCTGCTGGGGTTTGGGGGACAGGGATACTGGCTCTGACTTTGTGGCACAACAAGCTGGTCTCTGAGCTCTCTTACAAGAAAGAAAGAAAGGAAGGGAGGGAGGGAGAGAGGGTGGGCGCAGTGGCCCAAGCCTGTAATCTCAGCACTTTGGGAGGCCAAGACATGTGGATCGCCTGAGGTCAGGAGTTCGAGACCAGCCTGGCCAACACGGTGAAACCTTGTCTCTACTAAAAATACAAAAATTAGCTGGGCATGGTGGCCCATGCCTGTAATCCCAGCTATTTGGGAGGCTGAGGCAGGAGAATCATTTGAACCTGGGAGGCAGAGGTTGCAGTGAGCTGAAATCGCACCACTGCACTCCAGTCTGGGCAGCAGAGCAAGACTCTGTCTCAAAAAAAAAAAGGTTCAGTGGTCAGGGCTGTGTGGCTCAGGGGGCTGCAGCAAAGCAGCAGAGAAGGAGCTCAGTCCTGGAACCGTCCTGAGGGAGGGAGTTAGGGGTAAGGTAGTAGCCAGGGCCAAGGCTCCGAGGGAATTCTTCCTCAAGAAAGGGGATGAGAGGCCGGAGAGGCAGATGGGAAGATGGTGAGGCTGCTGCTGGCCGCTGGGCGGAATGTAAGTGGGAGTGCCCACCACCACCCATCCCCCAGGCCCAGCTTGTGCACAAAGACTTCTCTGTGAGTGGCCATGGAAGTGGCCCTGTCAGGTGAGGGGGCTTAACTCCCAGGGAGTGGAGTGGAATGGGGCTGGAGGAAGGGAGGGCTGAGAGGTGGCCTCAGGCTTTAACCAGGTCTGGGCAGGAAGGAGAGAGAAGCTGAGACCAGGCCGGGGTCTCACAGTGAGGCCGTCCATGGTCTGGTCCAGCTGTCCCCAGGATGGGCTCCTCTCCATCATCCAACCAAGGCCCCAGGGCCCCAGCACCAAGGCGCTGACCTGCCCCTGCCTTCTCCCCATGTCTTCCCAGTTATAACTCCTGATCCTGCCAGGCCTCTCCAGCCTTCCTTCCCCTCCTTATACATGCTGTCTCCTGACGCTCTTGGGACTGGCCCTGCTTGGGACTGACCCTGCTTGAGCATCTCTCATCTTCCCAGCATGGGGTCTCCCTCCAGCTCCTGCACAGTGCTCCCGCTTCTGGGAGGGCTGTGTTGAGAGGATGGAAAGACAAGATGGACCATAGCTAAAAAGGAGTCCCAAAGCTACCCTAGTCTCCACACCCACTCTTGCCTTCCCTGGGAGAGGCTCCTCTCCTGGCCTGGCCTCAGTGTCACTTACTGCTAATCAGCAATGTGTAGAGACCTTTCTCCCATCCCCCCACCTCCAAGACCTTGTTGGGCACACTGGATTTTACTGGGTTTTTTTTTTTTTTTTTTTTTTTTGGAGATGGAATCTTGCTCTGTCACCCAGGCTGGAGTGCAGTGGCACGATCTCAGCTCACTGCAACCTCCACCTCCCAGGTTCAAGCGATTCTCCTGCCTCAGCCTCCGGAGTAGCTGGGATTACAGGTGCCTGCTACCACACCCGGCTAATTTTTGTAGTTTTAGTAGAGACAGGGTTTCTCCATGTTGACTAGGCTGGTCTCGAACTCCTAACCTCAAGTGATCTGCCCACTTTGACCTCCCAAAGTGCTGGGATTACAGGTGTGAGCCACTGTGCCCGGCCTGCACTGGCCCTTCTAGTGAATGTTTGGGTTCAGGGTGCATGAAGCAGCAGAATGCTGGTGGACACCACCTCAGCTTGCAGGCTGCTCTGGGTTTGATAGTCAGTGGGGCTCTGTCCACAGGAAGGACAGCAAAAGAAGGAGCTTTTGGTTTTTGACTCTGAAATTGGACAGGCTGGTCAGGATACAAATTCTGGCTTCCCCCACTTACCAGCTGGGTGACCTTAGGCAAGTCCCTTCATGTCTTTGGACCCTAACTGCCTTCCTTGGTTATCCTGAAGATCAAACAGGATGATGGGAATGAGTGTTTTCTTTTTTTTTTTTTTTTTTTTTGAGACGGAGTCTCGCTCTGCCACCCAGGCTGGAGTGCAGTGGCCGGATCTCAGCTCACTGCAAGCTCCGCCTCCCGGGTTCACGCCATTCTCCTGCCTCAGCCTCCCGAGTAGCTGGGACTACAGGCGCCCGCCACTTCGCCCGGCTAGTTTTTTGTATTTTTTAGTAGAGACGGGGTTTCACCATGTTAGCCAGGATGGTCTCGATCTCCTGACCTCGTGATCCACCCGTCTCGGCCTCCCAAAGTGCTGGGATTACAGGCTTGAGCCACCGCGCCCGGCCAAGAGAATGAGTGTTTTCTAAGGCTGTGTGCAGATGTTTAGTGTTAAATGCTAAGTGCAGAGGGACGCAGTTATGGGGCCATTGAGATAGGTGGGGGCAATCAAGGAACGGGGGTTGTGAGGGCCATGGATCATCGGGTGCAGTCCATCACGGAGGCCTGACTGAGAAATGTGGCTGGGCTCCGTGGCTGGGGCTTTCGTGGTCTGAAGGAGGTGAGCATCTTGCTGAGGCTGTTTCGAGAGGGACCCGTTGTTAACAATTAGGTGGTGAACTCCATGATGGCAGCTTCTTTTATCCACTGGCCAGGTGCGAATGCTGCCCAACATACCAGGAGGAGGGGACAGGTAGGGTGCAGCTCAGCCACATTGCCCCTAACCTGCCCTGCTCCCTCCCTGCAGCCCTCATCTCCTCGTCCTCCAGGCAGCACAAGCCATTGTGGAATCTCCACCGGGTGTACAGAACGGTGCCTGTGCATCCTGCTGCCCAGGACCTCTCAAGTCGATGTGATGGCTCCTCAGCATCATCAGGAGTGAGCATAATTCAGACCTATTTAGATCCATCAGCCTATGGGCCAGGGGGACCTTCAGCAGGACAGTCTTTTGTCTCCAAGCAGTCATTCCTTGTTATACAAGCAAGAGTCAGGAGGAGGAATGGTTTTGGCATCATCCCCCACAGACAGCAATGGGGCCTTTAGGCCTGGAGGGAAGGACCAGGCTGAGGCTGGCATATGGAGGTTGAGCCCTGGGCACGGGGCATCAGCTTCACCCGGCTGGGGATGCCTTCTGCTGGGTTTGTCCATCTGGCACCAGCTGGCTTCCCAGCACCGCCCCCACAACCAACCAGACTCCTTCTTCTGCTGTTGCCATGACAATTGGCTGCCATATTGTACCTCAGAGCACTAGCTCCTATCTGGATTTTCCTGTGGGGTTCCTAGAGGGTGGGAGATGGGTCTCCAGGGATTTATCCCTTTCTTCTGATACCCATCCAATAAAAATTCATAATAACATGATTTTTTAAAATAGTCTAAGTGGAGGATTACTATGTGTCAGGCTCTGTGCCAGACACTACATGTTATTTAATGTGGCTAAGAAAGAATTAATGAGATAGAATTCAAGAGGTTCCCATCCAGTTTCCTGCTACTACGACAGACTTTTTCTCTCTCCAACCAGGAAATTCCATGATCTTGCTTATTCCTGTCTTGGGAAGTCCTTCTCCATGTCTAACCAAGATCTATACGGCTATAGCACCAACTCTTTGGTTCTTGGCTTGGCATGGCTGAGTTGAGAGGTAAGGAAGGAATGCCACCTAGCTTTAGTGACTTCATAAAGGTTCCTGGGCCGAGTGTGGTGGCTCATGCCTGTAATCCCAGCACTTTGAGAGGCCGAGGTGGGCGGATCACGAGGTCAGGAGATCGAGACCATCCTGGCTAACACGGTGAAACCCCATCTCTACTAAAAATACAAAAAATTAGCCGGGCATGGTGGCGGGCGCCTGTAGTCCCAGCTACTCGGAGGCTGAGGCAGGAGAATGGTGTGAACCCGGGAGACGGAGCTTGCAGTGAGCCGAGATCGCGCCACTGCACTCCAGCCTGGGTGACAAAGCGAGACGCTGTCTCAAAAAAAAAAAAAAAAGGGTTCCTGGACTCCAGCTATTAGAATTGGGAAACTGAGACTTGCCTAGCTTGGTGAGAGGTCTGAGTGCCCCTTAAAGTCTTGGGAGCCCCCACCCAAACCTTCTGTTTACAGAAGAGGAGTAAATGCCACATAATGCTTTGAAATTCCCCCTCTGTGCCCCCATCAGCACCCCAGAAAGAGTCAGGAGCTGGAGACCATGGAATAGCAATAGTCTCCCAGGCCCTCTGGGCTCCCCCTTTGGAAGCCAGTCTCCCAGCTCCTGCCTTGCGGGGAACGTTCCAACAGGGCCTCAGATCCTGGGATAGTGAGAGTTCCCTCCTTCTGGACCCCAACTGGAAGGCAGAGAATGGCCACTTTGACCTCGAGGGGCATCTATAAGGGGCACTAAGCAGAGGCTAGCTTTGCTGAGGGAATCCTGAATGAGGAGCAGGTGGAGAGAAAAAGGAGGCCATTCTCAACTGAGGAAGGGTGGGCTGGGAGGGAGGGGCTGGGGATAATTTATGATATCATTGTTCCCCCACCCCACTTACTTCCCAGCTACTGTACCGTTGCTAGGAGAGCTTGGCTCTGTCTGGGGCTGGGAGGGTGTAACAGGCGGGAGGCTGTTCCATCTGCACTCCTCCTTCCCCACCCAGGGGAGGGCACTGCATGGAGCTGCATCCACCACCCCTTCCCAGGCCCTGACAGACACCAGTCTCTTCTGTCGTTCCCCCAAATCTAGCCACTCAAGGAATAGCAGGACTCCCAGGCGGGCTAAGGATCCAGAGCAAGGAATGGGCAAGGGAGTATGGAAGGAGAGACACTGGCAGACTTAGAGGGGCACTCAGGAACAGCTGGCCCACCTTGAGACCTGGGAGCCAGCCCGGGCCAGGAAGAGGGCCAGAGGGAGTCAGGGAAACAGTCCTGGCAGAGCCCAGGTTTGGAGAAGACAGAGTCCTTACATTTGAGGGGTTCCTGATGCGATGGGCAAGGCGGACCTCTCATCCCCACTCCTCCACACTGTCAAGATCCAGGTTGGAGAGCTGGCAAAGGTAGGGGAAGGAGGAGCTGGGGCAGGGAGGAGGGAGGTGAGCTGGGAGAGGCTGAGGAGAGTCTAGGAAGAAGAAAGGCCGCACTGGTCTAAGTGGAGCTGGGCCATGCCTGGCCATGGCTGAGATCCCCTCCTCTTTCTGAAATTCTCTTCTCAGATCTTAAGGCTCTTGGAGAAGTCAAGGGAGGTGAACTTTGGGGGTTTCCAAAGCTGCTGGCTCCCAACCCTGGATGGGGCAGGAAAGGAAGGCTGTGCCCACAGCTGTGCCTGACACCTGATTCCTGCGCAGCCCCTACTGGGTTTATTTGCCTTTCCTGGACATAGCTTCCTTACCCCAGAAAGGAAGGAGCTGACCCTGATTTGTGCCCATTTGGTTGTGCAAGCCCCTCCGTAGCCATTATCTCAGCTAATCTTCCCAACAGCCCTGAAAACCAGGTGATACTGTCCCCACTTTATGAAGGACGAATCAAAGCCTCAGGAAGGCTAAGACACTTTCCCAGAGTCACAGGACTGGTAAGTTGGGCTGGGCTTCAAGTGGGGCTTCGTAGACCCCAAAGCATATGTCCCCTTCCCCCGCTGTGCTGACTTCTGAAACACAAATGGAGGGACTGAGAGAAGAGAGGACCAGATAGGTGGAATTCTTGGCATGTTCTCCAGTGTAGGCGTAAAGTCTGAGAGATGATAAACATCTTGCAGGTTGAAGACAGGATTGGGGAAGAGGCCATGGGAGCTGTGGAAGTGACCAAAAGTCTACTGGGCTGGTCCTTAGCCCAAGTGCAGCCTGCTCCCTGCCTTCCTGAAAAAAGTCCCCTGGGCTCCCTGCCTAATCTCTCCTGTTCTTGGGATCTGAGTTTCCGCCTTAGGCATTTCCCTCATCCCCCCATTGCCTTGGATAGAGCATCTGGAAGAGGTGCCTAGACTCAAGCCACTGTCATGGCGGATCCCTTTGTGATGACCCCTTCCCTAGCTCCTCACCTTGGCTGATGGACGTGAGCTCCTTCCAAGACCGCTGGAAGTTTGTCCTCTGCCTCCTCCTAAAGTCTCCATCCAAAGAGTAGTTTTTGGCCGGGCATGGTGGCTCACGCCTGTAATTCCAACACTTTGGGAGGCCGAGGCGGGTGGATCACTTGAGGTCAGGAGTTCGAGACCAGCCTGGCCAGCACGGCAAAACCCCGTCTCTAATTTAGCCGGGTATGGTGGCATGCGCCTGTAATCCCAGCTACTCAGAGGGTGAGGTATAAGAATTGCTTGAACCTGGGAGGCAGAGGCTGCAGTGAGCCAAGATCATGCCACTGCACTCCAGCCTGGGTGACAGAATGAGACTCCATCTCAAAAAAAAAAAAGTATTTTTCTTTACGCTTGACAATTTTCTTTTCAGACCAAAAAGAAGAATGTACTTCATCCAGTTGGACTGGATTCCCTCTGAGAAGCCTTCCCAATTGACTAAAAGATGAGGCTAGGCTCTAGCAAGTTGAAGTGGAGAACCAGCTCCTTCAAGAAGCTTTCAGCAGAATGGAAGTGGGGAGGACCCAGATTCCAGCCCAGGCAGCCCGTTGTACCTTGAGCCATCTGGGATAAGACTTTGACTCCCATATCCACAACCTGTCCATCCTGGCCCTTCCCAGTTTATCCTGTGTCATTTGAACTGGGATTCCCACATCCTCTGAGATGGAAGTCCCATCTCAAGTCTTCAATAAAGACTCTTGAATATTGAATCACATTAATAGTGGTTGTGGATATACCTGGACAGGGTTGGAAGGGGAGGGGCTGCAAGAGAGGGGGCAATACTGGGCTCCCTCCAACAGAGATCGGTGATACAGAAGCCAACCTTGCAACAGAAGTGGGGGAGCCTCTAATACCAGAACTCCTACCTGGTAGGGTGTGGGGCAGTGAGTGAACATCTTGGCTCCTTCCACCGCCCTCAGCCACCCCAAGGCCAGAACTCCATCCATGATCCGGTCAGTCCCAAGTCCAAGTCATGGGCTAATGCTTCCAGCCAAGGAAGCACCTAGGTGCCATACTAGGGACCAAGAGAATGGGAGAGGGTCGTGACGCTCCCCCACAGTGCCTGTGTAGGAGGTTACTGGGTGGCCTTCTGTCTCCTCCACAAAAGGACTCTCATAAATGTCCTCCTGGGTTTGAACAGACCACATAGAGGGAGCACCCCTCCCCCAAAAGGGTCTTCCATTCCTGCTGCTTCTCTGTCCACCCTCAGTGGAAACATAAGGGAATGAATATGATTATTAAGAGGGATTCAGATTAGACAGCAGGTAGGACTTCCCAACAATAACAAGGCCTGAGGGGGAACTTGAGGGGGCAGAAAAGCCATAGCAAAAAACTAGGACTGTGCTCTTGACCCCATTTTCTCCATAACACATCTGTATCCAACATGTTCCCCTAAAAGGCCCCTTCTCATCTCTAAAGAGCCTTGCTGGATGATGTTAGCAGAGCCCAGAGTGGCAGCACCATTTAAGCTCTCCATCACCTTCCAGAAAATCCTCCCTCCCTTCCATAATCCCTCCATGGAACTATGAATCCTGGAAATTGTCTAAATGAAAAAGCTTAAGATAACACACATGACACAATTCTAACAGCACAAAAGGGAAATTACATCTCCTTCCTACCCGTGTCCCCAGCCACCCACCTCCTCTCCCAAGAGGCAACAACTGGTACCTATGTCCTTCTCGGGCTACTCCATAGACATCCAAGCACATGTGTATAAATTCCTCCTTTCCATTTAAACACTGACTGCAGCCTTTTTAGCTCTTCTAGACCAGGACTTCTAGCCCGAGGTCAATCTGGATCTCAGGGGATGCTTGCAAATACTAAAATTGCATGCAGAATGCTGGCCAGGCGCCTGGGCACTATTTGCAGGAGGAGGGCTAACATAATGAGCCACCTGGTTTAGCCCAGTTCCTCATTTTATAGAGGAAACTGAGGCCAGAGAAGAGAAGGGCTATGTCCAGGGTCCTCAGCATGGTGGGGGCCTATCAGGAGAAGAATCCCAGGCTCCCCCTGACCTATATGGCCAGGAGCCCTAGAACTGGGACTTGGAGGGCTGACTGAGACTGAGGATGCTGCTGGGAGGAGGAGGCAGTTTCCTTTGCATCACCATCTGGCGAATCTAAGGGGCTGAGCTCAGTCTCACCACGCCTGGGAGCTCATCAGTGCTTCTGAGGTTCCAGCCCTCATTTCGGGGCCCTCCCATCTCCTAGCCTTGCCAGGACCCACTGTGGCCCTGGGGAGGTGGGGTGAATGGAGGCAGGATCAGGCTTGGGGTCGATCCGATCCATATGAAAGAAGCTTCTCAGGTCTGCCCGCCCCTCCCCCGCTTTTGTTTGTACCCCACAACCTGAGCATCAGTCTTCATGGTTCCCTTACCATAGTGTTGGGGGGCCTAAGCAGGGAGAGGCAGCCAGCCACTGTGGCCAGCCCTCTGTCTCCTCTCCTGGCCTCTGGCTTGGAGGGGAGGCTCCCAGTGGGGGAGCTGGGGCAGGCAGGAGGAGGTGGGTGGAAAGGACTCCTCTGAGCACAGGAAAGAAAAGCAAGCAGGAGAGGGCCCCAGAGGGTGGGCTGCCTTTTGGAAACAGAATGACCCAGACCCAGACAGGGGCAGAAGGGGCGGGGAAGGGCCCCTCCCTGGACAGAGATGTCAGGACTGGGGTGGGAGGACCCAGGCAGGACACTTTGGAATGTGCTCTCAGAGTCCCACTGAGCATATGCAGATGAGGCCTGTCTGTATGCAAATGAGCCCGTCTGTATGCAGATGAGGAGAGAGGGCATTCTCTTCTCAGGGTTACCATAGAGCCCACCTCCTCCCCTTCGCTCTGGGCTCCAGCTGCAGGGCAGCCTGGGAAGAGTCCAGGCCCACGGAGAGACAACCTGCAATAGAAGGTTAGACTTCAGGAAGGACTTACCAAAAAAAAAAGGCTAGTTCTGGGAAAGGAACTGGAGATGAAATAGGGAATATAGAGAGGCTGTGAGAGAGCCAGGTAAAAAAGATGGGGGTGGACCACGAAAGGACATCTCAGTCACAGGAAAACACAGGCAAACTCACAGAAAGCTTTGAGAGGAAGGCTGGGGAAGAAGAGGAAAGGAGCGGCGACTGAGCAGCCACTCCCTGCCGGGTCCCGCACAGAACGCCTTCCACTCAGTCTCACCGGATCCCAGCGATAACCTTGTGAGGCCTTTTGCAGAGGAGGCATAGAGAAGCGGAGAGACTCACCCACATCACACAGTTTGCAAGTGGCAAGGCCCTGGCCTGTCTGACTCTATGGCAGGCAGCCACAGCTTAGACCCTTCCCACTGCTTCCTGGCAGACACTGAACAGCTCTTCCTACCTGAGGGGAGAGGAGGGGCACTAGGGGTTGGAGAGCCATGCCTTGAACAGGGGCCTGATATACCCTGAGGGGAGGTCCAGTTGGGTCTCAGCCAAGGTAGGGCCTGCAGAGGGCTGAGAATTGCCAGTGCAGTGCCAGAGAAGGCTACTGGGGGAACTTGGGTGGGCCGCAACCAAGAGGAGACCATCCTGGCTGGGAAAGATGCCAGGGATGATCCAGTGGGGGAAACTGAGACCCAGAGAGGTTAAACCAGTTGCCCCCTCACTCAGCAGGTCCAAGTAGAAGCTAGGCCTAAACTCTAGCCCCTGGGCCCCCAGCCCCTTCCTAGGAGTGCAGAGGCCAGAGGTGGAGGGGTCTCTGAGAACAGCCTCTCCTCTTCCTCGGGTGGCCCCTGGCCCCCCACATCCAGTGGCGCAGCCAAGGCCTTTGTGGAGAAGCTGTGGGGAAGAGAGGCCCCTTGTTGGCCCATTCATCGTGCCGGAGGCTCGGCTGATGCCAGCCCCCGGCACCGGCTGGGCTCTCCTTCCTGGGGGTGCCAGCCAGCCCCCACCCGCTGCCACAGCCCGCTCCCCAGCTCTGTCGTTTCCTGGAGCCTCGGGGTTTGGCCGTGGTCCCGGCTGAAGGATGGCGGGGAGCCCCAGCCCCCGCGCCCCCCACACCTCGCCTTTCACACGCTGGCACCAGAGCCGTGGGAACGCTGGACGGCAGCTGGGCACCGGTGCCCAGCTCTGCCCACCCCCAGACCAGCCAACCTCAGAGAAGGGGAGAGGAACAGACTGCCCCCAAAAAGAGCCCCTCCAGGATGGGGCCGTAGAAATACTTAGCACTAATTATGAATCTGGGGACAAACAAGGCATTTGCAAGTCAATTAGTGACAGAACTTTCCCAGGAAAGAGGTTCATCCAGGCTCAGCTTAGACAGGGCCACATGCTGGGTCATCTTGTCCCTCCCCCTGCCTCTGCCCTGCTCGAAGCTCCAGGGATACAGACCGACCCCATGTTCTGCCAGCCCCTATGTGGCTGAGGGTGCCAGGGTCCTGAGCGAGCCTGTGGGGGGTGGTGGGAGGGAAAGGCTGAGCCCTACTGAGGTCAGCTGGAGGTCAAAATAGGGCTGTCACCAGGAGACATTCTGCCAAGGCTCTGGCCTCAATTCCACCTGTGACAGAACCTGGTGGCTCCTGGAAGGAGATGCCAAAGAGTCCACTGGCCCAGACAGGGTGGCCCGAGTGGGCTGACAGGGAAATAGAAGTCATTGTAAAAGGGCCAGTGGGAGATGCTTCCCAGATAACACAAAGAAACCAGGAGAAGAGGAGACCAAGGGGAAAGACAAAGGGTCTTCAGGCATCTCAGCAATTGTCCCCGGGCCAGGAGACACACTGCGGGAATTTCAGCTCTGCCTGCAGGGGAGCCTCCAGGTAGACCAGCATGGATATCTGGGGCCACTGCCCATGGAGAAAGAGACAGAGCAACAGATCTTGCTCCTCCTGGGACAGAGAGGCCTTTAGCTGGGAAAGGGGCTCTCTACCAAGAGAACCCCTTAATTGGGGAAAGAGAGAGAGGGAAAGGGGCTGTGGAGGGCAAAAGCCCTAGAGCCAGCCCCACCATCTGAGGGAGATTAAGGGATTATTATTAAATGGTGTTTGAGGGGCTCCAAGCAGGTGGGTTGGGGCCGGTGCTAATGATCTAATTGCTGCTTCACCAGGGCTTCCGCCGGGGCCTGGCTGCTGGGGCTCTGTAATGAGTCGGGCGTTTTTTTAAGGGAGGTGGAAGAGAAGAGGCGGAGCTGAAGGGCCAGGAGGGGAAGTCTTTTTCTTCACTTTGAGCGCTCAGCACACATGCTCACATGCTCTGGCCAGTCCTTCCCTTAACGCCCTCCCTGGAAAACCAAGATGAAGCCTGCAGCCTAACGGAGACATGGGAGGCCTGGAGAAGACTTCTGGGAGCCGGGAGTGAGCAAAGAGGGTGCTTAGATCCCCACAGAGAGAGGACACTGAGACAGGGGATGGTACGGGAAAGAGAGGTGTCCTTGGAATAATTATAGCAGATGTTGGAAGTAAATGCTCGGTGCCACAAAGTGAAAATAGCACTCAGGCAAATGTTTTCTCAACAAGGCAATTTACTTCTATAGCAGGGTGCGTCTCGCGGATGGAGCAATGACGAGAGCACACCAGACAAGGGAGGAGAAGCGGGTCTTATTCCTAATGCAGCTAGTCCCTACTGCTATATCTTTTCCCTATTGGCTAGGGTTGGGCCGCATAGTCTAAACTAATTCTGATTGGCTATTTTAAAGAGAGCGAGGGTACGAGCTGGAGTGGTGGGGTGAGTAGTTTTGGTGGGAAGGGCGGTTACAGAGCAGGTGACTAAAGATGACTAAGGACAGAGCAGGTGATAGCGGCTAGGAGGGAGTTGTTTACTGAGACTAGAGGCAAGAAGACATAAAGAATGAGGAAGTTAAACTTTAAAATGGAGAACAAGGCCGGGTGCAGTGGCTCACGCCTGTAATCCCAGCACTTTGGGAGGCCAAGGTGGGAGGATCACCTGAGATCGGGAGTTCCAGACCAGCCTGATCAACATGGAGAAACCCCGTCTCTATTAAATATACAAAATTAGCTGGGTGTGGTGGCGCATGCCTGTAATCCCAGCTACTCGGGAGGCTGAGGCAGGAGAATTGCTTGAACCCAGGAGGCAGAGATTGCGGTGAGCCGAGATGGCGCCATTGCACTCCAGCCTGGGCAACAAGAGCAAAACTCCGTCTCAAATAAATAAATAAATATAAATAAATAAAATGGAGAACAAAGAAAAGGGGAACTGGACATACTGATACACTGATTCTTTGGAGAGGGACTCAGAACTCATTATACTTAACAATTTTCTCCCTCTTGAATTTTAAAGCAAGTTAACAGGCTAAAACCTTTGAAGAGGAATTTATTATATCCCACACAGAGTACAACTGAAAATGTAGTCTGTGTCAGGCACTGTACTGAGCACTTGACAAACTGACTTAACCCTCACAACCATACAGTAAAGACTGAGAAGGGCCGGGCGCAGTGGCTCACACCTGTAATCCCAGCACTTTGGGAGGCCAAGGCAGGCGGATCACCTGAGGTCAAGAGTTCGAGACCCGGCAGGGCGCGGTGGCTCAAGCCTGTAATCCCAGCACTTTGGGAGGCCGAGACGGGTGGATCACGAGGTCAGGAGATCGAGACCATCCTGGCTGACACGGTGAAACCCCGTCTCTACTAAAAAATACAAAAAACTAGCCGGGCGAGGTGGCGGGCACCTGTAGTCCCAGCTACTCGGGAGGCTGAGGCAGGAGAATGGCGTGAACCCGGGAGGCGGAGCTTGCAGTGAGCTGAGATCCGGCCACTGCACGCCAGCCTGGGCGGCAGAGCGAGACTCCGTCTCAAAAAAAAAAAAAAAAAAAAAAAAGAGTTCGAGACCAGCCTGGCCAACATGGTGAAACCCTGTCTCTACCGAAAATACAAAAATCAGCTGAGCGTGGTGACAGGCGCCCGTAATCCCAGCTACTCAGGAGGCTGAGGCAGGAGAATTGCTTGAACCCAGAAGGCGGAGGTTGCTGTGAGCCAAGATCACGCCATTGCACTCCAGCCTAGGGGTCAAGAGCGAGACTCCATCTCAAAAAAAAAAAAAGACTGAGGAGGAGATACGCTCCCCCAACTAAGTAGATGTCAAGGGTCCCAAAGACCAGGGGTGGCCCTTTTCAGTCCCTTCCTTCTTCCTGGGATGGGTCAGATGGTGAAACCCTCTCTAGACTCTGAGAGTCTACAGGCTGGAGGTCAAGAGTGTGCAGCTTGCAGCCCAAAGACCTCTGGCTATGGGAGTCCAGACTCACCCAGGCTGCTCTTTTGCCTCTCATGCAAAAAGCACCCGTGGGCCCGGGTGTGGTGGCTCATGCTTGTAATCTCAGCACTTTGAGAGTCTGAGGCAGGAGGATCACTGGGGCCCAGGAGTTCAAGACCAGCCTGGGCAACATGGAGAAACCCTATCTCTACAAAAAAAAGTTTTAAAAATTAGCCAGGCATGGGCCGGGCGCGGTGGCTCAGGCCTATAATCCCAGCACTTTGGGAGGCCGAGGCGGATGGATCACAAGGCCAGGAGATCAAGACCATCCTGGCTAACACGGTGAAACCCCATCTCTACTAAAAATACAAAAAAATTAGCTGGGCGCGGTGTGGGGGCGCCTGTAGTCCCAGCTATTTGCGGGACTGAGGCGGGAGAATGGCGTGAACCCAGGAGGTGGAGCTTGCAGTGAACCGAGATCGCACCACTGCACTCCAGCCTGGGTGACAGAGCAAGACTCCATCTCAAAAACCAAACAAAAAAAAAATTAGCCGGGCATGGTTGCTTAGGGCTGTAATCCCAGCTGCTCAGGAGGCTGAGGCGGGAGGATAGCTTGAGCCCAGGGGCAGAGGGTACAGTGAGCTGATCTGGCCACTGCATTTCAGCCTGGACAACAGAGCAAGGCTCTGTCACAATAAATAAATAAATAAGTACATACATACATACATACAGAAAGCACCCTGTGAACCTGGATGCACAGTGGTGTCGCACCACTGAGGCTTTGCACATGCTGTTCCCTCTCCTTGGGAAGCCATCCCTTCTGCTCACTGTCACCAGTGAACTTCCACCCACATGGCGATACTGTGGGGTCTTCCTTTCCCCTCCATCCCTGGGCTCCCCTCAGAGTTGAGGGTCAGTTATCTCTGGCAACCCAGAGCCAGGCTGAGAGGGTGCTCACTACTTTTTCAGGACACAAACAAATGAATGGCCTTGTGAGGGGTGGGCATTCACCTTTATAAACGAAAGGCCTGAGACGGTAGCTCTGGGAGGACAACTGGGAACCAGGTGCGTGGGCTGTCTCTGGGATGGGAAATGGGTGCAGAGACGCAGCGGACAGCAGACCTCCTACTGTATAGGAGGAGGTTAAAAGTTTGCACCTTAAAAGTTTTGGTATTGTTGTTGTTGTTGTTTTGTTGTTGTTGTTTGAGACGGAGTCTCGCTCTGTCGCTCTGTCGCAGGCGTGAGCCACCGCGCCCGGCCACTGCACCTTAAAAGTTTTATTACATGTGGCCGGGCACGGTGGCTCAAGCCTGTAATCCCAGCACTTTGGGAGGCCGAGACGGGCGGATCACGAGGTCGGGAGATCGAGACCATCCTGGTTAACACGGTGAAACCCCGTCTCTACTAAAAAATACAAAAAACTAGCCGGGCGAGGTGGCGGGCGCCTGTAGTCCCAGCTACTCGGGAGGCTGAGGCAGGAGAATGGCGTGAACCCGGGAGGCGGAACTTGCAGTGAGCTGAGATCTGGCCACTGCACTCCAGCCTGGGTGACAGCGCGAGCCTCCGTCTCAAAAAAAAAAAAAAAAAAAAAAAAAAAAGTTTTATTACATGTGAAGAAATTATTTATTGAGAAACAAATTTAATTTAAAATATTATTACTTTTTTTTTTTTTTTTTAGCCTGGAAGGACAGTGTTTAACCCCAAAGGCCAGAGCATAAGAGAACCTCTGGCTGGGCACAGTGGCTCATGCCTGTTATCCCAACACTTTGAGAGGCCGAGGTGGGCGAATCACCTGAGGTCAGGAGTTCAAGACCAGCCTGGCCAACATGGTGAAACCCTGTCTCTACTAAAAATACAAAAATTAACCAGGCGTGGTGGCAGGCGCTGGTAATCCCAGCTACTCAGGAGGCTGAGGCAGGAGAATCGCTTGAACCCAGAAGGTGGAGGTTGCAGTGAGCCTAGACAACGCCACCGCACTCCAGCCTGGGCAACAAGAGCAAAACTCCATCTCAAAAAAACAAAGAGAGAGAGAGAGGAACCAGTGGCATTTCAGTCCCTTCTCTTGGTCTTCCCCTTTCATCACTCTACCCCTGCCTCCTCCTGGGCCATCTGGGCCCATTCATGGTGGCCCACACTTACCCTCATCCTTCAGGAGCCTCTCAGGATGATTCGCTTCCCATCTGCCATTCCCTAGTTGGCATCATGAACAGAGCACCTGGATTCTCACTAGTTGTTTGCACATTGAGCAAGTCACTGAAGCACCTGCCCGTGAGGGGTGGGACTGTGATGGCTACTCCCCTACTGCAGCTGGGGAACAGGAGCGAGACATCACCTGGAGAACAGGGCTTCCGCTTGCCCTTCCCTGCACACAGTGAAGGGGATCTTGCTGCCCCATTGCTAATCTGCAGCGTGCTCTTCCCCAGGCCACGTCCCCTCTCCGAACCTCAGTTGTCCCTACTGGTACATCGTTGCATCCCTGCCCTTCCCTTGCCTGTGCAGCTGAGCCGAAGAGAAAGAAACTGTAGTCTCTCAATTTTAGCTTTCTCATCTGAAAAATGGGGATATAAATAGTAGCTATTTCCCAGAGCTGTCAGGGGAATTAAATGAGATAATGTATGTAAAGTGTTTGGTGTAGGAGAGGACTCATAAATGGTGGCCTTCATTATAGTTATTAAATGGGAGGGACCCGGCAAGATGTACTAGTATGGGGACGGGACTTCTCATTACTACTCCAGCTGGGAATAAAGAGGCCTTGTGGAAATAGCCCTTCGCCCTCCCAGGCCCCTCTGACAAAAAGACGCAGTGGCTGTGGATGGGGCCGACAAAGTCAGAGTGAATGGTACATAATGGGACACTTAGGGGCTTATCCCAGGCTGGGAGTGCTGGGAAGGAACCCTCCGGCTGTGGCTGCAGGTGCCAAAGGATCCCACAGGCCCAAAACACAGCTGACAGGCCATCCCTTTCCTTGGAAACTGGGCCAAGAGCCTCTGGACACCGCATCACCCAGGCTTTCACTCACAGGATTGAGGGCATCCCAGCCACGTGCTGCTCTTCTTGCTGGGGCACTGGCCAACCAGCCTGCACAAATGAACCCCAAGACCTCTGACCTCATGACCTTTAACCTAGTGTAGCCCACTGGCAAGAATCAAAACAAATAGGTAAAATACTTATAGAGTGCCAGACCGTAATAAATGATCTGGAGAAAAACAAGGAAAGGGTACAAGGCAAGGCAAGATCTGGGCTGGGGATGGTGAATTGCAATTTAAAGTAAGATGCCTCCAGCCTGGCCAACATGGTAAAACATGATGAAAATTTTTTGTAAAAATACAAAAATCAGCTGGGCATGGTGGTGGGCACCTGTAATCCCAGCTACTCAAGAGGCTGAGGCACAAGAGTCGCTTGAATGCAGGAGGCAGAGGCTGCAGCGAGCCGAGATGGCACCACTGCACTACAGCCTATGTGACAGTGAGACTCTGCCTCAAAAATAAAATAAAATAAGGTGCTTAGGGAAAACCAGGTTTTGTTCCACTTTTTCTTGTGGAAATTTAAAAATAGATATAAAATAAACAGAATAGTATAATGAGCCCCCCATCCCTCGTCTAGCTTCAACATCTGCCAATCTTGTTTCATCTGCACTCCCACCTCCTTTTCCCCCACTTCTCGTGTAATTTTGAAGCAAATCCCAGACATCTCCTCCCATGAAGGATGTGATTCAAGCAAAGACCAAGGGAGGCGCAGAATCCGCCCTCGGGTTGTTTGGGAGGTAAGCATTTCGGTCAGAGGCACAGCATGTACAAAAGTCTTGTACCTGGTACAGTATCAGGGCTTTCAAAAAACAAACAAACAAAAAAGAAGGATCCAGCTCTAATTTAATTTGTCCCTAACTGGATGTGCAACCTTAGACAAGTCTGCTAAGTGCTCAGTTTGTCATCTGTGAAACGGGGCTAATGCCTTCATCCCATCGGGGATTTGTAGGAGTGGAATGAGAATCCCCGTGTTTCATTAAAGAGGACATGGCTGGGTCAAAGGTCACTGTCTGCTCCCAGGCAGGTCTGGCCCCCAGAGGAACTCAGTGTCTCAGGGGAAATGAGACAAAGCCCCAGGGTACCCAATGTTAGGTGGGGGTTGAGAGGGAGGCTGGGGCGGTTTCCTGGAGAAGCCACCCCTGGGCTCAGTCGGGCAGGCCACACTGATGGGGAGGGGGCCTGAGCCCAAGCTTGGTCATGTGTGTTGGCCTAGCCCTCGCCCCACCCCCCAGAGATGGGCCACTGAATCCCAGGCTGCTGGAGACAAGAGAGGGGCTGGAGGCCTGAATGGCCAACTGTTCTCTGGGGAGGTTTGGCCCCCTTTAAAGATCCTCCTCACCACCTCCACCTCCCTCCCAGGGTGATTATCGCCAGAGAGGCCTTTCCTGGGGGACACAAAGAGACCCTCAACTCCCATCCTCAAGGCAGGATAATGGGCCATTCACACTGAGGGGACCCCAGCCCCACACCTGGCCCTCTCAGGCAGCCCCCGACCGCCCCATTGTCCCAGGCCCACCCTGCACACGGGTGTCAGTGGCAGAGAAGCCCAAGCGCCCAGCTGGGGGCACTCTTGGCCCTTCCCCCACCTCTCCAGCCGCCTGGACTCTGGGCCCGTTGTGGGGGAGGTGGGCCTGCCATTCATCCCACACCCGCTCACTCGGAATTTCGCTCCTCTTGAAGGTCCTTACAGAGCGATGGGAAAATCGGAGGGAATAATTAGGAAAATCATTAGCGTCTCAAGGCCCATCTGAGAGGGATTAAGGGATTAAAAGCCTTCCAACCAATCTCTCCTACTTTAAGGTTGTTGTCGGGGTTTTGTTTTCAGGACTTTTTTTCTCTTCTTATTCCCTGGGTTGGGAGAGACTAAAGTCTCGGTGGATTCTTCCTTCAAAAGCTGTAGGAAAAAGTCAAGACATTGAAGTTGGGGTGGAGAAGAATGGGGGGAAGCAGGTGTGTGGGGGAGGTTCCTTCCCAAGCTCTCCTGGGCTGCTGTGGATCACTTCTTGGGGTGTAAGTGGATGGCAGAAGAGGGTGCAGAGGTCAGGCTGGGCTAGAGGGGAAGCCTAGGCAGCAGACAGCTCCTGGAAAGGCCCCCAGGGCCCACCCTGCCTGGCAGATCACATCTTACCTCCTGGAGTCCCAGCTGAGAGCAAGCAGGCTCTCCTGCCCCAACAGGGTCCAAGTGGGGCAAACTGGACCAGAGGGCTCCTTGCCACCCCTCCTGCTCTGGTAGCCCAAGGCTGGAGGTCAGGCAGGGGACAGCAAAGCAGGGAAGGGAGTGGATGGAGGGTGGCCCGGAGACAGGGGGAGGAAAGGCTTCATCCCCAAAGCCAGAGTGGGCTTCCACTGCCCTCGAGGACACACAGCCGCTGTCCTCGCGCAGAGCACAGCCCCGTTGTGGTGAATAGATAAACAGCTCATTGCAGGCAGTGTGAGGTGGGATGCCACATAAAGGGGTGAGGGAGACATTCAGGGACAGACGTCATGCAGTCTGAGGTGATGGGGCAGTTCCCAGGAAGAGACTGCCTTTTGTTTATGACAGTACCCCCTGGCCTGGCGCATGGTGGCGCCCGGTAACTGAGGGAAACATTCTGGTCAGAGGTGTCTTCTACCTTCTTACAGAGAGCGCCTCCCTGTCTCGCTGAGATGGCCCTAACCACGGTGAAACCCCTGCAGGAGGGCCCACACTCCACAGCCTGGTTTGCAGGGCAGCAGGCAAAGGGGGACTCCAGAGGGCACTTGAGCTGTGAGCTGCCGGAGAGCAGGGCTGCCCGTGCGGGCGCCCACCCACGCTCTCTCCAGAGCCTTCGCACTCGCCACCCGGCCCACCCCGCGTGCTGGCATCAGGTGGGTTCATAGGCCTCTCACAGGCACACATCCTGGCCTCGGCCTGCCCAGTTTGGGGGCTCCCTGGAGTGCAGGTTGTGCCTCCATTTCTCTGCAAGGCTCAGTGAACTCCTCTTGGCGCCTTTGTCTCCACCCACCCTCCCCTGGCAGGGCCCGAGGCGAGTGGGCCCGGGAAAGGAGCAGGTCCTTTCCAAGATGGAGCCGGGCGGAAGCTGGCGGCCCAGTGCTTGCCAGCGGTGCAGTGATTAGATGCCTGGGCTGCTGCCTGCTACAGCATTAATAATCGTGTTTATTAATGGTCTTAATTAGCAACCACCAACAAGAAGCCCGGTGCTAATTTCACCAATAATCGAGGCTTGTGGGGCGTGGACAGGAAGGGCGGGTGAGGGGATGGATGGCTGCAGCACAGGGAATAATGCAGCCGCTGTGGGCAGTGCCAGAGCCGAGGCCGGCAGGGCCAGGGGCTGGAAAGATGGGGAATGGGACCCACCCTCCACTCCCCACCCCCCATCGCCTCCCACACCAGGATGCCTTGACCCCCCACAGTGCAGCTTCCTCAGATGCTGTTGGGACAAAGTGAAGTGTGAGGAATTGCTGGGAGGAGGGGAACCTCTGTCTGTGTCTTCAGAGCCGGAACCCAGACAGTAGCCCATGGGATGGAGGCAAATCTATAAAAGCCCGAGTGAAATGAGCTAGAAGGGGATTGGGAACAAGCCCCACAGTGTCCTGGAGCACATTCCTTGCTCTGGGGAGACGGAGATGGATGGTGCTGAGCTGGGAAGGAGGGGATGTTGGTGTGGTGCGGGGGCAACTTCTCCAGCTGAGGGCTTTCCTGCCAAGAAGAGCAGGGTGGGAAAATCCAGACGATGCCCAGGCACAACAAAGCCCACTTCCTCTCTCAGCCTCAGAGCCAAGCTGGGCCTGCTTGGTGCCTGCCTGGGGCCCCACAGACCAGCCCAGAGAGCCCTGGAAATCCAGGCAAAAGGGAAAGGGACACTTCGGGGCAGGGAGCTCTGGGGCCTGCCCAAAGCAATGCTGACCATCTGCTAATGCCTTGGAGAGGGAGGGCAATGGAAGGGACACGTATGCTCTGGGGCTTGGGTGGGCAGAGGAGAGGGGTAGGGATGCTGGATCACTTTCTGAGTTTCCATGAGGCTGTGCAGCCCCAGGTCAGAATGCTGTGCAGGGATTCCAGGTTGGACTAGCACCCTAGATAGGAGAGTGGCTAGATGAGGAGCTGAAGGAGGGTCCACTACCCCAAATAGAGGTGAACAGAACTCTGGCTGCCTCCGCGGCACCATGAAATGCCTCAGCTCCTAGGCCTGGTCCCTGCTCCCAACCTTCCTCTCATCTAATAGTCTTCCAAATACTATTCCAGAAGCCAGGCCCCACTGCCTCACACACCCCAGAATGGCTGACATGCATGCTGCACCTGGATCTTTATAGAGGCCAGGGGGACAGAGGGGAAGAGCTGCATCTCAGGTGGAAGGCTGGGCCACAGCACAAAGGAACAGGCCTCTGAGCCCAGCGCTGGGGCCCTGCCTTCCAGAAGACTGCCTGCCCTCCTCCCTTCCTCCCTCCTCCGTTCATTCAGCCTCTCTCACCTTCCTGCCACTGAAGACCTGGGGATCCTGGGACAGTTCTCATTTTGGTGTTGCCCCTGAAGCCATTATGAATCCTGGAAGCATCACTGCTTCAAGGACCCAAGCACCGTCTCCAAAACAGCATCTCACTTGAGTGGCAGAAGCCCTTGCTCCTGAGTCTCAGGGTGGGTTTAGAAAAGGTGAACTCAGGTCCTGTGCCTTGAAAAGACTCCAGCCCATTCACTGAAGCTCATCCTGGAAGTGCTCAAGTCCAGAGTGCCAAGTTCCCAGCCAGAACAGGCTCTGCTTTGAGCAGAGAGCTCCCCTGCCTGCTGCCCGGGTATTCTCAAGTGTTTGATCAGTGCCTTCTATTAGATGGGTACAATCTCCCGTGCTGGGATACAGCGATGCCCTTCTTTTGCTTGTGGGAGGGACTTTGTGTGACAAGCCCACACCTCTGCATCATTGGAGAAGTTTATTTTCTTTTTTTTTTTTTTTTTTGAGACGGAGTCTCGCTTTGTCGCCCAGGCTGGAGTGCAGTGGCCAGATCTCAGCTCACTGCAAGCTCCGCCTCCCGGGTTTACGCCGTTCTCCTGCCTCAGCCTCCCGAGTAGCTGGGACTACAGGCGCCCGCCACCTCGCCCGGCTAGTTTTTTGTATTTTTAGTAGAGACGGGGTTTCACCATATTAGCCAGGATGGTCTCGATCTCCTGACCTCGTGATTCGCCCGTCTCGGCCTCCCAAAGTGCTGGGATTACAGGCTTGAGCCACCGCGCCCGGCCTGGAGAAGTTTATTTTCATCCTGCCATAACTGGCGTTTCTCCCAGTAAAAAGTTGGGTTATCCACCTGGTGGTGGATGGCAGAGAAAAGAAAGAAAGAAAGCCTGGACTGGGCCTTGGGGCATCTCTGCCCAGTAACCTCTTTTGCTTTGGGGACACCACAAGTATTTCTCTCAGGGCTCTGGAAAGAACTGGCCTCAGAGACACCTGTCAAAGTCTTTTGGGTCAATATGAAGTGTATAAATGGATGGCGTTTGCAGGGAGCAAGTTAAGAGGGAGGGAGGGTAAGAAGAGCCCCAATGATGACCAGCTTTAAACCCCAAGAGACACAGGCTCAGACTTGTGCAGCCCCCCAGGCTAGTGATGGGGCAGCCAAGACGGGGGCCACCATGGCCGGGGCCACCATGGCCGGGTCCCCAAATCAAGGCTCTTTGGGGAGAGGAGTAGGTACGTGGGACGGGGGACAGATGACCACCCCTCTGCGCCCCAAGGCCTAGTTCCGGTCACCCTCCGCCTTCCTCTCGGGCTGGCGGACTCCACTGGCGATCACACGACGGCAGCACAGACAATGGCGCTCTGTCCCGGGCGCTCCGGGACGACAGCTCATCCCTATGCAGTGGCCGCCTCCCCCATCCAGGCCCGGCCGCCAGCCCTTTTCAGGCCGTGGAAGCCCAGGCGTCGGCGAAGGGAATTCTCACAGGCCGTTGGGCATTTGCATAGCCGGCTCGCCCGCCCGGAGACATTGGCCCGCATTGTTCCCGGGCGGCGGCGGCGGGCGCACGGGCCGGGGCGCGCCGGGCGGCGCGGCTGACCGGCTGGGAGCGGGCGGGCCAGACAAAGGAGAAGGGGCGCGCAGGGCCGGAGGCGGCGGTGGGGGAGATCCCGACGGTGGGAGCGGAATATCGGGGTGAGATGGGGGGACGCGGCAGCCGCGCTCGTCTGCCCCAGGACGGCCACCGCCCCGCACTTGGGACACCCACGCCGTGTCTAATTCCTCCCTGAGTTGGGGCCGCCGCGTCGTGATGTGAATCCCAATAGGGGGGAATCTCAGGCCTTTCCCAGGCTGCGCGGGGTTCGGAGTGCCCGGTCCTCTAGAGGTCAGAGGAGCAGCTTCTAGCTCCTGGCCGACAGGGCTCTGGCCACACACGGCAGAAGCACCTGGGGGCCCCTGGGGACCTTGGGCCTCCTATCCAGAGTCCCTGGGCAGGAAATCCTGCTGTCGTCCACAGACACTTGCGCCAAGCCAGAACAGCGGCTGCTTCCGGAGAACCTTCCCTCAATGCCGCTGGCCCCGCGGGCTTCCACCTTGACCCCAGCGCAGCCTGTCTCCCCGCATCAGTCTTCTCTGGGGCGCAGGCAGGGGCCGTGTCCTCGTCCATCATTGTCCTCAGAGATCAGGCATTGGGGTTGGATAGACAGAGTTCATGAGCGGGCAAGTGTCCGATTGTCCTGAACTGAGAGGAATAATGGTGCTGATCAGAGGGGCTGTCCCTGAGGGGCAGAGGCCTCATTGTCCTGAAGGGGTGAGGAAGGAGCCCCCTTGGCCCCTGTCCCTGCCACCTCCTTGACCTGCTTGTTGTCCCCCTATTGACCCAGCCTGAATAGATGGGCCACCATGTGGGGGACAATGCTGCTGAGGCAGGGACTCCAGGGGAGAGGAGGGAAGGGCTTGGTCGCATTTGAGCAGGGGCGCTAAGGGTACCTGTGTTTCCTGTCCTCTGCGCTCCCTGACTGAAATCAGTGGTGGGATGATCACCCACACTCAGACCACAAAGAATGGCTCAGTCCTATGAAGTGGAACAAGGTCTGGAGGGCCCATGATGAGTCCAGCACTCAAGGTAAAGTAGTGGGAGGGAGAGGAGGAAATAGAGTGAAATACCAAGGGTTAGGCTTAGGAAAGTTCCATCCCGGGCAGACAGTCCCCTGAATGAGAATGGGATCAGGGTGCAGGGGCTTGAGGCAGGGATCAGCATCATTGCCTGGGCCATGGGAGGCTTCACAGAGGCGATAGAGCTTAGAACTATCTGTTTACAGGGCACACAGGGCCACCTCTTATGGGTTAGCTCTCTCCCTGACCTTTTCTCGGACATCTTGGCAAGCTATGATGAGACCTATACCCTTTGTCCTGTGGAACCTGGCTGGGCAACTGCCTTCCCCTAAAGAGGGCTCAGTTGTCCCTTTTCCAGGAAGCCTCCCTGGATTGAGATGGGCCGCTCCCCCCAGTCAATGACCAGTCTGGGCTAGAGCTGCCCATTTTTTTCAGACCTGGAGAAGATTTGGTTGTAATCAGGAAGGAATCAACCAGCAAAGGGAAAGGGTCAGGTTGTAAAATGTTAGTGCCATGAAGTTTTGTTTGTTTGTTTGTTTTTTGAGCTAGGGTCTCTCTCACCTAGGCTGGAGTACAGTAAGCGATCATAGTTCACTGCAATGAACTGCTGGGCTCAAGCGATCCTTCTGCCTCAGCCTCCTGATTCGTGGGGACTACAGGTGCACACCACCACACCTGGCTAAATTTTGTAGAGATGCTGTCCCACTATATTGCCCACGATGGTCTCAAACTCCTGGGCTCAAGCAATCCTCCTGCCTCAGCCTCCCAAAGTGCTGGAATTATAGGTGTGAGTCACCTCACCCAGCTGGTGCCATGAATAAATGAAGATTTGTAGCTTTCCTCACCCAGAATGGGCTGGGGCGGGAAGAGATCTCACTCTATCCTTGAATCCCCCTTTCCTGAAAGTCTTCTTTCAGATCTCTGAGGACTTGGGAGAACCGGCCAGCTGGCTGTATCTGGGCCCACGCAGAGCAGAGCTGGGAACTGAGGCCCCATAGGCAGAATGGGGGGTGGGGCCTCAGCTCTCCCAAACTCCCTCCCTTCCTCTTAGCAAGGGCTGACAGTGACCAGGAACCTTTTTGTGATCCCAGCAGTCATCCTTCTGCTTCCACACAAGGGTCTCCTCCCAACACACCTACCCCAGCCAACAATGGGCATGGGGGGCTGTGGAGGAAGGAGAGGAGCTGAAGAGACAGAGGCACAATTGGGCCACATGAGCTGGGATGGCTCCACAGAAGCCTGTTCCTCAACCTCCTTCTCCTCACCCCTGTGCTTGGCCTCTCCAACCAGCCCAGCTCAGTCCCTCCAGCTACGGTGAGCATGGAGCCTGATGGGGCCACCTTTTGTCCTCATTCCAGGGCTAGGTCCCAGGTATCCTTCCACTTCCTCCTTAGGTTCCTATGTCTGATTGGTCTTGGTTTTAGGGGAGAGATAGCTGTAGTCAGAAGCCTAGGGGACAGGCAGGAGAAGGCGGAGGGGGTCCCAGTCCTTCAGTGTTGGAAAGGGGGCTCCAGTCTACTTGGAGGGATGGATTTCTGCTGGATGAGAGACCTGAAACCCCTGGCATCTGCCTGACATGTAGTGGGGGATAGGAACTCAAAAAAGGCTTATGGCATGAATGCATGAGGACCAGAGCTGAAGCAGACAGGAAGAGGGTTAGGCTGTAGGAAGGAGTTTCATTCTTCATAGAGGACCAAGGAGGAGCATAAAGGCTCCTCTTCTGGATTTGGAGCGCCCTCTGGTGGTCAAATGACTTCAGGACAACAGAGGCCCTTGGGTGGGGATCGGGTGGTGTCTTCAACCTTCTCTGCCACAGCCCTAATCCACACAATGATATCCTTGCTATTCCCCACTCCTCAGTCTCGGGACAGGGACATAAGTGGCAACTAGGTGCTGGCTGCTTCTAGCTTATTGGTGGCCCCTTGGGCTCTGTGGGCACCCTCTTCCTTCTCTGCTCAGAGGCTGCCCGAGTTGAAGGTCAGAGTAGCAGCAGTTCTGGAACAGGAAGAACTCTCTCCCGCAGCCCAAGACATCCTATAACAAAAAAAATCCTGCCGGGCGCGGTGGCTCAAGCCTGTAATCCCAGCACTTTGGGAGGCCGAGACGGGCGGATCACGAGGTCAGGAGATCGAGACCATCCTGGCTAACACAGTGAAACCCCGTCTCTACTAAAAATACAAAAAACTAGCCGGGCGAGGTGGCGGGCGCCTGTAGTCCCAGCTACTCGGGAGGCTGAGGCAGGAGAATGGCGTAAACCCGGGAGGCAGAGCTTGCAGTGAGCTGAGATCCGGCCACTGCACTCCAGCCCCAGCAGCAGAGCAAGACTCTGTCTCAAAAAAAAAAAAAAAAAATCCTGTTTCCTGGGAGAGAATGAACTCCCTGTGCCTGGAGACAGGCAAGCCTAGGCGGGGCACTGGCCTGGTAGGACATGGCACTGGGGAGGGACTTCCACAGATCAGGAATCAGGCATCTGTCAGCACTAAAGCCCTCTCCTGCCTCTCCAGGAACCTCCAGGAGGTTCTACCATTGTTGGTTAGAAGGTAAGAGGAACTTCTTATGTTCCCAGGGCACAAAGACAAGGAGTCAGAACCCTTAGAGATGGTGGCGTTTATCACCCTCAAACCAGGCCTGGCTCAGGCTTCACTGTAACTGTGTGACATGGGGCCAGTGGATCACTTGGGTGCTTCACTTTGGCCTCTTCTACCCAAGTGCAGGCTGGTAGGGCAGTCGGTTCAGGTAGCTGGTGAGGTTCCCCCCGCCGTACCCAGTTATGGCCCCACTCCCCACCATCTCCCAGCCTCCTGTTGCCCCTTTCCCTGTGGAGATGCTGCCTGTGGAAAGGGGCCTCCTTCTGGCTCATGGCTCCCTTCTTGCAGCCAGAGGAATGGGGGCTCAAAAAGAACTTCCCAGTAGCAGCCAGTCAGCATCTTTGAAAAGGAGCGTGTCCTCTCAGGGGCCAGCAGTGGGTTAGGCCTGAGTATCTGCCTCCTCCACCCTCAGAGGTCTCTGGGCTTCATCTTCATGCTCGCCAGGCACCTGGAAGGCAGGAGTGGGTAGAGGTGAAAGGGTAGCTCCAGGAGCCTGGGAGCCACAGCTCAGGAGTGTACCCCAGAGGAGAAGCAGCGGCAAGGAAGGAAGAAGGCAGCTTGGGCCATGGGAGACAAGGCAGGGAAGGGAGACTCAGAGGGTGTAAGTGCCCAGTGATGTCTCACCTGCCAGTGAACTTGGTCCTCGTAGCACTGGGAGTCTGGGGGGGAGTCCAGAAAGGGTAGCTTCAGCAGGAGCCCTGGTGGTGGTAGGGAAGGATCTGTGAGGCTTCTCTGCCCCCACCATGGAGGAGGGTGCCACCCAGTGCCATAGGGCACAGGGGTCTAGGAGGCATGAGACCAATATGATGCCTGTGCAGGCAAAAGCAGTATTTGTTGAGTGTCTACTATGTGCCAGGCCCTGTGCAAAGTGCTTAATTAGTCTTGCTTTCCTGAGTAATCACAACAACCCTGCAAGGCCAATATTACCCCGTATTACAAACAAAGAAACAAGACTCAGAGAAGTTAAATAATTTGCTCAAGTGTATGCAGTTGGTAATAGACCAGCTCCTGATTCTATCATGAACCACAGCTGCTGAGCTTTCTGTGGCCTCCCACACAGAAGGGGCACAGAAAATGCTTATTGTGGCCGGGCACAGTGGCTCACGCCTGTAATCTCAGCACTTTGGGAGGCTGAGGCAGACGAATCACTTAAAGTCAGGAGTTCAAGACCAGCCTGGCCAATATGGTGAAAGCAAGCCCATCTCTACTAAAAATACAAAAATTAGGAAGGGTGTGGTGGCTCACGCCTGTAATCCCAGCACTTTGGGAGGCCAAGGCAGGTGGATCACCTGAGGTCAGGAGTTCGAGACCAATCTGGCCAACATGGTGAAACCCCGTCTCTACTAAAAATACAAAAATTATCCGGGTGTGGTGGGGGGAGCTTGTAATCCCAGATACTTGGGAGGCTGAGGCAGGAGAATCACTTGAACCCGGGAGGCGGAGGTTGAAGTGAGCTGAGATCGTGCCATTGCACTCCAGCCTGGGCTACAAGAGCGAAACTCCATCTCTCTCTATAGAGAGAGATAGAGAGATAGAGAGATAGAGAGAGAGAGAGAGAGAGAGAGAGAGAGAGAGAGAGAGATATGCGGGCATAGTGGCATGCCAGTACTTGGGAGGTTGAGGCAGGAGAATCATTTGAGCCTGGAAGACAGAGGTTGCAGTGAGCTGAGATTGTGCCACTGCACTCCAGCCCGTGTGACAGAATAAGACTCTGCCTCAAAAAAAAAAAAAAAAGCTTATTGCATAAAAAAGTTATTAAATGAATGAACTAAACCATATTAGAGAATGAAAATCTCCAGGTGGTCGGGCACCGTGGCTCAAGCCTGTAATCCCAGCACGTTGGGAGGCTGACGGGGGCGGATCACCTGAGGTCAGGAGTTCAAGACTAGCCTGGTCAACACGGTGAAACCCCATCTCTAGTAAAAATACAAAAAATTAGCTGGGTGTGTTGGTGCATGCCTGTAATCCCAGCTACTAGGGAGGCTGAGGCAGGAGAATCGCTGGAACCTGGGAGACAGAGGTTGCAATGAGCCGAGATCGTACCACTGCACTTCAGCCTGGGTGACAGAGCAAGGTTCCATCAAAAAAAAGAAAAAGAAAGGAAAGAAGAAAAAGGAAGGAAGGAAGGGAGGGAGGAAAGGAGGGAAGGAGGGAGGGAAGGAAGCAAATTTCCAGTTAAGAGCAGAAGGCAGGGGATGCTGAATCAGGTTTTATTTTTGAAGGCCAAAAAGACTAAGGCCAAACATGAAGAGGGACTGCCTGATCCAGGGCCATGGGCAGTGTGCCTCTGTGAAAGGTTTTTGCACTGGGATTTGGAGGTGGCAGGCCGTCTCCTCCCCTCCCTGTCCCTGTCCCTGCCCCACATGGCGCAGCCAGCCTCTCCTAGGCTTCAGCCTGAGGTTGGACTTCCCTCTAGTGGGCAGAGGGAGCAGCACAGGCAAGCACAGACCCGTAATTACCAGAGGGCCTCGCTCACCCCTCGCCAACTCCCCAGCCGCCCTTGGCACCAGAAAGGAGCAAGCAACTGCATGCACCTCTGTGCCTGCAGGAGGTTGGTTACCCCTTAACCCACAACCCAATCCCTACTTTATGGCACAAAGTAGATGCTCCATAAATATCTATGATTGAATGAATTCATGTCAGGTGTTAGGATCCCATGCCCCTTCCTCTGGAAAATCCAAGGTTACTCACCTCCGAGGCCCCCACCCACAGAGGCAAACATCAGTGTGACAAACAGCCCGAAGAGCTGGAGCATGGCCTGTGACGTGGCACTGCGCTGGCCCTCAGCTATGAGTGGAAACACACTCTCCAGGCTGCAGGGAGACCAGACGGTGGAAAGGCAGTGGTAGGGGGAGAGAGGGATGCAGCACGGAGCCAGGGCTACTCATGGCACTGAAACTCGCACTGGAGGATGCGAAGTGGCCAAGAGGGTCTCGAGGGTGCATGCCAGGCTGAGTCTCACCTCCAGGCCACTGATTAAGCCAGGCCCACAGCCTGGAACACTTTCCCACCCTCGTAGGCCAGCAGACACCTAGGCACCTTTCAAGACTCCATTTGTGGATTGCTCTTGCCCACCCTTGATGTGCAAAAATAGATCCTAAGAGTTATTAACTCTTATTGACCCTTCAGTAACAAGTAACACTCTTGAAGTCATTTGTCCATGACCTTCTGCTGCACTTGATTGAGGACCAGAAGGGCAGTTTCTAGATTGGTTTTGTTAACTCCAATTTCGTTTGCTCCCAGAATATGGAGGAATGAATGAATTAATTTTTTTCTTGGTCACACACAAAGAAAGAGAATGGCAGACGTCGTTCCAGAGGGATGGTGACTGCAGTGCGGGCTGGGAGGAAACTCACCCATCTCCATAAGCTTCATGGGTAGCAAGCCCAGCCACAAGGACCCCCAGGAGGGCCCCCAGGACCCCCGGCATCCCATGGAGGTTGTGGACTCCACATGTGTCTTGGACTTTGAATTTTGATTCAAGGATGGGCTGGAGGGCAGGACAGATCATGAGTCTCCTGTGCCCACTCCCCACCACCTCATCCTGTTGGAGAGGCGGGAGGAAAGGCACCAAAGACTCCATGTTCTGCCCAGGCCCCAAGAGGCATCTGTACCGTAAAGAACTTGTACCCCAGCGTGGAGACAGTCCCAGCCAAGAAGCCAGCTGCCAGAGCCCCAAAGGGCGTCAGCATCATCTCACTCGAGGTCCCCACCACAACCCCTCCGGCCAGCGCTGCATTTTGGATGTGAACCTAAGGGAAGGGCAAGGTGTCGGAGGCCCTTTCAGATCACCACACCCACAGCAACCCAACCCTACCCACCACAGTGACACCTACTGCTTCTGGAAGTCCCTCTGCCATCTAGCCTCTCAGTCTCCTGCTATCATATCTCCTCCCATTCTGACCCCACAGCCACCAGCACAGATGGAGCCCCTATGCCTGTGCCCTTATCTGTTCCCCGGGAGAATCTTTCCTGAGGGTCTCAGACCTCTCCTCCCCCACCCAGGCCACCCCCTCTGCCTCTCTGAAGTCCTCTTCCCCATACCATGTCAAGCCTCCCGTCTTCCCCCACAAGGGCTGACAAGGCAAAGGTGCCGAGGGTGCTGGCAGCCAGGGAGTAGTATGTGTTGAGGGCCGTCCGATGCTGCCCAGCCCCCAGCGCTGTGAGTGCAGAGTTGAAGCTAGGCCAGAAGATCCACAGGAAGATGGTCCCTAGATGGTGGACAGGCAGTGAGAAGAAGGAAGTGGCTCCCACACAAGGTACAAGTTGTATAACTGCAGGCAAGTCACCTACCCTCAGCAGCCTCAGTTTCCTCATCTGTTCAGTGGGATTGATAATAATACCACCTTGGGCTGGGCACAGTGGCTCAAGCCTGTAGTCCCAGCACTTTGGGAGGCCGAGGCGGGCAGATCACTTGAGCTCAGGAGTTTGAGACCAGCCTGGACAACATAGTGAAACCCCATCTCTACCAAAAATACAAAAGAATTAGCCAGGCATGGTAGCACATGCCTGTAGTTCCAGCTACTTGGGGGGCTGAGGCAGGAGGCTCGCTTGAGCCTGGGAGGCAGAGGTTGCAGTGAGCCGAGATGACGCACTGCACTCCAGCCTGGGAGACAGAGCAAGACTCCATCTCAAAAAAAAACAAAAACAAAAAAAAGAAAGGAAAGGAAAAAAGGCAAAGGCCATTGCATGTTGGGGACTATGCTGGGTGCTTGATACACATATCAGGAAAACAATGATAACCTCAACCTCTCCTAGAGAGGGTGGACCCTTCAGTGTTTGGGAGAGGCCTCTGTTTGCTGAGTACTGAATGGGCTGGGCCTGTGCATTTTGGGAAAGAACTGGGAGCCCATTTACCCTGCCTTCCTGCATGAGGTTCCCAGGCCCGTCCTGGAGGGAGAGAGAGAAGGACCCAAAGGACAAGGTGAGGGAGAAGGCTGGGGATCCTGTGGTGTAAGCCATCGAGGTGGGAGGCTTAGGGACCGCCCCTCAGTCCTGAGTAGTCTGTTGGGTGTGGCTTCTCCCAGCAGCCCCGCAATCTTGAGTAAAATCTCCCACACTCATATTTGCATCCTGTAGGTGGAGCATTTGTGGGAGAATCCAAGAAGGGGCCTCATTCCTGTCTGGGTGACACTAAAATCCAGGAGCTGGGAGGCAGAGAACTGAGAATGCAAGTCTCCTGGGAACACCTGGAAATCTTGGGGAAGCCTTTGGAATTCAAGGCAAACTTATCTGGGTCTCAAAGGACAAGGAGGCCTCAGCTGCCCTGGGGTTCTCTGTACTCTGACCCAGCAGTGCTGAGCAATCCTAAACCAGCCTCTCTGTTTCATACAGGAATAGGCACTTCAGTCCCTATTCAATACCTTCGATGAAAAAAATTAAAAATACGGATTTGCCTCTGTCTGCAGTTATGAAAATAGAGGAACAGAAGCCAAGGTGGAGGCACATGCTTAGAAGCAGGTGGTGGTGGCCGGGCGCGGTGGCTCACGCCTGTAATCCCAGCCCTTTGGGAGGCCGAGGAGGGTGGATCACCTGAGGTCAGGAGTTCGAGACCAGCCTGGCCAACATGGTGAAACCCTGTCTCTACCAAAAATATAAAAAATTAGCCAGGTGTGGCGACACACGCCTGTAATCCCAGCTACTCAGGAGGCTGAGGCAGGAGAATTGCTTGAACCCAGTAGGCAGAAGTTGCGGTGAGCTGAGATTGCACCACTGCACTCCAGCCTGGGCAACAGAGCAAAACTCCGTCTCAAAAAATAAAAAATAAAATAAAAAAAAAAGAAGAAGCAGGTGGTGGTGACAGGGCTCCTAGCTCCTATGGGTCCCTGGGGTGACCCAAGACCCTTCCTCTCCTTATCCCTGCCTGAGAGTGCAGGGGCTTCCAGGCATCAAGAATCTCCCGGGAAGAAATATCCTTAGGAGGGGTAAGGCAGCACCAGGGGCCTGCAGAGACTGCCTGTTTGTCGGGAACCAGACACGCAAAGGCCTGGAGGCAAGGGCAGGCAAAAGCTGAGTCTGGCTGGAGCCTGAGCCAGTGAGGAGGGAGGAGGAGGGGCTGACATGGCAGCTGAGGAGGCCACTTTCTAACCTGTGGCTGGTGGGAGCCCTGGAAGGTTTTAAGTAGGGATGGAGGTGGATTTAGAAAGGACCCAGGGCATATGCATTCCCCAGGGCTGAATTCTAAGAACTTATCATAAAACTGTTGAGAATGATAAGTGCAGATCCCAGAGCTCTCACAGCAGAATCCAAATGGGAAGTGAGTGCCCAGGCACAACCCCAGGACTGCAGTCAGCACCACGAGAGACAGTCGCCTCTAGCCGGGATCAGAGGCCTCCAGACCAGCCCCCTGCCCTGCTACTGCACCTCGCAGGCCTCACCAATCATGGCGAAGAGGTCTGAATGGTAGACGGAGCCCTGGCGGTGCTTGCTCTTCTCCAGCTGGGGCCTGTACAGAACCCGCGAAAGGACCAGCCCAAAGTAGGCACCGAAGGTGTGGATAGTCATGGAGCCTCCGGCATCTCTCACCTGGGGAGGTGTGGTGAGGTGGAGAGGCAGCACCCTGCCCCCGCCCCCACGCTCCTGGCTCAGAGGCTGACCTTGACCAGCCCCCACCCCCCACTCCATCCCTCCCCCGACTCTCACCCCCAGGAGATGAAGGAGCACAAACTCATTGATGCCAAACAGCACCACTTCCAGCAGGGCCATGAGCAGCAGCTGTGCAGGCCCAGTCTTGCCCAGGACGGCACCAAAGGAGATGAGCGCGGCCCCCGCACAAAAGTCAGCGTTGATCATGCTGGGGATGGGGCAGAAGAGGGAGCACAAGAGGGGTGAGGGAGACTGGCCTCTGGGCTCCTGCCTGGCATGAAGCCAGGGCAGCATGTCTTGGTGGGTGGGGTGGGGGTGGAGTTCTGGAGAAAAGACAAGGAGGTCAAGCTCCTCCCTGGAGTTAGAAGGGATCACCTGGCCCTGTTTGTAGATGAGGAAATCGAGTCTCAAGGAGGTTCTGTGACTCGGCTGACAAAAGCCACACTAGGTGGAGGAACCAGAGCTGTCTACCCTTCTCACAGCTCTTGGGGAACAAGGGCCCTAAAGAATGAGGAGGTGGGGCTGAGTGTGAGGGTCAAGGATGGGAGAGGAAATCAGGCAATAAGGACAGGCAGGACACCTAGAGAAACCAAGTGACACCCAGAATCATGAGTCAGGAAGCAGACTTGAAGGGCAGGGCTAGATCTGGGGCCCATGGGCAGGGGCCCCCCGAGTGAACCTGGGGGAGCTGGGCAGGCGGTGGCTGCCCACCTCTCCACGCCAACATGGATGTGTCCACTGTGGAAGGAGTGGAGAAAACCCTGGACCAGTGTGGACCACTGCAGGGCAAAGGCAGCCAGGAGGAAGGTGAAGCCCACGCTGCTGAAGCCGTAACGCTGCAGGAAGACCATGAGGAAGCCAAAGCCCACGAAGACCATGGCATGCACATCCTGGAAGCCTGCAGTGGACAGGGACAGGTGGGGCACTTGGGGGCTGCTCTAGCCGTAGCCCATAATTCAGTCAGCTACCCTGCCAGTGCCCCTGGCTCTCACCAGCCAGGGCTGCCTTGAGCCGAGCCTATAAAACTCCCCAGGCATGTCAGGGGCTCCCAGCTCTGAGCCACCTGCACAGAGCTGGCCAGCTTGGAGCAGTGGGACCCCAACATCCCTGCCGTCCTCATGTCAGAGCAAGGGAGTAAAGCCTTCTGCTCTATTCATTTGCCTTATCCCTGGGTCTCTTACAACAGACTGGCTGGAAGTCCAACCTGTGCTCTTTTCTGCTGCAGTCCCTGACTTTCTCCATGCTCAAAATTATCCCCACTACAGACTTCTTTTCAACATTTCCTCTCTGCTAGAAAGTCCTTCTTCACATCTACCCTCCATCCCTCATACTTCAGAGACTATACCTCTTCCTTTTGAGGATTTTTAAGTTATTATTATTACTAGATGTCTCGTTCTGTCACCCAGGGAAGAGTGCAGTGGCATGATCATAGCTCATTGCAGCCTCAAACTCCTGTACTCAGCCAATCCTCCCACCTTGGCCTCCTAAGACGCTGGGACTACAGGTGAGGCCCACTGTGCCCAGTTATTTTTTTTAAAAATTTGGGGCCGGGTGCGGTGGCTCACGCCTGCAATTCCAGCACTTTGGGAGGCCGAAGCGGGTGGATCACGAGGTCAGGAGATCGAGACCATCCTGGCTAACGCGGTGAAACCCCGTCTCTACTAAACTACAAAACTTAGCTAGGCGTTTTGGCGGGCCCATTTATATAAAACAATAATAATAATCAACTTGGCCTGGTGGCAGGCGCCTATAGCTACTCAGGAGGCTGAAGCAGAAGGATCGCCTGGGCTCAGGAGTCTGAGGCTACAGTGAGCTATGATCACATCACTGCACTCCAGCCTGGGTTACAGAGTGAGACCCCATCTCTAACAAATAATAACATACAGTAATATTGAAAATGAGGTCAGCCGGGTGCGGGGCGCACACCTGTAATCCTAGCACTTTGGGAGGCTGAGGTGGGCGGATCATGAGGTCAGGAGATCGAGACCATCCTGGCTAACACAGTGAAACCCCATCTCTACTAAAAATACAAAAAATTAGCGGGCGTGGTGGTGGGCGCCTGTAGTCTCAGCTACTCCGGGAGGCGGAGCTTGCAGTGAGCCAAGATCGCGACACTGCACTCTAGCCTGTACAACAGAGTGAGACTCCATCTAAAAAAAGAAAGAAAATGAGGTATGAGGTAAATGCAAATACTTTGCTTTAGTTATTAGCTTGTTCTGTAACTGCCCCCTCCCATCTATTTGTAAACTTGTAAATAAGGTTTGAATCAACCTAGTCTGATGATGTTCAGCCCAACCATCTGGTCCTGTTTTCTTTTGTCTTGGGTCTATGTACATAGTAATACCATGCTATATTTTTTACTTTAATCAAGAAACACCAGAGAAAGCATGTCATGAGCACTGTTATTGCATTTGTTGTAAATATGTTATTGAGAAATGGGCTATTATCACCCTAAACCCCAATTTTATAGCTTCATGTAAAAATTTTCTTTCTTTTTTTTAGACAGTCTCACTCTGTCACCCAGGCTGGAGTGCAGTGGTGTGACTCAGCTCACTTCGACTTCTGCCTCCTGGGTTCAAGCGATTCTAGTGCCTCAGCCTCTCCAGTAGCTGGGATTACAAGCATGCACCACTCTGCCTGGCTAATTTTTGTATTTTTCATAGAAGCGGGGCTTAACCATGTTGGCCAGGCTGGTCTCAAACTCCTAATCTCAAGTGATCCACCTGCCTCAGCCTCCCAAATTGTTCAGATGACAGGCATAAGCCACTGCACCCGGCTGTGAAAAATTTCCCTTAGAACTTAGTGCTAAGAAATGTCACTTTCCCCAGGAACCGGTCTGCTTTCCCACCTTCAGGCAGCCAAGGTGCTGCGCACCATGGACCGGGCTCTGGGAATTAACTGTCATCAAGGCAGCCATAGTCCATACTCTCACAGAGCAAGGAAGACAGGCATGGAAGAGTCAAAGCACTGCATGTGTGAGGCTTCCTTGGCTGCCTGGAGCTCAGAGTTCCACTGGAATCACAACTGGACAACTGTAGGCCCCGTATGTGGTTCATTATTTATGTTCTGCTTCTCTCCTTTGCTTTTCTTATACACATGTTTTGGTTGTAAATGACTTCAAGTCTCTTGTAGAAAGAGGTTGATCATAAAGAAAACAAGCCGGGCACGGTGGCTAACGCCCGTAATCCCAGCACTTTGGGAGGCCTAGGTGGGCAGATCACAAGGTCAAGAGATCGAGACCATCCTGGCCAACATGGTGAAACCCCATGTCTACTAAAAATACAAAAATTAGCTGGGCATGGTGGCATGTGTCTGTAGTCCCAGCTACTCGGGAGGCTGAGACAGGAGAATCACTTGAACCCAGGAGGCGGAGGTTGCAGTGAGCCGAGATAGCGCAATTGCACTCCAGCCTGTCAACAGAGTGGATTCCACGTCAAAAAAAAAAAAGAAAAGAAAAAAAATTATGCTCCCCTTTTTTTGGTGGAATCTGATGAGGCACCGACAAGTCAGAAAATAATTGTTGAACTTTATTTATTTTTGTAGAGATGTCAGTCTCGCTATGTTACTGCCCAGGCTGCTCTCAAACTCCTAGCCTCAAGCAATCCTCTCACCTCAGCCTCAAGAGTAGCTGGGATTGCAGGCATGAGCCACCACACCTGGCTCAATTACTGAACTTTAGAATGCAATCAATAACTTTGAGAGAAGTATGATTTTACGCTTTGTGTGTGTGTGTGTGTGTGTCATATGCATGGGCAGATAAGAAATGAGTTAGCAAGGCCCTGGAAGAGGGCTGGATACGTGCTGTAATTAGAGGTCTGAGGCCGGGCGCAGTGGCTTACGCCTGTAATCCCAGCGCTTTGGGAGGCTGAGGTGGGTGGATCACCTGAGGTCAAGAGTTCAAGACCAGCCTGGCCAACATGGCGAAACCCCCCCTCTACTAAAAATATAAAAATTAGCCGGGTGTGGTTGTTCACACCTGCAATCCCAGCTACTAGGAAGGCTGAGACAATAGAATCGCTTGACCCAGGAGATAGAAGTTACAGTGAGCCAAGATAGTGCCATTGCACTCCAGCCTGGGCAACAAGAGCGAAGCTGTGTCTCCAAAAAAAACGAAATTAGAGAGGTCTGCAGCTACCAACCCTGCACTGCTTCTCCAGACCTACCCACTCCCCAAATCATCCAGATCCTAAAACAGTAACAGATGAATGGATAAAGAAAATGTGGTATATATACACTGTGGGATACTATTCAGCCATAAAAAAGAATGGAATCTGGCTAGGCGAGGTGGCTCATGCCTGTAATTCCAGCACTTTGGGAGGCCGAGGCAGGCAGACCTGAGTTCGGGAGTTCGAGACCAGCCTGACCAACATGGAGAAACCCCATTTCTACTAAAAATACAAAATTAGCCAGGTGTAGTGGCGGGCACCTGTAATCCCAGTTACTCAGGAGGCTGAGGCAGAAGAATCACTTGAACCTGGGAGGCAGAGATTGCAGTGAGCTGAGATCGTGCCATTGCACTCCAGCCTGGGCAACAAGAGCGCACTCCATCTCAAAAAAAAAAAAAAAAAAAAAAAAAAAAAAATGGAATCCTGTCATTCCTGGCAACACGGATGGAACTGGAGGACTTTATATGTGAAATAAGCCAGGAATGGAAAGCTAAACACTGCATGTTCTCACTCATATGTGGAAGTTAAAAAAAAGTTGCTCTCATAGAAGTAAAAAGTAGAACAAACGATAATAAAGACAGAAGAGTAGGGGGAAGGGGGAATAGGGAGAGATTGTTAAAGGATACAAAATTACAGCCAATTATATCTAAGACAGAAGGAATAAGGTATAGATCTAGTGATCTATACCCAGTGATCCCCAACCTTTTTGGAATCCGGGACCAGTTTCCTGGAAGGTAATTTTTCCACAAATGGTTGGGGGGTGGGAGATGGTTTCGGATTGATACTGTTCCATCTCAGATCATCAGGCATTAGATTCTCATAAGGAGTGCACAACCGAGATCCCTCACATGCACAGTTCGCAATAGGGTTCGCACTCCTATAAGAATCTAATGCCACCATGATCTAACAGGAGACAGAGCTCAGACAGTGATATTCATTCGCCTCCTGCTGTGCAACCCCGGTCCTAACCAGCCTAGGAGTTGAGGACCTTATAGCACTGTAGAGTGACTACAGTTAACAATAATATATTCTATCATTTCAAACAGGAGGAGGGTACTGAATGTTCCCAACGCAAATAAATGATAAACATTTGAGATGATGGGGAAAAAAAGGGAGGGGAAGCATCACTTAAAACTCAGCCCACACCCTAAGTTCTTTTAGCCTCACCGCTGGCTGCTTTTCTCCTTGTGCAAAAAGTAAAGAGAATCCATGTCTATTCTAGTGCTCAAGGACAGCAAGATAAGGAAGGGTGCTAGGTCGAAGGGCTCCTGACCATTACATGCCAAAACCAGTCCAGAACTTGTGTGGTGTAAGTGTTTACATCTCCCACCCCAGGTTTGTTGGGAATCAAAACTCAAGGCTCTGACCTTTCAACTAGAGTCTAAACATCAAGAAATCTCCTTCTCTGGGAACATTCCACAATGAGAAATTCTTTTTGGGCTCTGAGAGGTGAGGGGCTGTTCCAGTTGGAGGTGGAGGAAAAAGATAAGGCAACCTCTCAACATCCCCTTTAGAGTATGCCTGTGCGGGTGGGATGGAGTCTGATGCCCACCCTGCCCCACCTCCACCAAACCCATGCACTTTTTAATTTTTTTGAGACAGAATCTTGCTCTGTTGTCCAGGCTTGAGTGCGGTGGTGCCATTACAACTCGCTGCAGCCTCAACCTCCTGGGCTCAAGCAATTTTCCCTCCTCAGCCTCCAGAGTAGCTAGGACTACAGGTGCTTGTTACCACATTGGGCTAATTTTATTTTTTATAGAGAAGAGGTCTCACTTTGTTTGTTGCCCAGGCTGGTCTCAAATTCCTGGCTTCAAGCAGTCCTCTCACCTCGGCTTCCCAAAGTGCTGGGATAACAGCATGAACCACAGTGCCCAGCCCCAAGCACCTTTGACTGGAGAGAAGATAAAGCTCTTCAAAGCCACCTATTACTCTCCCTCCTTCTCTTACTGCCTCTCTGCAATCCGGCTAGATAAATCCTGGACCAGACAAGATTATGGGAGAAGAAACTGTTAAAGCTGGGGCTTTGGCATCTAGCAGAGCTTGATTTAAATTCTAGGTCTGGCCAGGCCTGGTGTCTCATGCCTGTAATCCAAGCACTTTAGGAGGCTGAGGCAGGAGCATTGCTTGAGCCTGGGAGGTGGAAGCTACAGTGAACCGTGATCATGCCACTGCACTCCAGCCTGGGTGACAGAGTGAGACCCTGTTTCAATCAATCAGTTAATTCCAGGACTCCCTGCCTCCTTCTGATCCTATGACCTTGGGCAAGCCTCTGAGCCTGTTTTCTCATCTGTAAAGTATGGATATTAAATATGATAAGCAAGAAGAAGCAGGGGGAGCTGAGGGGGCCATCTACCCCAACTTCCCCACCATTCATCCCGCCTGCCTCTAGGGGACAGTAGGGCTGTGTTCTCTCTCCTAGAAGAGATCACAAGCCACTCTGGTGCTGGTCACATCCTTCATCCCCCATCTCTTCCAGGAAGATCCTGATTCCATCTATCTTAAATCCCTCTCTCTGCAAGTAAGGTCTGTGATACGTATAAAAATAAGAACCTGTCCATGTTTTTTCAGAACGCTTTCTCATGTTTGCTTCTGTAGCCCTTTAGCCCTGGCTCTTTCCCCTTCTTTTTTTTTTTTTTTTTTTTTTGAGACGGAGTCTCGCTCTGTCACCCAGGCTGGAGTGCAGTGGCCGGATCTCAGCTCACTGCAAGCTCCGCCTCCTGGGTTCACGCCATTCTCCTGCCTCAGCCTCCCGAGTAGCTGGGACTACAGGCGCCCGCCACCTCGCCCGGCTAGTTTTTTTTTTTTTGTATTTTTTTTAGTAGAGACGGGGTTTCACCGTGTTAGCCAGGATGGTCTCGATCTCCTGACCTCGTGATCCGCCTGTCTCGGCCTCCCAAAGTGCTGGGATTACAGGCTTGAGCCACCGCGCCCGGCCTCTTTCCCCTTCTTTGTTATTTTTCCACCACTTGCTTTCAGGAAGAAGAGGCTTGTAGTGTAGGGGGAAGGACACAGATGGGGAATCAAGAGACCTAGTTCTAGCCTGGCTCTTCTGTAACTTGCTGTGTGACTTGGCCAGGTCACATGACCTCTCTGGCTCACTCTCAACATCTGAGTGGGTGAACCAGATGGGCTCTCAGGGTCCTTCCAGCAGAGAAAACAGACGGACCCTCAGACTAGCCATGTCTTGGCATTGGCCGGTCCTGGAGCTCAGCAACAGCCGCACAACTCCCTTTCATCTCCCGAATCAAAGGGCAGTGACTACACCTCCCTCTGGCCCTGACCCCTTCCCTTGGGCACAGGGACAGATGAGGACCCGGCTCATCAAAGCCCCAGGCTCTAGGGACCTTGCACCTCCCTCCTTTCCAACCTTCCCCCACAACAGTATCCAAGTCCACAGGAATGGAAACCTAGGGCAAAAAAAGAAGTAGGAATCCCACCTGTTATATCTCCCTTATTGCAATTCAGAGATGAAATACTGTATGTCTGAGGAGAGCCTACCATTGCAGCACAGGGGCAAGAGGCTGGACTCCAGGGAAGGCTTTGTAATAAGGAGGGCTTCGAGGAGAAGCAAGTCAGGGGTTCACGGCAAGCAGCCAGGTCAGACCCTTACACAACAGCTTACTTCTGTCAGACTCTGGACTGCTCCCTCCCAACTCTTTATCCTTCTTTTCTAGCCAGGACTGTGGATGAAATATGGGGAGGGAGGAGCTGTAGCCCCTTCTGCCTAGGGTGGGTGGGGGGTCTGGTGTTTCATGCCCAAGTCCAAGTTTCCACCTCACCCTCTATATCCGCAGTGTTTTGAGCTTCATTTTGTTGGGTCTAGAACAGGGTGAGGTGGGGATAGCCTGCCATCAGCTCTGCATACAGAAAGTAGGGTAATAGGGCCAGGTGCGGTGGCTCACGCCTGTACTCCCAGCACTTGGGAGGCCAAGGCGGGTGGATCACCTGAGGTCAGGAGTTCATGACCAGCCTGGCCAACATGGCGAAACCTTGTCTCTACTAAAAATACAAAACTTAGCTAGGCGTTTTGATGGGCGCCTGTAATCCCAGCTTCTCAGGAGGCTGAGGAGGGTGATTTGCTTGAACCTGGGAGGTGAAGGTTGCAGTGAACCGGGATCGTGCCATTGCACTCCAGCCTGGGCAACAGAGTAAGACTCTGTCTCAAAAAAAAAAAAAAAAAAAGAGAGAGAGAGAAAGGAAGTAGGGTAATGACAGCTGGAAATTTTTAATAGGAGACTCTCACGCTCTAGGCCTTGTTTGAATGTATCTCCTTTAAACTGAGGCATCCTTTTTCCCCTTGCTCAGATGGGAAAAACTGAGGCTTGGAGATGACCTGCCCAAGCACTTGTGATAAATTCTGGGAGATCTGGTGCTCTTGGTCCCAGATGCCTAGGGTCTAAATTGCAAGACAGGGTCCCCAACCTTTGAAGGAGAGGCTCTATTCCCATGGGGCTAAGGGTGGGGGTGGGAGGTTAACTCTCTCTCTATCGAAACTTGTCAGCAGGCAGGTGACTTGGGCAAAAAGCTTAGGATGCCTGAGTTCTAGTTCCAGCTCTGCCACTCACCTGATGGGTGATAGTGAACAACTCACAACCCCTCTGAGACTCAGTTTCCCCCTCTGTGAAATGGGCTAATGACCCTACCATGCTTCCTGCCAAGTCTGGGGGCTGCTGCTCTGTGATTAGCAGGTAGAGGGTGCCTCATTTTCTTTCTTTTTGTCTTTCTTTCTTTCTTTCTTTCTTTTTTTTTTTTTTTTTTTTTGAGACAGAGTTTCATTCTGTTGTCGCCCAGGCTGGAGTGCAGTGGTGCAATCTCGGCTCACTGCAACCTCGCAACCTGCACTTCCCTGGTTCAAGTGATTCTCCTGCCTCAGCCTCCCAAGTAGCCACGATTGCAGGCGCCCACCACCACGCCCGGCTAATTTTTTGTTTCTTTTGTTTTGTTTTTGAGATGGAGTCTGGCTCTGTCACCCAGGCTGAAGTGCAGTGGCATGATCCTGACTCACTGCAACCTCCGTCTCCCGAATTCAAGAGATTCTCCTGCCTCAGCCTCCCAAGTAGCTGGGACTACAGGTGCCCACCACCACACCCGGCTAAATTTTTGTGTTTTTAGTAGAGATGGGGATTTCACCATGTTGGCCAGACTGGCCTTAAACTCCTGACCTCAGATGATCTACCTGCCTCAGCCTCCCAAAATGCTGGGATTACAAGTGTGAGCCACCACGACTGGCCAGTTGCCTCATTTTCTCTTTGTCTCTGAAAGGACCAGCTTTGAGGGACTGGGGAAGAAATGCCTGATCCCAACTGGTCTTGGCTGCCTACATGTGTGGGCGATTCATACCTAACACCTGCCATTATGACCTCTCGCAACCCCACTCTTACCTTCCTTGCCCAGCAGGATTCTCTTTCCCATGCTCAGGGTGGAGCCCCTAGGAAAGGCAGTCTCAACTAGGCCAATTTGCTGGGCCTAGTTGGGCCCAGCAAAGCCCAACTAGGCCAATTGAGAGTGGGACAAGGGGATGGTTAAAGCTGGGGCTCTAGATCTGGCTTCCAATCCCAACTCCCCCACTTGTGACTATGTGACCCTGAATCAGCCACTTAACCAAGCCTCAGTTTCCCCACCTTTGTCTATCTCATAGACTAAGTGAGATAATGTATATGTACCAGCACGGTACCCTGGATCATAGCAGGCACTAGTGAAAGGGTGAGATTTTAAACCCAGAGCCTCTCCACCTCAGAGCGAGATGGCTGCCCAGCTACATGGGGGCACCCAAATGCTCCCTCCCAAAACGCCGGAGGATCTTTGCAAAGCTTGGGTTCTTTGCTTCCCGCGCGCCCTCACCCCACACTCACTTGGGTAGCGAAAGTAAAATTCATTGTCCGCGTTACTGTGGTTGCCCCGGTGCCAGAGGGCAGCGTCGGTTTTGTGGTTGTAGCGGACAAAGACAGCAAAGAGAACGGCAGTGGCGCCCTGGAGGAAGAGGCAGAGCAGGGGAAGCTGCAGTCGCCGGCCCGCGGCGCGGCTGGGAGACCCGGCCATAGGTCTGGGCTGCGATATAGGCTGGCGCTCGCAGGCTCTGGCAGACAATCCCCGGCGGCAGGGCAGGTTTCGCGGAGCTCCGCCCACAGAGGCCCTGCCCACAGAGGCCCCGCCCTCACCTGCCGCAGGCCCAGGGCCCCGGGGACCAGGAGCAGGGCGTCGGGGGGTCCTGGACCCTCGGCCCGAGGTGGGGCCAAGACTTGGGGAAGGGAGTCGCACAGTCCTGGCGCTGACCCTAGCACTGTTACGGTGCCAGGTCCTTGGACGTGACCCTGGAAAGGCACCATGTGTTCTGCCCTGATAGGCACAGCTGTGGGACCTGGGGGTGGGAGAACCCGCACCCTCATACATGATGTTACTTTAGAGTGTCTCCCAAGGAATAAGTGGCCCTTAAAAATCCTGGTCTGGGCCGGGCGCGGTGGCTCAAGCCTGTAATCCCAGCACTTTGGGAGGCCGAGACGGGTGGATCACAAGGTCAGGAGATCGAGACCATCCTGGCTAACCCGGTGAAACCCCGTCTCTACTAAAAAATACAAAAAACTAGCCGGGCGAGGTGCCGGGCGCCTGTAGTCCCAGCTACTCGGGAGGCTGAGGCAGGAGAATGGCGTGAACCCAGGAGGCGGAGCTTGCAGTGAGCTGAGATCCGGCCACTGCACTCCAGCCTGGGTGACAGAGCGAGACCCCGTCTCAAAAAAAAAAATAATAATAAAAAAATCCTGGTCTGGGCCGGGCGCGGTGGCTCAGGCCTGTAATCCCAGCACTTTGGGAGGCCGGGTTGGGTGGATCACTTGAGGTCAGGAATTGGAGACCAGCTAGGCCAACATAGTGAAACCCTGTCTCTACTAAAAATAAAATAAATAAAATAAAATAAAATAAAATAAGATAAAATTAGTTCGGCATGGTGGCAGTGCTCCTGTAGTCCCAGCTACTCAGGAGGCTGAGGCAGGAGGATCTCTTGAACCCAGAAGGTGGAGGTTGCAGTGAGACGAGATCGTGCTACTGCACTCCAGAGTGGGCAACAGAGCAAGACTCTGTCAAAAAAAAAAAAAAACCCTTGGTTTGGCCCCTCTAGGGTTAATACAAGAGAGAGTTTAGGGGTTACTCAATCTTTTCCCTACTGAAAAAGCAGAGGTGGAGAACAGAGATAAACAATGCTCTTCAGGCACTCATGATTAATCAGGCTGGGGAGTCTGGGCCTCTGCAGTGGAGTCCCTTACACTGCTCTAAGTGGTGTAAGGTAAGGGACTCTTCCCTTTCCTACCCCCAATCTGTACCACACCACAGGGAAGCAGGCCGGGCAGGGGCCACACTGACACCCGGGTTCCCTGCGTGCCCACTGTGGATGTGAGAGAGCCTGGGCTGCCTCTGCAGCTGCAGTGGAGGGAGGCTGAATGCAACGAGGGCTTCTCAATTCCAAGTCCAGAGTTCCTCATTACCCAAGCAAGATTGGCATCCACTGGGGGCCCGGTAGACAGACATGGAGGAGACAGACATTTATTGAACACTTACTGTGAGGCAGGCTTTGGAGATGAACCAGATAGCCCCTCCCTCCAGGAGCCACTGTCTGGTGTGGAGACAGACACTTAGGAGGAAATTTGATTACCAGTGGGATAAGCGACCAACCCAGAGAGGAACAGAGATTGCAGGGGCCCAAGAGGAGAGGCTGCAGAGGCCCCAGGGATGGGGTAAAGGAGGGGACTGAGACGGAGAATAGCTTCCTGAGAAGGTAGTGAATATATGAAGGTGATCTGGAAGGACAACCTATGAATTGGACAAGTGAAGAAGGAAGAGGAGATATTACAAGAAGTGGGACCAACATAGACCGAGCCTGGCAGTGTAAGCATCCAATGTGTTCAGGAACTGAGGCTGGGAGAGGCTGGGGGCAGTGCTGGGAAGGCCCTGAAGGCCCTGCTAAGGCACAGAGCCTCTACTCAGTGGGTTCTGGGCCACTGAAGGGCTCTAAATAGGTGTGGAACCCTGGCACTATTGGTTCTGACACGTGACACCTCCACAGGGTGAAGGCAAGTGTTCCACGGGGCTGGTGGGAGGGGAGGCTCTCTCTCTATGCTGCCGCCCATCCCAGGCCAGCCTGTCTGAGGGAGCCATTGTGTGGAAGGAGCCCGTGGGGTGTCCCAAACCCCAGTCCCAAGGGAAAGCTGCCACTCCCATGAATATGGCCTAGGTCCCTAGGGGCCAGCCTCCCCCCAGAACAGATGCAGGGTAGGGCTCCTTCTCAGGAATGGGCAGGGATGGGGTCAACAGTAGAGTCCCTAACCTCTTCCTTTTCTTTCCTGCTGTCCCTTCCCCAGCTCACTTCTCTCTACCTCCCCTTAGGGGCTCCAGCCTCTGGCACAGAGTGGACTCTGGAGGACAGTTGGATTCTAGGTATCCAGTTTCCCTAACTCAGGTGCCAGCCAGGGGTCAGACTCTGGGTGGCAGACTCTGGTAGCACTGCTTTCTGGTAGAGGGCTTTCTGGCCCTCAGTGGCCTCTGTCCCAGAGAGACTCTCTGTCCCTACTTGCTCAGCAGGAAGCTTGTTTTCTAGCCCTTCCTGGGGCAAGGGGTATATCAGGTCAGCATCCTTTGTATAATGATTCTGCATCTGGAGGCTCCACCCAGGTCCAGCCTTCTGCCCCAAGACACTGCCTGAGTCCTGTCTGGGAGTGGGGGGTTGCTCAGGGCTGTCCAAGCAGGGACTGGACAGGCCCTGGGATGGGAAGAGCCTTCAAAAGCTGCAAACCAGGGAAAACAAGGAGTAGGCTGGGCCTTCCCAGCATCTTCTGGGAAGTGCCTCCCTGATTCCAGCCTCTTCCATCTCTTTGTCACCTTAGTCTCTTTTCATTCCTCTAGGTCTCTGATTCTCTCTCCTCTGTTGCTCATTCATTCACTCAACAAATACTCATTTAGCACCAACCCTGGGCCAGGTCTGGGGCTACAACCTCATGTTCTAGTCAAGGTATAAAACAGGGCTCGGTCCTGGGGCCCTCTGCCTGGTAGGTGTTAACCTCTTCGTTGCTGGATTATGGGGAGATATAAAGGAACTCCCCCCTGCTGGCCCAGGAGAGCTGGGCCAATCTCTGGAGGGTACACTTAGAGACCTTTGGGCAACAGCTACTTGCCAACTTGAATGAGATAATCTTGATATTTCAACAGCTAGTGAGCACCAGCTTAGCTGGTATCAGCCCTGGTCCAGAAGACAGCAAGACCCTGACAGCCCTCCCCTTGGGAGGGTCCCCTCCCTGGCTCCCCCACCTGTCTGAGGACTTCCCTGCCAGGCTGCCACCTTAGGGGATCTTAGAGGACCCCCTGACCCACCACTTACCAAACACTATGGAGAGGCTTAGTTTATGGTTTCCTTTTGGATTGTGAAGTGATGTCAAGCCCTTGGTCCTCCCCCTGCCTTCTCTGGCCCTGGTGGTTCTGATGGAATGGTGAGGGCTTCATCTCTCACTCCTCCTTCCACTCCAGGCCTCCTCTGAGAAGCCCCTGACTCCACCATCAGCTGTCATTTGCCTGGCCTGAAGTCTGTCCCATCTTTGACCTTCCATCTCCAGATTCCAGCTGTGACCAGCTGAGTGCCAGAAGGGTGGCCAAGGGGAACCGGTGTCTGCTGCCTGCCCTGGCCCAGATTGGCCAGTTTGTCCCTGGGGACCAAGTATTTGAGGTTACTGAGTAACTTGGGGTTGCTCAGAGCTGATTTCTACCAGGGTCAACTCCTCCCAACCTCCTGCTCTCTTGGCTCAGGAATCCCCAAAGCCACTTGGCCCCTTTAGTTCCATGGAGCCACCCCCAATGTTTATATTGGAAAGAGAGAAAAATAGCAAAGCACCAGAGTCAGTAAAGCTCTTGTTAATCCATTTATTCATTCATCCACCCATCCATCCATCCATCCATCACATCTTTACTGTATGACCTTGGGCAAGTAATTGAACCCTCTTTGAGTCTCATTTTTCTTATCTGTAGGAGTAATAACAGTTCCTTTGTGGAAGTATAAGGATTCCAAATAAGTGATGTAGATCACTGGCATTTTTGTAAGCATTCAACAGATGTGCTGATTATTATTGTTCTGATTGGCTGAGCAGGAAGGGCAAATGGGTGGCTGGCTCCAATACACTACGGGGTGATAGTGTCTCTGATAGGAACAGATGGAGAGGGCAGGCAGAGTCTTGACGCATTCTCCTGTCATTGACTGGAGGGAGGTGGCAGCAGGGGCTAGGGGCCTAGGATAGGCACATTCGGGAAGGACCATCAGACCAGCAGCCCCAATGACATAATAACTTTTTTTTTCTTTTTGAGATTGGGTGTCACTCTGTCACCCAGGTTGAAGGGCAGTGGTACAATCACAGCTTGGCTTACTGCAGCCTCAATATCCTGGGTTCAGGTGATCCTCTCACTTTCAGCCTCCCAAGCAAGTAGCTGGGACTACAGGTGCAAGCCACCCTACAGGCTAATTTTTGTATTTTTTGTAGAGATGGGGTTTTTCCATGTTGCCCAGGCTGGTCTTGAACTCATGAGCTCAAATGATCCTCCTATCTTAGCCTCCCCAAATGCTGCAATTATGTGCCCAGTCCATAACAACTTTCGAACAGATGAGATTTGGAAGAAGACAAAGTCTTCCTTCATTTAACAAACATGTGTTGAGTGAGCACCTACTGTGTGCCAGACACTGTGCTAGGCACTGGGCATCCAGTGGAACAAGGTATAACCCCTGCTATACATCATCTCTACCCAGGGCCTGGCAAGAGACCTGGCACAGCAGGGTAGGAAGAGACAGGATGGAGATGATGAGATGGGTCCTCAAGGTCTGGCAAGAGCTGTTGGCCCTGAGCAGCTTGTGGCTGGAACACGAGCAGTGCAAGGGGCATGCTGGGAGGGGGGCAGCTGGGCCAGGGCACCCAGGGTGCAGGGAGGAGCAGGGACTTCACAGTGAGGACTACGGGGAGCAACTAAGGGGTTAACAGCAGAGAAGTCATATGATCCGACCTGGCGCGGTGGCTCAAGCCTGTAATCCCAGCACTTTGGGAGGCTGAGACGGGCGGATCACGGGCGGATCACGAAGTCAGGAGATTGAGACCATCCTGGCTAACACGGTGAAACCCCGTCTCTACTAAAAAAATACAAAAAAAACTAGCCGGGCGAGGTGGCGGGCGCCTGTAGTCCCAGCTACTTGGGAGGCTGAGGCAGGAGAATGGCGTAAACCCGGGAGGCGGAGCTTGCAGTGAGCTGAAATCCGGCCACTGCACCCCAGCCTGGGCAACAGATCGAGACTCCGTGTCAAAAAAAAAGAAAAAAAAGAAGTCATATGATCCGATTTGTTATGTTAAAGTCCTGGCTGCCTGGGGACCATGGGCTGTAGGAGCCAGTGGAAGCAGGTTACCAGTCAAGAGGCCACTGCAATAACCCAGGCAAGAGCAGATGGTCATGGTAACAGTGGTGAAGAGAAGTAGGCAGGTTCTGGATGTATTTGGAAAGTAGGAGGTACATCCTGTTGGATTTACTGAAGGATTAGGTATGAGGGTGAGAGACAAAGGAGTGCTGATTGGACCAGACTGTGTCTCTCCAAAGTTCATGTTGAAGCTCTAACCCCAATGTGATGGTAATTAGAGATGGGGCCTTTGGGAGGTGATTAGGTTTAGATGAGGTCCCAAGGGTGGCTCTCGTGATGGGATTAGTGCCCTTATAAGAAGAGACACCAGAGAGCTTGTGCACACTCGTTCTCCCTCTCTCCCTCTCCACCCCACCTCATTCTCTATCTCTGTCTCTCTCTGCCATGTGAGGACACAGCAAGAAGGTGGCTGTCTACAAGCTAGGAAGAGGGCCCTCAGCAGAACCATCCTGGCTGACCATGTGGGCACTCCGATCTTGGACTTCCAGCCTCCAGAACTGTGAGAAAATAAATTTATGTTGTTTAAGCCCCCCAGCCTATGGTACAGTCATGCACTGCATAATGATATTTTGTCCAACAAGAAACTATTATATATGACAGTAGTCCCATAAGATTGTAATGAAGCTGAAAAATTCCTACACCTGGCATTTACCCTCCTATACTTCTTATCATTCTCTTAGCTTATGTTTCTTCTACTTATTAAAAAGAAGGTTAACCGTAAATAGGCTCAGGCAGGTCCTTCAGGAGGTATCCAGAAGGTGGCATTGTTATCACAGGAGATGAGCGCTCCGTGTGTGTTACTGTCCCTGAAGACCTTCCAGTGTGTCAAGATGTGGAAGTGGCAGCCTGGCCAACATGGCGAAACCTCATCTCTACTAAAAATACAAAAATTAGCCAGGCGTGGTAGCAGGTGCCTGTAATACCAGCTACTCAGGAGGCTGAGACAGGAGAATCATTTGAACCCAGGAGGCAGAGTTGCAGTGAGCCAAGATCGTGCCGTTGCACTCCAGCCTGGGCAACAAGAGTGAAACTGCATCTCAAAAAAAAAAAAATGTTGAGATGAAAGACAGTGATATTGACAATCCTAACTCTGTGCAGACCTAGGCTAATGTGTGTGTTTGTGTCTTTTTTAACAAAAAGTTTTTTAAATTAAAAAAAAATAAGTAGGAAAAAGCACAGAATGAGGATATAAAGAAAACATATTTTGTGCAGCTATACAATGTGTTTGTGTTTTAAGCTAAGTGTTATTACAAAAGAGTCAAAAAAGGCCAGGCGCGGTGGCTCACGCCTGTAATCCCAGCACTTTGGGAGGCTGAGGCAGGCAGACCACGAGGTCGAGATCGAAACCATCCTGGCCAACATGGTGAAACCCCGTCTCTACTAAAAATACAAAAATTAGCTGGGCGTGGTGTCGCATGTCTGTAGTCCCAGCTACTCAATAGTCTGAGTCAGGAGAATCACTTGAACCCGGGAGGTTGCAGTGAGCCGAGATCATGCCAGGCTGGCAACAGAGCCAGACTCTGCCTCAAAAAAAAAAAAAAGAGTAAAAAAGTTTTTTAAAATTTGCCAGGTGCAGTGGCTCATGCCTGTAATCCCAGAGCTTTGGGAAGCCGAGGCAGGAGGATCTCTCAAGCCCAGGAATTCAAGATCAGCCTGGACAAAACAGGGAAACAGTCTCTACAAAAAATGTGAAATAGACAGGCATGGTGGCACACTCCAGTGGCCCCAGCTACTCAGGAGGCTGAGGTGGGAGGATCACCCAGCCTGGGAGGTCGAGGATGCAGTGAGCCATGATCGCACTACTGCACTCCAGACTGGGTGGCAGAGCAAGACCCTGTCTCAAAAAAATGTATAAAAAGTTTTTAAAAGTTAAAAAAATTGCTGGGCACGGTGGCTCACACCCGTAATCCCAGCACTTTGGGAGGCCAAGGCAGGTGGATCACAAGGTCAGGAGATCGAGACCATTCTGTCTAACACAGTGAAACCTCGTCTCTACTAAAAATACAAAAAATTAGCTGGGCATGGTGGCAGGCGCCTATAGTCCCAGCTACTTGGGAGGCTGAGGCAGGAGAATGGCGTGAACCCAGGAGGTGGAGCTTGCAGTGAGCCGAGATTGTGCCACCGCACTCCAGCCTGGGTGACAGAGTAAGACTCCATCTCAAAAAAAAAAAAAAAAAATTAGGCCGGGCGCAGTGGCTCATGCCTGTAATCCCAGTAATTTGGGAGGCTGAGACAGGAGGACTGCTTGAGTCCAGAAGTTAGAGACCAGCCTGGGCAACGGTGCAAAACCCAGTCTCTAAAAAAATTTTTTTTTTTAATTAGCCAGCCCAAAAAACAAACAAAAAAAATTAGCCGAGCATGGTGGTGCACACCTGTAGTCTCAGCTACTCAGGTGAAATGATTGCTTGAGTTCAGGAGGTCAAGGATTCAGTAAGCCATGATCATGCCAGTCTGCATTCCAGCCTGGGTGACAGAGTGAGACCCTATCTCAAAAAAAAAAAAAAGAAAAAAACAAAAGTTAAAAATATTTGAAGGCCGGGCGCGGTGGCTCAAGCCTGTAATCCCAGCACTTTGGGAGGCCGAGACGGGCGGATCACGAGGTCAGGAGATCGAGACCATCCCAGCTAACCCGGTGAAACCCCGTCTCTACTAAAAAATACAAAAAACTAGCCGGGCGAGGTGGCGGGCGCCTGTAGTCCCAGCTACTCGGGAGGCTGAGGCAGGAGAATGGCGGGAACCCGGGAGGCGGAGCTTGCAGTGAGCTGAGATCCGGCCACTGCACTCCAGGCTGGGCGACAGAGGAGACTCCGTCTCAAAAAAAAATAAATAAATAAATAAATAAATTTTAAAAACACTTTTTTTTGTTTCCAATAGGGTTAGACAAAAAAAAAAAAAGCTTTTAAATACATTTAGTGTAGCCCAAGTGTAGTGTTTATAAAGTCTACAGTAGTGTTAACACTCTAGGCCTTCATATTCATACACCACTTACTCACTGACTCATACAATACAACTTCCAGCACTGCAAGCTCCATTCATGGTAAGTGCCTTATACAGGTATACGTTATTTTTTTTCTTTTTCTTTTTTAGACCCTGTCTCACTCAGGCTAGAGTGTAGTGGTACCATCTCGGCTCACTGCAGTGTCGACCTCCTGGGCTCTGGTGATCCTGCCACCTCAGTCCCCCAAGTAGCTGGGACTACAGGGGTGTTCAGGAATGCACCACCATGCCCAGTTAATTTTTCTTAAGACGGGGTTTCGCCATGTTGCCCAGGATGGTCTCAAACTCCTGGGTTCAAACAATCTGCCCACCTCGGCCTCCCAAAATGCTGAGATTACAGGCGTAAGCCACAGCACCCTGCAGGTGTGCCATTTTTTATCTTTTATATTATATTGTTATTGTGTCTTTTCTATGTTTAGATACACTTAGATACACAAATACCACTGTGTTACAATTGCCTACAGTATTAGGTACAGTAACATGCTGTACAGGTTTGTAGCCCAGGAGCAACAGGCTATACCATACAGCCAAGTGTGTAGTAGGCCATGCCATCTAGGTTTGTGTAAGTACACTCTATGATGTTCACACAACAACGAAATTGCCTAATGACACATTTCTCAGACTGTATCCTCGTCATTAAACAAAGCATAACTGTACTTTTTTATGGCAGCCCAAGCTGACTATCAGAGGAGTCAAAGATGGTACCCAGGTGCTTGGCCTGAGCCACTGGTAGAATGGTGGTACCGTGTGCCAAGCTGGGGAGCACTGAGAGAAGAGCAGGTCTGGGAGCCATCGGGTGTTCCATCTGAGATGTCAGGAGGCATCAGATACATGAGCCCAGAGTTCAGGAAAGAGGTCCAGGGTAGGGACAGAAATGTGGGCGTCGTCAAAGCCTAGCACCGTGGCTCAAGCCTGTAATCCCAGCACTTTGGGAGGCTGAGGTGGGTGGATCACCTGAGGTCAGGAGTTCAAGACCAGCCTGGCCAACATGGTGAAACCCCGTCTCTACTAAAACTACAAAAATTAGCCGGGCATGGTGGCACATGCCTGTAATCCCAGCTACTAGTGGGGCTGAGGCAGGAGGATCGCTCAAACTTGGGAGGCAGAGGTTGCAGTGAGCTGAGATCACGCCACTGCACTCCAGCCTGGGCAACAGAGCAAGACTGTGCCTGGAAAAAAAAAAGAAAGAAAGAAAGAAAGAAAAGAAAAGAAATGTGGAAATGTGGGCATCGTCAGTGTGGAGCTGGCATTTAGTCATGTTCTGGGTGAGGGCAGCTTGAAAGCAAGTAGAGAGAGAGGGACAGGAAAAGAGGGGGATCCCAATTGAGCTGGGAGGTCTAGGCTGCAGTGAGCTGTGGTTGCACGATGATGGCACTCCAACCTGGGTGATGCATCAAGACCCTGTCTCAAAAAAAAAAAAAAAAAGTGCTTTTGAACTGGTAAAATGCTGGTAGAATTTATCAAAACTATTGTTCACAAACCTACTTACCAAACAGATGAGAGTAATAAAGATGGCTCTGCAGAAGTGCTCCAGGAAAACATTTTCTGAGCAGTTCACATATGGCAACATGAGTTATGAGCTTAAAATCTTTAAATCCTAGTGATGAATTTGGGAGTAAAGTAGCAATGGCTTAAATCTCCCACAGCTTCTCCTAATCTTAAAGGATCCTTATAACATACCATATAGGAAGATGTAGTGCAACTGAAAATACTCAGAAAATATTTCTGTTTCTTGAAGCATGCATACCAGCCGCTAAAGAGGAAAGTAACTTCCAAACAGAAAGAAATTGCAAAGATAAGTTAGCCTCTTGCTGCTCTTGGGAGAAGAGACAGCCTGAGTGGAGAGTGAGCAATCTGGGAGAGGGGGAAGCCTGGGAAACAGCCAGCTCACCTTTCAGAGAAAAAGAGATGGGCCATGCCTCTGCTGTGCCAATTCCAGGAAAATGCACTTCAAAAGACTTGGGTGAGCCTGTTGTCATGGAGACCACCAGATTGAAGGGCTGAGGGTCCAGCCCGGCCCTGGACAGGTGACATTTTCACTCCTCCTGAACCACAGGGCACTTGGCCTCTGATGTCTTTCTCTTGGCTTAGCAACCCCTTTTTCCACCTGCCTCCAACTCATTCTCCAAGTCTCCTGCCCACCTTGGGGAACCTTCCCCCAACACCAACTCCTGTGCCCCCTCTCTGGGTATAGACTCCTTAAGTAGGAGCTTATGGTACAGTGGAAAGAGCACAGTTTTAGAGTCAAAAAGACTTGGATATCAATCTTGCTTCTGCTCAAACAAACTGGATGACCTTGAACTAATTACTTAACCTCTCTGGGCCTCAATCTCTGTTTATTAAAATGGGGATGCCACTATGAGGTTGACCAGGTGGTTGTGATTCTAAGATGCTGTGTATCCAGTACCCAGGACAGAATAAACAATGAACAGAGCTATTATCACTTTATTATTACGTAGTATTGTAATGAATTGTTTATGTACCTTTTTGGGTAGACTATGAACCCCTCAAGGGCAAGGGCCCTGTCTCATTGACCTCTATCTAGTGCCCAGCACAATGCCAGATGAAAGTAGGTGCTCAGGGAGTATCTGTAGAATGCATGCATGAATGAAGCAACTGGTGGGGGGTGCAGAACCACTCCATCAGGTCCCCAGTTCTTCCATGATCATTTTACTTATTTATTTATTTAGAGACTGTGTCTTGCTCTGTCGCCCAGGCTGGAGTGCAATGGCATGAACTCGGCTCATTGCAACCTCCACCTCCCAGATTCAAGCCATTCTCCTGCCTCAGCTTCCCAAGTAGCTGGGATTACAGGTGCCCACTACCATACCCAGCCTTTTTTTTTTTTTTCCATTTTTAGTAGAGACGTCGTTTAACCATGTTGGCCAGGCTGGTCTCGAACTCCTGACCTCGAGTGATCCATCTGCCTTGGCCTCCCAAAGTGCTGTGATTACAGGCGTGAACCACCCCGCCCGGCCCTCCATGATCATTTTAGAACATCCCTTCTCCCTCTGATTCCTACAGATGCTGGAGAGCCAGCCCGTGGTCAAGGTGTCGCTGGAAGCCTCGGTCAGCCTCCACTCGTCTTTGTAATTCACATACACCACACACAACCCCACACTCCCCAAGACCTCACCCCCTCCAGCCACCAAACCCCTTCGGACAGAAGCAGGCAGGCCTATCTCCAGCGGGGAACTGAGAAGACCCCTCCCCAACGCAGCCTGTTCCTCCCTCCAGGTTGAAAGACTCATTTTCCAGGCTCTGCACTTGTTCAGGCTGTTACCCACATGCTGCTTCTGCTAAAACAGAACTCCGCCTGCAAGGCGCACCCCAAATGTGATTTCCTTAGGAAATGACCCCTGCCTTTGGACTCCTTGCTGCATTTTCCCCCCGAATTAGAGCACAGAGCACTCCACTGGGATTTATACTTCCACCCCTTTCTCTGGACTGGGGGTGCCTTGAGGTGACACCCCTTCACCCCTGCCCCGCATACTGGGCATAGCATGGTCCCTATTCCCAATTCCTGAATGAAATATCTCCTTGAACGAAGTCGTAGCCTTGACTCCACCCAAGGGAAGCGTCCCCCAACGTTGCTGGGGGTCCTACGCAGATTCCCTCCCACCGCCAGGGTCCTCCCCTGCCCTTCCCTGCTGGGCTCCTCCCCCTCCGGCTCTCACTGCCGGGCTCACTAGTCCTGAGCCAGCCCGCCACCTAGCGGCGGAGCGAAGTCCACGCCCTACTCTGTCGGCCAAACACCTCACCGTAGGCTTTCAGCCAAATAGTTCATTCAGGTATAGAGAGCAGGGACCAGCGGCTGCAGCTAGCCCACAGCCTGTGAGCTGGGGGAGGGAGCAGCGCAGGGAAGGGTACGTCCTCCCTCTCCAACACCACTGGTGGCCGAGGGGAAGGGGTGCCCCCCACTGCCTTGACTGGGCTGTGCTCCCTGGCTGGCTGTTTCCTCTTAGCCTCCCTTTCTTCTCAGCCGGATTAATTTGTAAACAATATTATCCTTCCCACTTATCCATTCAATAAGTATTTATCTATTTAAATATTTAATTTTGGGCAAGCAAGGCGGCTCTTGCCTGTAACCCCACACTGTGGGAGGCCAAGTTGGGAGGATCACTTGAGGCCAAGAGTTTAAGACCAGCCTGGGAAACATAGGGAGATCCTGTCTGTAAAAAAATGAAAAAAATTAGCCGAGCATAGTGGCGCGTGCCTTTAGTCCCAGCTACTCGGGAGGCTGAGGCTGGAGGATCATATGAGCCCAGGAGACTGAGGCTGAACTGAGCTATGAACGCACCACTGCACTCCAGCCTGGGTGACAGAGTGAGACACTGTCTCAAATATGTATGTATTTAATTTTATTAGTCAAATAGGTAGCAAATACTTAAGAGTGACAGCTATGTGACAGGCACTGTTCTGTGCACTGGTTATACAGCAATGGAAAAAAAAAACTGTCAAGAATGGGGGGAAAAACACTGATTTTTTTTCACTAGTGTGAAACTTTTAAAAAATTGTATTGTTTTAGGCGGGGCATGGTGGCTCACGCCTGTAATCCCAGCACCTTGGGAGGCCGAGGCAGGTGGATCACGAGGTCAGGAGATCAAGAGCATCCTGGCTAACATGGTGAAACCCCGGCTCTACTAAAAATACAAAAAAATTAGCCGGGTGTGGTGGCAGGCGCCTGTAGTCCCAGCTGCTCAGGAGGCTGAGGCAGGTGAATGGCGTGAACCCGGGCATCTGTCTCAAAAAAAAAAAAAAAAAAAAAATTGAATTGTTTTAAAATGTGTTACTACTTGAAACTGGTAATTTGACTTTACACCAAACTCCTACCAAGTGGATCGCAAATGTTAGAAGATGAAAAATCTGGCAGGGTGTGGTGGCTCACGCTTGTAATCCCACCACTTTGGGAGGCTGAGGTGGACGGATCATGAGGTCAGGGGTTCAAGACCGGCCTGGCCAACATGGTGAAACCCCATCTCTACTAAAAATGTAAAAATTAGCTGGGTGTGGTGGCCCATGCCTGTTATCTCAGCTACTCTAGAGGCTGAGGTAGGAGAATCGCTTGAAACTGGGAGGTGGAGTTTGCAGTGAGCTGAGATCGTGCCATTGCACTTCAGCCCAGGCAATAAGAGCAAAAGTCTGTTTCAAAAGGAAAAAAAAAAAGAGAAAAGAAGAAAGAAAAATCCCAGATCATGTTTCCAGGAAGGGAAGAGATGGGCTAGGTGTTGGAGCAGGACCCAACAGGATGTCTTGGGGAAGATGCTCCCTGGAGCATGCCTGGAGAACCCCTGCCAGCTTCCTGAATCTCCCCTTCCAAATTCCATTTCTCCCAGACTCTGAACACACCTGGATCTCTGGACTCAGTTAGCAGTGCTGCATCTGAGATGGGCAATAAATAGGCAAGTTTGGATGAAAACTGCAGGAGGGTGTTAAAGGAACTGGGCTGCTTCATCTGGAGAAGAGGGGCCTAGGATGGGAGGGGGAGCAAAATTGGTCCCTGTCTTTCCTACGAAATTGGCTCACTACGGGCTTGGAGAAAGATGTGGGAGTCACACCCAGGTCCAGGTACAGGAAGAGCCTTCTCACCCAGACCTGCTGCCCTGGGAGGGGGCTGGCCCTCCTGAGGCTAGGCTGATAGCCGGGTGACTCCTGGCAGGAGAATCATGGACCCAGAGGGGTAGGAAACCTAAAGCACACTCACCAGAACCCCTGGGTAACATTTTATTCTACTTGCTTTTTTACATAACTATACATCTATCCATTAATCCATTTTATTTTTGTATGCATTTCAGAGTGAATTGCAGATGTCAGTATACTTCACCCCTAAGACCTTCTGTATGAGTAGCATTAAGTACAGTTCAGTATTTGTTTACAGTTTTTTAAGGTAAAATTTATATCCAGTAGGCCTGGCGCAGTGGCTCACACCTGTAATCCCAACACTTTGGGAGGCTGAAGCAGGAGGATCACATGAGGCTAGGAGTTCAAGACTAGCCTGGCCAACATGGCAAAACTCCATCTCTACTGAAAATACAAAAATTAGCCAAGCATGGTGGAGGGCACCTGTAATCCCAGCTCCTCAGGTGGCTGAGGCATGAGAATTGCTTGAACCCGGGAGGCAGACGTAGAAGTGAGTGGAGATTGCACCACTGCGCTCCAGCCTGGGCGACAGAGACCTTGTCTCAAAAAAAAGTGTATATCCAGTGAAACGCACAAATCTTAAGGGTACCGTTTGATGAATTTTAATAAATGCATAAACCTGTATAACCCAAGCCACTGTATCAAAATATAAAACCATCAACCTATAGTTTCCTATGCCCCTTCTGTCAATCCCTATTCCCACTCCTCCCACAATGGCCACCACTGTTTTTAGTTTTATCTACCATATATTAATATTGCCTGTACTAGAACTTCAAATAAATGGAATGGTACGATGTGTATTCTTTTTTTTTTTGAGATGAAGTCCCCCAGGCTGGAGTGCGATGGCACAATCTCGGCTCACTGCAACCTCTGCCTCCTGGGTTCAAGCAATTCTCTTGCCTCAGCCTCCCACGTAGCTGGGATTACAGGTGCCTGCCACCACGCCCAGCTAATTTTTGTATTTTTAGTAGAGACAGAGTTTCACCATGTTAGCCAGGCTGGTCTTGAACTCCTGACCTCAGGTGATCCACCCGCCTCGGCCTCCCAAAGGGCTGGGATTACAGGCATGAGCCACCGTGCCTGGCCAATTTGTGCCCGGTCAATGTGTATTCTTTTGTGTAAGACTCCTTTTACTCAATGTAATGTTTTTAAGATACTTTCATACTGTTGCATTTATGAGTCCTTTGTTCTATTTTATTGCTAAGTAGTGTTCAATTGCATGAATGTAAGTTTATTCTAACCTTTTTATCATTATGAAATGTCTCTATTTGTGACAGTACAGTTTGTCTTAAAGTTTGCTCTATGTTCTCTGATATTAATATAGCCATTCCAGTCATCCTCTGATTACCCGTGGCCTACTGTATCTTTTTCCATCCATTTACTTTCACCTAAATGTTTTTATATTTAAAGTATGTCTCTAATCAGACTGACTCCTGAGGGTTTGTTTTTTTTTTTCCCCCACAATTCTAGCAAGATTTGATAGCCTCTTTTTACCAAATAGGGTAAGATATTCTAGGCTTATCTTGTATTTTTTTTTCCTGCCTGAGACCTGAAAACAGTCATTTCTTCAGGATCCTTCCTTCATTTCTTGAAAAAAGTGGTATTTAGAGACTATAATCTGTGTGCTAGGGGTATTGTTGCTACCAAGTTAATCACTGTTTGAAGGTCTTTTCAGTGAGCATGACTTTTTGGCAGGGTCTAATTTTTTTGCATGTGATGTCTAATTGTTCCAATACTATTTGTTGAAAAGACTATCCCTTCTCCTTTGTATTGTCTTTGCTCCTTTGTCAAAGATCAGTTGTCTATATTTGTGTGAATTTTTTCAAGAGCTGTGTATTCTGTTCCATTGGTATATGTCTATTCTTCCATCAGTATCACACTGTCTTGATTAGTGTAGCTTTATATTAAGTCTTAAAGTTGGGTAGCATCAGTCCTTTCAACTTTCATTCTCCCTCCACATCAAAATGTTTTGCCCATAGTGTTTCTACTATCTTATGTGTGTCTCATCGCAACCTGGACGCTGACAATGGCTTTCCAGACTTTCTCTTTTTTTTTTTTTTTTTTGACAGGGAGTCTCACTCTGTTGCCCAGGCTGGAGTGCAGTGGCACAATCTCAGTTCACTGCAGCCTCCACCTCCTGGGTTCAAGCAATTTTCCTGCCTTAGTCCTTAGCCCCCAGAGTAGCTGGGATTACAAATGCGTGCCACTACGCTTGGATAATTTTTGTATTTTTTTTTTTTTTTTTTTTTTGAGACGGAGTCTCGCTCTGTCGCCCAGCCTGGAGTGCAGTGGCCGGATCTCAGCTCACTGCAAGCTCTGCCTCCCGGGTTTTTACACCATTCTCCTGCCTCAGCCTCCCGAGTAGCCGGGACTACAGGCGCCCACCACCTCGCCCGGCTAGTTTTTTGTATTTTTTAGTAGAGACGGGGTTTCACCGTGTTAGCCAGGATGGTCTCGAACCCCTGACCTCGTGATCCGCCCGTCTCGGCCTCCCAAAGTGCTGGGATTACAGGCTTGAGCCACCGCGCCCGGCCAATTTTTGTATTTTTTAGTAGAGACAGGGTTTCACCATGTTGGCCAGGCTTGTCTGTAACTCCTGACCTCAAGTGATCTGCCTGCCTCAGCCTCCCAAAGTGCTGGGAATACAAGTGTAAGCCACTGCACCCAGCCACTCTCCAGACCTTCTAAAAGCTGCCATCAGAATAATTCTGCCGGAAAAGCTGACTTGCCTCAGCTCCTTTACATTCTACTTCACACTCTATATTCTGGGGGAAAAAACTCTTCCCCTTATTTACGATGACTTATTCTCCTACTGATATGGTTTGGATATTTGTCCCCACCAAATCCCATATTGAAACGTAATCTCCAGTGTTAGAGGTGGGGCCTGGTGGGAGGTGTTTGGATCATAGGGATGGATCCCTCATGAATGTCTTAGCACCATCCCCTTGGTGATGAGTGAGTTCTTACTCTAAGTTCACATAAGATCTGCTTGGTTAAAAGTGTGTGGTACGCCGGGCGCGGTGGCTCAAGCCTGTAATCCCAGCACTTTGGGAGGCCGAGACGGGCGGATCACGAGGTCAGGAGATCGAAACCATCCTGGCTAACACGGTGAAACCCCGTCTCTATTAAGAAATACAAAAAACTAGCCGGGCGAGGTGGCGGGCGCCTGTAGTCCCAGCTACTCGGGAGGCTGAGGCCGGAGAATGGCGTGAACCCGGGAGGCGGAGCTTGCAGTGAGCTGAGATCCGGCCACTGCACTCCAGGCTGGGCGACAGAGCGAGACTCCGTCTCAAAAAAAAAAAAAAAAAAAAAAAAAAAAAAAGTGTGTGGTACTTCTCTTTCTCACTTACTCTCTTGCTCCCTCTCTTGCTATGTGACATGCTGTTCATCTTTGCCTGATGCAAAGCTCCCTGAGGCTCTCATCAGAAGCAGATGTGGCACACACAGCCTACAGAACCAAACCATGAGCCAAAATGAACATATTTTCTCTACAAATCACCCAACTTTAGGTATTTATTTATAGCAATGCAAGAATTAACTAATACATCTACCTCTAGGTTTTTGTCCAAGCTTCCCAACTGATTTGGACCTACCTGACTTCATCTGTCCATGCCACCCAACCCCTCCCTTCTTCAAGTGGCATCATAAAGCCACATTCTCCAGCAAGATTCTAAAATTGGTCCAGTTGTATCCTAGTAATCTCCAGTGTTATTTCTTAACCTCCATCCCCTTTCAGAATACCACTACATTTTGCAATGAATTGTCTGCCTCGTTAGACAGTAATTCCCCCAAACTCCTTTGTACAATGCTTTGAACTCAATGAGCACTTATTATGAACCTGTGAACAAATTAACCATATGTAGAATACATATACCCAGATTCCAAAAGGGTTTACTGGGAACACAGAGGAAAAAAAACACAATAACTTTGTTCCACAATTCATTTACTGAATTGGGGCAGGTGATTTAACAATGGATTAGGAGATAAGGCTGGGAGAGAAGAGTTATTGCTTCCCCTCCCAGGAGCCAGTTGTGTCACGGATGCCTGTAAATGTTCCAAAATAGCCATCTGTTGTTGGGCGAGCTGGGTCTGAAGCTGGAGGTTGGCATACATACATTCCAGGAGTCCTAGGCATTCCTTGGGCTTGTGATCAACTCCAGAAGGAAAAGCAATGGAGGTGCAAGGAAACAAAGGAGAGAGATTTGGTAATTGTACTGAGGTTAGAAGGACCCTAATAAAATGACCTCTCCAATCTTTCCAGGCACAACCCAATCCAGACATACCTTTGCCCAGCTGTCACCTCCCAGTGAGGCATACCTGGCTATCCTATTTTAATTTGAAATCAGTCATTGGAACTTATACCTCTCTCCCTTGTTTTACTTTTCCCATAATATTTATGGTCATATTGCATATTTTATAATTACTTTATTTTTGTCTAAGTTCCTCTTCTAGAATGTAAGCTCCAGGAAGGCAAGGATTTTTATCTGATTGATTCACTACTTTAACCCAGCACCTAGAAAAATGCCCGGCATATAACAAATATTTGATAAGTGAATGAAATGGTCTGGGAGGGAGTCCTAACTTCCCTAGAGCTCATGGGATACCTCAGCCTCCTCTGTTACCTGACATAGTGTCTCACTGACCTGAAGTTCCCTAACTTCAACCATTCTTGCTGCATCGGTCCATTCTTTTTTTTTTTTTTTTTTTTTGGAGACGGAGTTTCACTTGTCACCCAGGCTGGAGTACAATGGTACGACCTCGGCTCACTGCAACCTCCACCTCCTAGGTTCAAGCAATTCTCCTGCCTCAACTTCCTGAGTAGCTGGGATTACAGGCAGTGCCACCATGTCCGGCTAATTTTTGTATCATTAGTAGAGATGAGGTTTCACCATGTTGCGCATGCTGGTCTTGAACTCCTGACCTCAGGTGATCTGCCCGCCCTGGCCTTCCAAAGGGCTGGTATTACAAGCGTGAGCCACTGCACCTGGCCAGTCCATTCTTTTTCTAATAATTTTCTTTTTCTTTTCTTTTTTTTTTTTTTTCAATGGAGGCTTGCTCCATCTCCCAGGCTGTAGTGCGGCAGCACAATCCCAGCTCACTGCAACTTCTACCTCCCAGTTCAAGCAATTCTCCTGCCTCAGTCTCCCAAGTAACTGGGATCACAGGCAGGTGCCACCATGCCCAGCTAATTTTTGTATTTTTAGTAGAGACGGGGTTTCGCCATGTTGGTGAGGCTGGTCTCAAACTCCTGACCTCAGGTGATCTGCCCGCCTTGGCCTCCCAAAGTGCTGGGATTACAGGCATGAGCCACCACGCCCCGCCAGTCCATTCTTTTTTTTTTTTTTTTTTCTGAGACGGAGTTTCACTCTTGTTGCCCAGGCAGGAGTACAATGGCCCAGTCTTGCCTCACTGCAACCTCCGCCTCCCGGGTTCAAGCGATTCTCCTGCCTCAGCCTCCGGAGTAACTGAGATTTCAGGCATCTGCCACCACACCCGGCTAATTTTTGTATTTTTAGTAGAGATGAGGTTTCACCATGTCGGTCAGGCTGGTCTCGAACTCCTGACCTCAGACAATCCACCTGCCTCGGCCTCCCAAAGTGCTGGGATTACAGGCGTGAGCCATTGTGCCCAGCTACTTTTTCTAATATTTTAAACTACACTATACACAGCCAGTTAACTTTGGTAATTATATTATCTGCTGTTTGTATTTTTATCAGTCTTGACTTCTTTGTTGGACTCTGAGGTCCTCAAAAACAGGGGTTATGACTATCTAGTTAGTGCCCTGTTTGGTTCCCCATAGCTATGCCAAATACCCACTGACCTCCCCAGGGGAAGATGAATGATGAAAATTCAAAGAACCTGAGACTGAGCTAATAGTTTCCTTCTCTGGCCACCATTTTTAAAAATTTTACCTTCCCAAGTGAACAGGGGTAAACCTGGCCATCTTTTAACTAAAATTATCAGTAAGCAATGAGGGGTTCACTTCACTCCTGCCTAGTCTAGCAAAGGTGCTAACAAGCAAGGAAACAATACAAGTTGGTAGAACTGGGATGATAATGAAATCAATGAAACTAAATAATCAACAAGCTACCATGGAAAAATCTATAGATGCCTAACATAGATTTGGCTCTTGATCAATAGGTGACAGCTCAAGCCACCTCCTCCATGCAACCCCTCCCCCTGCTGAGTCCATTAGAAAACCCTCCCTACATACTTACCTGAGGGCAGCTTTGTTGTCTGGATGTTCAGAAAAGTGGCTGGTGGGGAACTTGCTTGAAGATTAATATAGCTGGGGGAGGGTTTTGCTCTACAAAGAGGCACAGCATTAGCTTCCTCTTTGGCTGGAACTAAATCAGAGGTAACTAAATCAGAGCTCATTCCAACAAGGGACAGCCATTCTAATTAGATCCCTGCACCTGGTCCATGAAAGCAGGTGCCCAGGCCCTGCCTTGAATATGTTACATATCAGAAAGACACATAAGACAAAAAGGAAATCATAATAGGATTAAGAGAAACCAAGCAGGAGTGGGATAAGCTAAAATCTGTTTACAAGTTCTTACTGATACACACTACATGTTTGCGACTATACTAAATCCTAGCGAGTACATGAGATATGTTAAGACGTGGTTTCTTAGATGCTTATTATCTAGTTAGGAAGACAAATCGCAGGTGAAACAGTGATCTAACAAGACGAGGACATAAACAATGAGTCTGATAGTCTGGGGTGAAAATAAAAGCCTTTTATCTGTTAGTTATACTATGTGATTACATGTAAAGGTGAATTTGTTTTTTTGTTTTTTTGTTTTTTTTTTGAGACGGAGTCTTGCTCTGTCGCCCAGGCTGAAGTTCAGTGGCGCAATCTCGGCTCACTGCAAGCTCCGCCTCGGGTTCATGCCATTCTCCTGCCTCAGCCTCCCAAGTAGCTGGGACTACAGGCGCCCGCCACCATGCCCGGCTAATTTTTTTGTATTTTTAGTAGAGACAGGGTTTCACCGTGTTAACCAGGATGGTCTCGATCTCTTGACCTCGTGATCCGCCCGTCTCGGCCTCCCAAAGTGCTGGGGGATTAGAGGCGTGAGCCACTGCGCCCGGCCAAGGTGAATGTTTTTTAAAAGGGAGAAGAGATCAATATGAGTAGTGAGAGAACTCTACCTGCCTTCTGGTAGAGGATATTCACTAAATCTTAAAAACTTGAGAAGTGGCTGGGCACGGTGGCTCATGCTTGTAATCCCAGCACTTTGGGAGGCCGAGGCGGGCAGATCAGCTGAGGTCAGGAGTTCAAAAAGTAGCCTGACCAACATGGTAAAACTCCATCTCTCCTAAAAATACAAAATTAGCCAGGCGTGGTGGTGGGTGCCTATAATCCCAGCTACTTGGGAGGCTGAGGCAGGAGAATCGCTTGAACTCAGGAGGGAGAGATTGCAGCGAGCCAAGACGCCACTGCACTCCAGCCTGGGCAAAAAAAGTGAAATTCCTTCTCAAAAAAAACAAAACAACAACAACAAAAAGCTTGAGAAGCCAGGCTATACTGGTAAGACCACAATCAAGCCCCTCTCCCTAACAAGGATTGGCCTGTGACCCAATACAGGCCAATCATGGTATTCCCATTCCCCTTGGCAACTGTGACTGAGCCAAGGGAGTAGGCACATGAGGTAAGCTGGGCCAGAGTCATTCCCTGGGATCAATATATGGATTCCGTATCTAAGAAATTTACTTTCTTCTGATCTCCTATTCTGAGAAAATGTATGGTTGGGCCCAGTGAAAGCTATATGGCTACTACACCATGAGAAGTGGATAAAAGCAAGAGATCAGAGACAAGAAAAAGCATAGGAGATAGATGGACACACAGACACCAAGAGGCACTGAATCTCCAGTTTTAGTCCCTGAGGCCCTGGTTTTTGCCACTCTTCTTCCCATTATTCTGTGAGCTACTTCAGCATCTCTCCCAACTGCACAACCCCTGAATTGCCTTTTTGACTTAAAGAAGTTTGAGTACAACTCAACTCTCATATTAACATAATCACATCTGGACATATTGAATCTGAGGTGAGAGTAGGAAATGCCAATAGAAGTGCCTAGAAAAACAGCCAGAGAGCTGGCACCAGAGCTCAAGTGAAAGGTCAAACTGCCAGGCCAGCCCCAAAAAGAGGATAAAGAAGCTGCAAAAATACATTAGCTCTCCAAGCTAAAAAACAGAGAGAGAAAAACTGAACCTTCAAAGAACTCCTCCTCAAGAGTCTAGAAGATGAAAAGGAAGTGGCAAAGTAGACAAGGGCAGTGGATGGAAAGTCAGACAGCTGGAACTAGGTAAGAGTTAAAAAGGCAAGACAGTAGGGAGACAATAATTCACTGTTACAATGAAATCAAGAAAGGACGGAAAAACAATTCATTTTCATTCACACACATAAGAGACAGCTAAGTGCCTGCTATGTGTCAGTCACTGTGGATACCACAGTTTGCTAAACAGAAGTGGTCACTACTCTGCTGGAACTGACAGTCTTGCTGTGCAGACAGTCATTAGGTGATCAAGCACACACACTATTACACTTCAGTAAGTGCTATGAAAGCAACTGACCTAGTCTGTAGAGCTGGAAAACATGTCCTAAGGAAGTGATATCTCAGCTGGGATCTGAAGGATAAAGAAGGGCCTCTTCATAAAAAACAAGCCTGGTGGCAGAAGTGTGAAAAGTAGGTTGTATGAAGAAAGATGTCTTATTCTTGTTCTTTACTCAGAGGGCAACAGAAGGAATGGCCTGGTAAGAGGAAGAAGTGCTTATATGTGGGTGCCAGGGTGAGATGCTTTCTGTCTGGAAGGTCACTGAGCCTATGAAAACTGAAATCTGTTCTCTGTCAGTCACTCTTGGTGAGGAAAATATATTTTATTGGTTTTGCTATTTTTCTTTTGCACTGGGTTACTGGGTTTGTGGATTTTCCAAGCTCTACTGGTAGGTCATCCATCTTCTTTTCCCTCCTGCTCCAGAGTCATCAGCTCATTTGATGGTTTGTACAGAATGTGGTAAGGAGACAGAAGCTGAAACTCAGGTCTCAAGACTCTTCTCAATAATGTGTTAATTTCCATGCAAAATATGTTAATTCCCATGCAAATGCACTTCAAAATAATTTGAGTCCTTCCTAGACATATGAGAATGCATTTTGTTTTTTTTGGAGACGGAGTCTTGCTCTGTCACCCAGGGTGGAATGCAGTGGTATGATCTTGGCTCACTGCAAGCTCCGCCTCCCAGGTTCATGCCATTCTCCTGCCTCAGCCTCCTGAGTAGCTGGGACTACAGGTGCCCGCCACAATGCCCGGCTAATTTTTTGTATTTTTAGTAGAAACGGGGTTTCACCGTGTTAGCCAGGATGGTCTCGATCTCCTGACCTCGTGATCCGCCCGCCTCAGCCTTCCAAAGTGCTGGGATTACAGGCGTGAGCCACCGTGCCCGGCCGAGAATGCATTTTATACTGGGTTATAAGGTTTGAAGAATGCTTTACACATTTTTACACAAGGTGGCATGAGAAATTAAAAATTGTTTTTAATTTAAAAAAAGAGACTGCTTTACATACACTCTATACTAAAGGAGCTGTATTTCTGACAACGTATGACAGAGGATGAGGGTGGAGAGAGGCCAAAGGAGGCAGAACAGAGGATATGATAATAAAATGTGCTTTACGTACATTCTCTTATATGTTTCTCACAATGACCCTTAAAGTAGAGTCATTGTGGATACCACAGTCTGCTAAACAGATGTGGTCACTACTCTCCTGGAACTGATAGTCTTGCAGTGTAGACAGTCATTAGGTGATCAAGCACACACACTATTACATTTCAGTAAGTGCTATGAGAGTCTTGTGGAACTGGGGAATGTGACCTGAGGAATGCAGATAAAGTAGGTAGCTTTACCTACATTTTACTTGAGGAAACTTAAGTCAGGAAATTTGCTCAAGATTCCACAGTTAATATGTGTGAATGAGTAATGTTTTTTAGTTAGGCCTTGCTTTATACCCTTAGCCCATCCCTTAGTAGCAGTAAATTTAAATGTTTCAATCTGTTGTGGGGTTAACAGTATTTTCTAGTAGAATTGTGAGCATTAAATAAGTGGTAAACTGGCTGGGCGCGATGGCTCACGCCTGTAATCCCAAGACTTTAGGAGGCCAAAGTGGGTCGATCACCTGAGGCCAGGAGTTCAAGACCTGGCATAACCCCATCTGTACTAAAAATACAAAAATTAGCCAGGCGTGGCAGCATACACCTGTAATCCCAGCTACTTGGGTGTCTGAGGCACAAGAATCACTTGAATCTAGGAGGCAGAGGTTGCAGTGATCCTAAGTAGGTAAACTGCTTAAGAGGGTCTGGCAAGGCTGGGCGTGGTGGCTCAAGCCTGTAATCCCAGCACTTTGGGAAGCCAAGACAGGTGGATCACGAGGTCAGGAGATCGAGACCATCCTGGCTAACGTGGTGAAACTCCGTCTCTACTAAAAAAAAAAAAAATAATACAAAAAAACTAGCCTGGCGAGGTGGCGGGCGCCTGTAGTCCCAGCTACTCCGGAGGCTGAGGCAGGAGAATGGCGTGAACCCGGGAGGCGGAGCTGGCAGTGAGCTGAGATCCGGCCACTGCACTCCAGCCTGGGCAACAGAGCGAGACTCCATCTCAAAAAACAAAAACAAAAACAAAAAAAAGAGGGTCTGGCAAATAGCAGCTGGAATTAAATTTGGTCCTGTAGACTCCAAAGTCATGCTCTTTACCACTGCACTACATACTCTGTGAAAAGAGCTAGTTAATTTATGTCCAAGCTGGGGCCGGGCGCGGTGGCTCACGCCTGTAATCCCAGCACTTTGGGAGGCCAAGGCAGGCAGATCACCTGAGCTCCGGAGTTGGAAACCAGCCTGACCAACATGGAGAAACCCCATCTCTACTAAAAATACAAAATTAGCTGGGCGTGGGGGCACATGCCTGTAATCCCAGCTACTCGGGAGGCTGAGGCAGGAGAATTGCTTGAATCCGGGAGGCAGAGGTCGCGGTGAGCCAAGATCATGCCACTGCACTCCAGCCTGGGCAACAAGAGCAAAACTCTGTATTAAAAAAAAAAAAAAAATTATGTCCAAGTTTTGGAATAGTAGGTCTTTCAGATAATGTATTCCACCTAAAGTTAAGTGGATAGGCTCTGGAGTCAGAAGGCCTCAGGCATTTCCCTGGCCACCAATGGAACTGTCCCACTATAACTCAGTATCTGTTCACTCTAGCTAACACCATGTCTTCTAAGATCCTGTACACAATCTTGTTCTAAGTATTAAGAGGAGATACAAAGGAAGAATAATAAATTCATTTAACAAATAATTACTGAGCATCTACTATTTAACAGATCCAGTTCTAGGTTCTGGGAATACAGCAATGCTCCCAATTTAATGGGGAATGCAAAGGAGGTCTTGCTTTTTAAGGGAGGGGAAGCAGGGCCTCCAACACACACCTTTTCTGTTAGGATGACTAGTGTGCTGCTCCATCTGAACACCAACAGGTGTGGTGCCTGGGAAAGAATCATAGCATCAGATGATCAACAATCCATGCTAGTATTTTCACTATGACAATTTCCTAAGTTGTCTCCAGCAGATCTCAGGCTGTTCCAGTCTGCGGAGGAAAAAGTAGGAAACTCTATTTCATGGCCAAACGCGTGACTGTTCTCCTTCACTAGTTTGGAAAACAGTTATTTCTATACCAGTGCTTCATTTTTTTTTTCTGGACAAAATAGTAATTTAACCAAAGCCAAACCTTAAACCTCTCTGATGAACGGGCAATTACTTTCCGTGTTCTCACCATGTTTTAATTTCCACGGTATGATGAGTCCTTCTCCTATCCCGAATGGTAATTTTAAAACTCTGGCTCCCCATCATCTCTAACTAAGACTGAGGACAGCGGGAGAGGGATGGATGTGGGGAAATAAAATCTCAAAGCACCACAGGGAATACTTTTTTTTTTTTTTGAGATGAAGTCTCGCTCTGTCGCCAGGCTGAAGTGCAGTGGCGCGATCTAAGCTCACTGCAACCTCCGTCTCCAGGGTTCAAGCGATTCTCCTGCCTCAGCCCCCCGAGTAGCTGGGATTATAGGCGCGCGCCACCACTCCCGGCTAATTTTTGTATTTTTATTAGAGACGGGGTTTCACCATATCGGCCACGCTGGTCTCGAACTCCTGACCTCAGGTGATCCACCCGCCTCGGCCTTCCAAAGTGCTGGGATTACAGGCGTGAGCCACAGCGCCCGGCGGAAATACTTGGGAAAATATTTTAGATAGGGTAACTTAAGGAAACGCAAGCCATCACCCTCCGGTACTGCTCACAGCCTCACTGAAAGCATTTCCTAAGAAGGGAAAAGTCCACACACAGCCATTAGTCCAGATGCGATAAACCACAACTCCCAGTGTGCCCGGAAAAAGGCTGCCCAGTCCCGCACTGTAAGACTACAACTCCCACTTCACCCAGGGCCAAGCCGGCCAGGTCTTCCCCCATCTGCTGGCCGGAGTCCCGCCTCTCTAGTCCACCTATTACTAAGGCTAGAACAAAAGAGTGGAAACTGTCAAGCCTTTCTTAGCCTTCACGGTCGGATAGGAGCCGAGTCGCAATACACAGTTTAACGACCTCACCTGCGGTGTTAACCGAAAGCCGCAACCCCAGCACCCAACCCTAGAGTTGACACACATGCGTAGCGGCGTGCCGGCCAACTGCCAGAGCCTTGGCGCCTGCGCCGACGTTCGCGCTGCACGCGGCCGGGAGCGGCCACCCTATTGCGCAAGCGCCTGTGCCCTCCCAGTGCCTTCATCGTGCTCTCTCTGCCTAACTTGTCTGGTCGTTCTTGCGTAGAGGGCGGGACTCAGGATGTCAATTGGTCTGTTTTTGTGCCGATCAATGAGATAGGTGCGGTGATTGGTGACTACCTTGAGAGTAGCGGGTTAAGGTGTAAGCCCTGAGGAGGCAGCGTTTTCTGGGTTTCCGTCTGGTTCTCTCTCTCCAGAAGATTCTGCCGGTTCCCCCAGCTCTGGGTACCCGGCTCTGCATCGCGCCGCCATGATGGGCCATCGTCCCGTACTCGTGCTCAGTGAGTTCTGGGGATACCAGGAAAGGGACTCCCTTTTCACCCTTCTGCGTCCATGGTTTTCTGTGTTGCCTCAGCTCCGTCCCGCCCTGACCCGGCCCCCGAGCCTTCCAGTCATCATCTTCATTTTGGAAGCCCGGTGTCCCGCTTTCCTTTCTTCCCTTAACCTATTCGCTTCTCTTCACAAACTCAAACTGACCTTTTTCTCGCCGAGCCTCTTTTCTTGACGTGTGCTCGTCTTGGGAAGCTCTTCCCACTCCGCGTTCTGTCCCTCAGTCCCCACGCTTCCCCCGCCGCTGCACCCTTTCTAGCCTGATTGTCGCTATATAGTTGCATGAATAATGTTTTTTGTTTTTTCAGTTAGGTCTAGCTTTATATCCTTGGCCCATCCCTTAGTAGCGGTCATTTAAATGTTTCAATCTGTGTTACGGAGTTAATAGTATTTCCTAGTAGAATTGTGAGAATTAAATGAGATAAGTGGGCAGACTGCTTGAAGAGGGTCTGGTGAATAGGTAATATCCTTGGTCACTTTACGTTACATTTATTTTCAGTAACAGTCACTTGAACAGCAACCCCTGTTCTAGAAGTAACCGTACTTGCTTCACTGATCATAGATGTAATCGTTCCCTCCGTGTCCCCGGCGTTATAATCTTTCCCACTCACCAGTTGGGTTTTCCCAGATTTCTTGACTGGTCATCTTTTCCCGTTGGAAGATCCCTTATTTTTTTTCTTTCTATTTTTTGAGACAGAGTCTCGCGGTGTCACCCAGGCTGGGGTGCAGTGGCGCGATCTCTGTTCACTGCATCCTCTGCCTCCCAGGTTCAAGCATTTCTCCTGCCTCAGTCTCCCGAGTAAGCTGCGAGTACAGGCGCGCGCCACCTCGCCAGACTAATTTTTGTGTTTTTGGTAGAACTGGAGTTTCACCATGTGGGCCAGGCTGGTCTCCAACTCCCGAGCTCAGGTGATCCGCCCACCTCAGCCTCCCAAAGTGCTGGGATTACAGACGTGAGCCACCGCGCCTGGTCCCTTATTTCTTCTAATGAGCACCACCTCCATTGTCTTCCTTTGATATGTTTCCATTCTGTGTGTAACTTCTGTACCTCATCTGCAGAGCCTGACTAGCCATCTCTCCTCCCTTACCGTCTTCTGTATACTGAATGCCTTTCAGAGTTTTTATTCATTATCTCTGTACCTGGGAAATAACTTTTAAGGAAAAAAATAAAATAAAACTTAACGCTATTTTGGGGAAAAAAAAACAGGTTGGGCGCAGTGGCTCACGCCTGTAATCCCAGCACTTTGGGAGGCCGAGGCGGGCGGATCACAAGGTCAGGAGATTGAGACCATCTTGGCTAACTCAGTGAAACCCCGACTCTACTAAAAAATATAAAAAATTAGCCGGGCGTGGTGGCGGGCGCCTGTAGTCCCAGCTACTCAGGAGGCTGAGGCAGGAGAATGGCGTGAACCCGGGAGGCGGAGCTTGCAGTGAACCGAGATCCCGCCACTGCACTCCAGCCTGGGCGACAGAGCGAGACTCCATCTCAAAAACAAACAAACAAAAAACCTTGTTTCTGATGGATTGTAGGTCCATGCGGGTTTTTGGTTACAGCTCCCTGAGATAGATGTAAATCCTAAGCATTGTGGGTGTTTTGGTTTGATGGGACTGGATTGAAAGATTTACAGACTTAAATTGTAAGGGAATGTAATTTAGAGAGAGGAAGGAAATAAACATTATGTTGGTTTGGTTGTAACCACTGGCTTGTCTCCACTGGGATGACCTGGGGGTGAGTGGTGTATTTGCAAAGCTCCTTTCAGATCTGCATTAATCTCTGGCATTAGTTGACTGTGACCAATTAGGCTCCCAGTTAAAGTATGTAGTCAGTTCTTAGTGGTGGTAAATGGGTTACTGAGGCCTTCTTATTACATCCAGTTATGAGGTGACTATATAATTTATCTTGCATACTGTTGAGTGTGTTCTAAACAGTATACTGTGGGGGCACTATCACTAATTATGTTGGACCTGTTAGAGTATGATCCCCCTATCCAAGCAGAAAATGTGAATCCCCAAACTCTTTCCCTGCTTACATAAAGCAATGAATGGTCATTTCTTAGGGTCACCAGCCCTTTGAGATAAATAGCTGTGGATCCTTTTTCTGGGGGAAAAAAAAAAATTGCAGTCTCTCTCATTTTCTCACATAATCTCAGGGAGTTCACTATCCCATTAAGGCCCATTCATGGATCTCAGGTTATGAATCCCTGCTGTAAATATATGAATATTTGGTTAGAAGATAAGTATTAACCAAGATTGCAAAGTTATTTCTTAATACATCAAGGGTTGAAATACAGAAGGAAGTAAACAGCCATACGGACATATGTTTACAGTTTTTTGAGATATGGTTGACATATAATAAACTGCACTTATTTAAAGTGTAGAGTTTGATAAGCTTTGCTCTGTGGATACACCGTGAAACCTGCATTCTTATTTTTCAAAGACTGGGAAATAAATAGCTTGCGTACGATGGGGCAGTCCTGGGCTGTTAACTGTTGTGTTTTTATCTATTTTAGGCCAGAACACAAAGCGTGAATCTGGAAGAAAAGTTCAATCTGGAAACATCAATGCTGCCAAGGTCACAAATCTTTTAAGTGTTTATGGTAGTTTGTCTCCAGCTATCTTCCCTGGTATTTGGTCATAGCCGTGTGTCCTGTGCATCTAGACTTTATAGAGTGAGCAAATAGACAGAGGAAAAGTTGACCTCTTCTTTCAGAACATTTTCCTGATGATGGTGGGGGAAAGGAAGCCCTCCCCTTCCGAGTTAGGACTGATAATCTTCTCATATTGTGCATTATTCTGTTGCTGTATATTGTTTTATAGTATTCCATTTGTGTTTGTCTCCCATACTAAACTGAGTTACTTGAACAGAAGTACTTTATTAATTCCCTTTTGTATTCCTAGTGCCCACCGTAGATCTTGAATAGATATTCGGTAAATGTCTTTTGAATGAAATAGTGAAGTAGCCTTATATCTGATTTAGGATGGTGTAGAGGCCACTGTCATGGAAAGAAATACTAAGACGTGGACTTCTAGTAATAAGGACTGCTGGGAAACAGAAGCTCTGGGAGCCATTTCCCCCTTACTCTTGTGAAAAGTCATTTCTGTATCCATCCTGAAAGCATTCCCAAGGGGAGAAAAACAACAGAGCTAGCCACATGCTGTATCTTTTTTTTTTTTTTTTCTTTAGACGGAGTCTCGCTCTGTCGCCCAGGCTGGAGTGCAGTGGCTGGATCTCAGCTCACTGCAAGCTCCGCCTCCTGGGTTCACGCCATTCACCTGCCTCAGCCTCCCGAGTAGCTGGAACTACAGGCGCCCGCCACCTCGCCCGGCTAGTTTTTTGTATTTTTTAGTAGAGACGGGGTTTCACCGTGTTAGCCAGGATGGTCTCGATCTCCTGACCTCGTGATCCGCCCATCTCGGCCTCCCAAAGTGCTGGGATTACAGGCTTGAGCCACCGTGCCCGGCCGCCACATGCTATATCTAAAGTGGCATGCTGTGTCTAAAGTGATTGCTAACCATGCTTTAGGGGTGTCATTAAAAACACTGACTCTGGCTGGGCGCAGTGGCTCATGCCTGTAATCCTAACACTTTGGGAGGCCGAAGTGGGTGGATCACTTGGGCCCAGGAGTTTGAGACCAGCTTGAACAACATAGTGAGACCCCATATCTAAATATAAAATGAAATTAAAATAAAATAAAACACTGGCTCTGTGGGTTGTTCATGCCCCTTTCCCCTATTACTCCAACATTCTCACACTGTCCTCTGATTTGTGCTTGCATGTTTTATGTTCCCTTTCCATTAGACTATTGCAGATATCATCCGCACATGTTTGGGACCCAAGTCCATGATGAAGGTAGGCTTATCTCTTCCTAAAACTCTTAGACTACAATTTTTTTCTTCCTGTTATCTAGGACACTTTAAATATACCTTTTGCTTTCATCTTAGATGCTTTTGGACCCAATGGGAGGCATTGTGATGACCAACGATGGCAATGCTATTCTTCGAGAGGTGTGTTTTGTTTTTGTTTTTGTTTTTTTCTTTTTTTCTTTCTGACAGTTCTATAAACATAAGGGACCTATTAAGATACAGGCTCTGATTAGTTTTTTTAGGGCTGCTATAACAGATTACCAGAAACTGGTTGGCTTCAACATTTTTATTTATTTATTTATTTTTTTTTTGAGATGGAGTCTTGCTCTGTGCCCCAGGCTGGAGTGCAGTGGCGCGATCTCGGCTCACTGCAAGCTCCGCCTCCCGGGTTCAAGCCATTCTCCTGCCTCAGCCTCCCAAGTAGCTGGGACTACAGGCGCCCGCCACCTCGCCCGGCTAATTTTTTGTATTTTTTAGTAGAGACGGGGTTTCACCGTGTTAGCCAGGATGGTCTCGATCTCCTGACCTCGTGATCCGCCCGCCTCGGCCTCCCAAAGTGCTGGGATTACAGGCGTGAGCCACCGCGCCCGGCCCAACATTTTTATTAACAACAAATTTATTATCTTATAGAATGAAGCTAGAAGTCTGAAATAAAGGCGTCAGCAGGGCCATGCTCCTTCTGAAGTCTCGGGAAGATCCCTACTTTTCTTCTCGCTTCTGATGGTTGCTGGCTTTCCTTGGCATGAACTTGGTTTCTGCCTCAGTCTTCATGTTATTCCCCTTGTGTGTCTTTTACACAAGGACACTGGTGATTGGACTTGGAGCCTGCCCTAATTCAGAATGACCGTATCTAACTTGGTTACATCTGCAAAAACCCTATTTTAAAATAAAGTAAAATTTACAAGTTCTGGGAGTTATGACTTCAATATATCTTTTTTTTTTTTCTTTTTTGAGACGGAGTCTCTCGCCACCCAGGCTGAAGTGCAGTGGTGTGATCTCGGCTCACTGCAACCTCCGCCTCATGGGTTCAAGCAATTCTCCTGCCTCAGCCTCCTGAGTAGCTGGAATTACAGGCACGCGCCACCACCCCCGGCTAAGTTTTATACTTTTAGTAGAGACAGGGTTTCGCCACGTTAGTCAGGTGGTCTCGAACTCCTGACCTCGGGTGATCCACATGTCTCCGCCTCCCAAAGTGCTGGGATTACAGGTGTGAGCCACCGTGCCTGGCTGGCTTCAACATATCTTATTGAAGAACACAATTCAACCACAGTGGTGCCTCCAGTAGATAAGCTAAAAGATATTGGTCTGTACTCTGGAAACTTTAATAGTTGAGTTCATGTAATACATTTTTTTCCCAAAAAGAATTTGGAAAGTGCTTTACTTAAGCTATTTGGGGTGCCATTTTTAATCTTTCAAGATATGGTAAAACATTAAAGGGAAAGTAAGTACGTATAGAAGCAAGAAGCCCAAGAGTTAGGGCCAAGCTTCATGAGTTAAGAAGTCTTTGAATAGTGTGAATTCATTAGTGATCTACCTTTTTAGATTCAAGTCCAGCATCCAGCAGCCAAGTCCATGATTGAAATTAGCCGGACCCAGGATGAAGAGGTTGGAGATGGGACCACATCAGTAATTATTCTTGGTAAGAGGAGAATAGGAGATTGATAAGAAAAATTAGAAATAACACCCGCGTCATATTTTAAGAAGGAATTTATGTTACCAATCCACTAATTACAAATATTTAAATAACTTATTGGTTATTTTCTATGTATTCTCTCCAATTGAGTATAAAATATTTATATGAGCCGGGCGCAGTGGCTCAAGCCTGTAATCCCAGCACTTTGGGAGGCTGAGACGGGCGGATCACTAGGTCAGGAGATCGAGACCATCCTGGCTAACACGGTGAAACCCCGTCTCTACTAAAAAATACAAAAAACTAGCCGGGTGAGGTGGCGGGCGCCTGTGGTCCCAGCTACTCCGGAGGCTGAGGCAGGAGAAAGGCGTAAACCCGGGAGGCAGAGCTTGCAGTGAGCTGAGATCTGGCCCCTGCACTCCAGCCTGGGCGACAGAGCCAGACTCAGTCTCCAAAAAAAAAAAAAAAAAAATTTTATATGAATAGGGTGAGCCATGCAAATCTGGCTGATAAAGTAATAGTTAATTCTCTTTATTCACCGTAAGTTATAATTTTTTTTTTTTTTTTTGAGACAGAGTCTCAGTCTGTCACCAGGCTGGAGTGCGGTGGCAAGATCTTGGCTCACTGCAACCTCCGCCTCCCAGGTTCAAGTGATTCTCCTGCCTCAGCCTCCCAAGTAGCTGGGACTGTAGTCGCGCGCCACCATGCCCAGCTAATTTTTGTATTTGTAGTAGAGACGGTTTCACCATGTTGGCCAGATGGTCTCGATCTCTTGACCTCGTGATCTGCCTGCCTTTGCCTCCCAAAAGGCTGGGATTACAGGCGTGAGCCACCACGCCTGGACAAGTTACAATATTCTATAAAGTCACCACAAACACTGAACTGGCAAATAATAAATCATTGCTTCTATAGAAAATACAGGGTTAAGTACCTATAAGCCTCTGGTCACACTCTTTTTTCTGTTCGTTTGTTTGTTTGAGACTTGAGTCTTGCTCTGTCGCCCAGGCTGGAGTGCAGTGGCGCAGTCTCGGCTCACTGCAAGCTCTGCCTCCTGGGTTCACGCCATTCTCTCGCCTCAGCCTCCCAAGTAGCAGGGACTACAAGGTGCCCGCCACCACACCCGGCTAATTTTTTGTTTTTGTATTTTTAGCAGAGATGGGATTTCACCGTGTCAGCCAGGATGGTCTTGATCTCCTGACCTCGTGATCTGCCCGTCTCGGCCTCCCAAAGTGCTGGGATTACAGGCGTGAGCCACTGCGCCCGGCTGGTCACACTTTCATCAACTGATAAATATATACCTTATTGTATGTGTTTTCTGTCTTCAAGACGCCCATTTAATATATATAGTTGATTTATTAGCATTGAACTCATAGCCCATAGCAATATAACTCGTGCCTGGACAAAGCTCACCTAACATGTATTTTCTCTGTAAGGCACATCACAGCCTTCTCGCATGTAGAAGCGTTAGATAGCAGTGAAGCACTACACTTGTGAGCCGTTATAAATACCGAAATCATCAAGAAAAATGTGAAAAACATAACCTTAAATATACTGCATAAAGGACACTTTTTTTACAGTGTGAGAGCTAAAGGCCTTGTTTGACCTCACCTAGGAATGTCTGTCATTGGGTGACTCAGATTTTTTGCCATCCTGTGAATTTCCATGAATGACTATGAAAGTGTCATGAATATTGATTTGGGGGTTGCAAATAATAAGAAATGAAATCTTTAGGATAAGGACCCTGGGCTATGTATGTTTAAAGACTGATCTTTCTACTTCCTATAGGATCATAAAGAATTATTTTTCAAATCTTGGCCTATTGCCTTTATTGTGTAAATGTCAAGATGATAGTAAAATTTTTATACTAGAAACACTAGTTTTAAAAAATCTGATTGCAATCAAGTGTGGTGGCTGACGCCTGTAATCCCAGCCCTTTGGGAGGCCAAGGTGGGCAGATCACGAGACCAGCCTGGGCAACATGGAGAGACCGCGTTGCTATAAAAAAATTTAAAAATCAGTTGGATGTGGTGGCACACACCTGTAGTCCCAGCTGTTGGGGATACTGAGGTCGGTGAGGCAGGAGGTTGAGGCTGCAGTGAGCTGTGTTCGTGCCACTGCACTGCAACCTAAGCAACAAAGCAAGACCATGTCTCTTTTTTTCTTTTTCTTTTTTTTTTTTTTTTTTTTTTTGAGACAGAGTCTTGCTCTGTCACCCTGGCTGCAGTGCATTGGCACAATCTCAGTTCACTGCAACCTCCGCCTCCCAGGTTCAAGTGATTCTCCTGCCTCAGCTTCCCTAGTAGCTGGGATTACAGGCATGTGCCACCACACCTGGCTCATTTCTGTATTTTTAGTAGAGACAGGGTTTCACCGTGCTGGCCGAACTGATCTCAAACTCCTGAGCTCAGGTGATCTGCCAACCTCGGCCTCCCAAAGTACTGGGATTACAGGTGTGCGCCACTGCGCCCAGCCAAGGGATGCTAATTTATAGTGTTGGCCCACATACCTAAAAATAAAGTTCTTAATCAAAATTATTATTTATTTTTCATAGAGATGGGGTCTCATGTTGCCCACCCAGGCTTGCCTCAAACTCCTGGGCTCAAGCGATCTCCTGCCTCAGCCTCCCAAAGTGGTTTTTTTTTTTTTGGAGATGGAATCTTGCTCTGTCACTCAGGCTAGAGTGCAGTTATGCAGTCTCAGCTCACTGCAGCCTCTGATCCTGGGTTCAAGCGATTCTCCTGCCTTAGCCTCCCGAGTAGGTGGGATTACAGATGCCCACCACCGTGCCTGGCTAATTTTTGTATTTTTAGTAGTGACGGGGTTTCACCATGTTGGCCAGCTGGTCTTGAACTGCTGACCTCATGATCCACCTGTCTCAGCCTCCGAAATTGCTGGGATTACAGGCTGTGAGCCACCATGCCTGGCTAAGCCTAGCTGATTTTTCAAATTGAATTTACTTATTTATTTATTTATTTTTGAGACAGGGTCACCTAGTCTTGGCTCCCTGCAGCCTCCACCTCCAGTGTTCAAGTGATTCTCCTGCCTCACCCTTTCTGTTAGCTGGGATTACAGGTGCCCACCACTGTGCCCGGCTAATTTTCATAGTTTTAGTAGAGACAGGGTTTCACCATGTTCGCCAGGCTGGTCTCAAACTCCTGACTTCAGGTGATCCTCCTGCCTCAGCCGCCCAAAGTGCTGGGATTACAGGCGTGAGCCACCATGCTTCTCAGCCATCTTTTAAAATGCAATAATATGCTGCTTAATGATGGATATATGGGCCGGGCACGGTGGCTTATGCCTGTAATCCCAGCACTATGGGAGGCCAAGGCAGGCGGATCACAAGCTCTGGAGTTCGAGACCATCCTGGCCAACATGGTGAAACACCGTCTTTACTAAAACTAGAAAAAATAACCTGGGTGTAGTGGCGCACACCTGTAGTCCTAGCTACTTGGGAGGCTGAGTCAGGAGTATCGCTTGAACCTGGGAGGCGGAGGTTGCAGTGAGCCCACCATATCCCACCATTGCACTCCAGCCTGGCGACAGAGCGAGATTCTGTCTCAAAAAAAAAAAAAAAAAAAAAAAGATAGGGATACGTTCTGAGACAAATGTGTTATTAGACAGTCTCATTACTATGCAGACTTCATGGAGTGCACTTCACAGACCTGGGTGGTACAGCCTACTATATACTTAGGCTGTATGGTATAGCCTATTGCTTCTAGGCCACAAAGCTGTATAACATATTACTGTACTGAATATAGTTATAATACGGTGGTATTTGTATAATAAGCATAGCTGAACATAGAAAAGGTACAGTAAAAATATGATATTATAATCTTACAGGACCACTGTCATATATGTGGTCCATTGTTGGCCAAAACATTAAGTGGTACATGACTGTATTTTTTTATTATTTTTCTTTCAATATACATGATTGACACTTAGGAATTGAAACCAAATATATTGAATTCAGGCCGGGCGCGGTGCCTCAAGCCTGTAATCCCAGCACTTTGGGAGGCCGAGATGGGCGGATCACGAGGTCAGGAGATCGAGACCATCCTGGCTAACACGGTGAAACTCCATCTCTACTAAAAAATACAAAAACCAGCTGGGCGAGGTGGCAGGCGCCTGTAGTCCCAGCTACAGGGGAGGCTGAGGCAGGAGAATGGCGTAAACCTGGGAGGCGGAGCTTGCAGTGAGCTGAGATCCGGCCACTGCACTCCAGCCCGGGCAACAGAGCAAAAGACTCCATCTCAAAAAAAAAAAAAAAATATATATATATATATATATATATATATAGAATTCAAACACTGGAGCACAAACTAATGAATAACATATTATGTACATTTCTAAAAGCTTATTTTACCTGCCAATAAGCAGGTAGTACAAGCAATTTGTGCAAAAGGCTTTTGACAAAAAGAATATTTACAATACTCTCTTTACACTTTTTCTAGAAACAGGCTTTTTTGTGTGTGCATTTATATCTATGTATGTGTTATTTTGTGTGTGTCTATTAGAAAGTAAAGACAAATTTATTCATTTTGAGACAGAGTCTCACTCTGTCACCCAGGCTGGGGTGCCTGGGCACAGCCTCCACTCACTGCAACCTCTGCCTCCCAGATTCAAGCAATTCTTATGCCTCAACCTCCCAACTAACTGGGATTACAGACACCCGCCAACACACCTGGCTAATATTTGTATTTTTGGTAGAGACAGTTTCACCATGTTGTCCAGGCTGGTCTCAAAACTCCTGGCCTCAAGCAATATGCCTGCCTCGGCTTCCCCAAAGTCCTGGGTAAAGACAAATTTTAAAAGAAGGAGATGTTTTACCAATAATCCCTCATCCAGTGGGTGAATTGTATACATTTTCTTTTTTTTTTTTTTTTTTTTTTGAGATGGAGTCTCGCTCTGTCGCCCAGGCTGGAGTGCCGTGGCCGGATCTCAGCTCACTGCAAGCTCCGCCTCCCAGGTTCACGCCATTCTCCCGCCTCAGCCTCCCGAGTAGCTGGGACTACAGGCGCCCGCCACTTCGCCCGGCTAGTTTTTTGTATTTTTTAGTGGAGACGGGGTTTCACCGTGTTAGCCAGGATGATCTCGATCTCCTGACCTCGTGATCCACCCGTCTCGGCCTCCCAAAGTGCTGGGATTACAGGCTTGAGCCACCGCGCCCGGCCTTTTTTTCTTTTTTTTTTGAGATGGAGTCTCACTCTGTCACCTAGGCTGGAGTGCAATGTCATAATCTTGGCTCACTGCAGCCTCCACCTCCCTGGTTCATGCGATTCTCCTGCCTCAGCCTCCCAAGTAGCTGGGAATACAGGCACTTGCCATCATGCCCGGCTAATTTTTGTATTTTTAGTAGAGACAGGGTTTCACCATGTTGGCCAGGCTGGTCACAAACTCCTGACCTCAGGTAGTCCATCTGCCTTGGCCTCCCAAAGTGCTAGGATTACAGACGTCAGCCACCACACCCAGCCTTAATTGTGCACATTTTTAAATTTTAACTTTTTCTTTTTTTGAAACAAAATCTTGCTCTATTGCCCAGGCTGGAGTGCAGTAGCGTGATCACGGCTCACTGCAGCCTTGACCTTCTAGGCTCAATGAGCTTCCCAACCCAGCTTCCCAAGTAGCTACAGGCAAATGCCACCATACCTGGCTAATTGAATTTTTTTTGTAGAGACAGGGTTTTGCTATGTTGCTCAGGCTGGCCTAAAAACTTCAGGGCTCAAGTGATCCACTCACCCTAGCCTCCCAAAGTGCTGGGATTACAGGTGTGAGCCACCGCATCCAACCCTGAATATTCTTTCAAATGTAAGTTTTTGTGTGTTTTGTTTTTAGTTCCAGCAGTTTGACTAGATCCTAAGGTATTAAGGTACTAATAAACAAGTCAGTTTTTCTTTTGTGCATTTTTCTTTATTTTATTGCCTTTAGGGAAATTTTTTTTTAGAAAGATCAAGAGAAGGCCAGGTGCAGTAGCTCACGCCTGTAATCCCAGCACTTTGGGAGACCAAGGCAGACAGATCACCTGGTTCGAGACCAGCCTGGCCAACCAACATAGTAAAACCCATCTCTACTAAAAGTACAAAAGTTAGCTGGGTGTGGTGGTGCATGCCTGTAATCCCAGCTACTTGGGAGGCTAAGGCGGGAAAATCGCTTGAACCTGGGAGGCAGAGGTTGCAGTGTGCAGAGACTGCGCCACCGCACTCCGGCCAGGGTGACAGAGCGAGACTCCTCAAAAAAAAAAAACTAAAAAGATCAAGAGAGTAAGTAAGCCCTGGAATCATTCTTTCATCATTTTATTTGTTGAGACAGGGTCTCACTCTGTCACCCAGTGCAGTGGTGCAGTCAAGGCTTATTGCACTGTCAACCTCCCAAGCTCAAGTGGTTCTCTTAACTTCAGCCTCCTGAGTAGCTGGGACCGCAGGCTCGTACAACCACACTAAGCTAAATTTTAATTTTTTTTGTAAAGACAGGGTCTCACTATGTTGCCCAGGCTGATCTTGAATTTCTGGGATTACAGGTATAAGCCACCATGCCCAGCCTGGTCTTTTAAAAAATGGACAGCAAGGATGTTTTCTGTATGAATTGCCCTGTCTTACACAAAGTGTAAAATTTGGAATAGTATGAATGGCCAAATGTCATATCTTTTGGGAGAGTCTGATTTAGGAGAGTATTTTTTGGAAGAATAATGAAGTTACTTGCCTTGTTATCCAGATACTTTTAAATATTACTGTGGTGCTTATATCTTTTTCAGCAGGGGAAATGCTATCTGTAGCTGAGCACTTCCTGGAGCAGCAGATGCACCCAACAGTGGTGATCAGTGCTTACCGCAAGGCATTGGATGATATGATCAGCACCCTAAAGAAAATCAGGTATCTTGGGGGCAAGAAATAGGTAGTATCAAATATGATACTGGCCAGAATTGGTGGCTCATGCCTGTCATCCCAGCACTTTGGGAGGCCTACGTGGGTGGATCATGAGGTCAGGAGATCGAAACCTTCCTGGCCAACATGGTGAAACCTTATCTGTACTAAAAATACAAAAAATTAGTTGGGCATGGTAGCACATGTCTGTAGTCCCAGCTACTCGGGAGGCTGAGGCAGGAGAATCTCCAGAACCCAGGAATCAGAGGTTGCAGTGAGCTGAGAGAACCCCATTGTACTCCAGCCTGGTAACAGAGCAAGACTCTGTCTCAAAAAAAAAAAAAATTAGCCGGGTATGGGTGGCGCACACCTGTAATCCCAGCTATTCGGGAGGATGAGGCAGGAAAATTGCTTGAACCCAGGAGGCGGAGGTTGCAGTGAGCCAAGATCTCTCCATTGCACTCCAGCCTAGGCAATAATAGTGAAACTCTGTCTCAGAAGAAAAAAAAAAGCATATATTACCTCTAGCTTCAGGGAATTTTAGTTAAGGTTTAACATCGTGTGGAGTCATGTAGAGCAGGTCTTGAATAAACGTTTTTGTTTAAAAAGTAAAACTTGGCAGGGCCCGGTGGCTCGTGCCTGTCTGTAATCCCAGCACTTTGGCCAAGGTGGGCGGATCACGAGGTCAGGAGTTAGAGACCAACCTGGCCAACATGGTGAAACTTCGTCTCTACTAAAAGTGGAGAAAATTAGCTGGACATAGTGGTAGGTGCCTGTAATCCCAGCTACTCAGGAGGCTAAGGCAGGAGAATTGCTTGGACCCAGGAGGTTGCAGTGAGCTGAGATTGTGCCACTGCACTCCAGCCCAGGCGACAGAGTGAGACTGTCTCAAGAAAATAAAAAGTAAGACCTGGACTGGGCGCGGTGGCTCATGCCTGTAATCTTAGCACTTTGGGAGACCAAGGTGGGTGGATCACCTGAGGTCAGGATTTCGAGACCAGCCTGGCCAACATGGTGAAACCTCATTTCTACTAAAAATGCAAAAATTAGCCAGGCGTGGTTGCATGCGCCTGTAATCCCAGCTACTCAGGAGGCTGAAGCAGGAGAATCACTTGAACCCGGGAGGCGGAGGTTGTGGTGAGCCAAGATCATGCCATTGCACTCCAGCCTGGGCAAACAGCAAAACTCTGTCTCAAAAAAAAATAAAAATCGATAATGTATTCTTTTTTTCATGCCTGACTGGAAATAGTTTGTTTGTTTTTTTCTTTTCTTTATTTAAATGTTCTACTCATATGGTTGAGTCACTAGATGCATAAGTATTTAGTAATTTGGTGAGGTTTATATTATACTGTCTGCGCTTTTTTTTTTTTTTTTTCCTAAGATGGAGTTTTTGCTCTTGTTACCTAGTCTGGAGTGCAATGGCGCGATCTCGGCTCACCGCAACTTCCGCCTCCCGGGTTCAAGCGATTCTCCTGTCTCAGCCTCTTAAGTAGCTGGGATTACAGGCATGCACCTCCACGTCCAGCTAATTTTGTATTTCTGGTAGAGACGGGGTTTCTCCATGCTGGTCAGGCTGGTCTCGAACTCCCGACCTCAGGTGATCCACCTGTCTTGACCTCCCAAAGTGCTGGGATTACAGGCGTGAGCCACCGCGCCCAGCCATATACTGCCTGCTCTTAAACAAGTTGTATACTAATATCTTTGTCTGGCACACTTAAGGAATGAAGTGTTTAATTATTTTTATGCAGTAAGCTCTGTGAGAATGTAGAGGTACCTAGAGATTTTATTGTGTGGAGCTGCACCCTTAGCTTTTTTTTTTTTTGAGATGGAGTTTCACTCTTGTTGCCCAGGCCAGAATGCAGTGGCTGGATCTCGGCTCACCTCAACTTCTGCCTTCTGGCTTCAAGCAATTTTCCTGCCTCAGCCTCTTGAGTAGCTGGGATTATAGGCATGTGCCACTAGGCCTGGCTAGTGTTGTAATTTTAGTAGAGATGGGGTTTTTCTCCAAGTTGGTCAGGCTGGTCTCAAACTCCTGACCTCAGGTGATCTGCCCACTGCCTGCCTTGGCCTCCCAAAGTGCTGAGATTACAGGCATGAGCCACCGTGCCTGGCCCAAAATATATATTTTTTAATCAAGTAATAACTGCCTACCTAGAACACTTTAGTCTTATGTAAAAACATTTTTTGGGGGGGAGTGGGGGGTCTTGCTCTGTTGCCCAGGCTGGAGTGCAGTGGCACGATGTTGGCTCACTGCAGCCTCTGCCTCCTGGGTTCAAGCAGTTCTCCTGTCTCAGCCTCCCAAGTAGCTGGGACTACAGGTGCATACCACCATACGTAGCTAATTTTGGTATTTTTAGTAGAGATGGGGTTTCACCATATTCGTCAGTCTGGTCTCAAACTCCTGACCTCAGGTGATCCACCCACCTCGGCCTCCCCAAAAATTTATTTTTTAGAGATATGGTCTCACTCTGTTGCCTAAGCTGGAGTGCAGTGGTGCAATCACAGCTTACTGCAGCCTCCGGCTCCTGGCCTTAAACAGTCCTGCCCCAGCCTCCCAAGTAGCTAGGACTACAGATGTGTCCATCACGCCCTGCTAATTTTTTTTATTTTTCATAGAGATAAGGTTTACTATGTTGCCCAGGTTGATTTTGAACTCCTGGCCTCAAGCTCTCCTCAGTCTTCCAAAGTGTTGAGATTATAGGTGTGAAGCATGGCACCCAGCCCCCTTTATCTTAGATACTACTTTTGGAGTCATTTCTTCTTCCCAAAAGTCCATAATTCAACCATTTAATAATTGGTATATTATGTGCCTTTCACTGTTAAAAGAGGAATTTGGTTTATTTTGGTGTTGTTTTTTTTTTTTGAGACGGAATCTCTGTCGCCCAGGCTGTAGTGCAGTAACACGATCTCAGGTCACTGTAACCTCTGCCTCCAGAGTAACTGGGACAACAGGCACAGGCCACCACTCCTGGCTAATTTTTGTATTTTTAATAGAGCTGGGGTTTCACCATATTGGCCAGACTGGTCTCGAATTCCTGACCTCAAGCGATCTGCCTGCCTTGGCCTCCCAGAGTGCTGAGATTACAAGTGTGAGCCACTGTGCACGGCCAAAAAAGATATTTTAGCATTATGTGAAAGTATCTTGTGAGGAGAGACTGAAATTAATATAAAAATGGAAAATACAGAAAATGTGTTTACAGTAACATAAAAACACAAAGATGACCAGTTGGTGGTCATCTTTGACCACTGTGGCACACCATGAGTTAAAAAATAAAATTTGCTGTTCAAAATGAATGATTGATGAAACTCTTAAAGTTAGCTAGTTACAGGATAGAGTTTCATAGAAAAAAAGTGTCTTGATCTGAGTTGTAAAAGTTGAAAAGTTTACTTGGTTGAAGCAGAAAATAAGGAACAAATTATTTTACTATAATCTTTGTATGTAAGTGTAAAGGGTTGCTCAGGGAATTAAGGCACTTCTACAGATGAGTTGTAATCTTGCTGAAAGGCAGAGGAATGGATAAAGGTTACCTCCTAATGTCCTTTTTGTTTCCTCCAAAAGAACAAGTCCCGGCCGGGCACGGTGGCTCAAGCCTGTAATCCCAGCACTTTGGGAGGCCGAGACGGGCGGATCACTAGGTCAGGAGATCGAGACCATCCTGGCTAACACGGTGAAACCCCGTCTCTACTAAAAAAATACAAAAAAAACTAGCCGGGCGAGGTGGCGGGCGCCTGTAGTCCCAGCTACTCAGGAGGCTGAGACAGGAGAATGGCCCGAACCCGGGAGGCGGAGCTTGCAGTGAGCTGAGATCCGGCCACTGCACTCCAGCCTGGGCGACAGAGCGAGACTCCGTCTCAAAAAAAAATAAAAAAAAAATAAAAAAATAAAAAAAAAAAAGAAAGTCCCCGTGTTCTGCCTCTTGGTCCATTATTATAGTCACTGCGGTATAGATGAGGCACATCTCTACATATCTAACATGCCTTCTTCACATATCGTCTGGTTTTCTTTCTCTAGTATCCCAGTCGACATCAATGACAGTGATATGATGCTGAACATCATCAACAGCTCCATTACTACCAAAGCCATCAGTCGATGGTCATCTTTGGCTTGCAACATTGCCCTGGATGCTGTCAAGACGGTACAGTTTGAGGAGAATGGTCGGAAAGAGATTGACATAAAAAAATACGCAAAAGTGGAAAAGGTAAACTTTCACAGTGTATACATTGGGTCAAATTATATCTTAGCATGAGTCATCTCACTTGTGAGGAAATAGTTCGTTTTTAGTGTTGTTTTGTTTTTGAGACAGAGTCTCACCCTGTTGCCCAGGCTGGAGTACAGTGGCACAGTCATAGCCCACTGCAGCCTCAAACTCCTGGCCTCAAGCAAATCCACTGATTTTCTAGGACTACAGGCACATGCCACTGTGCCCAGCTATTTTTTTTTTTCTTTTTGTGGAGATGAGGGTCTCATGTTGCCCAGGCTGGTCTTGAACTCCTGGCCTCAGGTGATCCTCCCACCTCAGGCTCCCAAAGTGCTGGGATTACAGGCATAAGCCATCGCACCCTACTTGAATGAAATAGTTTTAAATCAGGGCTAGGTATGTTTGTTTGTTTGATATGGAGTCTTGCTCTGTCGCCCAGAGGCTAGAATGCAGTGGTGCAATCTCAGCTCACTGTAGCCTCCACCTCCCAGGTTCAAGTTATTCTCCTGCCTCAGCCTTTAAAATAGCTGGGATTACAGATGCCCGCCACCACACCCAGCTAATTTCTTTCTGTATTTTAAGCAGAGACGGGGTTTCACTGTGTTAGCCAGGATGGTCTTGAACTCCTGACCTGAGGTGATCCGCCCATGTTGGCCTCTCAAAGTGCTGGGATTACAGGGTGACCCACTGCACCTGGCCAGAACAAGGTACCTTTAATTAGAACTGGGAAGAATTGGCCGGGCGCGGTGGCTCACGCCTGTAATCCCAGCACTTTGGGAGACTGAGGTGGGTGGATCATGCGGTTAGGAGATCGAGACCATCCTGGCTAACACAGTGAAACCCCATCTCTACTAAAAAAAAAAAAAAAATACAAAAAATCAGCCAGACGTGGTAGTGGGAGCCTGTAGTCCCAGCTACTCTGGAGGCTGAGGCAGGAGAATGGCGTGAACCTAGGAGGCGGAGCTTGCAGTGAGCTGAGATTGCGCCACTGCACTCTAGCCTGGGCAACAGAGCAAGACTCTGTCTCAAAAAAAAAAAAAAAAACGGGAAAGAACTATACTTGCTGCCTGGAAACAAAAACCTAAAGAGGCTACCATCCTGAAATAATTTTGTTGTTACCTTCACTGCTATCCCTACACAAGGTTTATAAGGACAAGGGACAGGCTTATTGGTGTCTCCATGTTTGTGTATTTGCATACATCAGTCATTTGATCAGGATATAAGCTTAACAAGGGCTCTATTATATAGTACTATTATAATGGTAAGCCCCAGAAAGCTTTCTCTCCTCTACTAAGTTTCATTAAGATCAAAAAGTTTAGTAGTATAGCTTGTGGCCAGTAGATGGAGCCCCAAGCCTAAAATTCTCTGGCAGCTTTTTTTTTTTTTTTTTTTTAATTGGAGAGACCTAAGCCCTTATTTATTTAAATAGCAATTGGGTCTCAATGTGTTGCCCAGGCTGGTCTCGAACTCCCAGCCTCGAGGGATCCTCCTGCCTGAGCCTCTTGAGTAGCTGGGATTTTAGGTGTGAGCCATTGTGCCTGACTCATAAGCCCCTCTAAGTCTTTTGTCAAGTCATTGAATTTCTGTGGGTCTCAGCTGACCTTCAAGTTGAGTGTCATGGTCTAAAATTGGTGTATTTCCTAGTGGGGAAAAAACGTGATTCCAACCATATTTTTGAACTTCATCAAAGAAAGGAACTTTAGAAACCTGAAACAGTGGCTATTTGGGAAAGATGAACATCTGGGAAGGAAATTAAGAAATTGTCTCTTGATTGTGGATTATAAAGTGCAGTTGTCTTTTGTTCAGATACCTGGGGGCATCATTGAAGACTCCTGTGTCTTGCGTGGAGTCATGATTAACAAGGATGTGACCCATCCACGCATGCGGCGCTATATCAAGAACCCTCGCATTGTGCTTTTGGATTCTTCTCTGGAATACAAGAAAGGAGAAAGCCAGGTAAGGTTCTTGGCCTTGTTCCTTAAAGTAGATGCAAGAATCTGACTACAAATATGAACAACAGAAATAAAAGGTATGTTTACTGCATGCCTTCTGGGTGCATAGTGTACACTGACTCTTAGAACAGTCCTTTAGTTGGTATTGATTCCATTTTATAGATGAGGGATCTGAAGCTCAGACAAGTTAGGTTAATTGCTCAAGGAATACAGCTGGTATTGGCCAAAATCAAGATTTGAACCTGGTCATGTTTGGCTTGTTTTATACTATCATGCGACCTTTCCTAATGTACCAGGGGAACATAAGGTAGGAGTTAATTCAGCTTTGAAGTACTAAAGGAGAATTTCAGCTGGATGCAGTGGCTCACACTTATAATCCTAGCACTTTGGGAGGCTAAGGTGGGTGGATGGCTTGAGCCCAAGAGTTCAAGACCAGCCTAGGCAACATGGCGAATACTGTCTTTATTTAAAAAAATTAACTGGGCGTGGTGGCACATGCCTGTAGTCCCCACCACTAAGGAGGCTGAAGCAAGAGGATTCTTGAACCCAGAAGGTCAAGGGTGCAGGGAGCTGTTATCACACCACTGAACTCCAGCCTGAGCAACAGTAAGACCTGTCTCAAAAAAAAAAAAAAAAAAATCTAGGGTGCAGGAGGCTCACAAGGCTCCATCACATTTGGAAAGAACAAGAATCAGTTAGTGGGAAGAATTAAGGCCTGGAATTTTCATGCACATTGCCAGGACAGATGTAGGATTGGACTGGGTGGTCAGAGTAGAAAGGCCAGACTCAACACTAATTGCTGTGTGACTTTCAGTTCTGGTTGTTTTATAATGATATAACTAGAGCTAAATTGGCTTACAGAGGTATTGAGGTCATGGCTTTAACATAATTCTGAGTCTGAGATACGTGGGAGACGTGGGTGGAGGGAGTATAGTAGGACCCTTAGAGCTTCACCAGTCCAGGGATTTTAAAATCGTGTCTTTCCTTTACCACATAGACTGACATTGAGATTACACGAGAGGAAGACTTCACCCGAATTCTCCAAATGGAAGAAGAGTACATCCAGCAGCTCTGTGAGGACATTATCCAACTGAAACCCGATGTGGTCATCACCGAAAAGGGCATCTCAGGTGGGACTTGTTAATTTTTCCAGCCTACCTTTGAGGTAGATGAGGGTGGGTGATTTGTTTTTTCCCCTCATGTTTGGCAGAGGCGTAATAGCATGATGGTTAGAGTACTTTGATTATAAAACCAGTTCAGAACCCAGTTTGACATCTGTACTCTTGGATTTGTAGATTTAGCTCAGCACTACCTCATGCGGGCCAATATCACAGCCATCCGCAGAGTCCGGAAGACAGACAATAATCGCATCGCTAGGTGAGTAGGCCAGGTAAAAATAAGACTTTTCTTCCCGTGTGTTTCCTTTTTGTAGTTGTATAACATAGTCATCATTACCTGAAAAGGTTTAATAAAGGATACAGTAACAGGTGGAAATAACCTTGGCTTAGCTGCCTGCCCTCTTCAGAAGTCCTCTAGTCCAATGGTTATTTACTGCATGAGTCTCATCTGTGCTGCCCCTAACCATTAGTGAGCAGCTCGTGCTTAGACATCTGTAATTGCTACCTTGGTGGGTGTCCATTACATTTCTAAATAACTGCCTATCAAAGAGGTTTTTTTTTAATGTCATTATGATGATTTTTGAATGAACATTTCCAGAATAGCCTGTTTTAAGTGGCCTGGATTATAGCAGAACCATCAGTTTCCTCAACTACATCCTTAGCTGCTGTTTATGCAACTCTAGATTGCATTCACTACTTTTGCACTGATGTCTGTGCTCAGAGACCATTCTTTTTAATAGACGAGGTCTTGCTGTATTAGCTAGGCCTGTCTCAAACTCCTGGGCTCAAACAGTCATCCTGTTATCAGCCTTCCCAGTACCTGGAACTATTGGCATGCACCACCATGCCCAGCAAAGTTCATTCGTTTTTAATACTAATTTATTAAAAAGCTGACAAATGTACCCCAACATAATATATCACAGATCCAAATCATCTTTTATACCTTTATACCCCAAAGGGTATTAACATGCATACACATAGTTGACTTCACATGCCCATGAGTTGGAGGGAGTGCCAAATAAGCAATTAGTCCTATATTCATTAAACTTGGGTCAGACGTATGCAGTCATCCCTTGATATCCATGGGGCATTGGTTCTGGGATCCCCCCTTGAATACTAAAGTTTGTGAATGCTTAATCCTTGTATAAAATGGCATGGTATTTGTGTATAACCTATACGCATCCTTCTTTACACTTTAAATCACCTTTAGATTGCTTATAATGCCTAACATAATGTAAATGCTATATAAATAGTTGCTATACTGTATTGTCTTTAAAATTTATATTATTTTTGCCGTTGTATTATTGTCCGTCCCCCCACCCCACCCCCCTGCCATATTATCGATGCTTGGTTGGTGGAATCTGGATGCGGGACCTGCGGATATAGAGGGCCGACTATACTTACATGCTTATTCGCCTTCCTCCTTGCTTGACGTTTGCATCTTTGGTACAGTCCTATTATTGGCCTGGAGACTCAACTGGGCTGTACAGGATGGGTTGTATCTAGAAATTACCATTATATAGTATAGACATGTTAATTTTTTCTTTCTTTTTTGCACATTCTAATTCTCTAGTTGAAATATGTACATGTTAGATATGCATGAGAACTAATTTGTCCAAATTTTAGTAACCACATAGTATATTTTTAATTCAACCATATCTGGTTATAGTAGTGATGACTAGTTGCCTTAGGTGTACACTTGACCCTTGAACAACTTGGGGGTTAGGGGAATCAGCCCCTAAGGAGTTGAAAATCCATGTATAATTTTTTAACTCTCCCACTCCTAATAGCTGACTGTTGACCTGAACCGTTACCAATAACACAATTAACTCACATATTTTGTACATCATATGTGTTATATACTGTATTCACTTCAATAAAGTAAGCTAGAGAAAATAAAATGTTATTTTTTTATTACAGGCTCATGCCTATAATCCCAGCACTTCGGGAGGCCAAGGCAGGTGGATCACCTGAGGTCAGGAGTCCGAGACCAACCTGACCAACATGGTGAAACCCCATCTCTAATAATAATACAAAAATTAGCTGAGTGTGGTGGTGCATGCCTGTAATCCCAGCTACTCAGGAGGCTGAGGCAGGAGAATCGCTTGAACCAAGGAGGCGGAGGTTGCAGTGAGCCAAGATGGTGCCATTGCACTCCAGCCTAGGTGACAAGAGTGAAACACCGTCTCCAAAAAAAGAAAATCATAAGGAAGAGATAACACATTTACTATGCCTTAAGTGGAAGTAGATCATCATAAAGGTCATCATCGTCTTCATGTTGAATAGGCTGTGGAGGAAGAATAGGGGCTGGTCTTTCTGTCTTGGGTGTCAGAGGCAGAAGAGTGGTGGAAGGGGAGGCAGGATGGGCAGGAGGCACACTCGGTGTAGCTCAATGAAAATACATCGTAATTTGTCTGACTTTTGCTTTTTCATTTCTCTAAAAATATTTCTGTATAGTACCGGTTGCTCTTCCACTGTTTTAGTTTCAGTGCCTCTATCATAGAAGGGTCCATATTGTAAAAGAAGTCAAAAGCAGTCTTGAATAATCAGAAGCCTTCTGCCAGATTGTCTGATGTCAGTTTGTTTTCTGGCACTGCTTCTTCTACGTCCTCTTCCTCATCGTCTGGCACTGGTTTGGAAGCAGTCGTGTCCATCAAGTCTTCTTCTGTTTGGTTGTTTTTGTTTTTGAGACGGAGTTTCGCTCTGTCGCCCACGCTGGAGTGCAATGGCACAATGTCAGCTCACCACAACCTCTTGCCTCCCAGATTCAAACGATTCTCCTGCCTCAGCCTCCCGAGTAGCTGGGATTACAGGCATGAGCCACCATGCCCAGCTAATTTCGTATTTTTAGTAGAAACGGGGTTTCTCCATGTTGGTCAGGCTGGTCTCGAACTCCCAGCGTCAGGTGATCTGCCCGCCTCAGCCTCCCAAAGTGCTCGGATTACAGGTGTGAGCCACCGCACCTGGCTTGTCATCTTCTGTTAATTCCTCTGGTGTATTGTCTGTTAGCTCTTTAATTTTTCCAAGATTCATATCTTGAAACTGTTCACCACCACCACACCAATTTTTTTAGCCACATCCAGTCTCTTTCATGATTTCCTTGATTGGCTCTGTCATAAATCCTACAAAGTCATGTACAACATCTGGACACAGTTTCTTCCTGCAGAAATCTTCTGTTTTGGGCTTGATGGCTTTCATAAGGCTTTTTCTATAACAACTGGTATCTTCAGTAGTATAATCCTTTCATATTTTCATCATATTCTCTTTGTTGGGGCTCTCTTTCATAATGTTGACTTTATTTTTTATTTTTTATTTTTTTGAGACAGAGTCTTGTTCTGTCGCCAGGCTGGAGTGCAGTGGTGTGATCTTGGCTCACTGTAACCTCTGCCTCCTGGGTTCAAGCAATTCTCCTGCCTCAGCCTCTGGAGTAGCTGAGACTACAGGTGCACACCACCATGCCCAGCTAATTTTTGTATTTTTAGTAGAGATGGGTTTTCACCATGTTGGCCAGGATGGTCTCGATCTCTTGACCTCGTGATCTGCCCACCTGAGCCTCCCAAAGTGCTGGGATTAAAGGCATGAGCCACCATGCCCAGCCAACGGTTCTTTACATGAAGTACCATGTGTAATAAGCCTTTCTCTGACTGTCTGGTCTAGAGTATTTGAATGTCTTCAGTGTTGAACTTATGTGTCTCTGGGTATCCATGGGCATTGCCCAATATCAGAAGCACTTTCAAAAGTAGTCCCTTTGTGGAAAAGTACTTCCTGACTTAAAGGACAAAGCATGGATGGAAGCAATCCAGAAAAAGTGTTCTTATTGTCCAGGCCTGGTTGTACAACCACAAGACATAAACTTGACCCTCCAAGGGACAGGCTAACTTCTTTGCACAAAATCCTGGTGCTCCCTTTTCTTTCTTACTAATAAATGTCATTTGTGGCATAATCTTCCTGATTAGGTCACTTTCATATACATTAAAATTGTATTTAGGCAGATACCATTTCTCCTCAATGATTTCTCTTTTTTTTTTGAGACAAAGTCTCACAGTCACCCAGGCTGGAGTTCAGTGGCACGATCTTGCTCACCACAACTTCTGCTTCGTAGGTTCAAGCGATTCTCCTGCCACAGCCTCCCAAGTAGCTGGGAGTACAGGCGTGTGCCACAACACCTGGCTAATTTTTTCTTGTATTTTTAGTAGAGACAAGTTTCACCAGGCTGGTCTCGAACTCCTGACCTCAAGCGATCCACCCGCCTTGCTTGGCCTTCCAAAGTGTTGGGATTACAGGCATGAGCCACCAAGCCCCTGGGAACATATCTGCTGTTTCTTGGTCAGCAGAAGCTATTTCCTGTTATCTTGACATTTTAAAAGCCAAACAAACCTCTTTCTAAAATTATCAAACCATCCTTTGCTGGCATTAAATTCTCCAGCTTTAGATCTTTGACCTTCCTTTTTTGATGAGGTGTCATAATGATTTCATGTTTTCTCAAATCATATTAGCATATATAGGTATGCTGTTCTTACCTACATAAAAGCTGCATTTTCAATGAGATTAATAGGTATATTTCTCAAAAAGCACAGGGTTTTCACAGCTGCTGGCATAACTGCAATGCTGCTGTAACGCAATGACAGCTTCAGTGGTTTTTTTTGTTTGTTTTTTGGGTTTTTTTTTTTTTTTTTTTAAGATAGGGTCCCACCCTGTTATGTAGGCTGGAGTGCAATGGCATGGTCACAGCTCACTGCATCCTTGGTATCATGTTTTCAAGGGATCCCCCACCTCACCCTCCTGAGTAGCTGCAGCTACAGGTATGCATCACTATGCCCAGCTAGTTTTTTATTTTTTGTAGAGACAGTCTTGTTACGTTACCCAGGCTGGTCTCAAATTTCTGGGCTCAAGCAGTCCTCCTGCCCGGCCTCCCAAAGTACTGGGATTACAAGTGTGAGCCGCTGTGCCTGTCCCTCTGGAAATCTTTTTCACCAGACAGGCAAGACCTCTTAAGTGATGTTTCCAGCAATCCACTTTTGCCCTTATCCCTAACTACAGACCTTAGAGACTAGGGAAATGGGTAAAAGTATCTGAAATCATCTGATTCTCCCCACCTTTTCCATCCAATAGAGCCTGTGGGGCCCGGATAGTCAGCCGACCAGAGGAACTGAGAGAAGATGATGTTGGAACAGGAGCAGGCCTCTTGGAAATCAAGAAAATTGGAGATGAATACTTTACATTCATCACTGAGTGCAAAGACCCCAAGGCCTGCACCATTCTCCTCCGGGGGGCTAGCAAAGAGATTCTCTCGGTGAGTCAGCCTTGGATGTATGACCAGATGAAATAGATCACTGGACTTTTTGAGAGTTTCCCAAAGGGCCTGAAATAATTCTGTGGTCCATTTATAGCTATTTAATTTGGACTTATAGCCACAAATTCCTTTTCTGCTTCCTTTTTTAAATTAAATAATTTAAAATTTTTAAAATTGTAATAAGCATAAAATTTACCATCTTAATCATTTTAATTGTACAGTTCAGTAATGTTAAGTATATTCACGTTCTTGTGCAAGAGATCTCCAGAACTTTTTCATCTTGCAAAACTGAGACTCTGTACCCCTTGAACAAGATATCTCATTTCCTCCTCCCTGGCAACAACTGCTTTCTTATTTTTTATGTTGAAGTTATAAATATTACTTTTTTTTTCCTCGTTGAGGCTAAGTAACTTTCCCAAAGGCACATAGCTAGTAAGTGGGAGAGTTTGTACAACACCATGCAACCTCCTAAAAGATACAGCTAGGAAGGGATGGAATAGGTTTTGGCTCTTATCTAGCAAGACACATGCTGTTTATTTCCAGATAACTAGCAGGGGATGAGATAGGTTATTGCTCTAATCTAGCATAATGGATAAAGACCTAACTTTATGGTTGGGTGATACCCCCAAACCCTTTGCAGTTACCACTCCCTGCCACCCTATATTATAGTCATGAGTTACATATTCTCAGATAAATAATCTCCCCTGCCCAGCAGGGGTTCCAAGTACCTTTTCTAGTTGCCCTTCTTGGTGGTTTATTAACTTTGGCAGTTAGGAAGTCCTTTTGGTGCCTCTGATTTTTTTTTTATGAGTCATCAAGCTTTGGCTTCATACTGTCTGTTTGCTTCTCCAAGGAAGTAGAACGCAACCTCCAGGATGCCATGCAAGTGTGTCGCAATGTTCTCCTGGACCCTCAGCTGGTGCCAGGGGGTGGGGCCTCCGAGATGGCTGTGGCCCATGCCTTGACAGAAAAATCCAAGGCCATGACTGGTGTGGAACAATGGCCATACAGGGCTGTTGCCCAGGCCCTAGAGGTCATCCCTCGTACCCTGATCCAGAACTGTGGGGCCAGCACCATCCGTCTACTTACCTCTCTTCGGGTGAGTTCCTCTCCAAGCTTTTCTCTTGATGGAGCAGGGAAAGCTGTGTTTGCCCTGAGGGGAAGGTTCATATCTGGCTATCCAAATTCTCTTTATAGTTTATTCCTTGAAATCTTTCTCTCCTTTTAGTCTTTGACTTGTTTGCTGTCATTGCCATTTTTCCCTATCCCTTCCATACCAGTCCATTATTTTTTACTTCATTTTTTACCTGATGTTTCCTGTTAACGATTATTTTCCCCTTTACTTCTTGCTTCAATTGCAGGCCAAGCACACCCAGGAGAACTGTGAGACCTGGGGTGTAAATGGTGAGACAGGTACTTTGGTAGACATGAAGGAACTGGGCATATGGGAGCCATTGGCTGTGAAGCTGCAGACTTACAAGACAGCAGTGGAGGTAAGGCACCCTAAGATATGTACATGCTGTTTAAATTTTTTTTTTCGTTTTTTTTTTTTTTTTTTTTTTTTTTGAGACGCAGTCTCACTCTGTCACCCAGGCTGGAGTGCAATGGTGTAATCTCAGCTCACTGCAATCTCTGCCTCCCGGGTTCAAGCGATTCTTGTGCCTCAGCCTCCCAAGTAGCTGGGGCTACAGGCATGCACCACCACTGCCAGCTAATTTTTATATTTTTTAGTAGAGATAGGGTTTCACTATGTTACCCAGGCTGTCTCGAACTCCTGACCTCAGGTGATCTGCCCACCTTGGCCTCCCAAAGTGCTGGGGTTACAGGCATGAGCCACCATGCCCAGCCTGGTCTAGTCTTGAAGGGAGGCGTATAGAAGGCAGAATATTCCTCCAAGGTATTATACCTAAGATAATCCCTAATTATCTTTAGCTCATACTAAAAGCAAGATAACATAGCACAAGCTGTATCACTTGCTTAGGGAGAACTGCAATTGTTTTTTCTTTTTTTTTTTTTTTTTGAAATGGAGTCTTGCTCTGTTGCCCAGGCTGGAGTGCAGTGGCATGGTCTTGGCCCACTGCAGCCTCCACCTCCCGGGTTCAAGCGAATCTCCTGTGTCAGCCTCCCAAGTAGCTGGAATTACAGGTGCCTGCCACCACGCCTGGCTAATTTTTTCTATTTTTAGTAGAGACAGGGTTTCACCATGTTGGCCAGGCTGATCTCGAACTCCTGACCTTGTGATCCACCTGCCTTGGCTTCCCAAAGTGCTGGGATTACAGGTGTGTGCCACCGCGCCTGGCTGAGAACTGCATTTTACATTCAGGACTGAAAAGGTGGGACATGGTGGCTCACGCCTATAATCACAGCACTTTGGGAGGCTGAAGTAGGTGGATCACGTGAGGTCAGGAGTTCAAGACCAGCCTAACCAACATGGAGAAACCCCGTCTCTACTAAAAATACAAAATTAGCCAGGCATGGTGGTGTGAGCCTGTAATCCCAAATACTTGGGAGGCTGAGGTAGTAGAATCGCTTGAACCCAGGAAGCGGAGGTTGCAGTGAGCTGAGATCATGCCACTGCACTTTAGCCTGGGTGGCAAGAGGGAAACTGCATCTCAAAAAAGAATAAAAGACTGAAAAGGTAGATGTCAGACAAAATGGCAGTTCTGTAGTAGGATCTAGGTGATAGATCTAAAGGAAAGAAAAGTGTCCTTTCCTTCTCTGCTGACCTCTTTGCATCTGTGGTTTTTCTTCTAGACGGCAGTTCTGCTACTGCGAATTGATGACATCGTCTCAGGCCACAAAAAGAAAGGCGATGACCAGAGCCGGCAAGGCGGGGCTCCTGATGCTGGCCAGGAGTGAGCGCTAGGCAAGGCTACTTCAGTGCACAGAACCAGCAGAGTCTCCCCTTTTCCTGAGCCAGAGTGCCAGGAACACTGTGGACGTCTTTGTTCAGAAGGGATCAGGTTGGGGGGCAGCCCCCAGTCCCTTTCTGTCCCAGCTCAGTTTTCCAAAAGACACTGACATGTAATTCTTCTCTATTGTAAGGTTTCCATTTAGTTTGCTTCCGATGATTAAATCTAAGTCATTTGAGAAAGTTGTTATGTGTTTTTCAACCTTGGGCCATCTCTCTTATCTTCTGGCAAATAGGAGGAGGCAGAAAACCTTACTGGGGAGGGAAGGGAGACCTGGAATGAGGGCATTCAGACTCTTTTGCCTTCTTGAGGGAGTATTCTTCAGATTTCTCAGTAAATTTTGGTTGGAAAGACCCTTTTGGAGTTCAAAGGATAATACTGTAAAGCTTACGAAGCACCATTTTGCATTCACCACCCAAAGAATGAGCAACCTGTCTAAAGCATGGGTGTTCCCCATATGTGGTTGTGTGTAGAGCAACACCCAGTACCTCCTAGGGCTCTGGTATATAACATATAACATATAAAGGACATATAACATATAAAGGACATATAACATCTTTTTTTTTTTTTCGTATAGTTTTCAGAATTCTCCCCTTACCTGGAGTTATTTTTCTCTGCCTTCTTCCAATGTTCCTTACGATTCCAGTCTTCATTTTGGCTTTCCGGCCTATTCTCATGCCAGTATTCTGTCACAGTCAGACCTCTCTGCCTTTCTGCTAGCAGAAACAAAATATTTAAATTTCATTTGTTTTTATCAAGGAGAGAAAAAAATCTTGAGTAGTGGTCCCAGGATGCTAGAGGCTAGGTGGTATTATCCTTTGATTTCTTCAGTGTTCCACTTGGCTACTGGGCTTTTCACCCTCACGTCCGTCCTTATGACTCATACATTTAGCCTTGTTTATCTCTTCCCTGACCATAGGACCTAGTCATATTAAGTTGAATACTTGGTAGAATGAAGGTAAGTACTATCTAACAGATGTATTCTAGTCATTTTGAATGTTAACTAATGGATCCTCACAACAGCCCTCTAAGACAGGTAATGTTATCCCCCATTTTGTGAGGAAGAAATCTAATGCATAGATATGTAACTTGTCGAAGGGTCACAGACCTGGAATTCATATGTAGGCACTGTGGTTCTAGAGGCCTTGCTTTAGAGATGGGGTTTCTCCGTGTTGGTTAGACTGGTCTCGAACTACTGACCTCAGGTGATTCATCTACCTCATCCTCCCAAAGTGCTGGGATTACAGGTGTGAGCCACCATGCCCGGCCAACAAAGCCATGCTTTTACTGCTGGCTATCCTGACTGAACTGAGGTGGGATGGAAAGGGGCTTGTGAGATGCCTATGGCTTTAGCTTCCTGCTTAGGTCAGTCCAAAGCCGTCTGCCTATACTCTTTTACAAGGGGCTCAGAAATAAGCCTACCTGCCTTTTGCTGAAGTCTCTGCCTCTTTGATTGCAGTGTTTTAATTCTCTTGGAGCTTTAACTCCTCAGAGATAAGTTAATTCTTTTATTTATTTATTTTTTTTTTTTGAGACAGAGTCTTGCTTTGTCACCTGGGCTGGAGTGCAGTGGGGTGATCGCAGCTCACTGCAGCCTCCGCCTCCCAGGTTCAAGCAATTCTCCTGCCTGAGCCTCCCGAATAGCCGGGACTACAGGCGTGTGCCACTATGCCCAGCTAATTTTGTTGTATTTTTAGTAGAGACAGGGTTTCACCATGTTGGTTGGCCAGGATGGTCTCCATCTCTTGACCTCGTGGGCCTCCTGCCTTGGCCTTCCAGAGTGCTGGGATTACAGGCGTAAGCCACACCACTTGGCCGATGAGTTAATTCTTAAATGAATTAGTAAAACAAGATAGTGAAATAGTGTCCATAACACCTGAGAAATGATGAAAGTCCTGGGAAAGCTAGTCATCTTGTAGATTCTTTCCTCCCCTTTGTTCCTTAGTCAGTCTAGGTTCGTTTTGTTGTCAGCTCTAATAGTTAAGCACTTGGGTAGTGTCATAGTCTTCCTTACTATTATTGGTACCTCTTTTTTTTTTTTTTTTTTTCTTTTTAATGAGATGGAGTCTCACTCTGTCACCCAGGCTGGAGTGCAGTAGCACAATCTCAGCTCACTGCAAGCTCCGCCTCCCAGGTTCACGCCATTCTCCTGCCTCAGCCTCCCAAGTAGCTGGGACTACAGGCACCTGCCACCACGCCCAGCTAATTTTTTGTATTTTTAGTAGAGATGGGGTTTCACTGTGTTAGCCAGGATGGTCTCAATCTCCTGACCTTGTGATCCACCCACCTTGGCCTCCCAAAGTGCTGGGATTACAGGCATGAGCCACTGCGCCCAGCCTATTGGTACCTCTTTTTTAAAGCATCTGTAATATTTGGTTTCTTTTTCCTTTTTATTTATTTTCTAGTTGTTTTTGCCATTTCTAAACCTATGTAAATCCTTCTGGCATGTTACATCACTTTGGACTGTTTATCTTTCAAAGCCCCACTTTGCTGTCTAAAACTTAGCGATGTACAGATTTAGCATAGGCTGTACGTGGCAGCTCATGCCTGTAATCCCAGCGCTTTGGAAAGCCGAGGCAGAAGGATAACTTGATTCCAGAAGTTCAAGACCATTCTGGGCAACCTGGCAAAATCCTGTCTATAAAAAATTTAAAAATTGGCTGGGCGCAGTGGCTCACACCTGTAATCCCAGCATTTTGGGAGGCCGAGGCGAGTGGATCACCTGGGGCCAGGAGTTCAAGACAAGCCTAGCCAACGTGGTGAAACCCCATCTCTACAAAAAATACAAAAATTAGCCAAGCTTGGTGGTGGGTACCTGTAATCCCAGCTATTCAGGAGGTTGAGACAGGAGAATCACTTGAACCTGGGAGGTGGAGGTTGCAGTGAGCTGAGGTCTCACCGCTGCACTCCAGCCTGGGCAACAAAGTGAGACTCCGTCTCGAAAAAAAAAATTAGCTGGGTGTGGTGGCATGGCCTGTAGTCCCAGCTCCTCAGAAGGCTGAGGCAAGAGAATCGTTTGAACCGGGGAGGTGGAGTTTGCAGTGAGCCAAGATGGTGACACTGCATTCCATCCTGGGCGACAAAGTAAGACTGTCTCACTTTTGTTGCCTCCCAGGTTCAAGTGATTCTCCTGCCTCAGCCTCCCGAGTAGCTGGGATTATAGGCATGTGCCACCATGCCTGGCTAATTTTTTATTTTTGTATTTTTAGTAGGGAAAGGTTTTCTCCATGTTGGTCAGGCTGGTCTCGAACTCCTGACCTCAGGTGATCTGCCTGCCTTGGCCTCCCAGAGTGCTGGGATTATAAGTGTGAGCCACCACACCCAGCCCAAACAAAAATTTTAACAGTGATGAAAGGCTGCCCAGGCCACTTCTGCTCCCCTGCATGAACCCTATTCACTAAACATTTGATTCCATGAGTGTGAGTTTCCCATGTCCTTGACTCTGCCAATGATCCTTCCTCTGTCAAATTCCTACATTTTAGTCGAGTCCTATGTCGCCTGCCATAAAGCAGTAATTTGGGGGTTGTTGTGGGAGTTTGAATTCCTGACTGCTATTTAAGCCCTCTGTACTCAGCCAAGACTTGTTTTTATTCTCCCTTATCAGATTCTAGAGTTGATATCTTAGAAGATAAATGTACAGTCATCTCTCAGTATCTGTGAGGGATTGGTTCCAGGACACTCCCCTATACCAAAATCTGCAGCTGTTCAAGACTCTTACATCATCATCATTTCCTTATTATTATTAGAGACAGAATTGCTGTCACCCAGCCTGGAGCGCAGCAGCACAATCTTGGCTCACTGTAACCTCCACCTCCTGGGTTCAACCAATTTTCATGTCTCAGCCTCCTGAGTATCTGGGATTACATGCCTAGCTAATATTTGTATTTTTTATAGAGATGGGGTTTCACCTTGTTGGCCAGTCTGGTCTCAAACTCTTGACCTCAAGTGAACCACCCGCCTAGCCCCCCAAATTGCTGGGATTACAAGCATGAACCACCACACACAGCCAGGACACATTAAATGGCATGGTATTTGCATATAACGTATGTACATTCTCCCATATAATTTTTTTTTTCTTTTTTTTTTTTTTTCTTTCGAGATGGAGTCTTACTCTGTTACCCAGGCTGGAGTGCGGTGGCACTATCTCGGCTTACTGCAACCTCTGCTTCCCGGTTTCAAGTGATTCTCTTGCCTCAGCCTCCCAAGTGGCTGGAATTTCAGGCGTCTGCCACCACACCCAGCTAATTTTTGTATTTTTAGTAGAGACAGGGTTTCACCATGTTAGCCAGGGTGGTCTCGAACTCCTGACTTTAGGTGATCCACCCGTCTCGGCCTCACGAAGTGCTGGGATTACAGGCGTGAGCCACCACACCCAGCCCTCCTTTCATATATTTTAATCATCTCTAGATTACTTATGTAACTTAAAGCATTGTCAATGCTGTGTAAATAGTTATACTGTTTTCTTTGTAGTATTTTAATTTTTTCCTCAAATATTTTCTTTCTTTTTTTTTTTTTTTTTGAGACAGCCTTGCTCCGTCGCCAGGTTAGAGTGCAGTGGCACAATCTCGGCTCACTACAACCTCCGCCTCCCGGGTTCAAGCAATTCTCCTGCCTCAGCCTCCCGAGTAGCTGGGATTACAGGCGTGCACCACCATGCCCAGTTGTATTTTTAGTAGAGACGGGGTTTCACCATGTTGGCCAGGATGGTCTCGATCTCTTGACCTCCTGATCCGCCCACCTCGGCCTCCCAAAGTGCTGGGATTACAGGTGTGAGTCACTGCACCCGGCCTTTTTTCCTCAAATATTTTCAATCCACAGTTGAATCTGTGGATGACGAGCCAGCAGATACAGAGGGCCAGGCCAACTATACCTTTTATTCTCCAGAAAAATGAGTTTCTGAGAACATTTTGAGAGTTTATTTCTGGAGTAGCTATTTGTGGTTGAGGGGGGGAGGCAGGAAATTGGATCCCTACTAAATTACAACAAAGTTAATTCCCGGCAGCTGAAAGGTGTAAATATAAGAAAATACAGGCCGGGCACAGTGGCTCACGCCTGTAATCTCAGCACTTTGGGAGGCCGAGATGGGCGGATCACAAGGTCAGGAGATCGAGACCATCCTGGCTAACACAGTGAAACCCCATCTCTACTAAAAATACAAAAAATTAGCCGGGCGTTGTGGCGGGCGCCTGTAGTCCCAGCTACACGGGAGGCTGAGGCAGGAAAATGCCGTGAACCCGGGAGGCGGAGCTTGCAGTGAGTCGAGATCGCGCCACTGCACTCCAGCCTGGGCGACAGAGCAAGACTCTGTCTCAAAAAAAAAATAAATAACCATAAGAGCACTAGAAGAAAAGTGGGGTTTAAAATATGTGAGGGGACTTTGGGAGGCTGAGACGGGTGGATCACCTGAGGTCGGGAGTTTGAGACCAGCCTAACCAACATGGAGAAACCCTGTCTCTACTAAAAATACAAAAAATTAGCCAGGCGTGGTGGCGCATGCCTGTAATCCCAGCTACTCAGGAGGCTAAGGCAGGAGAATCACTTGAACCTGGGAGGCGGAGGTTGCAGTGATCCAAGATCATGCCATTGCACTCTATCTAGCCTGGGCAATGAGTGAAACTTCATATCAAAAAAAAAAAAAAGAGTTAGGGGGTAAGGAACTCCATACAAAGTTTGCACTGCAAAAACAAAAGGGGGAGAGGATTTGCAACAATGTTAATTTCCTTAAAGAACTTTTAGGGTGGACAAGATGGTGTATGCCCATAGTCCCAGCTACTAAGGAGGCTAAGTTGGGAGAAATCACTTCAGCCCAGGAGTTTGAGGCTGCAATTGAGCTATGTTTGCACAGCTGCACTCCAGCCTGCCTGATGCAGCAAGACCCTGTCTTAACAACAACAACGTAACACTTTCAGAACTTGACAATTAAGAAAAGGCCTGTAGGCCGGGCGCGGTGGCTCAAGCCTGTAATCCCAGCACTTTGGGAGGCTGAGATGGGTGGATCACGAGGTCAGGAGATCGAGACCATCCTGGCTAACACGGTGAAACCCCATCTCTACTAAAAAATACAAAAAACTAGCCGGGCAAGGTGGTGGGCACCTGTAGTCCCAGCTACTCGGGAAGCTGAGGCAGGAGAATGGCGTGAACCCGGGAGGCGGAGCTTGCAGTGAGCTGAGATCCGGCCACTGCACTCCAGCCTGGGCGACAGAGCGAGACTCCGTCTCAAAAAAAGAAAAGGCCTGTAGAAAAATAGGTAAAGGATTTAAGGCCGGGCGCGGTGGCTCAAGCCTGTAATCCCAGCACTTTGGGAGGCCGAGATGGGCGGATCACGAGGTCAGGAGATCAAGACCATCCTGGCTAACATGGTGAAACCCCGTCTCTACTAAAAAAATACAAAAAACTAGCCGGGCGAGGTGGCGGGCACCTGGAGTCCCAGCTACTCGGGAGGCTGAGGCAGGAGAATGGCGTAAACCCGGGAGGCGGAGCTTGCAGTGAGCTGAGATCCGGCCACTGTACTCTAGCCTGGGCGACAGAGCGAGACTCCGTCTCAAAAAAAAAAAAAAAAAAAAAAAAAAGGATTTAAAAAGCTCCAGAGAAGCAAAAATTGACTAAAATGTGAAGAGATGCTGGCCGGGCGCGGTGGCTCACGCCTGTAATCCCAGCACTTTGGGAGACCGAGGTGGGAAGATCAACAGGTCAGGAGCTCGAGACCAGCCTGACCAACATGGTGAAACCCCATCTCTACTAAATACAAAAAAAAAATTATCCGGACGTGGTGGCGCACAACTGTAGTTCCAGCTACTCAGGAGGCTGAGGCAGGAGAATCGCTGGAACCCGGGAGGCAGAGGTTGCAGTGAGCCAAGATCGTGCCACTGTATTCCAGCCTGGGCGACAGAGCAAGACTCCATCTCCAAAAAAAAAAAAAAGAAAAACACCAGGCACAGTGGCTCACACCTGTAATCCCAGCACTTTGGGAGGCTGAGGTGGACGCATCACGAGGTCAGGAGATCGAGACCATTCTGGCTCACATGGTGAAAGCCTGTCTCTACTAAAAATACAAAAAGCCAGGCGTGGTGGCAGGCGCCTGTAGTCCCAGCTACTTAGGAGGCTGAGACAGGAGAATGGCGTGAACCCGGGAGGCGGAGCTTGCAGCGGGCCGAGATCATGCCACTGCACTCCAGCCTGGGTGACAGAGTAAGACTCCATCTCAAAATAAACAAACAAACAAACAAACATGAAGAGATGCTTAACCTTATTCAAAGGGAAATGTAAGCATAATTTGGTAAACACTTGCAATGTGCTCTCAAGCATGTGGTTTGAGTGTCAATTGGTAAACCTCATATAAAGGGCAGTTTGAGCTGGCGATTCCACTCCTTGGTACTTATCTTACTGAATTTGGTTATTAATATGAAATGCTGAGAACTCAGTATTTCTCCTTGGTTGAGTCCATTTCAGATAGGGATATTCTTTCCAGCATTGTTTGCCACAGCAAAATATTACTACATCAACAAGGTTCTGATTAAAAAGATCAGGGAACATACCCCTGCAAGGAGAATGAGGTAACTCCCAAGTGCACTGATACAGAACATTCCTCAATATATGAGTTAAAAATGCAAACTGGGGCCAGGTGTTGTGGCTTATGCCTGTGATCCCAGCACTTTGGGAAGCCGAGGTGGGTGGATCATTTGAGCTCAGGAATTCAAGACCAACTTAGGCAACCTGGCAAAACCCCATCTCTACTAAAAATACAAAAATTAGCCGGGCTTGGCAGTGCACACCTGTAATCCCAGCTACTTGGGTGACTGAGGCAGAACAGCTTGAACCCAGGAGGTAGAGGTTGCAGTGAGCCAAGATCTCACCACTGCACTCCAGCCTGGGTGTGACATCGTCTCAAAAAACAACAACAACAACAACAACAAAAAAAAAACGAAGAACAGTGTCTGGGTACCACTGTGTATTATTTGTATGTGATTTCAGTATATTTGTATTCTTGAGTATAGGATATATTTAGAAGGATACATAAGAAACTGGTAGTGGGCTGGGGTGGTGGCTCACACCTGTAATCCCAGCACTTTGGGAGGCCGAGGTGGGTGGATTACCTGAGGTCAGGAGTTCGAGACACCAGCCTGGCCGACATGGTGAAACCCCATCTCTACTATAAAATACAAAAATAAACCAGACTTGGTGGCACATGCCTATAATTCCAGCTACTTGGGAGGCTGAGGCAGGAGAATTGCTTGAGCCCAGGAGGCGGAGGTTGCAGTGAGCCAAGATTGTGCCACTGCACTCCAGCCGGGCCAACACAGCGAGACTGTTTCAAACAAACAAAAAAACTGGTAATGATGGTTGTCTCGGGAGGGACCAGTTTGTTGGTGAATAGGAATGATGCCCTTTGGTACATTTTTTTTTCTTTTTTTTTAATGACAAGATCTCAATGACGCAGGAATTTTCTCAGACACTTTGCCAGCCGGGGACCTCTGCAGCCAGCGATGCCCCCTACCCAGGCCTCACGCCCCCGGCTTGCTGCTGGAGGTACCCTGCCCACTCGGCCCACCTGGCCACGCCTGGCTTGCACACTGGCTCAGCCCTTGGCTGGGCTGAGGCATGCCCCAGGCTGCCTGTGTTTCAGCTTGTACCCATGTTCAGCAGTTTCCGAGTTTTTGTCGTGCATCCAAGAAGAATGAGGTTATGCTGACAGTTCAAAGGATGAAGAGGGTCGGAGAGAATTTTATTGAGCGATGAAACAACTCTTAGGCCAGGCGCGGTGGCTCAAGCCTGTAATCCCAGCACTTTGGGAGGCCGAGACGGGTGGATCACGACGTCAGGAGATCGAGACCATCCTGGCTAACACGGTGAAACCCCGTCTCTACTAAAAAATACAAAAAACTAGCCGGGCGAGGTGGCGGGCGCCTGTAGTCCCAGCTACTCGGGAGGCTGAGGCAGGAGAATGGCGTGAACCCGGGAGGCGGAGCTTGCAGTGAGCTGAGATCCGGCCACTGCACTGCAGCCTGGGCGACAGAGCGAGACTCCGTCTCAAAAAAAAAAAAAAAAAGAAAAAAAGAAACAACTCTTAATGGAGAGGGGAAAGGAGAGTGGTCTCCCAAGTTAGGTGGTTTCTCTCCCATTGTGGCTGGGTCCGGGGCTTTGATGGGCTCAAAATGGGGGTGTGTGTGCTGATTGGTTTGAGTGTATGCAAAAAAAAAAAAAAAAAAGGCTAAAAAAAAGGCTAAAACAGGCACGGTGGCTCACGCCTGTAATCCTAGCCCTTTGGGAGGCCAAGGCAGGCGAATCAGGAGGTCAGGAAATCAAGACCATCCTGGCTAACGCGGTGAAACCCGGTCACTACTAAAAATACAAATAATTAGCCGGGCGTTGTGCTGGGCACCTGTAGTCCCAGCTACTCGGGAGGCTGAGGCAGAAGAATGGCTGAACCCCAGAGGCAGAGCTTGCAGTGAGCCAAGATCACGCCACTGCACTCCAGCCTGGGCAACAGAGTGAGACTCCGTCTCAAAAAAAAAAAAAAAAAAGGCACCATTCAAAGATGGGCTTGACAGTGTAACAAACCAATTAGGGAAGGGTAGGTATACGAAAAATAGGTGAAGGGTAGGGATCAATCAGAAGAAAGTGCAACAAATGGGAAGAGGGGTTCTCAATTCCACCCATGCATTTATCCAGGACTTGTAGCTTGGCTTTCAACTGTTTTCTGCTTGAAGGTGGAGTTTCACTGGGAACCTGCCCCTGTCTGCCTAGGATTTGTCTGCCTCCTGTTGCTATCCTCACTTTTTTGCCAGGCTGGAGTGCAGTGGTGCAGTAGGAGGATCGAGGGATCCTCTCATTTCAGCCTCCGGAGTAGCTGGGACCACAGGCATGCACCACCAGGCCCAGCTAATTTTTGTATTATTTTGTAGATATGGGGTCAGGCTATGTTGCCCAAGCTGGTCCTGAACTCCTGGACTCAAGACATCGTCCCACCTCAGCCTCCCAAAGTGCTGGGATTACAGGCATGAGATACCACACTGAGCCCTTTGGTACCTTTTGAATTTTGTACCATGTTCATTTATTAGTCAAAATAAGATTAAAGTAGGCCAGGTGCAGTGGCTCGTGCCTGTAATCTCAGCACTTTGGGAGGCCAAGGCGAGCAGATCACTTGAGGTCAGGAGTTCGAGACCAGCCTGGCTAACATGGTGAAACCCCATGTCTACTTTAAAAATACAAAACTTAGCTGGGCATGGCAGTGGGCACCTGTAGTCCCAGCTACTTGGGAGGCTGAGGCAGGAGAATTGCTTGAATCTGGGAGGCAGAGGTTGCAGTGAGCTGAGATTGCACCACTGCACACCAGCCTGAGAAAACAGTGCAAGACTCCGTCTCAATAAATTAAAAAAAAGAAAAAAAACGTGCATCCCACCAGATGTCACCTCCCTCTTTTGACAAATACCTGTATTGCCCCCATATCCTATTTTCTCATATCCTATCTTTTCTCCACAATCAAATTGTGAACTCTTCCTGGACCAGAACCTGAATAATTAAGTGTTCAATAAATATTACATTTTTTTGTTTGTATTTTGTTTATTTGTTTTTCCGAGATGGGGTATAGATCTGTCACCCAGGCTGGAGTGCAATGGCATGGTCTCAGCTCACTGCAACCTCCACCTCCCAGGTTCAAGTGATTCCCCTGCCTCAGCTTCCCGAGTATCTGGGACTACAGGCACACACCACCTCACCCAGCTAATTTTTGTATTTTTAGTAGAGATGGGGTTTCACCATGTTGGCCAGGATGGTCTCGATCTCCTGACCTCGTGATCTTCCTGCCTCGGCCGCCCAAAGTGCTTTTGTGAGACACGGTTTTTTTTTCACCGCGGTTTTTTTTTTGAGCTGGAGTTTCACTCTTGTTGCTTAGGCTGGAGTGCAATGGCGCAATCTCAGCTCACTGCAACCTCCAACTCCCGGGTTCAAGCAATTCTCCTGCCTCAGCCTCCTTAGTAGCTAGGATTACAGGCACCTGCCACCACGCCTGGCTAATTGTTTGTTTGTTTGTTTGTTTATAAGATAGGGTCTCACTCTGTCACCTAGGCTGGAGTGCAGTGGTGTGATCTTGGCTCACTGCAACCTCTGCCTCCCAGGTTCAAGCAATTCTCCTGCCTCAACCTCCCAAGTTCCTGGGATTACAGGCATACGCCACCATGCCTGGCTAATTTTTTTGTATTTTTAGTGGAGATGGGGTTTCACCATGTTGGCCAGGCTGGTCTTGAACCCCGACCTCAGGTGATCCACCTGCCTCGTCCTCCCAAAGTGTTGGGATTACAGGTGTGAGCCACTGCGCCCAGCCATGAAGTGTCCAATAAATACTAGATTGACATAAAGAACCCTCAGGTGTGCTATCTCATGGAATACCCTCAAATTCCTCTTTGGATCTTCCTATCACAGTTGTATTATTGGGATTCCATTTGGATCTCTCCCACTATAGGTAGCTCTTCAGTGGGACGGGCTAGGTAGGAGAGACTGGGAGTAAGTCTGTCTGATCTAGGATGTCTTGCTTACCACCCAGGTAGGAGGTTATGTACTCGCAGCCTGCTGAAATCCAGGTGAAGGGAAGTAGTTTCTTTAAGAACTGGTATGGGCAGGCCCGAGTTGTCAAGGCTTCGGAGGTAAGGCCCTGGAGAGCGGGGAACGGGGTGGAGTTAGAGGCCAAGGCGGGCACCCAAGAGGCAGGCCCAGAAGAGTACTGCCAGGAAGAGTCGGGCGCCGAGGAGGAGATGGCGGCTGGAGCAGCATGGCCTGTGCTGCGCTCCAGAAACTCACCTGGGCTCTCCCTGGTCATTTGCAACCGCAGCCCACGCATCGTGCTGCCTGTGTGGCTCAACTGCTATGAAGAGCTGCTGCCCGGCAGGGACTTCTGCATCCACAATTTCCGAAGCCACCCATGGCTCTTCAGAGATGCAAGGACACATGATAAACTTATGGTTGACCAAACTGAATTGTTTACGCCATGTTCCAATGTTGATGGACAGCCTGTTTTTGCCAACATCACACTGCCAGCGTATACCCTGAAAGAGCGATGCCCCCAGGTTTTCCGAAGCCTAGTTAAGCCTGAGAATTACATGAGACTGGACATTGTCAGATCACTCTGTGACGATCTGGAAGACCAGCCAAATGTACTTGAAAGACCTGGAGCGGCTGACGCAGGAGCACAGTGAAAATCTGTGGATGGCTGGGCATGGTGGCTCACTCCTGTAATCCCAGCACTTTGGGAGACCGCAGCAGGCAGATCACTTGAGGTCAGGAGTTTGAGACCAGTCTGGCCAACATAGGGAAACCTGTCTCTACTTTAAAAATACAAAAATTAGGCCGGGCGCGGTGGCTCAAGCCTGTAATCCCAGCACTTTGGGAGGCCGAGACGGGCGGATCACGAGGTCAGGAGATCGAGACCATCCTGGCTAACACGGTGAAACCCCGTCTCTACTAAAAAATACAAAAAACTAGCCCGGCGCGGTGGCGGGCGCCTGTAGTCCCAACTACTCGGGAGGCTGAGGCAGGAGAATGGCGTGAACCCGGGAGGCGGAGCTTGCAGTGAGCTGAGATCCGGCCACTGCACTCCAGCCTGGGCGGCAGAGCGAGACTCCATCTCAAAAAAAAAAAAAAAAAAAGGACAAAAAAAAAAAATACAAAAATTAGCTGGGCGTGGTGGCACGTGTCTGTAATCCCAGCTACCAGCTACTCGGGAGGTTGAGGCAGGAGAATTGCTTGAACCCGGGAGGTGGAGGTTGCAGTTAGCTGAGATTGTCACTGCACTCCAGCCTGGGCAACAGATTGAGACTCCATCTCAAAATAAATAAATAAATAAAAAGAGAGAGAGAGAGAGGGAAAAAAAAGAAAATTAATGGATGGAAGAGGAGACTGGAGATTTTTTTTTTCTTTTTTTTGAGACGGAGACTCGCTCTGTCGCGATCTCCACTCACTGCAAACTCCACCGCCTCCCGGGTTAACGCCATTCTCCTGCCTCAGCCTCCAGGGTAGCTGGGACTACAGGCGCCCGCCACCACGCCCGGCTAATTTTTTTTTAATTTATTTTTTGTATTTTTAGTAGAGATGGGGTTTCACCATGTTAGCCAGGATGGTTTCTATCTCCTGACCTCGTGATCCACCCGCCTCGGCCTCCCAAAGTGCTGGGATTACAGACATGAGCCACCGTGCCCGGCCTGAAGTTTTTTTTTTTTTTTTTTTTTTTTTTTGAGACAAGAGTCTCACTCTGTCACCCAGACTGGAGTGCAATGGCGCAATCTCGGTTCACTGCAACCTCCACCTCCTGGGTTCAAGCGATTCTCCTGCCTCAGCCTCCCGAGTAGCTGGGATTACAGGCGCCGCCTTGCCTGGCTAATTGTGTGTGTTCAGTTCGATAGCAGTCTGGACAACATGGTGAAACCAGCCGGGCGCGGTGGCTCACGCCTGTAATCCCAGCACTTTGGGAGGCCGAGGCGGGCGGATCACAAGGTCAGGAGATCGAGACCACGGTGAAACCCCGTCTCTACTAAAAATATAAAAAAATTAGCCGGGCGCGGTTGTGGGCGCCTGTAGTCCCAGCTACTCGGGAGGCTGAGGCAGGAGAATGGCGTGAACCCGGGAGGCGGAGCTTGCAGTGAGCCGAGATCGCGCCACTGCACTCCAGCCTGGGCTGGGCGACAGAGCGAGACTCCGTCTCAAAAAAAAAAAAAAAAGCAAAAAAGAAAAAAAGAAAAAAAACATGGTGAAACCCCATCTCTACTAAAAATACAAAAATTAGCCAGGCATGGTGGCGCATGCCTGTAGTCCCAGATACTCGGGAGGCTGAGGCAGGAGAATGGCATGAACCCGGGAGGCGGAGGTTGCAGTGAGCTGTGATCACACCACTGCACTCTAGCCTGGGCGACAGAGAGAGACTCCGTCTTGAAAAAAAAAAAAAAAATTAGCTGGGCATGGTGGCGTGTGCCTGTAATCCCAGCTACTCGGGAAGCTGAGGCAGGGGAATCACTTGAACCCGAGAGGCAGAGGTTGCAGTGGGCAGGGATCTTGCCACTGCATTCCAGCCTGGGAGACAGGTGGGACTCCGTCTCAAAAAAAAAAAAAAAAAAAAAAAAAAAAAAAAATCCCCCCAGTAGAGAAAAATTTGGAAGACACAGAAAAGTAAAAAAGAAGAAAAAAATCACTATAGATAGACTACTTAAATACAACCACTATCACCATTTTGAGCTATTACCTTTATCCTTTTTTTCCCACATAGTTGAGATCTTACTTTTTATATAGTTTTGTATCCTACTTTTTCATTTAATTTTAATTTTATAACAAATATTTTTCTATGTTATAAGCTCTTCACAAACATTAGTCTTTTTTTTTTTTTAAACAGAGTCTCGCTCTGTCGCCCAGGCTGGAGTGCAATGGCACGATCTTGGCTCACTGCAAGCTCCGCCTCCCAGGTTCACCCCGTTCTCCTGCCTCAGCCTCCCAAGTAGCTGGGACTACAGGCAACCGCCACCAGGCCCGGCTAATTTTTTTTGCGTTTTTAGTAGAGACAGGGTTTCACCGTGTTAGCCAGGATGGTCTCCATCTCCTGACCTCGTGATCCACCTGCCTCAGCCTCCCAAAGTGCTGCAATTAAAGGCATGAGCCACCGTGTCTGGCCAAACATTAGTCTTTTTTTTGCAATTAATGTTTGGGGTATTTTTTGGCATCTTTAGTTCCTTATCCTAACCTTTGCGTACAAGTCCTATGTTCTAAAATCAGAGTGATGGCTGGTGTGGTGGCTCACCCCTATAATCCCAGTACTTTGGGAGGCCCATGTGAGAGGATCACTTGAGCCCAGGAGTTCAAGACCAGCCTGGGCAACATAGTGTGACCCTGTGTCTAAAAAAAAAAAAAAAAATTTAAATTAGCCAGGCATGGTGGCATGTGCCTGAAGTCCCAGCTACTTAGGAGACTAAGGCAGAAGGATCACGTGAGCTCAAGAGTTTGAGGCTGCAGTAAGTCGTGATTGTGCCACTGCACTCCAGCCTTGGTGACAGAGCAAGATGCTGTCTCAAAATAAATAAGTAAAATAAAATCAGAGTGAAGTGAAGAAAACAAACACTTCACAGTTTTCTACAACCCTTTTAAATTTCACCGAATTTTAGCTCTTTCCTTCCTTCCTTTCTTTTTTTTTTTTTGAGACGGAGTCTCGCTCTGTCGCCCAGGCTGGAGTGCAGTGGCCGGATCTCAGCTCACTGCAAGCTCCGCCTCCCGGGTTCACGCCATTCTCCTGCCTCAGCCCCCCCAAGTAGCTGGGACTACAGGCACCCGCCACCACGCCCGGCTAATTTTTTGTATTTTTAATAGAGACGGGTTTCACTGTGTTTGCCAGGATGGTCTCGATCTCTCTCTCTCTCTCTCTCTCTCTCTCCTTCGACAGAGTTTTGCCTCTCGTTGCCCAGGCTGGAGTGCAATGTCCTGATCTCAGCTCACTGCAACCTCTGACTCCTAGGTTCAAGCGATTCTCCTGCCTCAGCCTCCCAAGTAGCTGGGATTACAAGCGCCTGCCACCATGCCTGGCTAATTCTTGTATTTTTAGTAGAGACGTGGTTTCACCATGTTGGTCAGGCTGGTCTTGAACTCCTGACCTTAAGTGATCCACTTGCCTCGGCCTCCCAAAGTGCTGGGATTACAGGTGTGAGCCACTGCGCCCGGCCTTTTCTTTCAACATTTAACAAGTAAGTTGGCTTTTTTGGAAGTATGTTGTTATTTAGTGACACATCTCTAAATATTTACAATTTTTGTTGAAATGTTAGGCAGGGAAGAAGAACCACACTGTTCCACAGGGAAGAACCCCAAGGAGTTTCATAGTTCACAGAGAAGAGGAACCGCAGGATTTCATGTGCTAGAGTAGAAAGCAGCTGTATGAGTTCCACAATGGGACAGGGTCGGGGACTTAAGGCAATGTGCTGGTCCTGCAGTAGTTCCCTGTTGGGTTTATTTTCTTTAACCTGTCTTTGTGTCAAAATGAGATTTCACATTCCTCTTAAAACATGCCGTTTGAATACTGTATTTTTGGCATTGTCCAAGGAAGACTGAAAACTTGTAGCATGAATAATGTATTTTTTCATTTAAAATCTTGTGACTGTATTAAATTGTATTACTTGTAAGAGACTGTGACGTTTCCTGTTTTAAGATAGAATACAAAATTGTTCTTTAATACATTAAATGGTGCTGAGGAAAGGAAATTAAAAAAAAAAAGCAAAAACTGGTTTGGTGGCTCCGCCCTTGAAAGGGATCAGCTGAACCTGAGTCATGTGACCCTCCGTGGCACCTCTTCCGTCGGCGGAATTGCGGCCGTATGCACGGCTCTGTGGAGCACAGCTGGGGTTGGGGGCACTCTGCCCCCAGCCCCCTGCTCCTTTTGACTCTGTTTCTGTTTGCAGCCCCATTTGGCCTGCTGGGGGAGACGACCCGCCAGGTGAGGGCCCTGGGGCTACAGCGATAGAAGTTTCAGGAAATGCTACCCTTGCAGGGTGGCTGGAACCGGGCATCCAGGGGCTAGGGGTGGAGGGCAGCTGCCAAGAGGAGGGTTCTTCAACCTGGAGGGTGTGGGAGATGGTCATGGGTCATGGGACGGGATTGTGGAGTAGGGTGAATGTGAGGGTGAAGTCTGAACCCCGACTCAGCCCTGGGTCCAGGCAAGTGTTGAATGTTTTCTTCTTCCCAGCCCTGTGCCCTGACCTGCCCACCAGGGTCAGGGGAGTCCTGGCTATACCCTCTACCCTACCCCTTTTTGGATATCCTGTACCCACTGCCCCTTACCCCAGGGTTCCCTCAGCTCCCGCACACATTCCTCTTGTCTAGTCCCCAAGATCCCATCTTTTCTCCAGCACTTTCCAAACTCCCCTCCCCTCAAACTTCTCTTTTGCCCGTGTCTCTCCTTGATCCTGTTCCCTCAACCCTCCACTACTCCATGTTCCAGGTGTCTCTGGAGGTCATCCCTAACTGGCTGGGTCCCGTGCAGAACCTGCTTCATATCCGGGCAGTGGGCACCAATTCCACACTGCACTATATATGGAGCAGCTTGGGGCCTCTGGCAGTGGTGCTGGTAGCCACCAACACCCCCCACAGCACCCTGAGCGTCAACTGGAGCCGCCTGCTATCCCCTGAGCCCGATGGGGGCCTGATGGTGCTCCCCAAGGACAGCATTCAGTTTTCTTCTGCCCTTGTTTTTACCAGGGTGAGGAGGTTGGGAGAGAACCAAGGAGAAGAGTGCAGAGGAGAGAGTTCATCCCAATTAGAGGGTGGAACTAAAGACTGGGGGTGGTGAAATAGACTCAGATATGAAAGCCTTGGTAGGGGGTGAGTGGGAGGTGTGGTCTCGGGAGAAAAACTGAGGCAAGCCCAGTTCCACCCCACCCCCACCCTCCAGCTGCTTGAGTTTGACAGCACCAACGTGTCTGATACGGCAGCAAAGCCTCCAGGAACACCATATCCTCCATACTCCTTGGCTGATTTCTCTTGGAACAACATCACTGATTCATTGGATCCTGCCACCCTGAGTGCCACATTTCAAGGCCACCCCATGAACGACCCTACCAGGACTTTTGCCAATGGCAGCCTGGCCTTCAGGGTAAGGGGTGGGAAATTGGAAAGACTCAAAAAGGCTGATTTGAGAGGGTGGGATTTAATGATGGAGGTGGCCCTTAAGAACAGGCATCCAGCTATTTCCCACACCTCCCATGCTTCTTCCTTCCTAGGTCCAGGCCTTTTCCAGGTCCAGCCGACCAGCCCAACCCCCTCGCCTCCTGCACACAGCAGACACCTGTCAGCTAGAGGTGGCCCTGGTTGGAGCCTCTCCCCGAGGAAACCGTTCCCTGTTTGGGCTGGAGGTAGCCACACTGGGCCAGGGCCCTGACTGCCCGTCAGTGCAGGAGCAGCACTCCATCGACGATGAATATGCACCTGCCGTCTTCCAGGTCAGGCTTCCTGGAGAGAGGCAGAGGGGTGAGGAATATAGGTGGGACGCCATTGGGACCTAAAACTCATTCAACCATTTGCCATTTAGCAACACTTACTTTGGGTCGTTTAAGTGCTAGGCACTGTGCTAATGAGTCTGACCCAGTCCCTGCCCTCAGTGGAGACAGACAGGCAGTGCAGTATGACTTACACTCTGGCAGGTGGAGATCTGCAAGGGGCCTGGGGGCCAAGAGGAGGGCTGAGTCCAGACTTGCAGGCTTGGAAAACAACTCAGTCCTCACCCAGTCGAACTCTCCATTTTTACAGAGGAGGGATTGAGGCCCTGCCTAGGACTCAGGACTCCTGTTGCTAGTCACAGATGAAGGCTGGGAGAGGCAGGGAAAAGAGGGTTGGGCACAGGTTGGTCCTCTTTACCCTCCCTTGTTTGCCTTTCTTCCCAGTTGGACCAGCTGCTGTGGGGCTCCCTCCCATCAGGCTTCGCACAGTGGCGACCAGTGGCTTACTCCCAGAAGCCGGGGGGCCGAGAATCAGCCCTGCCCTGCCAAGCTTCCCCTCTTCATCCTGCCTTGGCATACCCTCTTCCCCAGTCACCCATTGTCCGAGCCTTCTTTGGGTCCCAGAATAACTTCTGTGCCTTCAATGTGACGTTCGGGGCTTCTACAGGCCCTGGCTACTGGGACCAACACTACCTCAGCTGGTGAGAGCCAGGGCTTGGGCTGCGGGCTTGGGGAGTTGAAGTGGACCAAGGCTGAGTCTCCCAGCCTTTCCTCCTAAGCCCGCTTACCTCTCTCTCTCTGCTTGCTCTAGGTCGATGCTCCTGGGTGTGGGCTTCCCTCCAGTGGATGGCTTGTCCCCACTAGTCCTGGGCATCATGGCGGTGGCCCTGGGTGCCCCAGGGCTCATGCTGCTAGTGGGAGGCTTGGTTCTGCTACTGTACCACAAGAAGTACTCAGAGTACCAGTCCATAAATTAAGGCCCGCTCTCTGGAGGGAAGGACATTACTGGACCTGTCTTGTTGTGCCTCAAAACTCTGGAGGTTGGAGTATCAAGTTCCAGTCGGCCCCTTCACTCCCCCGTCTTGCTTTTCTGTGGAACCTCAGAGGCCAGCCTCAATTTCCTGGAGACCCCCAGGTGGGGCTTCCTTCATACCTTGCAGGGGGAACTTTGGAGGGGGTGGAGGACAGGGCTATTGATAAGGTCCCCTTGGTGTTGCCTTCTTGCATCTCCACACATTTCCCTTGGATGGGACTTGCAGGCCTAAATGAGAGGCATTCTGACTGGTTGGCTGCCCTGGAAGGCAAGAAAATAGATATTTTTTTTTTCACAGGGCTCCAGTTTATTGATGTGTGAGTGTCGTTGGGCTGGTCTTGGGCTGGTTCCAGGGAATGGAAGGGCTAAGAGATGGGCTTGGAAGGCAAGTTTCTGTTTGAGGCTCCATTTCCTTGCTGTGGAACCAAGGAACCTGCCAGCTCCACTCCACCAGGTAGAGTTAGGAGGTTTCTATTGTCATCTGAATGAAACAGGGAAGGGACACTCGAGACTGGGGGACAAACAGGAAGAAAAAGCCAGCAAAGACTGGTAGTAATTTATTGTTACACACACACACTCATACTAGGTTAACATCAGCCACCGCACCATCCAGGCACTCCCCAGCCACCACGTGTGAGCGTGCGCGTACACACACACACACACACACAGACACACACACACCCTCTTGGGAGGCAGATTTCCCTGTCTGCTCCCCTCTTCCCGTGGGAGAGGCATGGCTTCTGGGCAGTTTAAAGGTGGGTAGTTACAGGGGCCTAAATAGGTAGAAGAGCAGCAGCTCTGGACTGGCCAGCTGTAAATAGTCTTAACTCAGGCTAAGGGGCCCTAAGGCCAGTCATGGAGGGTCCTGAATCCAGATCCCCAGGAAGGTTTTCACCAAACATCACAGTCCCATTTGATGTGATGCCCAGCCTCTATCCTTAAGGCATTTCCAGCGTCCTTGATGCACTGTGCTTAGACAACTGGCACAGAAGTGGTCAGGGCCTTGGCTGTGGCTCTGCCTCCTGCCTCATGGGAAGCCGGGGAGTGGACCAGAGTCCAGCATTAGGGAGCCCTTGTGGTAGTGGTGGGAGGCTGCTCAGGAAGGAGCTGTGCCTCTCCCCTGGTCCTGGCCCCATGCCCTCAGCATCCGTAAGAAACATGGCTGTCCACCTTTTTCCCTGCAAGAAAACTAAGTCCATCCCTTATGACTGTCCCGGGCACCAAAGGTGAAGGGCAGCCCGGGCAAGGGGAGAACTCTGATTGATTGGAGTCCCTGTTGGGGTAGTAGCAGGGTTCCACCCACCGCGGTCCTAGGCCTGGGGGCGAAGTCCAGGCCTGGCCACAAGGTTCAAAGATATGTCAGACCCACGCTGCTACCCGCTACTCCGAGTGGGAGGGCGGAGCGGCTCAGCCCCAGGGGCGGGGCCTGTAGTCGGAGGCCGACCGGGCGTGGTCCGGGTAGTCCAGGCGGCTCTCCGTGGCAGTGAGCATGCGCTCCGGCTCCACCACGAACATGTAGTAGAGGTTCCACATCAGCATTGACAGCAGCGGCAGAAACGTCAGGCCATAGCCGAAGCCGCGGAAGGAGCGGCCCACGGCGAAGGTCAGCCAGTAGATCAGACTGGGGGGGCAAGAAAAGGGTCAGGCTACTCTCAAGGGAAGCGCTTCAGCTTGGCAATAGGCTGACAGTGGGGGGAGTAGATAGGGAGGCAGATGCAGTTGGTGGGTATGGCTGGTGCTTCCAAATACAGCCAAAGTTTATGCATTTAAAATGTATTAGGCACAGCGCTAATTACTATAAGTGATTGATTTTGACTTCCCCACATCTTTATGAAGTCGAGTATATTATTCCTTTCCCTCTTTTATTTATTTTTCGATTTATTTTTATTTTTTTAGAGACATGGTCTTGCTATGTGTTGCCAGTCTGGGCTCAAACTTCTGGCCTTGAGTGATTCTCTCACCTCAGACTCCTGAGTAGCTGGGACTACAGATGCGAGCCACCACACCTGGCTGTACAAACTTTAAAATGTTTGAGCAAATTCAATCAGTATAGTAAAATATTTTCCTCCCTTTACCGATTCCCACCCTATTCTCCCCCACCCCCACCCCAGGCATCAGTATTATGGTTTCTTGTGCACTAAGTGATTTTTTAAATTATTATTATTATTTTGAGACGGAGTCTCGCTCTGTCACCCAGGCTGGAGTGCAGTGGCATGATCTCAGCTCACTGTAAGCTCCGCCTCCCGGCTTCAAGCGATTCTCCTGCCTCAGCCTCCCGAGTAGCTGGGACTACAGGTGCCCGCCACCATGCCTTGATAATTTTTTGTATTTTTAGTAGAGACGGGGTTTCACCCAAGATGGTCTCAATCTCCTGACCTGATCATCTGCCCTCCTTGGCCTCCCAAAGTGCTGGGATCACAGGAGTGAGCCACCACGCCTAGCCTTTTTTTTTTTTTTAGAGATGGGGTCTTACTCTGTCAGCCAGGCTGGAGTGCAGTGGCAGCCCCCAACTCCTGGGCTCAAGCAGTCCTTCCACCACAGCCTCCCAAGTAGCAGGGACTACAGGTGTGTGCCGCCATGCCCAGCTGATTTTTTAAATTATTTTTGTACAGATGAGGGTCTCAAACTCCTGGCTTCTAGCAATTCTCCTGCCTTGGCCTCCCAAAGTGCTGAGATTACAGGTGTGAGCCACCATGTCCAGCAGATTTGTTCTTTTATTTATTTTTTCTTAAAGACCAGTGTGCTTTTCTTGGAGAAAGAAGAAGGAAGAAAGAAGAAGGAAGGAAGGAAGGAGGGAGGGAGGGAGGGAGGGAGGGAGGGAAGGAAGGAAGGAAGGAAGGAAGGAAGGAAGGAAGGGGAAGAAGAGCCAGTGTGATAGTACATTGAGTGATTTTTTTAAAAGTGCATATATGAGCAAAAAACTATTTTTCCCTTTTTTGAAGTATGGCAGCATACTATATAGACTGTTCTCTGCATGTTTATTTTTTTCCCCATTTAATATATCCTGGAGGCCGGGCGCGGTGGCTCAAGCCTGTAATCCCAGCACTTTGGGAGGCCGAGACGGGCGGATCACGAGGTCAGGAGATCGAGACCATCCTGGCTAACACGGTGAAACCCCGTCTCTATTAAGAAATACAAAAAAACTAGCCGGGCGAGGTGGTGGGCGCCTGTAGTCCCAGCTACTCGGGAGGCTGAGGCTGGAGAATGGCATAAACCCGGGAGGCGGAGCTTGCAGTGAGCTGAGATCCGGCCACTGCACTCCAGCCTGGGTGACAGAGCGAGACTCCGTCTCAAAAAAAAAAAAAAAAAAAAAAAAAAAAAAATATATATATATATATATATATATATATATATATCCTGGAGATCATTTTATATCAATATAAAAATGGTTTTTCCATTCTTTTATAGCTGCAGTGTGTTCCACTGTATTTATCCTTTTGCAGATGAAGAAACTAAGATTTCAAATGGGTTAAGTAAGACTCATCCAAGATCACACATCTGGGAAACAGAAAAGTCATGATTTGAACCCAAGCCTGTTCATTACCTCCTCTTCTGCCAATTTGAGGGGCAGATGTAAAGAGGAGAGCAAAGAAGCCACCTCCAGGAGGGCTTGAAGCCCAGAGGATGGGTCAGCCACAAATTTCGTGGAAGATTTGTTCAATACACACCCCTCAATGGAGGGAGGGAAGAGCAACTTCCTCTTACATAATTCATGTGCCTCTGTTCTTTTTCACCTGTGAAAGGGAGGGAAGAATAACTGCTGCTTCTCTTCTGCACTAGGAAGCAGCACAGCATAATGAACCCTTACCAAATACCAGATTTTTTTGTTGTTGTTCTTGTTGTTTTTTTTGAGATGGAGTCTCACTGTCGCCCAGGCTGAAGTGCAGTGGCCCGATCTCGGCTCACTGCAAGCTCCACCTCCTGGGTTCACGCCATTCTCCTGCCTCAGCCTCCCGAGTAGCTGGGACTACAGGCGCCCACCACCACTAATTTTTTGTATTTTTAGTAGAGATGGGGTTTCACCATGTTAGCCAGGATGGTCTCAATCTTCTGACCTGGTGATCCGCCCACCTCGGCCTCCCAAAGTGCTGGGATTACAGGCGCCCACCACCACACCCAGCTAATTCTGTATTTTTATTAGAGACGGGGTTTTACCATGTTAGCCAGGATGGTCTCAATCTCCTGACCTCATGATCCACCTGCCCTGGCCTCCCAAAGTGCTGGGATTACAGGCGTGAGCCACTGCGCCCAGCCCCAAGTACCAAATTGTTTTAAGTACTCTACATGAGTTAACTCATTTAATCCCCATAACAACCTCATTTTACAGATGATGAAACTGAGGCACAAACTGCTTAATGAACTTGTCCATGGTAAAGAAGGACCCTGGATAAGAGAGGGAAGGGACCTGGATTCTAGTGCTGACACTATTGCTGACGACCTGAGCAACTCTTCTCCCCTACATCTGTTGTGATTTCCCCTTTGTAAAATGGGAAGCCTGGACCAGACAATCACTGAGTCTTCCTTTAGCTCCCTGATTACTTTTACTGCTTAAGCCAACTTCTATCTGAGACCAGTATTCCCCAAGAGTTTGAGATGGGAGGCTGAGTTACGTGAGCAGGAACATATTTATTTCGGGAAAACCTACTGGGAGAAAATGCAAGGCTGCATGATGGTCAGGAGGCTGGTGGGACAACTGACTGCTGGACCACAATCAGAAGTGACTGGAAGATTAATTTTAGCTCAACAGGAATAATATTTTATTTTAGCAAGCTACCTGGAATCCTGTATCAAAAGTAACAAGAGCAGGCCAGGCGTGGTGGCTCACACCTATAATCCCAGCACTTTGGGTGGCCGAGGCGGGTGGATTATCTGAGGTCAGGAGTTCAAGACTAGCCTGGCCAACATGGTGAAACCCTGTCTCTACTAAAAATACAAAAAAATTTACCTGGGCATGGTGGCTCACACCTGTAATCTCAGCTACTCAGGGGGCAGACGCAGGAAAATTGCTTGAGCCCAGGATACAGAGGTTGTAGTGAGCCGAGATGGCGCCACTGCACTCCAGCCTGGGTAACAGAATAAGACACCGTCTCAAAAAAAAAAAAAAAAAAAGTAACAAGAGCATATGTATTAGGGAAAATGGAAGAAAACACCTGCATTTGGGTTAAGAAATTCAAAGGTGCCTTCTAGGTTAAGGTTAATAGTAGTTCATGTGAAAATACCCCTAAGGATTTTAGGTGATGGTAAAAAGTCTGAATGAAAGGAGAGTAAGGGCCAGGCGCGATGGCTCACGCCTGTAATCCCAACACTTTGGGAGCCCAAGGCGGGCAGATCATCTGAGGTCAGGAGTTCAAGACCAGCCTGGCCAACATGGTGAAACCCTGTCTCTACTAAAAATACAAAACATTAGTTGGGCCTGGTGGTGGGTGCCTATAATCCCAGCTACTTGGGAGGCTGAGGCAGGAGAATAGCTTGAACCCAGGAGGTGGAGATTGCAGTGAGCTGAGATCATGCCATTGTATTCTCCAGCCTGGGCAACAAGAGTGAAACGTTGTCTCAAAAAAAAAAAAAAAAAAAAAAAAAGAGAAGAGTAAGAAGGCTGCGACGAGAGCTCACATGTCCTTGGTTTGTATGAAGAAAAGGACGGTACCTTCTACCGGGGCCCTCTCGTCATTGACAAACAGGAAGAGGACAGTACCCTCAACCAGGCCCCCCAACTGTGACAGGCAGAAGTTTCTTCCCAGGACAGTGAAGAAACCGGGCCATTTTGCAAAGCAGATACTAGGGGGACAGAGTGTTAGAGTGGGGGGATTGAGAGGTTGTGTCAAATATCTAAATTTGTCCTAGGCAATTCTGGAGGTCAGAATCTGGGCAGAAATGTTTAGCGCAGTATGAAGAACTGTCTAACAATTAGTACCTTTAAAAATGGAAAAAGGCCGGGCACGGTGGCTCAAGCCTGTAATCCCAGCACTTTGGGAGGCCGAGACGGGCGGATCACGAGGTCAGGAGATCGAGACCATCCTGGCTAACACGGTGAAACCCCGTCTCTACTAAAAAAATACAAAAAAAAACTAGCCGGGCGAGGTGGCGGGCGCCTGTAGTCCCAGCTACTCGGGAGGCTGAGGCAGGAGAATGGCGTGAACCCGGGAGGCGGAGCTTGCAGTGAGCTGAGATCCGGCCACTGCACTCCAGCCTGGACGACAGAGCGAGACTCCGTCTCAAAAAAAAAAAAAAAAAAAAAAAGGAAAAAGACTGGTTTATATGAAGAATTGAGTAATCAGCACACTGGGAAGTTGAGGCAGGAGGATTGCTTGAGGCCAGGAGTTTGCGACCAGCCTGGGCAACATAGTGAGACCTCATCTCTATTTTTTATTTTATTTTAATTAATTATTTATTTGTTTGAGCCAGAGTCTCGCTCTGTCACCCAGGCTGGAGGGCAATGGCGCGATTTCGGCTCACTGCAACCTCCGCCTCCCAGGTTCAAGCGATTCTCCTTCCTCGGCCTCCTGAATAGCTGGGATTACAGATGCCCACCACCACACCTGGCTAATTTTTTGTATTTTTAGTAGAGCTGGGGTTTCACCTTGTTGGCCAAGCTGGTCTCGAGCTCCTGACCTTGTGATCCACCCGCCTCAGCCTCCCAAAGTGCTGGGATTACAGGCGTGAGCCACTGCACCCGGCTATTTGTTTTTTTGAGATGAAGTCTAGCTCTGTTGTCCAGGCTGGAGTGCAGTGGCACGATCTTGTCTCACTGCAATCTCCGCCTCCTGGGCTCAAGCAATTCTCCTGCCTCAGCCTCCTGAGTAGCTGGGACTACAGGTGTGCACCAGCATGCTCAGCTAATTTTTGTATTTTTAGTAGAGACAGAGTTTCACCATGTTGGCCAGGCTGGTCTCAAACTCCTGACCTCAAGTGATCTGTCACCTCGGCCTCTTAAAGTGCTGAGATTACAGGCATGAGCCACTGCACCCAGCCTTCTCTCTATTTTGAAAAAATATATCTATTTTTAAGTTGTACATTTGGTCATAGGGGGTGTTCAGCTAGAGACCAAAACAGCTACCTGACCAGATTGCCACGGGAGTGGCTGCAATGGGTGCATAGATCTAGATGACACCTGAAAGCCTTTTTGTTTGACATGGTTATATGTATCTCTGAAATCAGCTTCCATCTGCTGACCAGCTGAAGTAAGGTACAAGAGAGAAGGTGGGCTTATCTCCCCAGGGCACACATTTGGGCCAGGGTAGAATCCGGAAAGCTCCTGACCCTGATTCTCCAGACATTCAGATGCCTAGGTTCTCTAGCACCATTCCCTCTCCCATGCCCACCCCCTGCCCCAACTTACCGGGAGATGGCAAAGAGACCAGTGAGCAGAGGGAGCAGTTTGAGGGTGTCCTGGGGCAGGTAAGTGGAAAGCACGGCCAGGTTGAAGAAGTAGAGGATAAAGAGCTGGATTGACTGGGCCACATATCGCCGGTGGATCTCCACTTCCCGCCGTGGCTCCCCAAAGGGCCGAAGGGCAGAAAAGCATAACAGGCTCAGCCCGTACACCAGGATCCCTGGGTGGAGTTGGGAAACACAGGGTAGGGTCAGAACAGGCAGGGTAAGGGCGCAAGAGGCAGTAAGCTGGGGGCAGGTTCACTGTGGGCAGTGCATAGCCTCTACACAGTGGGGTGGAAGTGGTCCTGGGAGGATATGGGCATGCAGACTGGCAGGGGGTGGGAGACCCTGAGGGGCCCAGGCCAAGTGAAGGGAAACCCTCCTGCTCCCCATGGCAGGCAGGCCCTGCCCTCCTCAAGTCCACTTCCCAATCTCCCCTTTCTTCTCACAGGCTCACCCAGCACAATGGGGAAGGTGGCAAAGACCCCGCAGCGGAGTGTGTAGATCAGGCGGGAACTCATGGTGGGCAGCCGTGGGACATCAAACGGCAGGAAGGCATATGCCCCATATAGTAGGCAGGGGAAGAGGATGAGTGCAGCTCCCACGGAGGCCACAGCCCTTAGCCACTCACGGTCTCCACAGCTCCCGCAGCCCCCACAGGAATGGCCAGGCGGCCTCACCACCGCCTCAGCCCACTTGCGCTCAGTGGGGTCGGGCTGGGTGGCCCGGGGGGGCATGAAGGTTCGGCACTTGCCCTCGCCTGCCTCACAGCGCATGATAAGATCTTCTTGGGGCCGCCGCTCAATGCACTGTAGGTCAATAGGCACGAAGGCACGGGCCGCTTTCTCAGGCAGCAGGTTGGCATCGTCTTCGGGCAGCTCCTCTAGCTTGGTAAGTGGCTCTGACTCAGGGGGCTCTGGTTCAATGTCCCGCCAGCCAGGGGGATCCGGGAACGGAGCACTGGGCTGAGGGCCGGTCCCCCAGGGCAAGGTGGCAGCCTCGCTTACTGTGCTGTCTAGACCATCCTCAGCCCCCTCTATGGCTGTGGGAGACCCAGCTGAAGACCCCACTCTGACGGACTCAGCTCCTGGGGATTCGGCCCCACCTTCCCCTTCTGGCTGCCGGCCATTGGGAACCAAGGCCTGGGGTGAGCTCTTCTCTGGGGAATCCGACCTCTTCACTTCCAGCAGGGCCAGGGTCTCCTGTTCTGTCATCCTGGGGCCTCAGTTCTGGGATCTACAATGTCAAGTCATCCTGCAGGGAGCAGAGGAAAGCTCTGTCAGAAACCCCTGTCTTCTAGTTGTTAGGACAGGTTGACAGAACTCATACTCCCCAGGGCAACTGGTTTCATGGGCTTTGGCCCCTTCTGGAGCCTTAGGGAGAAACTGGTACAGAGGAAGACGTTGAAACAGAGGGAGGAGGGAAGGAAGTGAGCAGCCGAAATGGAGGCACCCTTTCGACATCAAATGCCATCCAACAGGAGAGGGTGAGTCAAGGGGCACAGGCCCTGGCAGCTGTGGCCTCAGTCAGCCTCCACCCACGCCTTCTATGCCCCTCCACCAAAACCCCTGGAGTCATGGCCACCCTAATGCAGGAACAGGAGGCAGAAGAGGTGTCTAGAACTTTGCCAAGTTTCTTTCCTACCGAGGATCTTGCTGTATGTAGACAGAGAAGCTTCCCCTCCACTGTCCCATCTCCCCTTCTCCCTGCATATCCCTGCTTGGAACCCTCCTGCATTCCAGGTGAGACCAGTGATTTGCCAACTAATCTGTCCCAAAAAGCTGGCAGTTGCAGGCACCCTCTTCCTTCATTGGTACTTGGTCAGTTCCCAAACTCCTCACTAGCCCACCTCATCCATCTCTGCAGGGCCTGGATCTGTTATTCCGGCATTTAGGTCTGATCATGACTGTTTTGTATGCCTTCTCTCCTGTCTTTCTCCCCTCCCTGCTGCCCTTCATCTCATTGCTTCTGGATGGGACTGATTCCCTTCCTTCATCTCAAGGGCCCTCCAAACCTTGTAGTTTGGACCCAGGACATCCTCTTACTTTCCATATGGAGTGGAGGGTCCCCAGCGTCCATCCGTCTGTCCGTCTGTCCGGGAAGGAGCTGCCCAGCTACCTGCTGGCTCTGCAAGTATTTCTCTCTGTCTCCCTCCCTTTACCTGTGTCTCAAAACCTGTCTGACCAGAGCAGGTGGGGCCCAGATTAAAGGGGCAGGCCCCGCCCTGCTGAATCTGCCGACAAAAAAAGCATTAGAGGAGGATGTCGTCATTCTTTCCGAAAGTTGGGATGCAGCTGGGCAAAGAGGTAAGTTCACATTCTAGGCAACTGGAATGTGTAGGAGCTCCCAGCTCAGGAAAGCAGAGGGAGAAAAGTGGATTTGTGCACCAAAGGGTGCTCGGAGTAGGCTGGGATACCCAGAGATGGAATTTGTACACTTATTCATTCAGTAAATATTTACTGGTCACCATTATTAGCTAGGAACTATTCTAGGCAGACACAGAGGAGAACAAGATGACAGTCAAGGTCTCTGCCCTTGAGAAGCTTATGTTCTATTGGGGTAACAGATAATGAAGAAGCCTAGCAACTAAATCAATTAGACAATTTTTATAGGAAAGACCTCTTTGGTAAGGTAATATTTGAGCTGAAACCTGATGGGAAATCAGGAGTATGAGTGTTACAGGCAGAGGAACAGCAAGTGAAAGACCAATGGATGGGAAAGACTTAGGCTGTTTCAGGAACAGAAAGAAGATGGGTGGCTGAAGCCAAGAGCATAGCGGTAGAAGGGCAATTTATGTTCTCATTACAATTCGTACACAGGCAAAAAACAAAACAAAACAAAACACAAAAAACAAAACAAACAAAAAAACCCCTTGCTTTTAAACTTAGGTTTAAGCTAAAACAAGACAAAGCAGTCACGCTCCTAGCTGTGAGCCCACCTGCCCTGATATCCAATGTGAGGATCAGGAGATAGAAACGTGAGGGACTAGCTTCTCATTCCTATGAGTCCTTATCCCTAAAGTCATTTGAGCTTTGTGAGGGCAGGGATAGTGTCTAGCTTGCTCACCTCTCTGTGTCTAGAATCCTGCACTGTGGCTGGAAGACAGCAGTTCAATAAATGTTACTGGGTGGTAAGAGATATGCAAGCTGGAAATCTTTGGGAGGGGAGCTGAAGGGCCAAGACGCTTGTACAAGTCATTTCTTCCAGGGCTTTACTCCTATGTGATGCTCGGCCCTTTCCAAGGAAACTTTCACATGCACTTTTTGTTTGTTTAAATTATGGGGGAAAAGGGAAAGCTGGAGTCACTCTAACCAGTAATCTGAAAGAGGCTTGGTTCAAACGGGGAGGCGGGAAAGGGGCAGAAGGATGGACCAAATGACCACTGTGGGACAAAGCAGTCACCCTCCTAGCTGTAAGCTCACCTGCCCTGATCCAGTTAAGCTTTGGCCGCCTCAGTGGGTACACTGTCAGTTCTCTGATAGCTTTGCCAATAAAGTTTTTCGCAAGGGTTTGGAGAAGCCGGAAAGAGGCCATGCTGCCCAGAGTTAGTTCTGGCAACTTCCCGGGAGGGAAAACGAGTTTCGCGAGATTTGGTAGCAGCAGGCCACTGGTCCGCAACTGTGCGGCTGCCATCGCGAGATTTGCCAGGCGGAGGAGGAGCTGTCGCGGGCAGCCGCCTCACAGCGATGGCGGCCGAGCAGGGCCGGCGGCGGCGGCGGCTGCGGCTACGGCCGGAGACGGCAGTGGTGGTGGTAGTGGTGGGTGGCGGGGGCCTGTGACCGGGAGCTGCCCCCGGACCCGGGCACCATGAGCCAAGGCCCCCCCACAGGGGAGAGCAGCGAGCCCGAAGCAAAAGTCCTCCACACTAAGCGGCTTTACCGGTGAGAGGGGCCAGGGCGTGAGAGCAGCCGCCAAGGGAAGTGGGGAGACGGCGAGGGGCGGGGCCTCCCGGGCGGGCGGGGCCCCTGTGTCGGGGTAAGGTGCAGGCGAGGAAGGAGGATGCAATTTTGGAGGCGGGGCGGGGTCCCGTAGTAACTCAGGATGGAACTGAAAGGAGGAATTGGGTGGGTGGGAGGTTTGGAGGGAAGCACGTGGAGGAATCCCCTCTGCAGTGAGCTTGCTTGGGGCGGGCACTAAGCTTTGTGGAGTTCGGGTAATAGGGTGAGAATTGAAGGCTGGAAGGGTTGGGTAGGTGAAGGTGGGGTCATAGGTGTAGAAAAACCCGGAAGGGAACGATGCTTGGAATCCTGTGGGATTTACAAGGAAGAGTCTTGGACTAAAGTCCGTAGAGCTAGGCTTAGGTCCATCCTTTGCCACTCTCTCACGATGTGACCTTGGGCCTCAGTTTCTTTATCCTTAAAAATAAAGATTTGAATTGGATGTGCTCTAAATTAGAGTCCCATACAGCTCTAATTTTGAGGAGTCTGAATGAGAAAGTCTTGGCCTGGAAGGGCCACGAACGACTTTGTGTACAGAGCGTTCTTGGGATCTGGGAGGCAATTCCGGGCACCTGGGGACTCCTGAGTCCTGCCTTCCTCCCAGCCTCATGACTGTAGTCTCTTGCCAGGCAACTTCCGTTCCTGGTTTTTGACTTCCATAATGCCACCCACGCTTCACAAGTCACATCTTCAGCCCTTCAGCCCTCTGTTAGGAACAGGCCCGAATGAGCTCTTCCCATCGAAGGTGGAGAATTTGTTGTGTAGGTCAGCTAGAACATGGGCTCCATAACTGGGTCAAAATAGGACGAAGCATGGAAACTGAGTTTTGTGCTTTCTACTACAGAGTCGAGTTTGGGGTTTTCATTTAGCTTGGGCTTTATAGAACACGGATGCTTGCATGAGAAGAAGACCCTCAGAGCCTTGGCCCCGTTTTGGCAGTGAAAGAGTCAAGAGGGCATGTTGTCTTTTCCTCTGAGTAGGCATCCTGCCTTCTCTGGCTTTGTAAGCCAGAGGCAGAGGGGACTATAGGCTACTCCAAAAATAGAAAAGTGATTCAATCTAGCGGCCCCTGGGCTCCCACTATGAGCTGCCCCAAGCAGTCCCCAGGCGGGTGAGGAGTTGGCTAGGGGCGGCACGTGTGCCTCATCATGCTGCCGAGTGTCAGTGCTGCCAGTCAGACAGCGCGTGGGCAGTGTCTGCAGTATTCCTTGTCTCTAGCATTTAGGGATGGCTCTGGTCATCCTTCCAGTTGTCGTTAAATGTAGTTCTTTCTTAAACCACTACATTCACAGGACTAACCTAAGCTGATGTGTTTGCCTATGTGGCTTACCTATGTGCACATGGGTGTAATTGTGTTGTTGACTTTGAGCAGGGTAGAAATTTGAAGCAGCCAATCACTGTTTTTATAATTTATTATAGCTGGGTGATATGTGGAAGGAACTAGGAGGAAAGTCTGATTTCTCTGCTCAAGATAAATGTGTTGCTAGACTGGACTTGTCACTCTGAGCATCAGAAATTTGGGGAACTCCCACACGTAGCTGTTTACTGATATGAAATTCTGAAATATTTTAAGTCAGAAGAAAGGGCAGCAGGAGAAAGGAGCCTGGAAGCACCAGTTAATTAGGCCAATTCATTAGTTCTTTGTTTTTAAAAACATTTTTGTTTTTGCTAGGCCCGGGAGTGAATGAAACACACGACTAGATTTTGTAGTTTTTGTCCTAAGAGAGATTATAGTTTAGTGGAGGAGCTTATGATCTGACGGAAAATGAGAAAAAAGTGGTGAGCCCTCTCATATTAAAGCATCTGCAATTAGAACTTCCCAGAGTGGTGGTGATTTACCTTCTTTTGGATTAATGATATAAAGAGAGCTATGGAGCTTTTCTATAAAAATATACACTCACATTAGCTCTTTCCATGGCACCAAAGATAAAAGCCCTGCCCTGGGAACTGAGCTGGTATAAAGTAAATCACTAGTGCTGCGCCTGGCATCAAGGGCCAGGTTGGCCAAAAGGGCTTGGCATGCATCTCTAGGCTGTCCAGTTTGAAGAAACATGATTGTTTGTGAGAAGGTATTGATTACCATCCCACCCGCTCCGCTGGGTGCTGGCGGTCACTTCACCCTGTGCAGGGCAGCTTAGTAGTATGCCTCCTGAGCCACCACCACCACAGGGTGCCAACTGTTGTGGCCCACTTTCCCCAGCCTGGGAGCACCTCTTGGTTTGTTTGGAAATCTTCGCTGTGTTTTTGTTGCTTTTGTGTCCACAGTTGTGCCTGATTCACATGTTCTTATAGCTCCTGCCTGATGTCTTCTGGGTTTTACCCTTCCAGATACAAGACCTACCTCTGGGATTTCTTGGCCATCCATTGTAGAGTTTCTGTGACTTTTTCTTTGCTGTGATGACAGACTCCCTTAGTGCCTGGAGTCTCCCCCTCAGCCTTAGGACAAGAAGGATGGAGACTAACACTTGGAGTGATTACTATATATACCAGGCACTGTTATGGGTGCTCTGTGTATTAGCTAATTTAATCCTCACAAAATAGGTAATAATATTTCCATTTTATGGTTGGGTGAAGGAACCCAACCATAAGGAAGTTAGATATTTTGCCCAAGACCACATAGCTGGTAAGAAGTAGAGGTAATATTTGAATCTAGGCGGTCTGGTTTCATGCCTCCACTCTTAACCACTATGTTCAACAAATAATTCCTTCAGCAGAATCCAGGCTTACCCGAATCCTACTTACGGCTAAGTAGTCTAGGAGCTCCCTCTACTTGCCCATCATACCCTACAATTCCGTAGTAGAATTTTATACTAGAAATGCCTTTCCTTTATGTCAGGGATAATAAGGCCTTATATAATAATTTATTCATTCTACTATTATTGAATGTTTACCATATACTAGAGCTATATAAAAATTATGATTTCATTTAATCCTCAAAACAGTTCTCTGAAGTAGCTATTATTATCTTCATTTTTATTGATGTGGTAACTAAGGCTTTAAAAGGGTAGGTAATTTGCCCAAAGGCACAGAGTAAGACACAACCAGGGTTCAAACCCTAGATTTTCTGCCTGGCATCACAGCCTGTGCTCTTTCCATTGGGAGAGTCTGCCTTACCATATCACAGTTTCTCTAGTTTGACACTGTTGACATTTTGGGTAGGGTAATGCTTTATTGTGGTGGGCTGTCCTGTGCATTACAGGAGATTTAACAGCACCCTCTAAATGCCAATGGCAACCCTCTTTCCCCCGAGTTGTGATGACTCTAAATGTTTCCACCATTGCCAAATGTCCCCTGGTGGGCTGCGGGTGGGGAGGGGCAGGTGTTACTGTAACAAGATGGAGACTGTGTTCATCTTGTTTTGTACAGAGCTCAGCCTGCAGCCTTCTCCTTTTTTCCTCGCCACTGATTCTGTAGCTTCTCCTCTAGAATCAGTGTCCCAGCGTCATCCTACGTGGACCATGCATATGGCTCAGGGGACATTTGCCTGTATTTTCCTGCAGGGCTGTGGTGGAGGCTGTGCATCGACTTGACCTCATCCTTTGCAACAAAACTGCTTACCAAGAAGTATTCAAACCAGAAAACATTAGCCTGAGGAACAAGTAAGCTAGAGACTCTAAACCACAGATCCTTACTGTTTCCCTGCCTATCTCTACCAGAAATCTTCTCAGATATATAAGCACAAGCTCTGTTTTGCCTCCTTACCTCATGGTTCCTTTATGGTCTCTGTAATCTCTGGCCTTCCTAAGAGAGGAGATAGGATCCCTCACTCCATCTGCAGGTTTTACATCTAATAGACTGGTGCTCTAAGGTAGCACAGTCTCTACATCTAAAACGTAGAGTAAAATAAAACAAAAAGAATGGCATTCGAGGCTGGGCACAGTGTCTCACATTTATAACCCCAGCACCTTGGGAGACCAAGGCAGGAGGGTCACTTGAGCCCAGGAGTTTGAGACCAGACCTGGCAATATAACAAGACCCTGTCGGCCGGGCGCGGTGGCTCACACGTGTAATCCCAGCACTTTGGGAGGCCGAGATGGGCGGATCACGAGGTCAGGAGATCGAGACCATCCTGGCTAACATGGCGAAACTCCATCTCTACTAAAATACAAAAAAAAATTAGCCGGGCGTGGTGGGTGGGTACCTGTAGTCCCAGGTACTCGAGAGGCTGAGGCAGGAGAATGGTATGAACTCCGTCTCAAAAAAAAAAAAAAAACAAGACCCTGTCTCCACAAAAAACTTAAATTAGCTGAGTGGCCGGGCGCGGTGGCTCATGCTTGTAATCTCAGCACTTTGAGAGGCCGAGGCGGGCAGATCACGAGGTCAGGAGATCGAGACCATCCTGGCTAACACGGTGAAACCCCGTCTCTACTAAAAATACGAAAAATTAGCCGGGCGTGGTGGCGGGCATCCGTAGTCCCAGCTACTGGGGAGGCGAGGCAGGAGAATGGTGTGAACCCGGGAGGCGGAGCTTGCAGTGAGCCCAGATTGCACCACTGCACTCCAGCCTGGGTGACAGAGCAAGACTCCGTCTCAAAAAAAAAAAAAAAAAAATTAGCTGAGTATGGTGCCACACACCTGTAATCCTGCACACCTGTATTTAGGCTGAGGTGGGAGGATCATTTGAGCCCAGAGGTTCAAGTTTACAGTGAACTATGATCCCACCACTGCCACAGAGTGAGTGAGACCCTGTCTCAAAAAAAACCAAAAAAACAAAAAATTTGAGTCAAGGGAGTTGGCCATACTGCATAATGAAGGGGAAAAAAGAGGCAATAAAAAGGCAGAGAAAAAGGGAGCAAAGTGTGCAAAGGGAAAAAATGAGGCTTATTAGAATGTTTAATGCTTCGTGCTTCTGTCTTCTGGGACTCCCACTGCCTTCCTAGGTTGCTATTGTGCTGGGTCATATTGACCCTGCATGTCTCTTGGAAAGCACAGAGATTTGTTGGTGGGGGTGTTGGCACATGACTTCTTGCCCTTAGTTCTTGTGTCCCCGCTCCAAGGGATGGGCTGTCTCTCTCATGCTCCCCTACACCCTTCCAGGCTGCGTGAGCTCTGCGTCAAGCTTATGTTCCTGCACCCAGTGGACTATGGGAGAAAAGCTGAGGAGCTGCTGTGGAGAAAGGTATACTATGAAGTTATCCAGCTTATCAAGACTAACAAAAAGGTAAGGGGAGGTCCTTGTCTAAAGAGGGAAAGCCAAGGAAGGAAGAGACAGCTAGGAAAGTGGGCCCAGAACAGGGTTGGAGGTAGGGGAGCCAAGAAAAGATGGCAGAAAGAGGCTGGGCATGATGGCTCATGCCTGTAATCCCAGCACTTTGGGAGGCTGAGGTGGGCGGATCTTCTGAGGTTGGGAATTCGAGACTAGCCTGACCAACATGGAGAAACCCCGTCTGTACTAAAAATATAAAATTAGCCGGGCTTGGTGGTGCATGCCTGTAATCCCAGCTACTCGGGAGGCTAAGGCAGGAGAATCACTTGAATCCAGGAGGCAGAGGTTGCAGTGAGCTGAGATTGTGCCATTGTACTCCAGCCTGGGCAACAAGAACGAAACTCCATCTCAGAAAAAAAAAAAAAAAAAAAAAGACAGCAGAAAGGAAGGAGAGAGAGAGTCAGATATAATTAGGATTGAAGAAGGAGGGGAGCCTGGTCCCAGATGGGAAAACCAGAGAGTTAGAGCTAAGAGTATGAGAGTAACTTGTAGATGAGAGTAGATGTAGATGAAGTTCCAGAGCCAAGTGAGATGAACAGGGTAAGGGAGGGTGAGTACAACTCTGAGTTTATTGCTTAACCAGCCCCTTCCCTTTCACAATCTGTAGCACATCCACAGCCGGAGCACTTTGGAATGTGCCTACAGGACGCACCTGGTTGCTGGTATTGGCTTCTACCAGCATCTCCTTCTCTATATCCAGTCCCACTACCAGCTGGAACTGCAGTGCTGCATTGACTGGACCCATGTCACTGACCCCCTCATAGGTCAGTGGAACCTGAAAGGTGGATTTGAGCAGGTTCTCATGCTTCTACCTCTGGCCTTATCCCTCAGGGTTCATGTAGCTTGTGACCCAGCCAGGCAGAGAGAGTTCTAGCAGAACTACATACAAATGGTTTATGAAGTTTGGTTTTATCCAGAAAATCATATGAGTTAGTGTAAAGATCTTAAGGAAAGAGAGAGGCCTGGGATTGTGGACTGAGGCAGAGGGAGGGACGGAAAGACCTAGAGTAGGTCTGGCACTGGAAGGTGGTGTGAATAACATTTCTTCTCTTCTCCCAGTTGAATTTGGCCAGCACCGTTTCTTTTGACTTTAGAAATTATTTCCCAATGTTTGATGAAAATATTGAAATCTTTAGATATGTTGGGAAAATTGTGGACAGTCTTTCAAGATAGTGCAAGTTCCTTTTCTACCAGCTGAGGTACTGGCAACTATAATTTTAACTCCTTTTCTAGTTGGTAAATTTTCTCTTCAGTTCAGCCATCCTTTAGAGCTCCTTCCCCCAGCTCTCTCTGCTTTCTCTGTCCCCTCTATTACCAAGACAGACATTCTGGGTCAGAGATGGAGGTTGTGTCCTTGTCACCACATGGAAGAATTCTGTGATCAGAAGCAGAGCACTTGTGTTTTATGCATTTAAAAACATCTAGGCCGGGCATGGTGGCTCATGCCTATAATCCCAGCACTTTGAGAGGCCAAGGCAAGTGATCACCTGAGATCAGGAGTTCGAGACCAGTCTAGTCAACATGATGAAACTCCGTCTCTATTAAAAATATAAAAATTAACTGGGCATGGTGGTGTGCACCTGTAATCCCAGCTACTCAGAAGGCTGAGGCAGGAGCATCGTCTGAACCCGTTAGGTGGAGGTTGCAGTGAGCCAAGATCACACCACTGCACTCCAGTCAGGGTGACAGAGTGAGACTCTGTCTCAAAAAAAAACAAAAAACAAAAAAAACCTCTAGGCCAGAGGTGGTGGCTCATGCCTGTAATCCCAGCACTTTGGGAGGCCAAGGCAGGAGGATTGCTTAAGGCCAGGAATTCAGGACCAGCCTGGGCAACATAGTGAGATCCTACATAATCTCTAAAAAAAAAAAAAATAATTTAATTGGGCATGGTGGTGCATGCATGTTGTCCTAGCTACTTGGAAAGCTGAGGCAGGAGGATCACTGAAGCCCAGGAGTTCGAGGGTGCCGTGAGCCATGATTTCATCACCAATATTCCAGCCGGGGGCAATTCAGCAAGACCTTCTGTCCAAAAAAAAAAGGCCACCACATTATCTAAAAACAAAGACAAGATTATTCTGGGACCATGTTCATAGGTTACCAGATAGCTAGAGGGGTCCACAGCTTTGAAAAAAAATATCACTTCAAAAAGTTACTTCCCCAAACCACTTTAGTTTTTGTCTTCACTGATGTTTTCTCCATTCAGCCAGCTGAGAAGTATCTATAGAAAACATTAGGAATGGCTGTTCCAAATGGAAGCAACATACCCGAGAGAGGCAGTAAGAAGGAATGGATAAGAGGACAGTCTCGCCGGGCGCGGTGGCTCACGCCTGTAATCCCAGCACTTTGGGAGGCCGAGGCGGGCGGATCACAAGGTCAGGAGATCGAGACCACGGTGAAACCCCGTCTCTACTAAAAATACAAAAAATTAGCCGGGCGCGGTGGCAGGCGCCTGTAGTCCCAGCTACTCAGGAGGCTGAGGCAGGAGAATGGCGTAAACCCAGGAGGCGGAGCTTGCAGTGAGCCGAGATCGCGCCACTGCACTCCAGCCTGGGCGACAGAGCGAGACTCCGTCTCAAAAAAAAAAAAACAAAAACAAAAAAAAAAAGAGGACAGTCTCTGGAGCCTTTTGTATCCTAGCTCTGCTGCTTAGCAGCTGTGTGACTGATTTCCTCAACTGTAAAATGGGAGTAATAAGAGTAACCTCATAGGGTTGCTGTGAGGATTAAGTCAATACTGTAGAATGCTTAGACAAGTTTCTGGCACATGAGAAAACTGCCTCCCAAAGATCTCAAGCTCTCTGAAGTTACCAGGCAGTTTCTTGGAAGGGAGAGGTAGGTGAGTGCTCAGGCATATTTAGCTTTGGCCATCAGCAGCCTCAGGCAGGGCAAGCCCACTTTTCTCTTTCGTGGGCACACTCTCCAATAGGCTGCCTTCTCTGTGAATCTCCACTAGGAGCATCTACCTTGGCCTCATTCACATTTCTTTCTTTTTTTTCTTTTTTAAATTTTGTCGTTGTCATTGTTTTTTTTTTTTTTTTTTTTTTTTAGTTGGCGTCATTCACCTTTCATTCTCGGGCAAGTTAGTTTCCCATATTTACCCAAAACCTTTTACCTTTATGTGTGTAACTTCTACCCAAGACACTTATGACCCTCTTCATACTTGAAGCTCATCCTTCCTCCTTTCTGGAAGCCTTCCTGTGATGATCTTCCTGCAAGGTGCCATCCTAGGTTGAGGGCCCTAGCCCTCCTCTTCCAGTTCCTTCCTTTCCTGTGAATGAATCTGCCTATAAGTCTCTGAGTCCCTGTGTGTGGCCACCTGTGATCCTCTGTGTCTCTCCCTGTGTCCTGGATGAGTGTCTCTCTGCCCTGGAAGACAAGTTCCAAGACAGGCCCTGGATTCTTAGTCTCTACATCTCGGAGAGTTATTTCCCCATAGGTGCAGGGAGGCAGAAGAATGGGCTCATAAATCTCTTTCTCTTTGTCTCATAGGATGCAAGAAGCCAGTGTCTGCCTCAGGGAAGGAGATGGATTGGGCACAGATGGCATGTCACCGATGTCTAGTGTACCTGGGGGATTTGTGTAAGAATTTGCACCTTTCATTTTCTCAGTTTTGGGTTACAGGACAGGCCCAGGCTGCTTCAGTTGTTGGTAACACCCATTACATGGTTGGAGAGCAGGAGGGATAGTTTGGCCTCTGAGAACTTTTTTTCCCTCCCATCTGTTTCAGTGATCCCTTCTTTTCACTGCCCTTCCATGAGTCAGAGAGGATCAGTGAATACAGGAAAAAGGGAAATGTCTTTGAGCTTTGAGCAAATGAAGATAATAATTCTCTTTCAGTAGTGGGTTGGGAAGATTATAATTTGATATTTTTCTTCTTTGAGTGTTTCTTTTTTTTTTTTTTTCTTTTATCTTTATGGACTCCTAGATAAGTAGCAACTTCAGCACAGGAATTGAAATTAGACAGCAAGGAGGACTTACCTTCCTAACAGATGTTTCTAAGGATGGAAAAGTACTCTTTTGCTTTATGGCCCCTGGGGCCTCTCGTCCTGATAAGACAGTGGTTTCTCATTAGGCTGTTGGTGTGTGGCTCTGGGTGCATTATCTCTTACTGACCTGGGTCTCCTATCCCTGCCTCCAGCCCACTCCTGGACCCCTCATGAGCAATGTGTGCAGAGAGTCAGCTGTTTCATATTTGGTGGACCAGAGTATCATTAGTAATGTCTTCCCTGTGGAATTGAGCATTTGCATTTCAGAACTAAATATCAGAGGTCTTTGCAAGCATGTATGTGTGCTGCAGCTCCCCTTCATTGGGAAGAGATTATCAAGAAGAGCCTGTTCAGGCTGGGCGTGGTGGCACGCTTCTGTAGTCCCAGCTACTTGGGAGGCTGAGGCAGGAGAATCATTTGAACCCAGGAGTTGGAGACCAGCCTGGGTGACAGCAAGACCCCATCTCTAAAAGAAAAAACAAAAGAAAACAACAAAAAAAGAGCTTATTTACTTCACAAACACTATTCTTTACATTTTGAACCTACCAGCAAGGAAGAGAGTTGAACAATTTGCCCATAGTCATGCAGATTTAGGACTGTGCCAGAGACCCTAGCAACCTGCCTCCTAGCTCAGGTACCTTCCTTCCAGGCTCTTGTTACAGCTCTCAGAGTGGACTCCCAGATGTGGGAGAGGGTTTTCTGAAACAAAATCATCGAGTTTCCCTTCCTTTTCTCTCTTGTGCAGCACGGTATCAGAATGAATTAGCTGGCGTAGATACTGAGCTGCTAGCCGAGAGATTTTACTACCAAGCCCTGTCAGTAGCTCCTCAGATTGGTAAGTTGTCCCCAACTTGGGCCTCCCAATCCAGTAGGATTTTCCTAGGGAAGATGTTGTGGAGATGGCAGGCAGTTCATACTCATTTTCCCCAGCTCCTCTTCATTCTCAGCTCTCTCGTACTTCACCTCATTTATACCTTTTCCCTCTTGTAACACACTCGGAAAATGGTGGAAGGGGAAGATAAATGGGAAAGTCTTGAACTAAGAAGGAGTGAGGCAGAGTAGAAGGAAAAGAGAAGATGGCTTTCCTCTCCCCGAGGTCTCTTGTGGAAAGAGGAGCACAATGAAATAGAGCGTAAGACTCTATTATAGAGAGAGATGGGGATTTGCATGTAGGAACAAGCACTCAGAGCTGAGATAGAGGAGAGGGCTCTGTGGAGTTCCATCAACCTTGGAGGAGCCATAGTGGAAGCCAGAGGAATGGTACTTCATCAATTCAGGTAATGCCTGGCACACCAGGCGGGAACAAGCTGATGGATAAAAGAAGATGTCAGTAATCCCCTAGAGGAACAAGATTAAGCTGCTAATCACCTGAGACACCAGTGTTGCCTGCAGACCCAGCTGTTCTCCCCACAAGTTCTCTGATACTTAGCATTGCTTGGGCCTGGCAGCTTTGAATGAGTATTGTGGCCTTAGATTGCATGAATTCTCTTTCTCCCTAGGAATGCCCTTCAATCAGCTGGGCACCCTGGCAGGCAGCAAGTACTATAATGTGGAAGCCATGTATTGTTACCTGCGGTGGTGAGTATTTGCCAGCTCTTTTTCCAACCCTGTTTTTTTGTGTGCATATTATTCCAGCTTTGTTTTCCTTCTTCCCTTCCTCCGTCCTCTAGCTTGTGGCTGAGATAGGGGAATGCTAAGATTGAAGGGTCCCTCCGTCCAGGGGGACTCTGACACAGCCCTGCTGCTTTTCACATAACCGCTGGAGCTGTAGGCACTTGGGCAGCTAAAATAGTTATTTACTATCTTATGCAAAATACAAGATTGCTGTTTTCTTGAAGAAGGAAATAAATTTAATACAGTTAGTAAAATGTTACCAAAGTGGCTTCTGACAAGATCATGAGAATTCTAGAGTGTGTTAATGTGGTAATATATGTGGAGGGACCGGCAGGGTGAGTCACTGCTTCCCTGGGTCTGACTCTTAGCTGTTAGAATAAAAAACATTTTTGTCAGGGCCTGGTAGCTCACACCTGTAATCCTAGCACTTTGAGAGGCTGAGGCAGGCGGATCACCTGAGGTTAGAAATTCGAGACCAGCCTGGCCAACATGGCAAAACCCCATCTCTACTAAAAATACAAAAATTAGCTGGCTGTGGTGGTGAGCGCCTCTAATCCTAGCTACTTGGGAGGCTGAGGCAGGAAAATCACTTGAACCCAGGAGGCAGAGATTGCAGTGAGCCAAGATCATGCCACTGCACTCCAGCCTGGGCAACAGAGCAAGACTCCATCTCAAAAAAAAAAAAAAAATTTTTTTTCAGGGCACCCAGAATTGGTTAAGCTTAGGGTATTGAGTCACTGTACAAGTCACCGTAACAAGAGCACATGAGACTGAGAGGTAAACCAGAATACTTTACCTGGAATGCTTTTAAGTTATACCGAGAAATAAATTGCTCATTCTCAGAAGAAGTTATGTAATAAGCTTGGGCTTCAAGCAAAAGGAGTAGGGTGGTCTTCATAGCTTAAGTGGTCAAGTACTAAAGTATATCCAATCCAAATAGTAAAGTAATCAGATAATAAAGTACAAAATAGTAACATACTAATTGTACCTCATAATTCCATATGCCATGGTTTCTGGTTCACCTGGCCAAGGTGACCTAGTCCCTGTGTTCGGTTTAGCTTGTTGGGAGTCCCTGTCCTTGTCTAGATAAGTGCAGGCTGGCCTTCTATACTTGCACCACCACGTCCATTCATTCTTAAGTATCATTACTAGGTTTATAACCTGGTGTATCTTTCTCATGTCTTTTTTTTTTTTTTTTTTTTTGAGATGGAGTTTCAAGCTTGATGCCCACAGTGGAGTGCAGTGGCATGATCTCAGCTCACTGCAACCTCTGCCTCCTGGGTTCAAGTGATTCTCCTGCCCCAGCCTCCCAAGTAGCTAGGATTACAGGCATGCACCACCACACCTGGCTAATTTTGTATTTTTAGTAGAGACAGGGTTTCTGCATGTTGGTCAGGCTGGTCTCGAACTCCCAACCTCAGGTGAGCCGCCCTCCTTGGCCTCCCAAAGTGTTGGGATTACAGGTGTGAGCCACTGTGCCTGGCTGTATTTTTTCCATTTCCTTTTCTTTTTTTTTTTTTTTTTTTTTGAGACGGAGACTTGCTGCTCTGTCGCCCAGGCTGGAGTGCAGTGGCACGATCTCCACTCACTGCAAGCTTCACCGCCTCCCGGGTTAACGCCATTCTCCTGCCTCAGCCTCCCTAGAAGCTGGGACTACAGGCACCTGCCACCACGCCCAGCTAATTTTTTTGTATTTTCAGTAGAGACGGGGTTTCACCGTGTTCGCCAGGATGGTCTCGATTTCCTGACCTCGTGATCCGCCTGCCTTGACCTCCCAAAGTGCTGGGATTACAGGCGTGAGCCACCGCGCCCGGCCTGTTTTTCCCATTTCTTAAATGCTTCCAGAGAATGATCTCCCTTACTTGTCCTGGGTCCCTCATCACACTCTTAAGCATGATTTAGGGTGGGTCAGTTCCAAAAGAGAGCCAGGCATATCCAAGTTTGGGAGGTGCCCACTAAGGGCATACCTGACTCTGCTAAAACAATTCTCTCTCATGGTTTATGGGTTAGACATTTGGGCAGGGCTCAGTTGGGCAATCCGCCTTCTCCCAGTGGCATTGTTTAGGGTTAGTCATTGGTATTCAGCTGATCGGAAGGTCTAATATGTCTGAAGAGTTGACTCATTTGGCCCCTCTCCTTCTCTGTGTGGTCTTAGGACCATATGTGGTATCTTCCACAGGGTAGAAGAACTTCTTATGTAGTGGCTCAAGGCTCCAACAGTGAACAATGACTTAAGAGACTTGGAAGTTGTTACTTCAGTAATATTCTCTTGGTCATAGCCCTTCCTCCCGCAGCCCCCTGCAAGATTTAAGGGGAGGAGATAGAGACCACATTTCTCAGTGGAAGGAGTGTCAGATAATTTGTGGCTATCTTTAATTCACCACAGATATTGGTTTCTTCTATTTTATACCTCACTTTTTATAATTGAAAACATGTTTTTAAGAAACAAGACACAAAATGTCATGAGTGTTAAAGTCATTGGGGTTTTTTTTTCTTTTTTTTTTTTTGAGACAGAGTCTTGCCCTGTCGCCTAGGCTGATGTGCAATGGTGCGATCTCAGCTCACTGCAGTCTCCACCTCCTGGGTTCAGGTGATTCTCCTGCCTCAGCCTTCTGAGTAGTTGGGATTACAGGTGCATGCCACCATGCCCGGCTAATTTTTTTTTTTTTTGAGACGGAGTCTTGTACTGTCGCCCAGGCTGGAGTGCAGTAGTGCGATCTTGGCTCACTGCAAGCTCCACCTCCTGGGTTCATGTCATTCTCCTGCCTTAGCCTCCCAAGTAGCAGGGACTACAGGTGCCCACCAACATGCCTGGGTAATTTTTTGTATTTTTAGTAGAGACGGGGTCTCACCGTGTTAGCCACGATGGTCTTGACCTCCTGACCTCATGATCCGCCTGCCTCGGCCTCCCAAAGTGCTGGGATTACAGGCGTGAGCCACTGTGCCTGGCTCTGTGTGTGTGTGTGTGTGTGTTTTTTTTTTTAAGTAAGATTGGGTTGAGGGCTGGGTATAGTGTCTCACACTTGTAATCCCAGGACTTTTGGAGGTTGAGGGTCACTTGAGTCCGGGAGTTTAAAGCCAAGCCTGGTCAACATAGTGAGACCCCATCTCTACAAAAGAAAAGTTAAAAAATTAGGTGGGGCTGGGCTTGGTGGCTCATGCCTATAATCCCAGCACTTTGGGAGGTTGAGGCAGGTGAATCACCTGAGGTCAGGAGTTTGAGACCAGCCTGGCCAACATGGTGAAACTCCATCTCTACTGAAAATACAAAAATGAGCCAGGCGTGGTGGCAGGCACCTGTAATCCCAGCTACTTGGGAGATTCAGGCACGAGAATTGCTTGAACCCGGGAGGCGGAGGTTGCAGTAAGCCGAGATCGTGCCATTGCACTCCAGCCTGTGTGATAGAGTGAGACTCAGTTTCAAAAAATAAAAAGACAGGCGGGGCTCAGTGGCTCACGCCTGTAATCCCAGCACTTTGGGAGGCCGAGGCGGGCGGATCACGAGGTTGGGCGATTGAGACCATCCTGGCTAACACGGTGAAACCCCGTCTCTACTAAAATACAAAACAGTCGGGAGGCTGAGGCAGGAGAATGGCCTAAACTCGGGAGGCGGAGCTTGCAGTGAGCTGAGATCCGACCACTGCACTCCAGCCTGGGCGACAGAACGAGACTCCATCTCAAAAAAAAAAAAAAAAGCCGGGTGCAGTGGCTCACGCCTGTAATCCCAGCACTTTGGGAGGCCGAGGCGGGCGGATCACGAGGTCAGGAGATCGAGACCATCCTGGCGAACATGGTGAAACCCCGTCTCTACTAAAAATACAAAAAAATTAGCTGGGCGTGGTGGCGGGCGCCTGTAGCCCCAGCTACTGGGGAGGCTGAGGCAGGAGAATGGCGTGAACCCGGAAGGTGGAGCTTGCAGTGAGCCGAGATCACGCCACTGCACTCCAGCCTGGGCGACAGAGCGAGACTCCGTCTCAAAAAAGAAAAAAAAAGAAAAAAGAAATAAATAAAAATAAAAAGACAGTGGGATTGAGGACTTTTCTCTACCACGTACTAACTGTGTGACCTTGGTGGGTGTGCTTGTTCTCTCACAGGCTCTGTGTCCTCATTTGTGAATGTGGACAATATTAGAATACATTGCCTCTCACAGTGGGTGCTCAGTACATGTTTGTGTTTGCATCTTGGGAGGATTAACTGAAATAGTACATGTAAATATCCTTGCAGGTAGTAAATGCTTGTTAAATGCTATCCATTATAAAGTATTCTATGCTTAAAAATAGATGAAAAATAGTGTATTTCAGGGATGGTAATAACTAAGTTTGTAACAGGGTGGGATTGATATTCTTCTTTCTAGATACAAAGGAGAATAAGACATCCTTTTTTTCTCTGACTAATCTAGAAGTTATGTGTGTGTGTGTGATCAGGAAAGCTAGCTCATGAGCCTTTTACCCTGAGTATGTACATGGAAGCTGAGGCTGGGAGCAGCCTGTATTTACTAGTAACATTGTTTCCTAAAGCCCCAGCAGAGTAACATATCCTCCCCTGGTCAAGACTCAATAGCTCACCTCTCTCCTACAGCATCCAGTCAGAAGTGTCCTTTGAGGGGGCCTATGGGAACCTCAAGCGGCTGTATGATAAGGCAGCCAAAATGTACCACCAACTGAAGAAGTGTGAGACTCGGAAACTGTCTCCCGGCAAAAAGCGGTGAGTGGGGCCTGTGAGGTGGAGGGGGTTTTTCTGCAGTTGGTGCAGTAGGACCATAGGGACTGTGGGGCCATTCAGCATTTACTTTGGGCTCTTCTCATTTCAGATGTAAAGACATTAAAAGGTTGCTAGTGAACTTTATGTATCTGCAAAGCCTCCTACAGCCCAAAAGCAGGTGAGTGGAAGACAGCATGAACCCAAACTGTCCTGTGAGCCCCAGCCATGATACTTTACAGAAGGAGCCTTGAAAAGGGTGGACTGTCGAGTTCTGCCCTCATTTGGAACATCCGTAGCCAATTTGTCTTTTCTTGGCATTCCTCACTGTTTCTCCCAAGAGTCCTGTGCCCATCCTTCTCCCAGCAGCTCTCTGGCACAGAATAGGTGCTTAGAAGATGTTGAAGAGGGAATGGCTGAATGGGAAGCCTATTCACATCCCTTCCCCTGTTTTAGTTGCTGTGGAGATCAATCCAGCACTGCCCTTCCCTGCTGTGCTCTCAGGTCTCCCCTGCAGCATCCCATAGTCCTTTCTCTGAATCTTGTATTCCCTGCTCTTCTCCTTCCCCAGCCCCCACCACTGACCTCCCCTGTTACTCCTGCCCCTCTGTAGCTCCATGGACTCAGAGCTGACCTCACTTTGCCAGTCAGTCCTGGAGGACTTCAACCTCTGCCTCTTCTACCTGCCCTCCTCACCCAACCTCAGCCTGGCCAGTGAGGATGAGGAGGAGTATGAGAGTGGATATGCTTTCCTCCCGGACCTTCTTATCTTTCAAATGGTCATCATCTGCCTTATGTGTGTGCACAGCTTGGAGAGAGCAGGTAACCTTCCCTATGTTCCTCTTTTCTCTTCCACTGGGTTCAGGGATCCTCACTCCCCTTTTCTACAGCTCCTTATTCATAAACTTCCTTCCACAAGCAGCCTCTTCACTCCTGTGTCACTGCTTGGCTGTGGGCGAGTAAGGGCCAAGGGATCCTAACCTAAAGGAGCTCCTGGTAATTGAGTACAAGCAACAGCACATTTCCTTCCCCCTTCTCCTTACCACCTCCCATAAATATGCACACCCTTGGCCGGGGCCTATGCAGAGACGAGGGTCAGGATACTTAGTGATGATCCAGACAGAATTTCAGACCTTGCCCTCGGAGGCATTTAGGCAATTCTGGAAGCCTTTCTGGCAGATGTGTATGCAGAGCAAGATTGGGAGGTAAGGAGGGATAGGGCTGGATGTGAAGGTTCTTGAGGTATGGGGAGGAACCTCAAAGCCAGGAAGGATGAGGTGGGACAAAAGGATATGCTTATCTGAAGGAGCACAAGGTGAGATGTTACATTCTAGATTATGGAAGGAATAATAGGACACGTACAGTGCCTCACGCCTGTAATCCCAGCACTTTGGGAGGCTGAGGCGGGCTGATTGCTTGAGCCCAGGAGTTCAAGACCCAGCCTGGACAACATAGTGAGACCCTTGTCTCTAAAAAGTTTAAAAAAAAAAAAATCTTTGATGAGTAGTTGGATCCTTGGAAGAGTTGAGAACAAATGAGATGTAGTTGGAATTAATGGTGCCTGCTCCCCATCAGGGCCCTAGGCCCCTAATGCCTGGCTTTCCTAACTTCAGGATCCAAGCAGTACAGTGCAGCCATTGCCTTCACCCTGGCCCTCTTCTCCCACCTCGTCAATCATGTCAACATACGGCTGCAAGCTGAGCTGGAAGAGGGCGAGAATCCTGTCCCGGCATTCCAGAGTGATGGCACAGGTGGGAGAATGGGGGAGATCATCACTATGGAAAGATTGGTGTGGGGCATGGGGATGAAGGAAAGGAACACAGACTTGGGGGGAAGTGGTGTTGGAGAGCACATTCCAGCATCCAGGCTCTACCTGTTCCTCGGGCTCCACCTGACCTTCCTCTTTCCGCAGATGAGCCAGAGTCCAAGGAACCTCTGGAGAAAGAGGAGGAGCCAGATCCTGAGCCTCCTCCTATAGTACCCCAAATGGGTGAGGGCAGAAAGAGCCGTAAGTTCTCCCGCCTCTCCTGCCTCCGCCGTCGCCGCCACCCACCCAAAGCTGGTGATGACAGTGACCTGAGTGAAGGCTTTGAATCGGACTCAAGCCATGACTCAGCCCGGGCCAGTGAGGGCTCAGACAGTGGCTCTGACAAGAGTCTTGAAGGTGGGGGAACGGCCTTTGATGCTGAAACAGACTCGGAGATGAATAGCCAGGAGTCCCGATCAGACTTGGAAGATATGGAGGAAGAGGAGGGGACACGGTCACCAACGCTGGAGCCCCCTCAGGGCAGATCAGAGGCTCCCGATTCCCTCAATGGCCCACTGGGCCCCAGTGAGGCTAGCATTGCCAGCAATCTACAAGCCATGTCCACCCAGATGTTCCAGACTAAGCGCTGCTTCCGACTGGCCCCCACCTTTAGCAACCTGCTCCTCCAGCCCACCACCGACCCTCATACCTCGGCCAGCCATAGGCCTTGTGTCAATGGGGATGTAGACAAGCCTTCAGAGCCAGGTATTTGGACCACTTCATCATCCTGTTCTGGTCCGCACCTCCATGCCACAGACACTCACCAGAGAGGCCACTTTCCTCTGTATGTGAATGACCTTTCATCTCTACCCTTCCCTTTGGCCCTCTGCCTATGGTGTAGCCCATGAGTTTTTTCCTGAGGATCCGCTCTCCTGTTCACTTCCTTATTCCCAGCTCCCAACCCATTTGTTGGTTTTAATTCTCTTGCACTTCACCCTGCCCTGTGGGTTTGGGGCTTTCCTCCCTACACAATTGCAGCTGCCGCTTCCTTCCCCAGTACCATCTGGTACCCACCGGGGCAGGTGCATTAGAGTGAGACTTCTCTCTTGAGGATCTTCCCTGCAAAGAGAGTACCCATTTAGTAGCAGCAACTCTTTGTTAAGGCTACCCTGCGTTGTTCTAGGGTGGTGTTTTATTTAACCTTCATAGCAGTCCTGTGGTAGAAGAGTTGTCATCCCTACTCTAGGCTGTCTTTTACTTCCAAAGTTTTTTTATTGTTTTTTTTTTAAAGACAGGGTCTTACCCTATTGCTGAGACTGGAGTGCAGTGGCGTGATCTTGGCTCACCGCAACCACTGCCTCCCAGGCTCAAGCGATTCTCCTGCCTCAGCCGTCTGAGTAGTTGGGATGACAGGCACGCGCCATCACGCCTGGCTAATTTGTGTGTTTGTAATATATATATATGAAAAATATATAATATATAATATATATTATATATATGAAAAATATAATATATAAAATATGTAATATATAATATATATAACATATATAATATACATAAAATATATATTATATATATTATATATATATTTTTTGGAGACAGAGTCTCACTCTGTTGCCCAGGCTGGAGTGCAGCAGCACGATCTAGGCTCACTGCAGCCTCCGCCTCCTAGGTTCAAGTGATTCTTCTGCCTCAGCCTCCCAAGTAGCTGGGACTACAGGCGTGTGCCACCATGCCCGGCTAATCTTTGTATTTTTAGTAGAGACGGGGTTTCACTATGTTGGCCAGGCTGGTCTCAAACTCCTGACCTTAGGTGATCTGCCTGCCTCGGCCTCCCAAAGTGGTGGGATTACAGGTGTGAGCCGCCATGCCCAGCCTCTCCACACTTTTTTTTTTTGAGACAGAGTCTCACTCTGTCACCCAGGCTGGAGTGCAGTGGCCGGATCTCAGCTCACTGCAAGCTCTGCCTCCCGGATTTACGCCATTCTGCTGCCTCAGCCTCCTGAGTAGCTGGGACTACAGGCGCCCACCACCTCGCCCGGCTAGTTTTTTGTATTTTTTAGTAGAGACGGGGTTTCACCGTGTTAGCCAGGATGGTCTCGATCTCCTGACCTCGTGATCCGCCCGTCTCGGCCTCCCAAAGTGCTGGGATTACAGGTTTGAGCCACCGCGCCGGGCCCCCTCCAAACTTCCATACATAGTGTTCTGTCTGTCTGGCACGTGCTTTTCCTCCCTTGCTCCCAGTCTGTCACTTAGCTAATTCTTTTTTTTTTTTTTTTTTTTTTTGAGACGGAGTCTTGCTCTGTTGCCCAGGCTGGACTGCAGTGGCCGGATCTCAGCTCACTGCAAGCTCCGCCTCCCGGGTTTACGCCATTCTCCTGCCTCAGCCTCCCGAGCAGCTGGGACTACAGGCGCCCGCCACCTCGCCCGGCTAGATTTTTGTATTTTTTAGTAGAGACGGGGTTTCACCGTGTTAGCCAGGATGGTCTCGATCTCCTGACCTCGTGATCCGCCCGTCTCGGCCTCCCAAAGTGCTGGGATTACAGGCTTGAGCCACCGCGCCCGGCCTCACTTAGCTAATTCTTACTTGCCTCCCTAGATTTTAGCTTAAAAGTCATTCATTTGGTCTGGGACTCCTTCAAGGGTATGTTAGATTTGCTTCCTGCGGCCACCTGCACCTCTGCAGCCTCCAGTCCTTTCCCACTCTGGTGAGGTTGCCTGTTGGTTTGTCTGTCTTCCCAGTTAGAGTCCGAACTGCTTGAGGGCAGGACAGAATATATCTTACTTATTGCTGTATCCCCAGTAACTAACACAGTGCCTGGCACATGGGTGGGACTTAAGAACTATCGAATACTGGGCGCGGTGGCTCAAGCCTGTAATCCCAGCACTTTGGGAGGCTGAGACGGGCGGATCATGAGGTCAGGAGATCGAGACCATCCTGGCTAACACAGTGAAACCCCGTCTCTACTAAAAAATACAAAAAACTAGCCGGGCGAGGTAGCGGGCGCCTGTAGTCCCAGCTACTCGGGAGGCTGAGGCAGGAGAATGGCGTAAACCCGGGAGGCAGAGCTTGCAGTTAGCCGAGATCCGGCCACTGCACTCCAGCCTGGGCGACAGAGCGAGACTCCGTCTCAAAAAAAAAAAAAAAAAAAAGAACTATTGAATGACTGAGTGAATGACAGAAATGAGGAAGCTGATGCTCAGAGATGTGAAGGGACCTGCCCAGTGTTCTCACTTGCAAAGTAGAAGAGCTAGGAATTGAAAGTAACTCTTTTAAAACCGTACCCCTTGCTTTTCTCCCTCCCTTGGAGCTCCCCTCTAATTATCTGCCCTGCCTTCCAGCACAGAGGAGGCACTTTATAAATCCTGGTTGAATGAATAGCTGTAGATCAACATCACAAATTACTAGAGTCTGTAAGAATCATATTTAAAAGGTACCATATTTAAAAAGCAACCTTGGTAAAATGAATTGGAGGAGATTAAAAAACAAGAGTTAGTGGGCCTGGAAAAATTGAATAAAGGGCTGTAAGTGATTCGGCCTGTAAGTGATTCCCCAGATTTTTCATCTCCGAATTCCTTGGAAGGGCCCAGGCCAGGTGGAAGCATGCTCCCTGCACAGAGCTGAGGCCTGCTGCCAAGTGTCTCTTGTTTATCCTAGTTTTTTCTCTTCCATTCACCCACTCCCCAGCCTCTGAGGAGGGCTCTGAGTCGGAGGGGAGTGAGTCCAGTGGACGCTCCTGTCGGAATGAGCGCAGCATCCAGGAGAAGCTTCAGGTCCTGATGGCCGAAGGCCTGCTTCCTGCTGTGAAAGTCTTCCTGGACTGGCTTCGGACCAATCCCGACCTTATCATCGTGTGTGCACAGGTGTGTCAGTCCACTCCATTGCCCCTGTCAGGTCCCAGGGTCTTGGAGGAGGGGATGAGCCAGGATGGGGCCTGAGGATCCCCCCAGATGGCCAAGGCAAGAATTATTGCCAAGCAATTAAGCACCTATCTGTGCTGGGCCCTTATGCTTTGACAGGGAAGGATTAGGCATGGTCTTGGCCCTCACAAAACCTGTGGCCAGGGAATAATGAGTGAGCTGCTTATTTTGCTTTGTATCCCCAAAGCTGGGCATAATGTCGGCCATTATAAGTAATGCCAGTAGAAGTATGTGTTCAAGGACCAAACTTGATAAATACCAAAGAATCCAGAGAAGGGAGAGAGCACTGAGTAGAGGATAGTGACAGAAGAGATGGCAACTTCTGACAAGAGTTGTGAAGATGTCCTAGGCAGGGGAAACAGCTTAAGGAGAGTCACACAACAGGACCAAGCTCTTGTCAAGCCGGCTGCCATGGAGGCTGGGTGGGGCCATGGTAGCTTTCCCTTCTCAGGTTCAGAGTGTCAGCCTTGAACTTCTAATTCCCAGAGGCATTTGTTCAATGTTTTCTTCTGGGGGCATACCTGCCCTGCTGTGGAAGACTCTCTTCCCTGTGGGTCGCCCCAGTCCCTAGATGAGAGGGTTTGGGTCAGGGCCAGGTGCACCCTTGGGTGTGTGCTTATGTTTGATGACAGTTAGTTAGTCATTAGTCACTGAGGGAAGTGTGCTGAAGATGGAGATGCTGAGTCACATCTCCAGAGAGGTGTTCCAGTATGGGCACATGGCAGGGCTGGAAGGATAGGTTACTGCTAGACGTAGAGAAGCAACGTCCTTTAACACCCTGGCTTTTCCTACTACCTAGATCCAGAAAGTCCTTGTGGTTTTGCTGCTTTCTCCTTTTTTTTTTTTTGAGATGGAGTCTCGCTCTGTTAACCAGGCTGGAGTGCAGTGGAGCGATGTCGGCTCACTACAAGCTCCGCCTCCCGGGTTCACACCATTCTCCTGCCTCAGCCTCCTGAGTAGCTGGGACTACAGGCGCCACCACGCCTGGCTAATTTCTTGTATTTTTAGTAGAGACGGGGTTTCACTGTGTTAGCCAGGATGGTCTTGATCTCCCGACCTCATGATCCGCCTGCCTCAGCCTCCCGAAGTGCTGGGATTACAGGCGTGAGCCACCGCGCCCGGCCTGCTTTCTCCTTTCATGAAGTATTCAGCTGGTGAAAAAGCTCAGCCAGGCTGGTCTCAAACTCTTGACCTCAAGTGATCTGCCTGCCTCAACCTCCCAAAGTGCTGGGATTACAGGCATGAGCCACTGTGCCCGGTCCGAATGTGGCTTTCTTTGTTTTGTTTTGAAACAAGGTTTTACTCTGTTGCCCAGGCTGGAGTGCAGTGGCGTACCTCAGCTCCCACTGCAGCCTCAACCTGGGCTCAAGTGATTCTCCCAACTCAGCCTGCCCAGTAGCTGGTACTACAAGCGCATGCCACCATGCCTGGCTAATTTTTTTTTTTTTTTTTTTTTTCAAGAAGGAATTTCGTTCTCATTGCCCAGGCTGGAGTGCAATGGCAGAGTCTCAGCTCACTGCAGCCTCTGCCTCCTGGGTTCAAGCAATTCTTCTGCCTCAGCCTCCCAAGTAGCTGGGATTATAGGCACTTGCCACCGTGCCCGGCTAAATTTTTTTGTGTTTTTAGTAGAGATGAAGTGTCATCATATTGGCCAAGCTGGTCTCCAACTCCTGACCTCAGGTGATCCGCCTACCTTGGCCTTCCAAAGTGCTGGGATTAAAGGCATGAACCACCATGTCCAGCCAGCCCAGTTAATTTTTGTATTTTTTTTTTTAGAGAGAAGGTTTTGCCTTGTTGCCCAGACTTTTTTTGTTAGTTTTTAAATCAAACCCCCATAGGCCTCTGAACATAGGCCAGATCCTCCAGGGTGGTGCTTTCCTTGCTCACTGCTGTTCACCACTGTCTCTGGCTGAAGGCCTCCTCTCCCTTCTCTCTCCCCAGAGCTCTCAAAGTCTGTGGAACCGCCTGTCTGTATTGCTGAATCTGTTGCCTGCTGCTGGCGAACTCCAGGAGTCTGGTGAGTAGGTCCCTGGCACTACCCTCCTTTCTTTTCTCTCTCAATGGCCCTACTAAGCCCATCCCGCCTCCCCATAACCCAGCCATTGGGGTAAGGAGGTTAATGGGATTCACTGCCAGCCTCCCTAGCACACAGCAGTCATTGTGTGGTCTAGGCCTCTCCGGTTTCCCACCCCAACACTGCTGCACTGTGGGCAGGTGACCTGGTCAGCAAGGGAGTGTGCTCCCTGGGGAAGGTAAGGGCAGAGTGAGAGGGCCCTGGGAGCCAGACCTAGCTGCTGCTATTGCATTGATGTCTGTGGTCATTGAGAATTGACTTTGATCTACCAAGTTTATTTGTCTGGCTCATCTCCTCCTACCACCTTCCAGCTGGAAAACTCCACCTGCTCCTACCCCCTAAGACTTGCCAAGGGCTATTCATTCATCCTGAGCCCCTCCTCTCATTTCCATCCCAATGTAATTGTCCCTTCTGTCAGGAAGCCTTCCTAACCTGAGCCATCCTTATTCTTCCTGAGCCCCTCTGCTCTGCCTGACTGGCTCTTACGTGTCCATCTCTCTTTCCTTCACTCCCTCCATCTCTCCCCATTGTCCTAGGGTATGTCCTGTCTCATCGTCTCATCAGCCTGATAATTCCCAAAGGGAAGGGCTGTGTCTCTCTGACTGGGAGTTCCCACAGAACAGATGGTCTTACGTGTCCTTCTTCTGCCCAGGCCTGGCCTTGTGTCCTGAGGTCCAAGATCTTCTTGAAGGTTGTGAACTGCCTGACCTCCCCTCTAGCCTTCTGCTCCCGGAGGACATGGCTCTTCGTAACCTGCCCCCGCTCCGAGCTGCCCACAGACGCTTTAACTTTGACACAGATCGGCCCCTGCTCAGCACCTTAGAGGAGGTAAGGATAGCATTTCTTATGCCACAGCTGTTTGTCAGTCACACACAGCGGCAAACGGGTTCAGGTCTGGGGAGGGAGGGGGCAGGATGCCCTCTTCCACCCAGACAGGGACAGTGTCCTTGGGGCTACAGGCTATGCTTCCTTCTTCATTCAGTGAGCCATTTTAGCTTTTTTCCTGCCTTGGCAGGATGTCCTTCTAAAGGTCTGCCATTCTTAGTTTCTACTATTGTAGAACAACCACCCCCCTCCTTTCTCTGCCTTCTGTAAAGGGCAGAACAAATAGTTATTAGCGCTTTGAAATCTTATCAGTCTCTTTTCTAACTCTGGGCCCAGCCTGCTCTGAGCTGAACATGAAACAATCATAGAAAGTTAGAGCTGGAAGGGAATGTGCTGCCCCCTTAGTCCAGCAACTTTCACCCTTAAATCTCCATCACCACATGGGCCATTTGGGGGCAGCAGAGGGAAGCCAAGCAGACAGGCCACCCGGTCCTGGCATACACGAACCACCTGGCTGCTTCCTCTCCAACCAGAGCTGCTTGGCTCTGGTTTATATTTTAGAGTTCTACATAAGATTTTTATTTGAGAGGGAAGAAGGGTTTTACTGACCACAAAAATAAGTTGGGGCCAGGTGTAATGGCTCACCTCTGTAATCCCAGCACTTTGGGCCAAGGCAGGTGGATCCCTTGAGCTCAGGAGTTTAAGAACAGCCTGGGCAATATGGCAGGACCTCATTTCTGTCAAAAAATACGAAAATTAGCTGGGCATGGCAGTGCGCGCCTGTAGTCCCAGCTACTCGGGGGCCGAGGCAAGAGGATGGCTTGAGCCCAGGAGGTAGAGGCTGCAGTGAGCTGTAATCACACCACTGCACTCCAGACTGGGTGACAAAGCGAGATTCTGTCCCAAAAAAATTGGAAAATGTGGTCTAGTTTGGTCTCCTGGAGCATGTGAGAAGCATTAGGAGAGAGATGGCATTAGAATCCAGGTCTCCTCACTTCCAGCCCAGTGCCCTTTGCTCTTGTTTCTTAGCCCAAGTCCTGGTTCTCTGGTTCTCCTAGGAGTTTCCTTGCTGTACCTACTCGTTTTCTGGCAGTTAGAGGCTCTGGGCCTTAGTGTTTCTCCTTTCCACCCCATACACCGCAAGTCTTCCCCTAGAGCCCTCATTGCTAAGGTGGCTGGGCCAGCAGGGAGGTGGGAGGGAGGAAGTGGGGGGTCCTGGAGGGCAGGGTGGGTCTAGAGGGCCCTGCTCAGCGGCGCTGGGCTCCTGTATCTCCCCACAGTCAGTGGTGCGCATCTGCTGCATCCGCAGCTTTGGTCATTTCATCGCCCGCCTGCAAGGCAGCATCCTGCAGTTCAACCCAGAGGTTGGCATCTTCGTCAGCATTGCCCAGTCTGAGCAGGAGAGCCTGCTGCAGCAGGCCCAGGCACAGTTCCGAATGGTGAGTCAGGCCTTCCCCTCCCCGTCAGCTATGCTCCCATTGGGCTTACTGAGAAACCAGGGCAAGAGGCTCAGACCCACTGGTGGTCTCCATCTGAAGGACATTAGTAACATGCCTAGAAAGAGGGGAGGGAAGGCTGGGAGGGAGGCCTGGGAGGGACTAAGGGATAAGACTGATAGACAGGGACTGAGAGGGGGCTTTTTTTTTTGAAACGGAGTCTTGCTCTGTCGCCAGGCTGGAGTGCAGTGGCGTGGTCTCAGCTCACTGCAACCTCCGGCTCCCAGGTTCAAGCGATTCTCCTACCTCAGCCTCCCGAGTAGCTGGGACTACAGGCGTGCGCCACCACGCCCAGCTAATTTTTGTATTTTTAGTAGAGACAGGGTTTCACCATGTTGGCCAGGATGGTCTTGATCTCTTGACCTTGTGATCTGCTTGCCTTGGCCTCCCAAACTACTGGGATTACAGGCGTGAGCCACCACGCCTGGTCTGAGAGGGGCTTTGAGCAGAGGCTGCCTAGCTCAAGACCTGTACCCAGACTGACCTGGAGTTGAGGCCATCTCTGTCACCTCTTAGTCTATGAATTGATCAAGTCACTTAACCCCACCAAGCCAGTTTCCTTGTCAGTTTTGTGGGAACAAATAGAATCCACTTTATGGAGTTTTTTGAAGATGGAATAATAGTGGATATGAGGTGCCTTGCACATTGTCTTACAGAGTATGTGTGTGCTTAGCAAATGTTCCGTCTATTCCCTTTCATTTAAGAGGGATAAAGACTGAGGAACAGAAGGGAGTGGAGGGCTCCTGGTATAAGGGGCCGTGAAGGAACCTTCCCATCCCAGACATGGTCCCATCCCACAGGGGCCCCAAAGGATGGAAAGTGGCCTGTGTTACCTCTTTTCCATCCAGTAATTCATTCCACGAATATTTATCAAGAACCCACTTTGTGCCAGACATGACAGTATTCTAGGCACTGGGGTTACAGCAGTGAACAAGACCGTCCTTTCTCTTGTGGGCAGCAATCTGGTTTTCACAGTGGGGCCTGCACAGCTCTGGGCATGTTTCCCAATACACCACCCTGAGCTAAGTGGCACCAGTACATTTGGGGTGTTAGTGTGTGGCACAAGAAGTATGATGTGTCTCAGCAACCCCTCAGGGTTTCTTCTTCATCTCAAGCCAATCCCCTCCTCCACATTCTTCCTTTCCACCCGTCCCAGGGCCAGCAGCTTCCCCACCCTGTCTGAGTGCCATTTCTTGTGGGCATTCTGCTTGGCTGGAAAGGGGCAAAAGCTCCCCAGAAACTCCCTTCCTTACTGTCTTATAAACAAGCACATTCTGTTAAAAACAAACCTTTTGTGTTAAGGCTTTTATTGCTAGTCCATAGGGGAAGACATGGGGCAACGGGGGTGGGGGGGGTTACAAAAATAATTATGGGGAAGTTAGACGGCTTCAAAAAACGTTAGTTTTTGCAGGCATTTCCTCCAGCCTAAAGCTCCTGAAGACACTCCTCCTGTCGGGGGCAGGGAGTACCTGCAAGCCCTTCTCATGTGGTGCTAGACTCCACAGGCCAAGCTAGACACAGGCCATGTTGCTTGCTGGGGCTGCCTCCTCCTCTGCTTGAGTCACAGGCTTTTACCCCAAAAGGCTTATCCCCAGTCAGAGGAGTGTTGTCATCACGTTTATCATGAGCTTTCTCTGTGCACAGCCTGGTTTGCATGTGACATCTCATTTAACCCTTGCAGCAGCCCAGTGAGGTAGGTGTTTGCATTCTCCATTTTATAGATAAGAAACTGTAGGCTGGGCGCTGTGACTCACGCCTATAATCCCAGCACTTTGGGAGGCCGAGGTGGGCGGATCACTTGAGGTCAGGAGTTCAAGAACAGCCTGGCCAACATGGTGAAACCTCATCTCTACTAAAAATACAAAAAATAGCTGGGCATGGTGGCGGGTGCCTGTAGTCCCAGCTACTCGGGAGGCTAAGGCAGAAGAATCACCTGAACCCAGGAGGCAGAGGTTGCAGTGAGTCATGATCGTGCCACTGCACTCCAGCCTGGGCAACAGAGCAAGACTCCATCTCAAAAAAAAAAAAAAAAAAAGAAAAGAAAATGTAGAAAGACAAAGGAACATTCCCAAGATCAGAAAGTAGTCAATGGTAGAGCCAGGGCTCTGGAGTTGGACACACTGTGGAGTTCTTATCCTGGCTCTTTCTGCTGCTTTAGAGACTTAGCTTCTCTGTAGGCCAGGTGGGCACTAGGAGTTGCGGGGGCTGTAGTACCTGCTGATGGGACCTCTGAAGGTAGGCTTTCCCTCTGAGGAATACGTAGGCCCACATCTGTTTGAAATGCTGGGTTGGTGATGTCAGAGTCTCAGATTAGCACAGCTCCCTCTTCTTGGGTCCAGGCCGATCCCACTCACCTGCACTAGTTCTCTGGGGGGGCTTTTACACAAGTGCCCCCATCCCCCTCTCTTGAATAAGGGGTTTCACAATTACCATTTTAGTCTAAAAGCAACTCATGGGCTTGAGTTCTGCAGTGGGAAGAGTTTGTGGTGCCTCCCTTGCTTACCAGTTTGCCCACAGGGCCCGTCAGAAAATGACTCTCCCAGGAGGTTGAGGCTGCAGTGAGCCAAGATCTTGCCGCAGCCCTCCAACCTGGGTGACAGTGAGACCCTGCCTCAAAAAAAAAAAAAAAAGAGCAAGAGAAAATGGCTGTCACCTAGGCTCTGGCCTTCTGCTTCCATTCGTCTACACTTTCTCAAGGGGACACTCTTGGCACTTTGGGCAGGACAGTTCTTTGTTGTGCAGGACTCTGCAGGGGGTTGAGAGTGGAGTTACTACAGCCCCCACAACTCCTAGTGCCCACTTGGCCTACAGAGAAGCTAAGTCTCTAAAGCAGCAGAAAGAGCCAGGATAAGAACTCCACAGTGTGTCCAACTCCAGAGCCCTGGCTCTACCATTGACTGTACTTTCCAACCTTGGGAATGTTCCTTTGTCTTTCTACATTTTCTTTTCTTTTCTTTTTTTTTTTTTTTTTTTTTTTTTTTTTTTTGAGATGGAGTCTTGCTCTGTCACCCAGGCTGGAGAAACTGTAGACTTTATTCCTCTTTCCCTAGTCTTCCTACTAATGTGTGTTTTCTCTTTGTAATCCAGTCCAGGACCCACAGTATGTTTGACTGTCATGTATCCTTGGTCTCATGCAATCTCTGACAGTTCTCAGTTTTTCCTTCTCTTTCCTGGTGTGACACTTTTGAAGAGTACTGGTCAGTTATTTCATAGTGTCCCTCAATTTGGGTTTGTGTGATGTTGTCTCATGATGAGAATGAGAATTTTTTTCTTTTTTTGACACAGGGTCTTGCTCTGTTGACCCAGGCTGAAATGCAGTGGCACGACCATAGCTCACTGCAGCCTTGAACTCCTAGGCTCAAGCAGTCCCCCTGCCTCAGCCACCTGAGTAGCTAGGACTACAGGCTTGATTAATTTTTCAGATAAAAAAAATATATATTTTTTTTGTAGAAATGTGATCTTGCTGTATTGCTGAGGGTGGTCCCAAACTCCAGAGCTCAAGCAGTCCTCCTGCCTTGGCCTCCCATATTGCTGGGATTACAGGCGTGAGCTACAGTGCCTGACCCCAAGATTAATATTATATTTAATTTTAATTTTGTATTTTTATTTATTTATTTATTTTGAGACAGAGTTTTGCTCTTGTTGTGCAGGCTGGAGTGCAATGGCATGATCTTGGCTCACTGCAACTTCCGCCTCCCGGGTTCAAGCGATTCTCCTGCCTCAGCCTTCCGAGTAGCTGGGATTGCAGGCATATGCCACCACGACTGGCTAATTTTTATATTTTTAGTAGAGACAGGATTTCACCATGTTGGTCAGGCTGGTCTCGAACTCCTGACCTCGTGATCCACCCGCCTCAGCCTCCCAAAGTGCTGGGATTACAGGCATGAACCACTGTGCTCAGCCCCAATTTTTGTGTTTTTAGTAGAGTCAGGGTTTCACCATGTTGGCCAGGCTGGTCTCGAACTCCTGACCTCAGCCTCCCAAAATGCTGGGATTACAGGTGTGAACTACCATGCCTGGCCCCAACATTAATATTTTATTATTTTATTTTATTTTATTTATTTTGAGATGGAGTCTTGCTCTGTCGCCCAGTTTGTAGTACAGTGGCTCTGTCTCGGCTCACTGCAACCTCTGCTGTCCAGGTTCAAGCAATTTCCCTGCCTCAGCCTCTCAAGTAGCTGGGATTACAGGCACGCGACACCACGCCAAGCTAATTTTTGTATTTTTAGTAGAGATAGGGTTTTGCCATGTTGGCCAGGCTGCTCTCGAACTCCTGACCTTAGGTGATCCGCCTGCCTCGGCCTCCCAAAGTGCTGGGATTACAGGTGTGAGCCACTGCACCCGGCCAAGATTAAAATTTTAAAGCACCACTTTGATGATGCCACTTTGGTCATCAAAGAGTCTTCAGTGGGCCAGGCGCTGTGGCTCACACCGGTAATCCCAGCACTTTGGGAGGCCAAGGTGGGCAGATTGCTTCAGCCCCGGGAGTTTGAGACCAGCCTGAGCAACATGGTGAAACCCACTCTCTACAAAAAATACAAAACTTAGCCAGGCATGGTGGCATGTGCCTGTAGTCCCAGCTAGTTGGGGGGCTGAGGCAGGAGGATCATTTGAGACCGGGAGGCAGAGGTAGCAGCAAACGGGAATTGTGGCACTGCACTCCAGCCTGAGTGACAGAGTGAGACCCTGTCTCAAAAAAAAAAAAAAGAAAAGCATAATAAAAAGAGTCTTCAGTGGCTCCCCGTATCTTACAGGATAAAGTCCCCATCCTTAACCTCATCTTTTAGCCCACACTAAGGAATTTGGACTTTACCCAGAATACAGAGGAAAGGGATCAGAAGACTTAGGTAGGGCTATAGTGGGCATCAGATGGTTTTTAAAAGATTGCCTTGGTTGTAGGTAGAGAAAAGGGATTGAATTAGAGGCAGAGACCAGTACGTGTTTGTTACAGTAGTCAAGGAGAGGTGTTGGCTTAGACTGGGGTTTCACAGTGGAGGTGGGAGGATTTGCACGCTGTTTAGGGGGCACAATTGACAGGACAGGGAAGCTGATAACTTCTGAGGCTGAGAGAGAGGGAAGACTCAAAGCCAACCCTGAACTTTCTGACTTGGGCAGACTGTGGTTTATTTACTAGGCTAGGGAACACTAGAGGAAGAGACGCAGGTTCTGAGGAGCAGATGGGGCTGCTGAGTAGGCAGTTGGATGTGTGGATCTGGAGCTCAGGATGGTCAGGCTTGGGCTGAATCTGCAGATTTGGAAGATGTTAGCAAGTGGATGGGGGTAGAAGGTGAGGAAGTGCTTGGGTAGGATCTCCTGGGAGGGGAGACCAGATTGAGAAGAGCAGAGATTGAATCCTGAGGCACAGCCAGGTGATGTCCTGCATGGCAACGGCACATGGCTGTCTGCTCCCCATCCCCTGCAGGGCCTGGAACATCATGACCTGCCTCGGGTTGGTAATGGAAGTGTTCAGAGTGCAGCAGAAGAATATTTGTTCTTCCATGGCTCTCCTCCCCTCATTTAGCAGCAGTGCTAGAGAGTGACTTTGCATGAGGTCACACTGAGACCCCAGGAAACCCTCTTGGTCTTCCTGATGACTGGAGAAGGGAATGTGTACCCCAGCTCCTTATAGCTCGTTGTTTCCCTCATAGGCACAGGAGGAAGCTCGTCGGAACAGGCTCATGAGAGACATGGCTCAGCTACGACTTCAGGTAGGAAATCAGGGCCCAAGTGCTTCTTCTGCACTTGGTAGAGCTTTTGCTTCAACCTTACTGGCAGGTCTCCCCCTTCCGCTGCAGTCCCCCTGCTCTGTTGCCTCTGTGTCCCTCCACTTCTCCCAGATCACCCTCCTTACTACTCACTCTTCATTCAGCCATGTGCCTCCTTTCTGCCTTCACTTCTGTCTCTCCCTTTCTCTTTAACCCTTACTTCTGTCTACTTTCCCCCCAAAGCCATTGATAGAAAGGGTCCTCTGATCCCCTTAACAGGAGGAGCCCTATAAGAGCCACCTTGAGCACCACTCTTCCCCCAGCCTGGCTGCAGGGGTCCCCCGCAGCTGTGCCCACCCTGCCCTCTCTCACCAGCTCGAAGTGTCTCAGCTGGAGGGCAGCCTGCAGCAGCCCAAGGCCCAGTCAGCCATGTCTCCCTACCTCGTCCCCGACACCCAGGCCCTCTGCCACCATCTCCCTGTCATCCGCCAACTGGCCACCAGTGGCCGCTTCATTGTCATCATCCCAAGGACAGGTAAGTACATTGGAGAGATAAGGGGACAGATAGAGTATGGCTAAAGGAGATTCTGGGCTTGGGATTAGGAGACCTTATTTGGGCCCAGTTTATACACAGTCACCTTAGTCAAGTCTTACCACCTTTATGAACCCGTCACTTCATCTGTGAAATGGACATAACAATCCCTGTTCTGCCTCACAAGACAGTTGGGAGAAACAGAAAATGTAAGTGAATATAATGTGAAAGCACTTGGTAAATTGCCAAGTATATTGCTGGCGGAAGGTCACATTTTCAGAGAACTTTGGGAGCCCTCTCTGGAGCCAGGGTCCCTTCTCTGCCTGAAGAGTGTACTGAGGTGAGCTCAGATACTTCCTCCAGACCCCCTTGTCACAGCAGTCGGAGCTTATCTGTTTTGTCCTTTCCTACCCCCACCTTGCCCACCAGTGATCGATGGCCTGGATTTGCTGAAGAAGGAACACCCAGGGGCCCGGGATGGGATTCGGTACCTGGAGGCAGAGTTTAAAAAAGGAAACAGGTGAGTGCAGGCCTGGCTGGACTTGTGCTGAGCCCTGGATCTGTCTTTCGGACGACACATGCTTATGAGCTGCTTGCTCCCTATGGGTAAGACACATACATACCCATCTCTACTCACAGTCAGCTCACTGCATGGGCAGTGATACCAGAGATAATCAGAAGTCAAGGTTGTAGGTGCTGAAATAGAGGGTGATCAAAGGGGCCAGGAGCCCTGTGGGTAGCACTGAGCTGCTGTCCTTCCTCTGCGACAAGCCTGTGATCAGCACCCACTGGGGAGAAGGGAGCAGACCTCCTTCCCCCAGCTTTAGACTTTATAGGAATTTCTCCTGCTTTAGGGTTGGGACAGGTGATCAGGTTTCTCAGAGTGTGAAGGCCTTCTTCCAGGCTGCCCAGGGGCTTCCCACCTCCCCGCTGAGCTGAGAGAGTAGTGAGACTGAAGCCAGCCAGGGAGGGGCAGCTGGCAGCATGTAGCAGATGCTGAGCCAGTACAGGCCTGCCCTTCTGGCCTTTGGGGCCGGAGGAGGACTAGGCAGAGGGTGTAGGGAATAAGAAGAAAGCTTCCTTTTCCCTGCTAGCTGGCCCACCCCCTCCTCTGCATCTGCTCTGCCTGGCCAGGAAGCTGCACAAGGCCTGATTGTTTGGACCTTGTCTCCAGAAGCCCTGACTTGAAAAGCATCTGCTGCTTCTCCCCTCTCAGCTCCTCCCCTGAGAGGAACCAAATAATTGATGTTATCAGGAGAAAAAGTGAGCTGGGCCCAGCAGCCAGGAAGCCACTTAAGAATGGCTCCAAACAAAGCTGTGGTGGGAGAGACATGTTCCCCACCCCCACCTGCAAAACCAGGCCCCCAGAGCCACAACGGACTGCTTCATGTAAGGCGCCCTGCCAGTCCCCTGCTCCTGACCTCCACTCGCACATCTCCTCTGCAGGTACATTCGCTGCCAGAAAGAGGTGGGAAAGAGCTTTGAGCGGCATAAGCTGAAGAGGCAGGATGCAGATGCCTGGTAACAGTTTAGCCCTCACCCCTAGAACCTCAGTCAAGCCACCTGCCTTGCTCCTCCATGAGCATTCCTAGGGAGAACGGGTAGGGCTGGAGAATTCTGAGGCTCCACACGTAGCCTGCCGGGGCCCTCCTGCAGGCCTCACCTTGCGGGGAGTACGAAGTTGCCCCAGCACCTGAGCTTTTCCTCTGTAGGCAGATGGATCAGCCTCTTCGGGCCTTGCGATGCTCAGGCTTGGTGTTTTCCCTCATCGCACCTTTGCCGGCTCCCCATAGTGTCTCCAGGGCCAGCTTCCAGGGCCCACTGCCGCTTGCTGCCCTTCCAGCCCCCAGCTGCCCCTAGCTGCCCCTGTCCCCTGGAGATCCTGGTGTTTGGGCTGTGCTAATGCTGGGTCTTGGCCCATCTTCCCCTCCACCCCCTGTCCCCAGGACTCTCTATAAGATCCTGGACAGCTGCAAACAGCTGACTCTGACCCAGGGGGCAGGTGAGGAGGATCCGAGCGGCATGGTGACCATCATCACAGGCCTTCCACTGGACAACCCCAGCGTGCTTTCAGGCCCCATGCAGGTGGGTCATGGGTGAGTTGGGGGGATGGTGTGGAATAGGGATGAGGTAGCAGAGCAGACTCCATCCCCAGACCCTCCACATAGCTGCATTTTTCTCTTCCATCACTCCTTCCCCAGCGCCTCAATGATTTGCTCCTCAGTTCAGGAGGTCAGACCCTCTCCATCTTTCCTCCTCCCATTCCACAGGCAGCCCTGCAGGCCGCTGCCCACGCCAGCGTGGATATCAAGAATGTTCTGGACTTCTACAAGCAGTGGAAGGAGATTGGTTGATACTGACCCCCAGGCCCTGCAGTGGGGCTGACTCCAGATCTCTCCTGCCCTCCCTGGCAGCCAGGACCAGCGCCTGTAGTCACCCCACCACACGCAGACTCATGCACGCACACAGGACGGAGGCCTAGCTGCTCAGAGGCTGCAGGGAGGGCCCAGGAGCCGGCTGGGAGGGTGGGGTCCCTTTGTTGCCAAGACGTTAGGAAAGTGAGGAAAGTGCTTGGATTAGGAGAGTCTTGTGGGCCCCTGGCCAGCCTTCCTGCCTCAGCTCCCCTGCTGTCTCCAGGGGCGGGTGGCAGGCATGGGCACCTGCATTTCACTGGAGTGGGTTCTTGGATCTCTGAGGGGAAGGAACAGCAGAAAAGGCCCTTCTTCCTCACCCAAGATGCAGAGTGGTTGGGGCCAGGAGTTTGGACCCTCCAGTTCTTGGGGGAAGAGCCGGGTAATACCTGGTGTCTGAGTGATTCTCTGCAGACCCTTCCCCTCCTCAAGGATCACCCATCCTCCTTTCAGCCCCCTTTATGGGGACCAGGCAGCTCTGGAGCCAGCCACAGGGGCTCTTAGAGAAGCAAGGCCTGGTGTGGCCTGCACCGAATAGCAGGGTCAGGGTTCGTGTGCTCCTCCTCCTGCCACAGGGGCTGCACATCCCATTGCCCCACTTCTGCTTTCTGTCTCCCTCTGTCTAGCTTCCAGGGCAGGGAGCAGGCCCCACCTAGGGCTGCGGGCAATCTGGCCTGTGCCAGCATGGGCTCCTGTGCCCACCAGCCCTACAGGTGCTGTGCTTTGTGCTCTTGGCTGCTGTGCTGGGAGAGAATGGGATGTCAGGAAGAGAAGAAAGGGGGTGCAGTCTGAGGCCACCACCCCGCTTCCTATCTGAGGGAGGGCTGAAGACAAGGGGCCGGCATTCAGTGGGCGGCCGAAAGGAGAGGCCCCTTGAAGCTGCTCAGTCAGAGCCCTCTGTCCCTCCTTTTGCCCTCCCCAGGACTAAAGACCTGAAGGGGCTGAGTGTGGGGCTGGCTTTTGGAGTGTCGAGGTGAATATGTGGGAGCAGAGATCATGAATAGCTCAGGGCAGTGAATGGCGCACCAAGAGCAGGGCTGTGTGTGGGAGACTGAGGCCAGAATTGCCTCAGCTCCTCCCCCTCAGGCTGGGAGGATAGCACGGGCTGGGGGTGGAGGGTCTTAGCTCTGCTGCCCCCACCCCAGTACTAGCCTAGTTTCCCAAGCTGTGGCTTAGAGGATAGTTGGCTTCCTGCCTCTTTCCTCTAAAACAGCAAGTCTGGGAAATCCTGGGGTGAGTGGAGTCACCCCACCCCCAGTTGCTGGCAGAGACTGAGACTAAAGCATCACTTAATAAACCCCCCCAAGCCCAATCCCTGTCTCCTGGTGCCTGTCTGTACAGAAGTTTCATGGGGAGGTGGGACATTGAAGATGGCGTCCTGAAATGCATTTTGGAAAGACTTCTTTGAAGTGGATGGAACAGAACAAGAAGCAGGCAATTTGAGTGAAAGCCCTGGAGATGGTTTGATAGACACTGTCAAGCTCCTTGACCCTGTAAACTGAGGCGGTGCCTTTGCAGGGGTGATAGTGAAAATCTCCTGCCAGCAACATCCCTGCCTGGGGTTGGTTCACTGTCACCAGCTGGGTCCTCTTCCTCAAGGGGGTGGGGGAGGTGAGCCTTGAAACCAGCCTCTGAGTCCTCAAGTGCCTGTCCTGCAAAGATTGGCACTTCAAATTGTGTTCAGGGTGGGGATGGGGAGGTGGTGAGCCTGGTGAATCCCGCATGGTAGAACCAACATTACCACAGGCAGTTTGCTGAGCCCTACCCAGCACCAGGTGCTAAAAGGCAGCAAAGCATGGTAAGAGAGGGCTTCTGAAACAGGTTCCGCATTTGGGGATTTGGGTTCCTCTGCCAGCCTAAGGCAGAGCTGTCCTTAACTGCTGGGAGAACCTGGAACAAGGAAACTGCTCTGAGTCGCCGGGGGGACTCGACAGCACCATGGCCACATCCTGGCTTGGGCCCCTAGCCTATTCTAGCCAGTCAGCACAGGGAGTTTGGGTTGTGCTAGAGGAGCTGGCTGTGTGCAGGCGGCCGAGTGAGCTGCCTGCTAATGGGGCTGGGCCACCCTGTGCTGCTCCCTGGAGGCTGGACAAGGCTGGGATTGTTCCCTGGCTCCCCTTTGTCTCCCCACTCCCCGCCCAGGCCTGGCCCCTCTCCTCCATCAGCCTGGCTGGCAGCAGCCTCGGACTCCGCCCGTGGAGCCCTGGGCCTGCTGACCCACCAGCTTAGGAGCACCCGCCAAGCTCTGGGTAAGGAAGCTCACCTTCTGGGGCTCTGACACCACCTCTCTGGGGAAATAGAGGTAAAGCACCTTGCTCCAGCCGTCCCTCCCCCATTCCCACAGCAACTGCACACACCCCACTCCAGAGATCTCCAAACCCTACTACTAAGGGAAGGCACCGTGAGGGGAGCTAGACCCCAGTGTATTCCTCACTCCTTCCCCAGATAGATGGGCAACACTCAGGATAGGGGAGAACTCCCCCATCCCACTTGTGGGAGCAAGCAAAGGATACCCTGGGAGGCCCTCATCCATCTTTGTTCTGCTGGGGTGCAGGGACTAGGGCCAGGTTTGCCCTGTGCCCAGCAGGGTCTCCAGCACCCATCTCAGGGGCAGAGGCTGGGGGGTGACTGCTGGTGCAAGCCCCAGAGTGCATGCAGCAAAAACACGGATGCATTGCTGGTGGCAGGAAGAGGAGGGACTAGGCTCTAGAGTTGCTGCAAAGTTTTGGCCTGGGTTGGTGGGGGGAGTGTCCTAGTCCTCCTCCTGGGGCAGCTCCGCCTGCCCAGCTGGCCCAGCCCCTCCACTTGTGCCAAGGAATGTGCCGGGAGAGGCCAGCAGGGCAGCAGAGCCGCGGCCACCTGGAGGCAGTGCACAGGTCTGGGGCTGAGGGATATGGGGCTCAGGAGGGGCAGGGACCCCAGAACTCTCCTGGGGGGCACAAGTATAGTCCTCAGAGAAAAGCCAGGCATCCCCCAACTCCTTGTCCCACCTGATGGCATCTGGCTTCTCCAGAGATTCTGAGTGCCAAGAGTGTTCTGTGCTCAGCTCGGGCACTGTGGGCGAAGCACATTCTGGTGGGGCAGGGAGTGGTACCCGGGCTGTCTCTGTGCTGGCCTCCAGGAGTCAGAGTTCTTCCGAGACACAAACTGGGAGCCTGGGGGTTTGGATCACTATTTGGGGCAGCCTCCCGGCTGGGAGGACCCCACCACTCCATGCTGGGCTGAGGCCGCCAAGCCCCTCAGTGTGGGGACTGAATGCCCCAAGGAGAACAGGGGTTGGAGTTAAGTGGTGCAAGGGCTGGGGAAGGTGGACCAGCCTCCCTGGGCCTGAAGGAAGCAGCTCCAGGAGGGAGGGTGCCATCTGCCTCCCACACGTGCTGCCCATCCTGGGGCTGAACCCAGGTGAAAGGGGCCTGTGGATGGGGGCAGATATCTGATCCCCTATCCCCTGCTCTGTCTCTAGGTCAACGTGGAGGTGCCAGGCCACCATGCTCAGTCTCAAGCTGCCCCAACTTCTTCAAGTCCACCAGGTCCCCCGGGTGAGGGGCTCCATTCACTGACCCACCAACCCCCATTCCCTAGAGGACTGACTAGGGGCTGACATTCTCTTTTAGCTATTGGGGCAGCCCCTCCTGCAGGCGAACTCTTACTCTCCCTTTCCAGTGTGAGGCTCTTCCTCTCTTCTCTGAGGAACAAGCTTGTGGCCCTCCATCTGGAGTCCCCTTCCCCAGAGCGCCCTGTGTGCTGCGCCCCACCCCCACCCCACCCCACTCTGGCTCTTCGGTTTCCCATCTGTTTTGCGGGTTGTGGGTGCTGGGACCTGTGGTAAGATCAGATCAGATTCAGTTTGGCTTGGGGGCTACGTTGGTCTCCAGCCCAGCCTCTTTGACCCTGCTTCCAGAGATCTCAAATGGAGGGAAAGGGTCGGGGCACAGTGACGCCCCTCCTCTCCCACCACTACCCTAGGTGTTCTGGGAAGATGGCATCATGTCTGGCTACCGCCGCCCCACCAGCTCGGCTTTGGACTGTGTTCTCAGCTCCTTCCAGATGACCAACGAGACGGTCAACATCTGGACTCACTTCGTGCCCACCTGGTGAGGGGAGGCTCTGCCCCAGGCCGCGGCCTTGAGCTCAGAGGGGGTACCCAGGCGGGCAGGGACCGTCCAGGCCCACGGGCTGCAGCAGCAGTCGCGGGGGTCCACGGCGGCCTGAGCACGCGCCCGCCGCAGGTACTTCCTGTGGCGGCTCCTGGCGCTGGCGGGCGGCCCCGGCTTCCGCGCGGAGCCGTACCACTGGCCGCTGCTGGTCTTCCTGCTGCCCGCCTGCCTCTACCCCTTCGCGTCGTGCTGCGCGCACACCTTCAGCTCCATGTCGCCCCGCGCGCGCCACATCTGCTACTTCCTGGACTACGGCGCGCTCAGCCTCTACAGCCTCGGTGAGCCGGACAGGCGCGGGAGCGCGGGAGCGCGGGAGCGCGGGGTCTGGGCGTCCCGGAGCAGGTCGAGGGGTGGTACACGGGACATAGGGGCGTGCCCCTCAGGCCTCAGCTGCATGCCCCGACCTCACCGCAGGCTGCGCCTTCCCCTATGCCGCCTACTCCATGCCGGCCTCCTGGCTGCACGGCCGCCTGCACCAGTTCTTTGTGCCTGCCGCCGCACTCAACTCCTTCTTGTGCACCGGCCTCTCCTGCTACTCCCGGTGGGTTCCCAGGCCCCTCCGGTGGGGACGGGGAAGGCGGAGGCACAGGAGAGGACACACCTCACTGCTCTCAAACAGCATTAGTGACATCGGGACCATGTACTGAGGACTTCCTCTGTCAGACCCTGTATGCTCATACCCGTGCTGTCTCCTTTAATTCTCACAAGCCACCATAAAAGGCAGATGTCTTTATCCCCACATACAGATGTGGTCGTTGACACAGGTCATACGCCCTAAGGGTTTTCTTAGCTGCAGGCTGTGCTGATATTCCATCTTTGCCCAAGTCCTCTTGCCTTTCCTGACCCCTACCCTGAGCACAGCGATGGTGACCAGCCTTTTCCTCCCGCCTCCCAGTTTCCTGGAGCTGGAAAGCCCTGGGCTCAGTAAGGTTCTCCGCACAGCAGCCTTCGCCTATCCCTTCCTGTTCGACAACCTCCCACTCTTTTATCGGGTAAGGAGGCCTGGGGCCCCTGCCCAGACACCTGCTTTCCTGTCCAGACCCTCAAAGTGCCCACTTCCAGCCTTGCCCCCTCAGTCCCTGCCTCAGCCCAGCCGCCTCTCTTCTGGTCCAGCACCCTGCCTAGCTGTGCCCGCCCGCTCTGCCTCCTCACCAGATCCCAGACACTCCCTATGTTTTGGCTCCCAAGTCCCTCTCCAGCAGTCTCTTTTCCTTTGCCAGCTCGGGCTGTGCTGGGGCAGGGGCCACAGCTGTGGGCAGGAGGTCCTGAGCACCAGCCATGGCTACCACCTCTTCTGTGCGCTGCTCACTGGCTTCCTCTTCGCCTCCCACCTGCCTGAAAGGCTGGCACCAGGACGCTTTGACTACATCGGTGAGGGCACGCCTGGCCCGGCCCGGGAAGAGGCAGGGGCAGATGGCTTCCTAGAGCACAGAATGAACTGGGTAAATGGGTATTACAACCCCAGGATGGAGGCAAATTATAGGAGGGACTTCCCTGTTTTCCTCTAACGAGAGCATCACTGGAAGGGTCCTCCACCTGCCACTTCTCAGGTAGCAAAACTAGTACCATGTGTGCTGGGGCCACATGCACAAATGCTCATTCGCTCCTTTCAGTCACTCTGGGAGTCAGGGTTTCTTAATTCTCAATAGGGGAGTAGCAGGCCCAGAGGGTGGGGTGACTTGCACTTGGAAAGGTGTGGCTCTGACCTGCCCATCCTCTCCACAGGCCACAGCCACCAGCTATTCCACATCTGTGCAGTGCTGGGCACCCACTTCCAGCTGGAGGCAGTGCTGGCTGATATGGGATCGCGCAGAGCCTGGCTGGCCACACAGGAACCTGCCCTGGGCCTGGCAGGCACAGTGGCCACACTGGTCTTGGCTGTAGCCGGGAACCTACTCATCATTGCTGCTTTCACGGCCTCCCTGCTTCGGGCCCCCGGTACATGCCCTCTGCTGCAGGGTGGCCCACTGGAGGGGGGTACTCAGGCCAAACAACAGTGAAGCCCCATCCCTGACCCTGCCCTGGAGGGGGCAGAGGCCAGGACCCCGTGCTGAGGAGGAGCCCAGAGTTGGGCCTAATCAGGTGGGGACACATCTCAGCTTGGAACCAACAGGGGCTGAGGAGAGAGGGCAGAGGAGAGGAGGGGTGTCTAGGGGGAATGGCAGAGTGTGAGCGGGACTGTGAGGGGGCTCTTGATGGGAGTAGAGGAAGTGCTGAGGGTCTTGAGAGGGGAGATGCATGCGTGTCCAGGCTGAAGATGCCCCCACACTCTGTCAAGGCTGGGGCCAGGAGGTGTTGGGGTCCTTTCATCTGGCTCCATTTCTGGTGCTCCTGAAGTCTCTGCTCAGCACAGGGAAGAACTAACACGACTAACCTAGGCCTACCCCAAATGCTTCTTGCTAACCAGGCCGAGAGGCCACACACTTGCCCCCCATCCCCACAAACCAGGTAATGCCAGTTTGCCAGCAGCTATTTGCCTAGAGAGATGAGTCTGTCCTGGTCATAACTGTGTACTCAAGGTGTCCAGGCTTTTGGGGGTGGGCCTATCTGGGTGCATTGTGGATGGTTCAGTGGATTGAGGTGTGGGGAGGAGGGTCCTAGGCTAGAGGGGGGATCCCTAGTTAAGACTTTAGGAAGCCACCTTCAATGTTTTCTGGAACAAGGCAGGTACAAATAAAAAAATAAAACTTTGGAAAGCACTTTCTAGAACTGAAGAAGGTAAAACCTCCTCACCCCCATCCTCCTGACACCTCCCTCCCACACTCCATAAACTGGACAGATTCACAGGCCCACGGATTCCTCTTTTGAAGTTTATTTGGGAGCAGCTGGATGATGGGGACCCCACATCCATAGGGCTGGGAGGTCAGGGCAAGGGCAAGGGGAAGGGGAAAGAAGGGGGCCTGGAGAGGAGCAGAACTGGGTTTGCCGGCCAGGCCAGCGGAGCGACACCCTAGACCGGGCCGTAGAAGCGCCGATAGGCCTCCTGGAAGCCGATGTGGTCAGCCAGCTCGTCACAGTCCGGATTGAGCTCACACACCTCCCTCTTGGGCTCCAGGGGATCTGGGTAGGGGGCTGGGGCTCTGAGACACCCGACGTGGTGGCATCAGCCCCCGTGCAAAATGCCCATCCCTCCTCTCACTACACATGGGGCTCCAGGGTCCCCACCAGGGCTGGCTGCCTGTTCCCCCACCACAGCCCAGAGAGGCCACTCCCTGCTGCAGCTCCCCCACAGACCATCCCGGAGAGGCAGGGCCTTGGCCCAGCTCTGCCTTTTCTCTCACCCCAGCCATTGATACAGGTAGCGCCTGGGTCTCTTCACCACCTCGCTGCCCTCCTGCTTGGACACAAAGGCTGTGGAGCAGAGGGGCAGGAATCAGGTGGCTCTGGGTTTGGGAGGATCAGGTTGGCAGCAGGCTGGCCTTCCTGACAGCCAGACAGGAGGTGGCAGGAGTAGGGGAATGAGACTGAGGGACCAAGGTGAGAAGGGTCCAGGAGCCCATCAGGTCCATCCTCTTACCTGCACCTTTGCTGGACTCTGCACCGCTGGGTTTCGCACCTGCAAAGGAAAGGGAGCCTGGTTCACCCCTGCTCATCCCCAGGGCTCTCATCCTCCTTTCCCTGTGTCTCGGGCAGCTTGCTCTTCCTTCCTCTCCCTCTGCAAGGGCAGAGCTGGGGCAAATGGATTGAGCCTGCAACAGGGTGATTAGACTACAAAGGGACTGCCAGCCAAAGGGGTGAGAAGAGGTGGGCCATGGTGCTTCCTTTTCTCAGCCCCCACTGCTGTGCGGCCTGAGGGGAGGTGGGGGCACTCACCTGCCTGGCCAGTGATGCAAAGTGTGGCCAGGGCCAGCAGGGCGAGGAGTGTGAGGGCTCTCATGGCGTCTCAGTGGCTGTGTTGGGCTCCTGCTCAGGACTCAGCTGGCCTGCCCCGCCAGCCTCCAGCACTGTTTATACCCTCTGGGCTGTGTCCCGGTGATGAGGAGGGGCGTGCCTGACCATGGTGCAGGCGGGTCTAGGGGGAATCTGCCAGGGCTATTTGAGGGTCATCCGCACCAGCTCCGTAGGCCAAACCCCAAAGGATACTGTGGTTGGGAGCTGCGGCTGCCAGGCCAGGGGCCCCTGGGAGTGATGGAGGGTGAGCCACAATCAGACTGCCCGGCTCTTGACACTGCCTCTGGCCCCTTCCTCAGGGGGCAGCCCGAGACCCCTCAGCCCCGACTCACTCTTCTTCAGAGACCCCCAGCCTCAGGTTGAGCACTGGCTGAGCTCTAAGGAGATTCTAAAGAGGAAGCAGGGGTCAGAGACCTAAAATAGGTTCAAGCAGAGCTGGGCTCCAGCTGTCTCACAGCCTGTGATTTCTACTGTCAGCCCCGTAGGCAGGAGCCAAACCCAGGGAGGAGATGCCTCGCAATGCCCTCGTTCACCCGGTGAGACACCAAAGGCAGTCTGCTGTGGGCGCAGCTCGATGGCTCAGGCCCTGCACATCAGGACAGGAGAAAGGGTCGGGCGGCACAAGGCCAAGAGCCAAAGCCAATGGAGGTGGGGCTGGGCAGATGAGGTCAACTGGTTGGCCTCTGGGACACGCTAGGTGGCTGTGACTGCCAGGTACACAGGCACAAGGCAGGGAGGCAGGGCCTGAGGAGCATGGAGATGGAGTGTGCCTCCGCCCTCCCGGTCCCCCCGATTCTCCTCCTGACCCTGCAGCCTCCACGGTGTTAACCACCCTGGGGAGGGACCTGCCCTCCCGTAGTGCTCCTGTAAGCGATAGGAAGGCCTGTCCTCTACGGTACAGAACCACCCAGCCTGAAAACCTATCCCACACCTGAGAGCCTCCACTGCCTCAGGTCAGCCCAGAGAGGTAAGAGGTGTCCTGGGACCTTCCCCTGTCTAACCTGTGTCACTCACCCACCCACCAACCAACCAGGGCTTGAGACCATCTGCCCAACCTGACAAGTAAACAAAGCACCCAACGGGGCAGGCCTGACAGGAGCAAGGCATTTGAATGCTTGAATGCCACAGCTCCATGGTAACAAAGTGGGCAGAGGGAGACTGAGCTGAGTGCTGTTTATGGGAGGGGGGAAGTGGGGGCCACCTGATGCTTGCCTGTGTCCCCAGTGTGCCTCTGGCAGACCTCACCAAAGCCCTCACTAGGGAAAAGTTCTGCCCCCATCCACACCCAACCCCTTTCCCCCTCTGGTGGATCCAGGAAGCACCCATCCTGCCTTTGGCTGCCCTGGCAGAAGAATGAAGTGGAAGAAGCAAGAGAAACAAAGTGCCCGCGATTCTTTTTTTTTTGAGACGGAGTCTCGCTCTGTCGCCCAGGCAGGAGTACAATGGCGCCATCTCGGCTCACTGCAACCTCTGCCTCCCAGGTTCAAGCAATTCTCCTGCCTCAGCCTCTCGAGTAGCTGGGATTAGAGGCACGTTCTAATGCCCAGCTAATTTTTTTTTGAGATGGAGTTTCACTCTTGTTGCCCAGGCTGGAGTGCAGTGGCGCAATCTTGGCTCACTGCAACCTCCACCTCCCGGATTCAAGTGACTCTCCTGCCTTAGCCCCCCGAGTAGCTAGGATTACAGGCACACGCCACCATGTCTGGCTAATTTTATATTTTTAGTAGATATGGGGTTTCACCATTTAGCCAGGCTGGTCTCGAACTCCTGACCTCAGGTGATCTGCCCACCTCAGCCTCCCAAAGTGCTAGGATTACAGGCATGAGCCACTGCACCTGGCCTAATTTTGTATTTTTAGTAGAGACAGGGTTTCACCATGTTGGCCAGGCTGGTCTCGAACTCCCGACCTCAGGTGATTCACTTTGGGCCTCCCAAAGTGCTGGGATTACAGGCATGAGCCACCGCGCCCGGCCGTAATGATTCTTGGAGGGTGCCAAGAGTGACACCTCCTTGGCAGCTCATCCTATCCACAGGGAACCCAGGGGTCCTGGTTTTTGTACAAGGGGCTCTGCTGCTCTCCGCACATGGTCTGGTAAGCCCCTTGCCAACCCACCCCTGCCTGGAGGCTCCCAGAGGACCACGACTGAAGACTTGGCCCAAGAGAGGCCAGGCAGAGGAAGCATCCTCACAGATTACAGTGTAGTGGAGGAAGTTTATTTACGGATGTGGGGAGAACATGGTAAAGGCCCCTGGGCTGGGCAGCAAGGGGGCAATCAGTGGAGATTGAAAACAGATTCTCCAAGCCAGGCCCAGGGAAAAGGGCTCAGGAACCAGCAGGAGTGGGGCGGAGGGGCAAAGCTGACCTGAACCTAAAGAAGAGAGAACATGGCCAAGAATTATCCAGGTAGAAGAAACAGAGGAATCTAAAGGGGGTGTATGTCCAACCCCAAGGGTACCCCAAAGGCACAGTGGCAATGAGGCTTTCTCTGGCCTAGTCCTCCAGCAAATTCCATCACTGCTGAGGGACTGGGCACCATTTCAGCCGTTCTCAGAGGCAGGCCGCCCAGGCCAGGCATGCTGGCCACAAGCTCTTGACCTTGACTGCCCTCTGCTTCTGGGCCTGGCGGTCTCCTCACTCAGGCTCCCTCAGCACAGCAACCAGCTCTCTCTGTTCTCTGTGTAGAGCCTGAAATCAATGGGAGACAACAGACAAACTGGGATCTGAGAAAACCCAAATCCTTGCCCTCCACTGTCCCTGACTCCAGGCCTGGGGTTTCCCCCAGGACAATATGGATGGAGTCTGTGGCTTAAGTCATGGCCCTGCAGAGCACGTTAGGATGAAGACACATTAGAAAGTCTGTACCATTCGGCAAGTATTTATAGCAAGCTGGGTTCTGTGACCACCTAGGCTGGGCATCCCCGGAGCAGAGCCCATCTTCAGCAAGGGTCCCCAAAGTGGTCCTTCAATCCTCTGACCTCAACAGAGCTTTCTGGCGAGAAACTTTCTTGAATTAAATAAACTTTCAGTTGAGTTACAGACATGGAAATTGCCCACGTCAAACAACATGAAGGTCTGTGGCTGGAATAGGTGGGGCATGGCTTTAAGAGCAGAGGGCTTTGTCCCTCTTAGGATAGCACTGTATCCCAGAGCTGGTGAGGCCCTGGGATCATTATCCAGCCAATTTGGAAGCCAGGACCCAGAGACAGGAGTGACCCATGGCCTCATGGTGACTGAGTAGTGATGGTGGAGCAGCGCCTTGCCTGAGGACTCAGCAGGGGGCCCTGGGAGTGCCCGAGACACAACTTGGAGTTGTGCCCTGCAAGATGGCACCAGGCTTAGGGTGGGGGCCTTGGTCACTACCACTTTTGTGCCTGCTGCCCGGTCCCGCAGGCCAGTCTGTGATGTGGGGAGAGCAGAGGGAGTGGGGACAGTAGGGAGCAGAGCAGCTGCCAGCCTTCCACTTGCCACTGCCTCCTGGCCAGGGCCCTTCCTAAGCTGTGGCAGGGCCTTCAGGCTGCAGCTAACTGGTATTGGGAAGAGAAGACCAGGGAGATCCGGGAGCCATAAATTTGGGGACCTGTAACCCTCAGGAATATGAGGGTTTGCCCCAGGAAGGGGCTGCCAAGTGGCTATAAGTAGATGTCAATTGGATGCTGACATGATGGATGGAGGGAGTTCGACAGAGATGCCGCCACTTGAGCCCTACCAGAAAGCTTCTCTTGGAAATGCACTTGGAGCCCATAGGAAAATCTGTCTCATCGAGGTGCAGCCAAGCTGCTACCTGTGCCATCCAGCTTGATCCTCTTCTTCTCCTTTCTTTACCCAACGTGGCCCCAAGTAACGTCAGGCCACTTTCAAAAGTTAAGTTCACCCTCAAAGGACACACAATTGTGGCATGGAGGATATGTGTTAGATGTGTGAAGGCTCTACAAATCATTCTAATATACATATTATTCAAATATCAGGCAATGGCAGATAGTCAAAATAATCCTGAGCACAAAGAACAAAGCTGGAGGCATCACACTACCTGATTTCAAATTGTACAAGGCTATAGTAACCAAAACAGCACTGGTACTGTTATAAGAACAGACACATAAATAAATAAATAAATAAATAAATAGGAACAAACACATAACCAACAGCATAACAGAATACAGACTCAGGGCCGGGCGCGGTGGCTCAAGCCTGTAATCCCTGCACTTTGGGAGGCCGAGACGGGCGGATCACGAGGTCAGGAGATCGAGACCATCCTGGCTAACGTGGTGAAACCCCGTCTCTACTAAAAAATACAAAAAACTAGCTGGGCGCAGTGGCGGGTGCCTGTAGTCCCGGCTACTCGGGAGGCTGAGGCAGGAGAATCGCTTGAACCCGGGAGGCGGAGCTTGCAGTGAGCTGAGATTTGGCCACTGCACTCCGGCCTGGGCGACAGAGCGAGACTCCGCATCAAAAAAAAAAAAAAAAAAACAACAGAATACAGACTCAGAAATAAATCCATATACTTATGGCCAACTGTCAGCAAAGGCGTCAAGAACATACAATGGGTAATTTCAGCACTTTGGGAGGCTGTGGCAGGTGGATCACCTGAGGCCAGAAGTTTGAGCCCAGCCTGGCCAACATGGTGAAACCCTGTCTCTACTAAAAATACAAAAATTAACCAGCCATGACAGCAGGTACCTGTAATCCCAGCTACTCGGGAGGCTGAGGCAGGAGAATCATTTGAACTCGGGAGGCAGACGTTTGCAGTGAACCAAGATCATGCCACTGCACTCCAGCCTGGGCAATAGAGCAAGACTGTCTCAAAAAAAAAAAGTTAAAATAGAACATTTTTGGGGCCGGGTGTGGTGGCTCACGTCTGTAATCCCAGCACGTTGTGAGGCTGAGGTGGGTGAATTGCTTGAGCCCAGGAGTTTGAGACCAGCCTGGCCAACATGGTGAAACCCCATCTCCACTAAAAATACAAAATTTAGCTGGATGTGGCAGCTCACGCCTGGAATCCCAGCTACTCAGGAGGCTGAGGCATGAGAATGGCTTGAACCTGGGAAGTGGAGGTTGCAGTGAGCTGAGATCGTGCCACTGCACTCCAGTCTGGGCAACAGAGTGAGACTCTGCCTCAAAAAACAAAAGCCAGGTACGGTGGCTCACACCTGTAATCCCAGCACTTTGGGAGGCCAAGGTGGGTGGATCATTTGAGGTCAGAAGTTCAAGACCAGCTTGGCCAACATGGTGAGACCCCATCTCTACTAAAAATACAGAAATTAGCTGGATGTGGTGGCAGGTTCCTGTAATCCCAGCTACTCGGGAGGCTTAGATAGGAGAGTCACTGAACCCGTGAGGCAGAGGCTGCAGTGAGCCACAACTACACCACTGCACTCCAGTCTGGGAGACAGGGCGAGACTCCGTCTCAAAAAAAACCAAAAACCAAAAAACAAAACACAATGAGATATCACCTTACCCCAGTTAAAATGGCTACTTTTTAAAAATTTTTTTATTTTTTGGAGACAGGGTTTTGCTCTGTCACCCAGGCTGGAGTGCAGTGGCATAATCATGGCTCACTGCAGCTTCAATCTCTCAGGCTCAGGTGATCCTCCTGCCTCAGCCGCACAAGTAGCTGGGACTGCAGGTGTGCACCAACATGCCTGGCTATTATTATTATTATTATTATTGAGATGGGGTCTCCCAATGTTGCCTAGGCTGGTCTTGAACTCCCGGGCTCAAATGATCCTCCCTCCTCAGCCTCCCAACGTGCTAGGATAACAGGCCACTGCACCCAGCCTAGAATGGCTATTATTACCTTTTTTTTTTTGAGACAGACCCTGACTCTGTCACCCAGGCTGGAGTGCAATGGCATGGTCTCGGCTCACTGCAACCTCTGCCTCCTGGGTTTAAATGATTGATCCCACCTCAGTCTCCTGAGCAGCTGGGACTACAGGTGCCCGCCACCATGCCCGGCTAATTTTCGTATTTTTAGTAGAGACAGGGTTTCACCATGTTGGCCAGGCTGGTCTCGAACTCCTGACCTTGTGATCCGCTCACCTCGGCCTTCCAAAATGCTGGGATTACAGGCATGAGCCGCCACGCCTGGGCTACAATGGCTATTATTAAAAAGACAGGCTGGGGGTGGTGGCTCACACCTGTAATCCCAGCACTTTGGGAGGCCGAGGCGGGTGGATCACAAGGTCAAGAGTTCGAGACCAGGCCGGGCGTGGTGGCTCATGCCTGTAATCCCAGCACTTTGGGAGGCCGAGGCGGGCAGATCACAAGGTCAGGAGATCGAGACCACGGTGAAACCCCGTCTCTACTAAAAATACAAAAAATTAGCCGGGCGGGATGGCGGGCACCTGTAGTCCCAGCTACTCAGAAGGCTGAGGCAGGAGAATGGTGTGAACCCGGGAGGCAGAGCTTGCAGTGAGCCGAGATCGCGCCACTGCACTCTAGCCTGGGCGACAGAGCGAGACTCCGTCTCAAAAAAAAAAAAAAAAAAAGAGTTCGAGACCATCCTGGCCAACATGGTGAAACCCTGTCTCTACTAAAAATACAAAAAGTAGCTGGGCGTGGTGGCGGGCGCCTATAGTCCCAGCTATTCGGGAGGCTGAGGTGGGAGGAGCACTTGAACCCAGGAGGCAGAGGTTGCAGTGAGGTGAGATCGTGCCACTGTACTCCAGCCTGGACGACAGAGCAAGACTCCGTCTCAGGAAAAAAAAAAGAAAAAAATAACATGCTAGTGAGGATGCAGATAAAAGTTGATCTCATAAAGGTAAAGAATGATAGTTAACAGAGGCTGGGGGAAGGGGTTGGGGATGAAGAGAGGTAGTTTAATGGTATAAACTTATAGTTAGGCAAAAGGTGTAAATTCTATTGTTCAACAATAGAGTAAGGTAACTATAGTTAACGACAACGTACTCCATATTTCAAAGTTGCTAAGAGCCTTGTACGGTGATGAGCACATGTAATCCCAGCTATTCAGGAGGCTGAGACAGGAAGACTGCTTGAGGCCAGGAGTTCAAGACTGGCCTGGGCAATATAGCAAGACCTTCATCTCAGAACAAAACCAAAACCAAAGTAGTTAGAAGAGAGGTCTTGAACTGCTCCCAACACATAGAAATGATAAATCCTCAACGTGATGAACACCTCAAATACCCTGACTTGATCACTGCACGTTCTATGCATGTAGCAAAGTATCACATGTACTTCTTAAATATGTAAAATATGATGTACCAAATTTTAAAAATACTATCTCATCCTCCGTTCTCGTTCTCTACCCACCCCGCTACCACATACCCGGTTTAGAATGTATGTATCTATGGTGGGCAGTGGTCACATGGAGCAGTAGAACCACCACCAGGTTTTAACTCCAAATCTGTTGTGGAGGTGCTGTTACCTTGGGTGAGTCACCTGCCCTCTCTGGGCCTGTGTCCTCACCTGCTCCATCAGGGGAACACACGCCCGTGCCTGGTGGAGGGTCTGGGGGAGAAAACTGTCTGCTGAGGCTGGCAGAGACTCCTGCACACGCCCAAGGAGAGGCAATGCATGGCCGTTCCCCAGGGGGCAAGCTCTCCTACTCCCTGTGGGGGTCCCTTGTGTTGGAATGGAGGAAGCCACCAATTTGCGGATCTCAGAGGGCCCATCAGAGATGGAAAAGGAAGAGGCAGGCTGGGACACTGACCTGCCAGGCCTGCTGCCGGGCCTGGACCTGTAGCTGCAGCTCCTCCACCTGCCTCCGCCCTGCCAGGACGGCATCTGCCAGCTGCTGGTTCTCAGCCTCCTGTTTGTGCACGTGGCGCCGCAGGGTGTCCCGTTGCTGCAGGAAGTAGGGTGCCATGACGCTGTGCAGATCCTTCTCTGGGATCCCGCTGGGGCGCCTGGAGGGCCACATGGGGCACAAGGAATAAGGGAGACGGAAGGCCCTTGTGGAAGAGGGTTCGGTTTCCAAGCCCACTCGGTGACATGCCCACCTTGTCCCAAGTTGGGCTGGCTTCCCAGGTCTCTCTCCTCCCAAGACCTGTTCCTCATAAGAATGCTCACTTCCTGTCCCTGGGTTTCAATGTTTAGGGGTCCACCTCTCCCCCTTCTCACTTCAGCCCCTATCTTAGCCTTCCCGACCATACCCCACATTCCCCTTCTCTCCTCCACATACACTCCCCCATCCAGAACCCTTCAGGGTCACTTTCCAGCCCCTGCCTCTGTCCTTGTGACCACTGCCTGGCTGGTGCTTCCAGTCCATCAGACTGTGAGTTGGAGAGGTTGGGGGTGGCTCCGAACGGAGGGCCCAGACTGTGGGAGACCCCCATAAGTGCTGGCTGCTCTGGGAAGATAAGGAAAGTCAAGTCTGAGGAGGCAAGATTACACAAGAGGTGGGTGGAAGGCACTGTGAGTTCTTTAAAAATTCTTTTTCAGGCCGGGCGCGGTGGCTCACGCCTGTAATCCCAGCACTTTGGGAGGCCAAGGCAGAAGGATCACGAGGTCAGGAGATCGAGACCATCCTGGCTAACATAGTGAAAGCCCGTCTCTACTAGAAAAACAAAAAATTAGCTGAGCGAGGTGGCGGGCGCCTGTAGTCCCAGCTACTTGGGAGGCTGAGGCAGGAGAATGGTGTGAACCCGAGGTGGAGCTTTCAGTGAGCCGAGATCACGCTGCTGCACTCCAGCCTGGGAGACAAGCAAGACTCCGTCTCAAAAAAAAAAAAAATAAAATAAATTTTTTTCAATGGCCGGGCGCGGTAGCTCATGCCTGTAATCTCAGCACTTTAGGAGGCCAAGGCAGGTGGGTCACCTGAGGTGGGGTGTTTGGGACCAGCCTGGCCAACATGGTGAAACCCTGTCTGTCTCTACAAAAAATACAAAAATTAGCCAGGCGTGGTGGCGGGCGCCTGTAATCCCAGCTACTCAGGAGACTGAGGCAGGAGAATTGCTTGGACCTGGGAGGCTAAGGTTGCAGCGAGCTGAGATGGCACTGCTGTACTCTAGCCTGGCCTGGGCAACAAAGTGAGACTCCATCTCAAAAAAATAAAATAAAATAAAATTCTTTTTCAGTTGTGAAACTTAATTCCCTTAAGTATTAAGGTCATAGAGCATTTTTAAAAGTTGGAAACTACCAAAAAGATTTCTACTCCCTCTGGCCTAGGATTCTAAGGGAGGGAGGGTTGCGGGAGGCAGGGGCTCAGCTGCTGGGGTCTTGTTGGCCCCTGCTCTCCACTGCTCATCCCAGGCCCCACTTCTCCACCTTACACTTGGTGTACCAGGTGGCCAGCTGCTGCTGAAACGTCAGCTCCAGGAGAGCAGATATTTGGTCTGTCTTGTTCACTGCTAAATTTCTGGCATCTAAAACAGTATCAAAGCCGGGCGTGGTGGTTCACACCTTTAATCCCAGCACTTTGGGAGGCTGAGGCAGGAGGATCACCTGAGATCAGGAGTTCAAGATCAGCCTGGCCAACATGGTGAAAACCCGTCTCTACTAAAAATACAAAAATTAGCCAGGCGTGGTGGTGAGTGCCTGTAATCCCAGCTACTCAGGAGGCTGAAGCAGGAGAATTGCTTGAACTCAGGAGACGGAGGTTGCAATGAGACAAGATCACACCACTTTACTCCAACCTGGGTGACGCAGCAAGACTCCGTCTCAAAAAAATAAAATAAAATAGTATCAAGCATATAGTAGGTGCTCCCTAACCTGTTGAATGAACAAATGTATAAAAACCAGTTGCCCCACCAGCCTCATCTACACCTGTAAGATGTACATGGTGATTCCAAACCTCACAATTCTGCCTCCTACTCCCCCACCCTCCCTTTCTCCCACAGGCCCAACAGGCCCTAAAATGAGCTCTCTCAGGAAGGCTTCTTCAGTCTGGCCTCAGACTACTTCCCTCCCTAATCCCCTGAACAACATGGCTTACCTGGGGCTCTCCTCCCCTGAAGGGAACTGTGCGATACAACAGCTTTCGGTTACTGTTTGGTGTCTGTCTGCTCTACTTGTCCCTGTCAAAAGGTTCTCTCTCAGAGGCAACAAGCCCAGAATCTCATGGATATGGTGGACATGGGGTCAGCCTTTTAAAAGCTTTTTTGGAGACAGGGTCTCACTATATTGCCCAGGCTGTTTCTGAACTCTTGAACTCCTGGTCTCAAGTGATCCTCCCACCTCAGCCCCCTGAATAACTGGGATTACAGGCATGAGTCACCACTCCCTGCTTGGGTCAGTTTTAAAGTCTCCTTCAAGAAGCTGAATTGGCCAGGTGTTGTAGCTCAAGCTTGTAATCCCAGCACTTCGGAAGGTCAAGGCGGGAGGACAGCTTAAGGCCAGGAGTTTGTGACCAGCCTGGCCAACATAGTGAGACCCTGACTCTAGAAATAAAAAACAAAAAGCTTAATTGCTGCCTCTTTCCTGTGCCTTCTCACCTCCCCTCCCCACTCTTACCAGGCCGGCTCTTTGCGGTCTTTGCCTTCTTCCACAATTTTATCCAAGGCATTCAAGACGGCTTCCAGGTTCCCCTCCTCTTTGATGTCAGAGATTTCCTCCTGAAGAGAAAGGAGGAAAGAGCTGTAATGACACGAGACGAGCTCATGGCAAAAATATGCTAAATTGCTAACAGCACTTGGTAAGATTTTGGCTAATTTCTGTTCTAGGTCTTTATGCTTTCCCTAACATTCCAACTTTTCTACATGTGGCTTGAAATTAAGAAAATAGGCTGTGCGCCGTGGCTCACGCCTGTAATCCCAGCACTTTGGGAGGGCCAAGGTGGGTGGATCACTTGAGGCCAGGAGTTCGAGACCAGCCTGGCTAACATGGTGAAACCCTGTCTCTACAAAAAAAAAAAAAAAGGCCGGGCGCGGTGGCTCAAGCCTGTAATCCCAGCACTTTGGGAGGCCGAGACGGGTGGATCACGAGGTCAGGAGATCGAGACCATCCTGGCGAACACCGTGAAACCCCGTCTCTGCTAAAAAATACAAAAAAACTAGCCGGGCGAGGTGGCGGGCGCCTGTAGTCCCAGCTACTCGGGAGGCTGAGGCAAGAGAATGGCATAAACCTGGGAGGCGGAGCTTGCAGTGAGCTGAGATCCGGCCACTGCACTCCAGCCCGGGCTACAGAGCGAGACTCCGTCTCAAAAAAAAAAAAAAAAAAAAAAATTAGCTGGGCATGGTGGCACTCGCCTGTCATCCCAGCTACTCGGGAGGCTAAGGCACAAGAATCACCTGAACCCGGGAGGCGGAAGTTGTAGTGAGTTGAGATCACGCCACTGCACTATAGCCTGGGCAACAGAGTGAGACTCTGCCTCAAAAAAAACAAACAAAAATAATTAAGGAGCCGGGCGTGGTGGCTCAAGCCTGTAATCCCAGCACTTTGGGAGGCCGAGACGGGCGGATCATGAGGTCAGGAGATCAAGACCATCCTGGCTAACACGGTGAAACCCCGTCTCTACTAAAAAATACAAAAAACTAGCCGGGCGAGGTGGCAGGCGCCTGTAGTCCCAGCTACTCGGGAGGCTGAGGCAGGAGAATGGCGTAAACCCGGGAGGCGGAGCTTGCAGTGAGCTGAGATCCGGCCACTGCACTCCAGCCTGGGCGGCATAGCGAGACTTCGTCTCAAAAAAACAAAAAACAAAAAACAAAAAACAAAAAAACAAAAAAAAAATTAAAGAAATAAAATATAAAGTGGGAAAAGTGTTTTATTTATTTTTATTTAAAAAATCTTTTTAGCTAGGTGTGGTGGTGCACATCTGCAGTCCCAGTGACTCAATCTGAAGTAGGAGGATTGTTTGAGCCTGGGAGGCAGAGGCTGCAGTGAGCCGAGATCACGTCACTGCACTCCAGCCTGAGTGACAGAGCTAGACCCTGTCTCAAAAAGAAAGAAAAAAATTAAAATTTTGGGCCACTATACCGGCCTGAAGTGGGAAATATTTAAAAAGAGTCTGTAGGCTGGTAGTTCATGTAATCCCAGCACTTTGGGAAGCCAAGGTGGGAGGATTGCTTGAGCCCAGAGTTTGAGGCTGCAGGGAGCTGTGATTATGCCACTATACTCAAGCCTGGGTGACAGAGCAAGATCTTGACTTAAAAAAAAAAAAGACCCCATCAGCCCTTGCTGAGTTTGCATGGTCTAGAGGGCAGGCAACATAAAACATGTAATTACATTACAGGACAGTGAGCAAAGGCTGCATCTAAGATACCCGCATCATTTGGAAGGGAGAGATGATGGATGCTGCAGCCTGCCGGGCACCCAGGACAGCTCTAGGGGGCTGAGGAGACAGAGGGGTAGAGGGTGGGGCCGCTGCCCTCAGCAGACTGACAATCTGGAGATAGAACCCAAGTCAACAGCACCTGCCGGGCTTCCTGCCACTCACCCGGATAGAAGTCTGCAACTGAGCTATAAACTTGTCATAGATTCGCTGTGTGATGTCAGGCTGCAACTGGTAGAAGCGCTTATAGCAGTCAGTGAATCTCTGGTAGCTGGCGGGAAGGAGAGAAGCAAAGGTGGGGAGGGCCAAGCACGTAGCCGGCCATCAGCCTGCCTGGGCACCTCTGCTTCACATTACAGGACTCTGAGCTCTGTCCACTTCATGGCCCTGGTTAAAGGCAGTGGATGCAAATCTCTTATCTAAGCACGAGCCATTGAAGCACGAGTTCAACCCCATCAATGCCCCATCAGCATCCCCACTCCCTCTTAGGAGAGCCCCAGGTGAGTTTAAGTGTTTATCCCTTAAAGATTACTCCCCACTCCTTCCACAGTTTCTAACAAGCTCTCAGGTGAGGCTGATAGTGCTGGTCTGGGGAGCCACACTTTGAGAGCCTCTGGTCATTCCAGTGCCCTGAAGGACTTGGATTAGGACAGGGCATGTGACGTCTGAGAAAGACTGGCTTACTCCTAAAAAGAGCCACATAGAAAGCATCTGATGCTCTCTCTGAAGGACATTACTATATCCAGGTGATGCTCTTTGGCAACCATAGGGGCCCTGGCCTGAGGGCAGAGTTTACACCAACCTGCAGCCACTCTACTTTGGGGCTTCTTGTTACACGAGGTAATATATTTCTCTTATTGTTGAAGCCTGATTTTCTTTCCTTTGTTTTTCTTGGAGCAGTCTCGCTCTGTCGCCCAGGCTGGAGTGCAGTGGCGTGATCTTGGCTCATTGCAAATTCCGCCTCCTGGGTTCAAGCGATTCTCCAGCCTCAGCCTCCCAAGTAGCTGGGATTACAGGTGCCCGCCACCACGCCTGGCTAATTTTTGTATTTTGAGTACAGACAGGGTTTTGCCATGTTGGCCAGGCTGGTCTCGAACTCCTGACCTCAGGTGATCCACCCGCCTCAGCCTCCCAAAGTCCTAAGATTACAAGTGTGAGCCAGTGCCCAGCCTGAAGCCTGATTTTCTACTTTTCTTTTTGAGACAGGATCTCATTCCATCACCCAGGCTGGAGTGCAGTGACATAATCCGAGCTCACTGCAACCTCCAACTCCAACTCCTGGGCTCAAGGGATCCTCTTGCCTCAGCATCCTGAGTAGCTAGGACTACAGGTGTCACCATCATGACCAGCTAATTCTTTTATTTTTATATTTTCGTAGAGTTGGGGTCTCACTGTGTTGCCCAGACTGGTCTCAAAAAACTGCTGGGCTCAAGTAATCCTCCTGCCTCAGCCCCGAAAAGTGCTGGGAGTCTAGGGGTGAGCCATCATGCCCAGCCAAGCCTGATTTTAAATCAGGTCTCTGCCACTAGCAGCTGAGAGCTCCTCACTGCTCAATCCTTTGCAGCTGGAAGTATCAAACGGTATCCAGTATATTCCCAATGGCTTATTCCTCTTGGACAGAGAAACTCAAGTTAAATGAACTCTTTTGGCTGTTTTTCTCCCTCCCCCTTGTTTCCTCCCTCTCCCTTGCCTGTGTCTCTCTGTCCACTCTCTCAGGCCCTTCCCCTTCAACAAATATTCACTGAGTGTCTGCTATATGCTGATCGCCCACCAGGAACTGGGTATCGGGGTGGATAAGACTGACACGGCCCTCCCAGAGCTTCCAGTAGAGAAGGAGAGATGGCAGAAATGCGGAAACTCACATGCAAGTGATAATCATCTCTTGTGGAGAATGTTTTAAAAGAAAAAGGCCAGAGTTATAGGGCTAACAGTGTATTATAAGGACCTTCTTTAAATTGGGAGCGGGTGTGGTCGGATGAAGCAGTGTTCGAGTGACTTGCAGAAAGCACCTGAGCCAAGGAAGATCTTCAAATACACAAAAGCTCACACTGATGCTGTCTCTATAGGTCAGGATGCTCCTCGGCTGTGAGGATCAGGCTGGCGGGTCACTGGGTAAACAGGGCATTAGGGCCCTGATGCCCAATGCAAAGCCCCACCCCCAGCCAGGGAGTCACTGCTGGGTCCTCCCTTTCTCATAGCTCTTTAAGCCTCCTCACCAAACCCGCCCCCAAACAATGTTTTTGGAAACAGGTGAAGACTACAAGCAGTGCTGTACTGGAGCCAGCTCACAGTGGCCTGCAAAAGAGAACTGCCAAATTTTCAGGAACTCTGGGCCAAGTGTCAAACACAGCCATTATTAAGAATTAAATTACATTAACTAACAATAAATTAACTTTAAAAACAAAGGTCCTAGGCGCAGTGGCTCACGCCTGTAATCCCAGCACTTCGGGAGGCAGAGACCGGCGGATCGCCTGAGGTCGGGAGTTTGAGACCAGCCTGACCAACATGGAGAAACCCCGTCTCTACTAAAAAATACAAAAAATTAGCCAGGTGTGGTGATGCACGCCTGTAATCCCAGCTACTCGGGAGGCTCAGGCAGGAGAATTGCTTGAACCCAGGAGGTAGAGGTTGCGGTGAGCCGAGATCACGCCATTGCACTGCAGCCTGGGCAACAAGAGCGACACTCCGTCTCAAAAACCAAAAAACAAAACAAAACAAAGGTCCTAAAGACTCCAAACATACCACTTCCTAATCATTCTACCACCTTTTACTCTGCTCTTGAGGTAATTCGTATATATTGCTTCTGTCCGTGGAAATACTGGATCAAGGTATGCTGCTGCCCAGCTCTTCTCAACTCTGTATAGTGATGCCATGTTGGTAGCTTAGGAGTATCTACACCTTGGAAACTGGCAAACACTGCAAACAGGGGCTCTCTTTTCAGAGAGCTGGTTGTAAGCAACTACCAGTACACTTCTGGGTTACAGTGGCAGTCTCTCACCTTTTCAGTGGTACACATTCCATGTGAGTACACTTTGGAAGCTAAGCTTAGGTACCTAAAAAACAATACTATAGGCCGGGCACAGTGGCTCACGCCTGTAATCCTAGCACTTTCGGAGGCCAAGGTGGGCGAATCATGAGGTCAGGAGAGGGAGACCATCCTGGCTAACACGGTGAAACTTCATCTCTACTAAAAATACAAAAAATTAGCTGGGCGTGGTGGCACATGCCTGTAATCCCAGCTACTCGGGAGGCTGAGGCAGGAGAATCACTTGAACCTGGGAGGCGGAGGTTGCAGTGAGCCGAGATTGTGCCACTGCACTCTAGCCTGGGCGACAGAGCAAGACTCCGTCTCAAAAAACAAAACAAAAACAAAAACAATACTGTACACAGAATAGATGATGGGCATTCCTTCAACCCTCAGCAGACTCCCAGACATCTTGTCTTGCTGCTGGCCTGACTAGCCACGCAGTCTGTGGCTACCAGAAGGAACGCGGAGGAACACACGATGCCTGACCAAGCAGGGCTGGAATTGAAACCGGGTAATTGTGGCTTAAAACAGGTTTGGCTTAGACATGGGAGATCCTGTTCCTCCACCCAACTTACTTAGCAGGCGGAGGGTCTGAGCTGGACGCATCTCTCTTCAGCTCAGGCAGCTGACAGCGGATAGGGCCCAGGGCAGGGGTGAAGCAAACTGACCACCAGTGCTGCCTGTGACTTGTACTGAGTTCTCCTTTATGGTATGATAATTCAGTGAAAGTGAAGGACCACAGAAACACACACACTCATACACAGATGCAAGATGAAATATACGCTAACAGGACAATGTGGCTTAACCAAGGAGAAAGGCAGCCAGATTGGTGCCAATGTCAGTGAGTACAGGCAGAAGGTGTTTTTCTTGAGAGCCAATGCAGAATTCGGAATGTTTTGAATGCCCTTGTGGATTTTCTGAAAAATATACTCAGGGAGAAGCAGGAAAGTGACACATTAAAAAAAAAAAAAAATTTGCTGGGTGCGGTGGCTCACGCCTGTAATTCCAGCATTTTGGGAGGCGGAGGTGAGCAGATCACCTGAGGTCAGGAGTTCGAGACCAGCCTGACCAATATGATGAAACCCTATCTTTACTAAAAATACAAAATTAGCTGGGCGTGGTAGTGCATGTCTGTAATCCCAGCTACTTAGGAGGCTGAGACAGGAGAATCACTTGAACCCGGGAGGCAGAGGTTGCAGTGAGCTGAGATCATGCCATTGCACCCTAGTCTGGGCAACAAGAGCGAAACTCCGTTTCAGAAAAGAAAAAAAAAAAAAAAAGGTCAGGTGCAGTGGCTCATGCCTGTAATCCCAGCATTTTGTGAGGCTGAGGCAGGAGGATCACTTGAGTCCAGGAGTTGGAGACCAGCCTGGGCAACATAGCAAGACCCTGTCTCAATAAAAAAAAATTTAAGGCTGGGCGCAGTGGCTCATGCCTATTATTCCAGCACTTTGGGAGGCTGAGGCAGGGGGATCACCTGAGGTCGGGAGTTCGAGACCAGCTAACCAACATAGAGAAACCCCATCTCTACTAAAAATACAAAAAAATTAGCCTAAACTAAAATTACAGGTGGTAGGCACCTGTAATCCCAGCTACTCAGGAGACTGAGCCGAAATCATGCCACTGCACTCCAGACTGGGCGACAGAGCAAGATGTTCTCAAAATAAAATTAAAATAAAATAAAATAAAATAAAATATAAAATAAAATAAATTTAAAAGAAGTTTTAAATCTCGTTTTAAAAAGTTTAAAAAGTTTTAAAAAGTTTTAAAAAGAAGTTTAAATCTCGGCTCACTGCAACCTCCGCCTCCCAGGTTCAAGCAATTCTTGTGGCTCAGCTTCCCAAGTAGCTGGGATTACAGGTGCCTACCACCACACCCAGCTAATTTTTGTATTTTATTTTTTATTTTTTATTTTTTTGAGACGGAGTCTCGCTGTGTCGCCCAGGCTGGAGTGCAGTGGCCGGATCTCAGCTCACTGCAAGCTCTGCCTCCCGGGTTTTTACGCCATTCTCCTGCCTCAGCCTCCCGAGTAGCCGGGACTACAGGCGCCCGCCACCTCGCCCGGCTAGTTTTTTTTTTTTGTATTTTTTAGTAGAGACGGGGTTTCACCGTGTTAGCCAGGATGGTCTCGAACTCCTGACCTCGTGATCCGCCCATCTCGGCCTCCCAAAGTGCTGGGATTACAGGCTTGAGCCACCGCGCCCGGCAATTTTTGTATTTTTAGTAAAGACAGGGTTTCACCATGTTGGCCAGGCTGGTCTTGAACTCCCAATCTCAGGTGATCCACCCACCTCGGCTTCCCAAAGTGCTGGGATTACAGGCGTAAGCCATTGAGCCTGGCCAAAAAATTTTTTTTAATTCTTGACTATTTGCCCCAAGTGTCAAATTTTATCTTCTTACGCAAATTATAATATCCTTGTGGACAGGGATGCCTTCTGCAATGCTGCTGGGATCTCCAGGGTGCCCACAACCATGTTAGATGCACAGCAGCATGTAAGACACTCTAGACTGGGTGACTGGGGCTAAGGTAAGGCCTGGGCTGCCTACCCTGGACCCCAGGATCCCAGGACCTGAAAAGCTTGGGAAGAGGAGTCCTCCTTCAGGAGCCTCCTTTGCAACCTCTGTGTCAAGGCTCCTCTTCACCCCATGATGGGACGGTCTCTTGGCCCTGGCATCCAAGAGTACATAAGAGGTCACGCCTAGTACCCAGTGCATACTGGGTAACTTTATCGGCTCTCTGGACAGATTGCCTGTCATTTTCCCTGGGTTCAAATCCTATCCCTACCACTCACCAGCTAGTGACCTCGGACAACTTCTTTACCTCTATAAGCCTCATTTCCTCCTCTGTCAAATGGGGATAATAACTATCTAGGTCTCACAAAATTACTGTGCAGATTAAGTGAGGTAAAATATACAAAGTCCTCAGTATGGTGCCCAGCACATTGAAATGCTTCATGTTAGCTACAGTTATTCTCACTAATCTCACAATAACAGTCCTCACTGCCCTTCAGAAGTACCGAAGTCAGTAACTTGGCTTCCCAGAGATGGGAAGTCTCCTCCCCGGTGGAAGGCAGGTGCTAGTGAATGAGGCTTGTGTGCAATTGCTTGTGCAGAAACCAACCCAGCAGGGGTATGAACCAGCTGTCAGGATTTGTCCCCACCAGACAGAAAAGGCCAAATTGTGGCCCCAAAAAGGCTAAATTTATCAGAAATGAAAGTAACTTTTAAAAACCACATTTACTGAGTTTCAAAACTGAGATGACGATATTAACTGATTTTAACCTGTTATTTTTTCTCGGGAGGCCAAGGCAGGAGGATCACTTGAGCCGAGGAGTTCGACATCAGCCTGGGCAACGTAATGAGACCCTGTCTCCACAAAAAAATTTTTTAAATAAAAATAAAAAAATTAGCTGGGCACAGTGGCTCATGCCTGTGATCCCAGTGCTTTGGGAGGCCGAAGTTGGGGGGGATCACTTGAGGTCAGGAGCTCCAGACCAGCCTGGCCAACATGGTGAAACCCCATCCCTACTAAAAATACAAAAATTAACCAGGTGTGGTGGTACATGCCTGTAATCTCAGCTACTTGGGAGGCTGAGGCAGAAGAATCGCTTGAACTCGGGAGGTAGAGATTGCAGTGAGCAGAGATTATGCTGCTGCACTCCAGCCTGGGCGACAGAGTGAGACCTCACCTCAAAAAAATAACAAATAAATATTTAAAATATTTATTTAAAAAATATTTAAATACATTTGACTTCAAAATAAGCACAGAATCAGGCTCTGGTCATTTGTCAATCTGTTGGTTTACATACGCAGATAAATTGTGCAGGACAGCATGGAAAGACAAAAGAGGGTAACACAATATCACGGTGTACACAGTGCTAAGAGAGCCAAAAAAGGAGCCAGGACTTGCCTTCTTTGTGGTAACCGCCCAACGGAAGGCCTGTTTCACAGGTTGTCCACCAGAGGGCAGGTGGGGACCAGCACTTCCGTCCCAGTGAAGGAGTGGAGAGTGGGGAAGGCTGAGAACAAAACAAATAGAAGCTGGGGACGCAAAGGCAGAATGGTACAATGGACTTTGCAGACTCAGTGGGGGGTGGGGGTGAGGGATAAAAGACTACACATTGGGTACAGTGTACACTGCTCGGGTGATGGGTGCATCAAAATCTCAGAAATCACCACTAAAGAACTTATCCAATGTAACCAACCACCACTTGTTCCCCAAAAAACTATTGAAATTTTAAAAATTAAAAGGCCGGGCACGGTGGCTCACGCCTGTAATCCCAGCACTTTGGGAGGCCGAGGCGGGCGGATCACAAGGTCAGGAGATCGAGACCACGGTGAAACCCTGTCTCTACTAAAAATACAAAAAATTAGCCGGGCACGGTGGCAGGCGCCTGTAGTCCCAGCTACTCAGGAGGCTGAGGCAGGAGAATGGCGTGAACCCGGGAGGCAGAGCTTGCAGTGAGCCAAGATCGCGCCACTGCACTCTAGCCTGGGCGACAGAGTGAGACTCCGTCTCAAAAAAAAAAAAAAAAAAGGCCGGGCGCGGTGGCTCAAGCCTGTAATCCCAGCACTTTGGGAGGCCGAGACGGGCGGATCACGAGGTCAGGAGATCAAGACCATCCTGGCTAACACGGTGAAACCCCGTCTCTACTAAAAAGTACAAAAAACTAGCCGGGCGAGGTGGCGGGCGCCTGTAGTCCCAGCTACTCGGGAGGCTGAGGCAGGAGAATGGCGGGAACTCGGGAGGCGGAGCTTGCAGTGAGCTGAGATCTGGCCACTGCACCCCAGCCTGGGCGACAGAGCGAGACTCCGTCTCAAAAAAAAAAAAAAAAAAAAAAAAAAAAAAAAAAAAAAGGCTGAGGACTGGAGTGACAGGAGTTCTTGCTCTTCATCCCCTATTCACTATACAGCTGTCCATTTCATTAAGAAATGTTTCTCATCTGGGCGTGGTGGCTCATGCCTGTAATCTCAGTACTTTGGGAGGCTGAGGTGGGCAGATCACCTGAGGTCAGGAGTTCGAGACCAGCCTGGCCAACATGGCAAAACCCCATCCCTACTAAAAATACAAAAATTAGCAGGGCGCGGTGGCAGGCGCCTGTAATCCCAGCTACTCAGGAGGCTGAGGCAGGAGAATCGCTTTAACCTAGGAGGTGGAGGTTGCAGGGAGCCAAGATCGCACCACTGCACTCCAGCCTGGGCAACAGAGTGAGACTTTCACTCAAAAAGGGAAAAAAAAAAAATTCTCCATTCAGTCTTTTTCTCTCTCCACTTTCTGGTCCTGTGTACACTGGGAAGCCCCAGGACTGAGAAAGGGAGAGGAGGAAAGAAGAAAGGGATAAATGTTTCTTAATGAAAATAAGAGGAAAGTCTCCAGGCCAGTGATTCAAGATGAATGATTGTATTAAAAGGTTATCCTTTAAAAATTAGTCTTCTGACAGATACAAAGTTACAATTAGATAGGAGGAATAGGTTCTGGTGTTGTACAGTAGAGTGACTACGGTTAACAGTAAAATATTGCATATTACCAAATAGCTAGAAGAGAGGCTTTTGAAGGTTCTCACCACAAGAAATGATAAATCCATGAGATTACATGCTAATTACCCTGATTGGATCATTATATAACATAGATATGTACCCTATAAATATGTACAATTACAATGTGTCAATTAAAAATACTTAAAATCAACCCTAATTATATTTTTAGGTTATTTGGTCTCTTGGACTAACTTAACCTTTCATTGTTTAGCTTCTTCCTTTGAAAACTGCTGGAAAACTTCAAAAACCTGAAATTGGGATACTTTTCCTGAGAAAGATGGAAAAAACTTTGTGGTTTGATAAATATTAGCATGAAAATAAAAAATACCAGCAGGATAATTGTATTCATTTAATAGACACTTACTGAGCACCGACCAGGTACCAGGCCAAGCTTCGTGGTACAAACCCAAAGACGAGACAGTACAATTCCTGCTGTCAAAGGGACTGCTGATCAGCCTTCAGGAAAATGAGTATGAAAGAGCATGGGGTCTTAGCAGGGGCTCGGGAAAGGCTCCCTAGAGGAAGCAATGTCAGAGAGAGAAGCAGGAGCTGGCCACGGGACAGGAGAAGAGCAGCATGGAGTAAGCTCAGGGAGTGTAGCTGAAGGGCGGGGTGTGTGTGTGTGTGTGTGCATGAGCACCTATGTGCATGTGTGTGAAGATGCAGTAATAACAGGAAACTGAGAACTTATTAGTGCCAGGCCCTGTTCTATGCACTCTACATAACTCATTGAATCCTTACTATGAATGACCCTATGAGGGGGGATTCTATTATCATCACCCTCATTTTTCAGATGAGGAAGTTGAGGCAGAGAGAAGCTTGCCCAGGGTCACACAACCAGCATATGATGGAGCCAGTTAGGACTCAATCCAGGCCATATGGCCATGTTGGCTTCCACGCAGGGCCAGACAAAGAGTCTGGAGTGTGGATGTATCATGACCGGAGGAGCTAGAAAAGGGACTGAAGTAGAGATGTGATATGAACAGATCTATACCTTAGGATGTGCACTCAGCTGCTGTGTGAGGGTGGATTCAGGAAGCACAGCTGAGACAACGGCAGCCCGGAGCAAGACAGAAACAGTGGGGACAGAAAGAGGTGGATGGTCTGGAAATATACGGAGGGAAAGTATGAGCATGCCAGGCCTGGAGCCACACACCACAGTTTGATGACTCATGTCCACCCTTCAGAAACAAATCACCACCAGTAGCAGGCATCACCGGCACATTCAAAGAGGGTGAGATATTTCCAGGGCATTTATAGTCAGAACAGTATATATATTAAACCACTCTTTTTCCTGTGACAAACTATTTCCTATAAACACCAACAGTCTTTGGCACTAGTTTAAAACTCTGAGTTCATTACAAATGCAATTCGCTTTCTTTTCTTGGTCACTGCCAGACGTAGACTTTAAGTCACTTTATACATCTTACCCTGTGCGGCATATCCCAGGTCAGAAGACTGGACCACAAGGACATCTCTAAGTATGGCATCTAAGAACTCAAGAACTGTCGCCAGACATGGTGGCTCACGCCTGTAATCCCAGCACTTTGGGAGGCTGAGGCGGGCGGATCACCTGAGGTCAGGAGTTTGAGACCAGCCTGGCTAACGTGGTGAAACCCCATCTCTACTAAAAATACCAAAATTAGCCTGGCATGGTGGCGGGTGCCTGTAATCCCAGCTAATCAGGAGGCTGAAGCAGGAGAATCACTTGAACCCAGGAGACGGAGGTTGCAGTGAGCAGAGATTGCACCACTGCACTCCAGCCTGGGTGACAGAGTGGGACTCCGTCTCAAAAAAAAAAAAAAAAAAAAGGCCAGGTGCAGCAGCTCACGCCTGTAATCCCAGAACTTTGGGAGGGCGAGGCAGGCGGATCACAAGGTCAGGAGTTAGAGACCAACCTGGCCAATATGGTGAAACCCCATCTCTAATAAAAATACAAAAATTAGCTGGGCGTGGCGGTGTGCGCCTGTAGTCCTAGCTACTCTGGAGGCTGAGGCAGGAGAATCGCTTGAACCCGGGAGACGGAGGTTGCAGTGAGCCAAGAGCGTGCCACTGCACTCCAGCCTGGGTGACACAGCGAGACTCCATCTCAAACAAAACAAAACAACTGTCAAACACCTCTTGCTCCCTTAGCCCCCACAAACCAACACATGCGGCACAGCTGCCAGGGTGCTGGAAGCACCTATAGCAGACCCAGCTTCTCTCTGAATAGTACTAACTGGTCCTCAATCTGAGCCCCACTAACGATGCCTCTAACCAACTGCCTCTCTTGGTGGGTCGTGGTTTGTAACAAAACACAAAAAGGAGCACCCCATCTGCTTGCTTTAGCTCAAGAGAAGAGTTTTCAGATGGCTCAGGAGGCCATGGGGACAGAAAAGAACCCTTCATTTCCAGAGACCTAGGCAGAGGTTACAAAGGGTAGGCTCCAACAGGGCCATGTTTCTCTGCTCTGAAGCCCGAGAGAGAACATACTGGGGAGTCTCTCCCTCGGCCAAGATAATGAAAGAAAGATAGCTTAAAGGAAGACAGCAGGGTGTGAATCCACGGGATCTGAAGCCCATCGTGGCCGATCATCTTTCAGTCTTTTCAGGTGCATCATATAATGCACCTTCTCACTCAAACTGACATTTATGTGGAAAATATGCTGAATTGTGGGGAAAATCTATCTATTCGTTATCCTTTTGGATAACGAACACGTGAATAAACTCACATTAACCATGTTCAGACTCCTGTCCCAGGTGTAAGTACTTCATTCTTGGGACTGAGGACTTTAAAGGCTTTTAACTTAATGGCTTGGGACTGGAGAAAAGTCAAGTATTTGCATACATCTTAAAAGTCTGTATTTGGCTGGGAGCAGTGGCTCACGCCTGTAGTCCCAGAACTTTGGGAGGCTGTGGCGGGCGGATCACCTGAGGTCAAGAGTTTGAGACCAGCCTGACCAACATGGAGAAACCCCATCTCTACTGAAAATACAAAATTAGCCGGGTGTGGTGGTGCATGCCTGTAATCCTGGCTACTCGGGAGGCTGAGGCATGATAATCGCTTGCACCTGGGAGGTGGAGGTTGTGGTGAGCCGAGATCACGTCATTGCATTCCAGTCTGGGCAACGAGAGCAAAACTCATCTCAAAAAAAAAAAAAAAATCTGTATTCATATATGACACTTACTGAGCCCTTTCTCTGTGGAAACTAGCTGAGAGTAAGCTCCTATTTAATCAAATGAGGAGAAGGATGTTCTAGTGAGGAGAAGCAGCAGTGGGAAGACAAGATGACAGGGGTGAAGGCAGGGGGCAGTACTCAGTGCAGAAGAGCTTCCGTGCCCATGTGTGTGTCTGCACTGGCACTCAGGTGTGCATGCGCTGTACCCTCAGGGCCCTGACTTGGGGCTGGTGAGATGGGAAGGAATGGCCTTGCACGCCATGCTAAGGAGCTGCATTAATTCTGGAAGCAACCCTGACCAAATAAACATTTTAAGCAGGAGAAGGGGATCAAATCTGAGCTGTAGACTGGAGGGAGGGCACAAGACTGAAGCTGGAGGGCCAGTTTGGAGGCAGGTGCAAGAGCCCAGTGAGAGACAGTCACGGCCTGAATTCAGAAAGTGTCAGCAAGGATGGAAAGGAGGAGTCGGAGGCTAGAGAGGCTGGAGCCAACAGGGGTGGGCAGCTGAATGGAAGTGAAAGTGATGGACGTGCCAACGAGGACTCTCAAATCTTTAGCCTAGAGAATGGATAGTGGTGATTCCTTCAACCAAATCAGGGATCACAGGAAGGGAAGAGGTGGAAAAGAAATCCTGTTCCCATGCTGAGGTGATGATTCTGTGGGACACCAAGTGAAGATTTGTAGTAGTAGACTATTGGAGATAGAGGTCTGAAACTCAGGGGAGATATTGCTTGGGATTCTCCATTTATCTAAAACTATGTACTGAATGTCTCCTGTATGCCAGGCACCGTGATGAGTAAAGAATAGAGAATGATGAACAAGACAGACGAGATTCTGCCCTCAAGGACTTTAGGTTTTATGTAGGGGAGACTGACCGCAAATAAGTAAACAAGCAGACAACAGAACAGCAGACTGCAATATGTGCCATGAAGGAATAAATAACTGGTGTCTATCATGACAAATAACCAGGGGAGCAAGGTGGCCTTACAGAGGGTCAGGGAAGAGATGGACGAAGACCATTCTTGGCAGAGCAAACAGCAAGTACAGATGCCAAGGCAGGAAAGCATTTGAAGTTCCAGGCAATGAGGAGGTCAGTATGGCTGAGTATGAGTGCAGCGGGGCACAAGAGGTAGGCAGGGCCTGGAAACCCTGGTGAGGACCAATGGACAGTCACCAAAGGCTTTCAGTAGCAGCGAGACATCAGATGGGAGAGGCGGGTGAAAGTAAGGAGAGGGCAACGTTCACATGTTTAAAGGACAGGAGAAGAGGAGCCTGGGAAGGAGCAGCTAGTCAGGTAAAGGGGCAGAGAATGATGTCAGAAGCCAAGGGAGAAATCTGAAGAACAGAGGAGTGGTTGACAATGTCAAAGGCTACAGGGAAAGCAAGTATGTTAATATTTTAAAAATACATATCCAGCTGGGCGCGGTGGCTCACGCCTGTAATCCCAGCACTTTGGGAGGCTGAGGCAGGTGGATCACCTGACGTTAGGAGTTCAAGATCAGCCTGGCTAACACGGTGAAACCCCATCTCTACTAAAAATACAAAAATTAGCTGGGTGTGGTGGTGGGCACCTATAATCCCAGCTACTCAGGAGGCTGAGGAGAATCGTTTGAACCCAGGAGATGGAGGTTGCCGTGAGCCGAGATCACGCCACTGCACTCCAGTCTGAGCAACAAGAGTGAAACTCCGTCTGAAAAAAAATAAAATATACACACACACACACACACGCACACATATATATGTACATATCTCCAAAGTATTTAGCAACAAAGAGGTGATTAATAACGCTGAAAGGGGTAGTTGTAAAGGAAGGGTGGCGGAAAGCCCCATGATGAGGAAAACTTGGAGACAGGCCGGGCGCAGTGGTTCACACCTGTAACATCAGCCCTTTAGGAGGCTGAGGCGGGAGGATTGGGCAGTTGGATCCTAGAAGTTGGAGACCAGCCTAGGCAATGCAGTAAGACCCCATTTATACAAAAAAATTAAAACAAAAATATTAAAAAATTAGCCAGGTGAGGTGGTGCATGCCTGTAGTCTCAGCTACTCAGGAGGCTGAGGCAGGAGGATCACTTGCACCCAGGAGTTCAAGACCAGCATGGGCAACATTTCAAAACCCCATTTCTACAAAAAATACAAAAATTAGCTGGGTGTGGTACTGTGTTCCTACAGTCCCAGCTACTCGGGAGGCTGAGGTGGAAGGATCACCTGAGTCGGGGAGGCGGAGGTTGCAGTGAGCTGTGATAGTGCCACTGCACTCCGGTCTGGGCGACAGAGCATGACCCAGTCTCAAAAGAGAAAAATAAAATTAGCTGAGTGTGGTGATACACACGTGCAGTCCCAGCTACTTGGGAGGCTATGCTGGGAGGATCACTTGAGCCCAGGAGATTTAGACTACGGTGAGCCATGATTGTGCCACTGTACTCCAAACTGGGCAACAGAGCAAAACCCTGTCTCTAAATAAATAAAGAGAAAAGATGGGACTTGCTGGACCAAACATAAGGTTTCCTACAAGGGCCTGGTTTTAAGAACCCACATGCGCTGGCAGAGACAGGCAGATTGGTGGGGCAGGAGAAAGACTCAGGGACATAGTGGGCCCAGAGCTGGCCATTTGGTAAGGTGGCTCCATCAAGCAATGGAGATGAGCTGTGTAGTTGATGGTATTTGGGAAAGTTAGAAAAATAAGGCTGGCTTGAGATGATCACTTTATACCTTAATCCAGCCAGAAGAAAGATTTAAAGAGTGAAACGATGAAACAGCTAACAGAAGAAAACACTGGAGATTATCTTTGTGACCTAGATGTGGGCACAGTCTTCATAAAAAAGACCCCAAGGGTCAGGCATGGTGGCTCACGCCTGTAATCCCAGCACTTTGGGAGGCTGAGGCGTGCAGATCACCTGAGGTCAGGAGTTTGAGACCAGCCTGGCCAAAATGGTGAAACCTCGGTCTCTACTAAAAATATAAAAATTAGCCAGGCATGGTGGTAGGCACCTGTAGTCCCAGCTACTTGGGAGGCTGAGGCATGATAATTGCTTGAACCTGGTAGGAGAAGGCTACAGTGAGCCAAGATCACACCACTGCACTCCAGCCTGGGTGACAGAGCGAGACTCCGTTTCAAAAAAAAATAATAAAAATAAAAAAACAAACAAGACCCCAAAAGCACAAATCATAAGGTGAAAAAAAAATGAATGGAAGTAATTACATGAAAATTAGGATTAAAAAAATAAATGGATTAGGCAATATCTGGTTTTTGTTCTTGCTGTTGTTTTTTGAGATGGAGTCTCGCTCTGTCACCCAGGCTGGAATGCAGTGGCACAATCTCAGCTCACTGCAACCTCCGCCTCCCAGGGTCAAGCAATTCTCCTGCCTCAGCCTCCTGAGTAGCTGGGACTACAGGCGCACGCCACCGCGCCCAGCTAATTTTTTTGTATTTTTAGTAGAGATGGGGTTTTACCATGTTGGCCAAGATGGTCTCAATCTCTTGACCTCGTGATCCACCCACCTCAGCCTCCCAAAGTGCTGGTGATTACAAGTGCGAGCCACCTCGCCTGGCCTATATCTGGCATTTTTTAAATGGCTCTTTGAGTTAGTCAAGAGGCTGAGAAAAGGAGTCAGGAGGATCCATACAGCTCATAAAGGGTCTGCAGGGATAACTGCATTTCTCTTCTGTGTCATCCTCTTAGGGGAAAATGGAAACAGTTAAAATGTGTGCTGCTTTTTATTTAATTGAAGACTTCTGTTCCTCAAAGGACACCATCAACAAAGTTATCACCCAATAGACAGATAAGATATCTCCTTCTATACTAGCAACTCTAGCAAATCAACAAGATAAAAACTCCCATTTTTAAAAAGGTCTGAAAATCAAAGGCTGGAGGAAATGAGCAGGCAGTTCTCAGAAGAGGAAGCTGAAATGACTTAGTACATGAAGAAATGCCCAAACCTACCAGGAATCAGGGACACACAAATTAAAACAAGATACCCCTTTCACACTTGGCAGAATGACAAATATTAGAATGGTAAAAACCCAGTGATGGTGAGGAGGTGGGGGACAAGAACAGCTTTTCTGGAAAGTAATCTGATGGAACACAGGTAGGTATAAACTCTGGGATCTAGTGATCCCTCTCCCAGTTATATGTCTCAGAGAAATTCTAGCACTAGCTCCTGAGGAAATGTACAAGGATATTCACCCTGGAATAATTTATGGATGAGGAGCTGATAGGAAATGGGTAAGTGGTGGATGCATATCAAGGACTGACAGGCAGCACTAAGAAGCTATGAACCATGCGCACCTTTAGAACATGGTGGCCGGGCGCGGTGGCTCAAGCCTGTAATCCCAGCACTTTGGGAGGCCGAGACGGGCGGATCACGAGGTCAGGAGATCGAGACCATCCTGGCTAACACGGTGAAACCCCGTCTCTACTAAAAAATACAAAAAACTAGCCGGACGAGGTGGCGGGCGCCTGTAGTCCCAGCTGCTCGGGAGGCTGAAGCAGGAGAATGGCGTGAACCCAGGAGGTGCAGCTTGCAGTGAGCTGAGATCCGGCCACCACACTCCAGCCTGGGCGACAGAGCGAGACTCCGTCTCAAAAAATAAAAAAAAAATAAAATAGAACATGGTTAGATTTTTTTTTTTTTTGAGGTGGAGACTCGCTCTGTTGCCCAGGCTGGAGTGCAATGGTGCAATTTCAGCTCACTGCAACCTCCCCGCCTCCCAGGTTAAGTGATTCTTCTGCCTCAGCCTCCCAAATAGCTGAGATTACTGGTGGGCGTCATGACACCTGGCTAATTTTTGTATTTTTAGTAGAGACGGGGTTTCACCATGTTGGCTAGGCTGGTCTCGAATTCCTGACCTCAAGTGATTCACCCACCTCGGCCTCCCAAAGTGCTGGGATTACAAGCATGAGCCACCACGCCTGGCCTGACAAGGTTAGATCTTGAAAACAATGTTGTTGAGTAAAAAATGGCATATGTAGCACAATATCATTCATATAAATTTAAAACATAGACAAAAATATAACATATTTTGGCCGGGCGCAGTGGCTCAAGCCTGTAATCCCAGCACTTTGGGAGGCCGAGGTGGGCGGATCACGAGGTCAGGAGATCGAGACCATCCTGGCTGACACGGTGAAACCCCGTCTCTACTAAAAAATACAAAAAAAGGCTGGGCGCGGTGGCTCAAGCCTGTAATCCCAGCACTTTGGGAGGCCAAGACGGGCGGATCACAAGGTCAGGAGATCGAGACCATCCTGGCTAACACGGCGAAACCCCGTCTCTACTAAAAACACAAAAAATTAGCCGGGCGAGGTGGCGGCGCCTGTGGTCCCAGCTACTCGGGAGGCTGAGGCAGGAGAATGGCGGGAACCCGGGAGGCGGAGCTTGCAGTGAGCTGAGATCTGGCCACTGCACTCCATTCTGGGCGACAGAGCGAGACTCCGTCTTAAAAAAAAAAAAAAAAAAAAAAAAAAAAAAAAAAAAAAAATACAAAAAAAACTAGCCGGGCGAGGTGGCGGGCGCCTGTAGTCCCAGCTACTGGGGAGGCTGAGGCAGGAGAATTGCGTGAACCCGGGAGGCGGAGCCTGCAGTGAGCTGAGATCAGGCCACTGCACTCCAGCCTGGGCGGCAGAGCGAGACTCCGTCTCAAAAAAAAAAAAATATATATATATATATATATATATAAAACATATTTTACAAGCATACATCAAATGCCACTTCTTTACCCTCCTCCTCACCCTGACTCCTCTTCCCCATTGCTCTCTATTCCTTTAACTGATTTTATTTTATTTATTTTTTTGAGACAGAGTCTCACTCTGCTGCCCAGGCTAAAGTGCAATGGCACGATCTCGGCTCACTGCAACCTCCGCTTACCAGGTTCAAGCAATTCTCCTGCTTCAGCCTTCCAAGTAGCAGGGATTACAGGCATGCGCCACTAGGCCCGACTAATTTTTGTATTTGTAGTAGAGATGGGGTTTCACTATGTTGGCCAGGCTGGTCTCGCTTCTGACCTCAAGTAATCCACCCACCTCCGCCTCTCAAAGTGCTGGGATTACAGGTGTGAGCCACTGCCCAGGCTCAATTTTATTTTTTTTAATGGTACTAGAATGTCTACTCCATGAAGATTGGAACCTTGTCCATCTTGATCACTAACTTATCTCCAACAACTAGAACAAACCCTGGGACACTGTCAATGGTCAATAAATATTTGTGTTATAAATAAGTGGCCGAGGCAGGCAGATCACCTGAGGTCAGGAGTTCAAGACCAGCCTAGCCAACATGGCAAAACCCCATCTCTACTAAAAATATGAAAATTAGCTGGGCGTGGTGGTGCATGCCTGTAATCCCAGCCACTTGGGAGGCTGAGGCAGGAGAACTGCTTGAACCCGAGAGGCGGAGGTTGCAGTGAGCCGAGATCATGCCACCACACTCCAGCCTGAACAACAGAGCAAGACCTTGTCTCAAAAATAAATAAGTAAATAAATAAATAAATAAATGGGCCGGGCACTGTGGCTCATGCCTGTAATCCCAGCACTCTGGGAGGCTGAGGTGGGAGGATCACTTGAGCCTCAGAGTTTGAGACCAGCTTGAGCAACATAGCAAGACCTCATCTCTAAAAGAAATATAAATAAATAAATAAATAAATGGGGGACATATAACTAAGAGAAAGTGGGGGCTGTGAGAGGGGAGACAAGGGCAAGAATGAGTAGGGAAAAATAAATACAACAAGGGAGGGACTGTGCCAGAATATATGATGATGACATGCCATGATTGGTTCATAAAAGTGATTACAAATTATTTTATCAAATTCATTATTATGGCAAACTAGGCCCTGCATGATAAAGCTGTCACCTGCCTCTCCAGCCTCATTTCATTTTACTCTGATCACTACGCTGTAGCCAAGGAGGTCTCTGCCAGTTCCTGGAATATCTGATCACCTCAGGGACTTTGCACAGGCTGTCCCCTTTGCCTATACACTCTTTCTGTAATTCTTCAAAAAGGTGGTTCTGGCTAGGTGTGGTGGCTCATGCCTGTAATCCCAGCACTTTGGGAGGCAGACGTGAGTGGATCGCTTGAGCTCAGGAGTTTGAGACCAGCCTGGCCAACATGGTGAAACCCTGTGTCTGCTAAAAATACAAAAATTAGCTGGCCGTGGTAGCAGGCACTGGGAGGCTGAGGGAGGAGAATCACTTGAACCGGGAGGTGGAGGCTGCAGTGAGCTGAGATGGAGCCACTGCACTCCAGCCTGGGCAACAGAGCTAGACGCTGCCTCAAAATAACAATAATAATAATAATTATTATTATTATTATTATTTGGTTCTTTCTCATCCTTCAAGATTCAGCTGAAATGTCACTTCTCAGAATGGGCGTCCCAACCAAACTATCTAGTGGTATCATTACCTGTTCACATCTTTTTTTTTTTCTTTTTTAGAGGCATGGTCTTGCAATGTCACCTAGGCTGGAGTGCAATGGGGCTATTATTACTCACTGAAGCCTCAAACTTCCAGGGTCAAATGATCCTCTTGCCTCAGCCTCCCAAAGCACTGGGATTACAGGCATGAGTCACTATGCCTGGCCTTATCATCTTACCAGGCTATGCGATGATGTTGTTGGTGTCTCCACCCATTGAATGCAAGCTCCAAAAAGACAAGAGGCCTTGTCTGCCTCATGGTATCCCCAGCACCTGACACAGAAAAGGCACTCAAATATTTGATGAGTCATGAGTGAAAAGAGAGATCATTAATTATGTGTAGGAAAGGTAAAGTGCTGAACCCAGGAGGAATGGACTGGGAATAAATGAGAGTCCTGATGAAGCCAAAGACCAGAGAAGTGGGGACAGAGAGGGCTAGAGGAGGAGAGGCTGTGGTCAGGGCCCCGAACTCCCAGGAGCGTTTCAACCCTGATGTGCAGGGGTGGTGGGATCATGGGCAAAACTCTTGAATCATATACACTGTATAAAAGTCAGGGCCGGGCGCAGTGGCTCACGCCTGTAATCCTGGTACTTTGGGAGGCCAAGGCGGGTGGATCACAAGGTCAGGAGTTCGAGACCAGCCTGGCCAACATGGTGAAACTCTGTCTCTACCAGTAAAGATACAAAAACTTGGCAGGGCGTGGTCGTGGGCGCCTGTAATCCCAGCTACTTGGGAAGCTGAGGCAGGGGAATAATTTGAACCCGGGAGGCGGAGGTTGCAATGAGCCGAGATCGCACCATTGCACTCCAGGCTGGGCGACAGGGCGAGACTCCGTCTCAAAAAATAAAAATAAAAATAAATAAAATAAAAGTCGAGACAGGAAAAATGTTTCTTTTCATGTTAACACATTTAGTCCTGGCAATCTCCCAGTGAAGAAGATATTCTCATAATAGCTAACAAATATTTCTATGTGGCAGGTCTTGTCCTAGGCGCCTTAGGTGTATTTACTCATATCAAAACGACCCTATGAGAAAGGTACTATTGTTGCCATTTGACTGATAAGGAGCCGAAGTGGGACAGGGGGCTTACGTCTTGCTCACATAGTGGTGGGCCGCGACTTAAACCCTGATCTGTAGACGGGCGCGGTAGCCCGAGCCTGTAGTCCCGGCTACTTGGGAAGCTGTGGCGGGAAGATCGCTTGAGCCCAGGAGTTCGAGACTGCAGTGATCACGCCACTGCACTCCAGCCTGGGCGACAGCGCAAGGCCCTATCTCAAAGATTAAAAAAAAACAAACTCTGCTCTAATTTGCAATAGCTCTATCTTTCCTCCCAGCCATCTGAAGTTTTAGTGAAAACGGGGCTTCCTGGAGGAAGGAGTAGCTAGCTATCCCGGTCCGCTACAGATTATCAGTGCGTGAATACCCTGAGTCCTTCGGCTCAGAATTTGACTGGGTCGCCTGGTCCGACTGCCCCGCCCCCGCCCCCGCCCCGCCCCCGCCCCCGCCCCCGCCCCCGCCCCCGCCCTGGGCCTACGTGACCGCGCGCCGGCCTGCGGCCGTCCTGATCTCGCGGGATTTGAGCTTCCGTGCGGACAAACCCTCCCACCGCGGCTCCCTCCGCTTTACCTGCCGGCGGCGACCAGCTTCTGAAGAAAAGTGTCCACCATGGTGTCGAGGAGCTTCACCCTCGAAATGGTAGTGCCGGGTGGCACAGACTGTGGAGACGACCTCTCATGCCTTTTTTCCTCACAGCCGCCGCCTAGATTGGCGCTACTTGCTTCGGCCATGTTGAAGTTGAACCGCCAAATGTAACTGGCCCGGCCTCCCCGCCCGCCGGAGCTCCCGATTGGCCGCTCCCGCGACGGGCGCCTCCGATTGGAAGCGGTAGAACGTCTGTCACCGAGCAGGGCGGGGGCGGGAAAGTCATCGGAGGCTGAGGGTCGCAGAAAGGCGAGGCTTCGCGCGGTGGGATGTCCGCGACCCGAAAAATATGCGCAAGCGAAAGCTCGGGAGCTCAATAAAAACTTTTAATTACACTTCAGAGACTTCGTACAGTGCAACAGTGAATATTCACTGTTAATATTCACAAGAGTCCATTTCATCAAACGTTCAGAGTCTGCCTTTTCATTCTCAATGCTCCAATCAGGTTTCCCGTCTTGGCCAGTCTCCCAGAGGTTTCTTTTAGCTTTGGTTACCGACCAAAACTCCAGTTTAGGGAGAATGGAAGTCCACAGTCCCATTCCCCACCAAAACATATTTCAGTCAAACCCAATCCCAGTCCCTAAAGAATTAGGAAAGTATGGGCCAAGGGTCCCTTTAATTATACACACATCACCCTTAAAACTGCGTGTGTGTACGAGAAACAAAGAATAAAACACAAGAGGGGCTGTAAAATACTGCACAAGACAACAAAACAGAAGGAAAGTCTTGGGGGAGAAACACTAAGACGCGAGTGGCAGGATCCTACCTCCCGTCCGTGACACTTTCCCCACTGTGCCATGGTGGGGAAGGACTGAAGTCTCTAGGGTCTCTAGAGGTCTTGCTAGGATGAGCTTAAAGACATGGTGGGGGAGGGGGCCCCACTGCTTCCATTATATTTGTGGTTCTCAGAGTAAAGCGGTGAGGAGGGGCAGGAAGATTCAGAATGACTGGTGGGTCCAACCCTTTGGATGTGAACATTCCTGGATAGAAACTGGAGGACTCTCTTGACAAAGTGCAGGAAGGGATTAACAAAAATAAAATCAAGTGAAAGGGAAAAACCCTCAATGAGATCAAGATGGACAGTGGTGGTGGGGAAGGTAGAGAATGGTTTTCACAACCTGTTCTGGCCAGGGTGGAAGAATGTGCAGCAGCCATGAAGAAATATCAAGGCTTCAGGTAGCTAGCACCTTTCAAATTGGCACCATGGCCTTTCCCAGGGGGTGGGACCAATAGAGTTTGGAGGATCATCCAGGTCAAACGTCTCAGGTAGAAATGCAGGGTTTGACATGCCTTCTCTATTTGCTGCACCTCTCTACCTGCAACACAGGCTCGGGGGGAGTAGCAGTAGGGAGGATGAGGCAGGGAAGAAGGAGCACTCCTCTTCTAGCTCCTGAGAGCATCAGATAATTTTGGCAGTATCAGGCTGGTAAATGCAGTGGTCCTTGTATTGGGTGACTTTCTGAACTGCTCTTTATGTTCTTCCAGTATCCCTCCACAGGGTAACATGACTGGGATGACTACGCATCCAGTGATGTGGATCTTAGAGATCGCCATAGTGAGACAACACTTGTTGCCATAAGTCTGAGTGATTGGGGTATTTATGTGTATGTTATGGCCGCCTGGGGCAGAGAATCTCCTCACTGCCCTCTCCTAGGTTTGGCTCTGCTGGCCTGGGTAGATGTGCTGGGGAACACATGCCCTCTTGTTGCCTTCTAGATCAACTACTTTCTCAACCTGACTTCTCAAGGCAGTGCTCCAAGTCCAGTGCACCCAAGACAGCCTGATCCACTTAGAACTGTGCCCACCACGGGAGTCCTCTGGGCCAGGGGATGCCCCAGCTTAGACTCTCCTGGGGCTCCTGAGACTGAAGGGACAGGGAACTAGAATTGAGGAAAAAGTCACATTACATTTTTCTACCTGTCTTAGGAAGGGGGTGAGCTCTGACAGCAGGATTGGCGCTTTAGCAGGACTAATAGCCTGGTTCATAGATGTTAATACACACACGCACACACACACACACAAAATAAAAGTATCAACATTTCTCCCCAACCTAATAACCCCTCCAAAGAGAGGACGAGTGCTCTGGAGAACCAGAGATTTTTTGCTGCTCCTGCTCCCTGTGCAAATAAGTGCCTGGCACCTTAGCCCCAAGTGCAGGGAAAAGCAGAGTCATCTAGTGGGCAGCTCGGTCCCAAAATAAAAATAAGCAAGGCTAAGAGATGAAGGGAGAGAGGGCTGATAGCAGCTGCTTGGAATCTGGGCTGAAAGCCCAAGAGGAAGAACCAGTGGTAGTAAGCAAGCTCTATGTACAGCTCTTCTCAGGGTCTCAGGGACACAGACGGAGGGGGAAGCCAGAAGGGCTAGCAGGGTTGGGGGTGGCCTTTAGGCCAGTATGGAATACAGGGACTGAGTGAGGGAGCCCAGCTCAGAAGAGAATTTTAAATAGTGGGGGCAAGGGATCCAGGCGTGGAGCCTCTTCAGCAAGAGCAGTTCAAAGTCTCTATCCCTATCCCAGATAGGCCACCTGGCCCAGGGCAGGGCTGGGTGTGTGGTGGGGGCATCTGGAGAGGGTGCCATCCTCTCCACTCTGCCCCTGACCCACGGTAGTGTGGAAAACAGCAGGCTTCTCTCCCCACCACTGGTTACCAGTGTCTCGAGTCCACCAGCTCAGGTCGGAGGCTAAGTTTCTTGAGGCTCTCATAGCCCACCACAATGACAATGGTGGAAGGTGTGGCTGAGATGATTCTGGCCGAGAGGCCCTTCATGAGGCCCCAAGGCCCTTCTTCTGCCATCAGTTGTCTGAAGGTCAGGATGATGGAGTTCTTACCCTCAACCTGGAAAAGTCAACACAGTGGAGGGCCATTGTCTGTAGTCAGAGCCCGTCTGCTCAATCTCCATCGGCCTTAGGCTAAAGTGGGGAGAACTAGACTCAGACATCGGAAGGTGTGGATTCTGCTTGTGAGGGATGGTACCGCACAGTGATTTAGTATAAGCCCTGGTGCCTGACTGCCTGAGTTTGAATTCTGCTTCCCAGCCTACTAACAACATAACCTTGGGTAATTTAACAATTTGTGCCCCGATTTCCTCAAATATAAAAGAGTGATAATAGTACCTGCACCATGAGGTTGTTATGAGCAAGAAAGAAAATAATATTCATAAATACTAAAACAGTGGTGGCAGATCGTTTCAGTGTACAATAAATGTTAACTATCATTGATATCATGAGATAATCTATGTAGCTATGAGTCTTTGAACTGGATGTTGCTCTTTGGTCTCAGGGAGGCTGGGTTAAATCCTCTCTAAGACCCTCTGCAGCTCTGCCAGTCTGATTTTGATTCTGATCATTTCAATCCCTTGAAGTTCTAGAGCTGGAACCTTCCTCTCCATCTCTGCCATCTCTCACATACCCCAAGAACAAATATAGGTATCTTCCCTATCACACTGAAAGCCTGGCCAAGCAGAAATCACTTCTCTCTTCTTTCTCAACAGTTCCACACCCTCCCTGACCCCTAAACTATACCTTTATAAACCACCCCTCAGCCCCTTGGCCAATACAGGACAGATGCACTCCTTGTTCATACCGCCCCTTATATGATACGACCTTCACAAGGTATCCCAGCCATGGCTAAGAACATCTCCTGCTTCCACCCCGCCTCCTTCAGCACCCTCCTACGCACTCCCTTCTTCCTCTCCAATACTCTCTCCTGTGACCATCTCTGCTTCCCTAACCCTTCCACTTTTTCCACAGCCACGTCAAGGACTTTTTCACCTGTGCCTCTGGGTCGTTCCAGCCTGGAAGCTCCTCAAAGTAGAGACCTGTCCTTTCCCTTGGATCTCCTCCTAGACCGCCCAGAATAAAGCTCAGGAAAGAACGAGGACTGACCCTGTGTGCTTTATTATTTGCAAACCAACCAGATGCCAGTGTATTCATTTTCAAATGAGGGGGCATTCTTTCCTAGAAACAAAAATACCTATATTTATTACTTATCTCCTTCCCAACATCCTGGTACTAGGGAAGCTGATTTTATCCCTAACCTGTTATTTTCCTTCCCTCCTCCCCTCACCATAACCCAGTGACTTCATTCTCTTGTACAACTTTGATTCTCCACCTCAAATCAGACATAAAACTTTATATGGCAACACCTACTATTTGCATATTACATATCATTCAGATTCTATTTCCTTGGTCTAAGTGCTGTGTAACTGTCTTTAAGCTGACTGAAGACAGGCATTACTAAGGGCTTTGTCAGGGTTTTGCTGCATCCACACCATAAAATCTGTGAAACCTATTTAAGAAAAGTCACTCTCATAATCCATAGAGAACTTACGGCCTACTGGAAAAACCAGACAGACTTACGAATTAACTGAAATCAATATTTCTTATAACCACAAACCTGCAAGGTAAAGGAAAGAGTTGTTGACAGGCTATGCTAATAGGCTACGGAATAGGACTCCAGTAAAGGCTGGAAGAAACCAGTAAGATTTCCTGGAGGTATGGGCATGTGATGGAGGAGAGAGGTATGCAAGGTAGCAGACAGAGTGAGAAGCATTATTCCAGGTACTTTTAAGTGCTGGGCGGGCTTCTTTTTTTTTTTTTTTTTTTTTTTGAGACAGAGTCTCACTCTGTCACCCAGGCTGGAGTGCACTGGCGTGATCTCGGCTCAATGCAACCTCCACCTCTAGGTTCGAGTGATTCTCCTGCCTCAGCCTCCCGAGTAGCTGGGACTACAGGCACATGCCAACACACCCAGTTAATGTTTTATTTTTAGTAGAGACAGGGTTTCACCATGTTGGCCAGGCTGGTCTCGAACTCCTGGGCTCAGGTGATCTGCCCACCTTGGCCTCCCAAAATGCTGGGATTACAGGAGTGAGCCACTGCACCTGGCTGTGGGCTGGCTTCTATAGATGCTAAGCACACAGAAGGGGCTTACATGTTCAGGAGAAGACTGACTGGACTAGAGGGCCAGGAAACAAAGAGGTTAGGGCAACACTGGAGGGCTTGAAGGTCATGCTTCTAATGGTTTCTCCATGAGGAGGGTGAGGGAAGTGGCCAGTCTTACCTGCACGCGGGTTCGTATGACATCCATGGGATTGGTGAGGATGGAGGCAGTGGCTGCAGCCAGGGGCCCTGAGACGGCTTGGAAGACAATGTGAGGGCACTCCTTAGGACACAGGTAGGAGAGCTGCTCTGGAATCCAGGGAAAGACAATGGCTCAAGACACAAAGCACCACCGGTCTGGCCTCCCTGTGCTTGCTGCTTCTACCAGGTGGCTTTCCCAACCCAGACCGGCCCTCCACTCTTCGCCACCTTAGACACCTAACTCCTATCTTTTATTTTCTCTGCTTCCTTCAAAAAATTATTAAGTCTCAGGCCCTTTCCAGGAGTCATCTTGGAAATATCACCCATTTATTTTGATTGATTTTTTTTTCCGAGACAGGGTCTTGCTGTGTCACACAGGTTGGAGTGCAGCGGCATGATCATGGCTCACTGCAGCCTCAGTCTCCCGGGCTCAAGCAATCTTCCCATCTCAGCCTCCCTAGTAGTTGGGTCTATAGGCTTGTGCCACCATGCCCAGCTAATGTTTTAAAAAATGTTTTGTAGTGCCGGGCGCAGTGGCTCACGCCTATAATCCCAACACTGTGGGAGGCCGAGGCGGGCGGATCACGAGGTCAAGAGATCAAGACCATCCTAGCTAACACGGTGAAACCCCATCTCTACTAAAAATACAAAAAACTACCGGGCGTGGTGGCGGGCGCCTATAGTCCCAGCTACTCGGGAGGCTGAGGCAGGAGAATGGCATGAACCCGGGAGGCGGAGCTTGCAGTGAGCCGCGATCACGCCACTGCACTCCAGCCTGGGCGACAGAGCGAGACTCTGTCTCAAAAAAAAAAAAAAAATTAGCCAGGCATGGTGGTGGGCGCCTGTAGTCCTAGCTACTCAGGAGGCTGAGGCAGGAGAATGGCGTGAACCCGGGAGGCGGGGAGATTGCAGTGAGCGGAGATCACGCCACTGCACTCCAGCCTAGGTGACAGAGCGAGACTCTGTCTCAAAAAAAAAAAAAAATAAGTTTTGTAGAGATGGGGGGTCTCACTATGTTGCGCAGGCTGGTCTTGAACTCCTGGACTCAAGCAATCCTCCCACCTCAGCTCCCAAATTACAGGTGTGAGTCACTGCACCTGGCCAACATCATCCATTTAAACAGGACAAGATTCCTTGGAGAGGGAATACATTGAGTAACTCTGGTAGGATACATTAAAAACCAATGACACGGCCAGGCAGTGGTGGCTCAAGCCTGTAATCCTAGCACTTTGGGAGGCCAAGAAAGGTAGATCACTTGAGCCCAGGAGTTTGTGACCAGACTGGACAACATGGTGAAACTCCTCCTCTACTAAAAATACAAAAATTAGCTGGGCATGGTGGCGCAGGCCTGTAGTCCCAGCAACTTGGGAGACTGAGGTGGGAGGATCGCCTGAGTCCTGGAAGCAGAGGCTGCAGTGAGCCATGATCATGCCACTGCACTCCAGCCTGGGCGTCAGAGTAACACCCTGTCTCAAAGAAAAATTAAAGCTGAATGTGGTGGCTCACGTCTGTAATCCCAGCACTTTGGGAGGCAGAGGTAGGCAGATCACCTGAGGTCAGGAGTTCGAGACCAGGCTGGTCAACATGATGAAACCCCGTCTCTACCAAAAATACAAAAATTAACCAGACGTGGTGGTGCACACCTGTAATCCCATATATTAGGGAGGCTGAGGCAGGAGAATCACTTGAACCCAGGAGGCGGAGGTTGCAGTGAGCTGAGATTGCACCACTGCACTCCAGCCTGGGTGAGAGAGCAAGACTCCATCTCAAAAAAAAAAAAAAAAAAAAAAAGAGATTAAAAATTAAATAAAAACTAGTGACACTGGGAACCAGGTGAGTCAGTCTTTTTGTTGCATACTACATACCCTTTCTTAACTTTTGAATTTTGAAACATGTGCATGTTTTTAAAAATAAAAACAATATTAAAATAGAAAGTCACATCCTACAATGAGCACTTTTCTCCAGCTTATATCAAGAAAGAAAATTCATCTTTCAAAATGCTAATGAAGATAGAATGGCACCCAGGTTAACCCATCCCAGTACCACTGAGAAGTCTACCTGCAATTGAATTTTCTTTTTACTCTCTCTGGAGGTGAAAGACAACATGTTCATTCATTTATTCAACAAAGATTTATTGAGCGACTACCATGAGCTGGTCATCTTGGGTCCTGAGGATTTAACAGTAAATTAAAAAGCCTCAAATTCCTGTGCTTAGGAAATTTATATTCTAGTGTGAAGAGATAATAAACAAATAAAAAAGCAAAATACACAGCTATGTCAGCAGGTATGTGCTATACATAAAAATAAAGCAGGAAAGGGAGATAGGGAGGCCAAGGGTGGAGGGGAAGGGGTTGCCATTTTATCTTTCATTTTTTTTCTCAGACCTCTCAGGGATAAAGGATGAAAGCCCATTCCAAGAAGGTGAAGTCTGAGCAAAGACCTGAGGGAGACAGTGCAAGCCACATGGATCTATGGACAGAGCTTTCAAAGAAGGGATAACATTCTGTGCAAGGGTCCTGAGGACAAGCACACAGCAAGTGTTCGAGGGGCAGCCAAGTCCAGTACCCTAGAGCAGTATGAGTAAGGGAAGGAACAGCATATGAGATCCAAGAGGTAAGTCACGTAGGGTTTTCTCTTCTATAGTTCAGTTGTCATACCTTTAAGAATTTTTTCCTCGGCCGGGCACGGTGGCTCATGCCTGTAATCCCACCACTTTGGGAGGCAGAGGCAGGCGGATCACCTGAGGTCGGGAGTTTGAGACCAGTCTGACCAACATGGAGAAACTCCATCTCTACTAAAAATACAAAATTAGCCAGGTGTGATGGCGCATGCCTATAATCCCAGCTACTTGGGAGGCTAAGGCAGGAGAATTGCTTGAACCTGGGAGATGGAGGTTGCAGAGAGCCAAGAACACACTATTGCATTCCAGCCTGGGCAACAAGAGTGAAACCCCGTCTCAAAAAAAAAAAATTTTTTTTCCCTCATGCTCCTAGTTTTAGTTTGTGGCCAGGGAGAAGTAGGGAGGTGGAGGCAGGCAGAGCAGAAGTGAGAGCTTCCAAGTCTCAGGTGGCATGGCAGAATTCCCTAAACCTCACCAGAACCACCTCTCCCCCAGTTCTAATTACTGTCTTCCCCAGAATCAGCATACAAACAGAAACAAAGTGAACTGGTGGCTCAGCCTCACTGGTGTCCTGTTTCTCCCAAGAATAAGGCATTTTGCAATCATTAAACTGTAGCACCTGGGCCAGGCATGGTGGCTTACGCCTTTTGAAGGCTGAGGTGGGTGGATCACCTGAGGTCAGGAGTTCAAGACCAGCCTGGCCAACATGGTGAAACCCCGTCTCTACTAAAAATACAAAAAATTCACCGGGTGGGGCGGCGGGCGCCTGTAATCCTAGCTACTTGGTAGGCTGAGGCAGGAGAATTGCTTGAACCCGGGAGTTAAAAGTTGCAGTGAGCCAAGATCATGCCATTGCACTCCAGCCTGGGCAACAACAGTGAAACTCTGTTTGAAACAAACAAACAAACAAAAAACAACTGTAGCATCTGAACTGGCACTGCCTGCCTCCTTGGGCCTGTCTATTATGGCCTCCAGGCCTGCAAGCTATAGCAGGATCCAGATTCCAATTTTAATCATGCACATATGCCATTTTCCTGGGGCTTGGGGAGAAGATGGAACACAAAAGCAAGAAAGTGGTAGAAATAACTCTGTGTCAGACAGGGCATGGTGGCTCACACCTGTAATCCCAGCACTTTGGGAGGCCAAGGCGGGCGGATCACCTGAGGTCAGGAGTTTGAGACCAGTCTGGCCAACATGAAGAAACCAGAAACCCCATCTCTACTAAAAAAACAAAATTAGCCAGGCATGGCGGCTCATGCCTGTAATGCCAGCTACTTGGGAGGCTGAAGCAGGAGAATCGCTTGAACCTGGGAGGTGGAGGTTGTGGTGAGCCTAGATCACACCACTGTACTCCAGCTTGGGCAACAAGAGCGAAACTCCATCTCAAAAAAAAAAAGAAGAAGAAAAGGCCGGGCGCGGTGGCTCACGCCTGTAATCTCAGCACTTTGGGAGGCTGAGGCGGGCGGATGACAAGGTCAGGAGATCAAGACCATCTTGGCTAACACGGTGAAAGCCCATCTCTACTAAAAATACAAAAAACTTAGCTGGGCGTGGTGGCGGGCGCCTGTAGTCCCAGCTACTCCAGAGGCTGAGGCAGGAGAATGGCATGAACCCAGGAGGCAGAGCTTGCAGTGAGCCAAGACCGTGCCACTGCACTCCAGCCTGGGCGACAGAGTGGGAAAAGGGAGGGAGGGAGGGAGGAAGGAAGGGAGGAAGGGAGGGAGGGAGGGAGGGAGGGAGGGAGGGAGGGAGGGAGGGAGGAAAAGGAGGGACTCCACATCTTTCATTTTTCTCCATTAGTAATTTAAGAAACATTTAAGAATCTCTTATCGCCGGGCGCGGTGGCTCACGCCTGTAATCCCAGCACTTTGGGAGGCCGAGGCGGGCGGATCACAAGGTCAGGAGATCGAGACCACGGTGAAACCCCGTCTCTACTAAAAATACAAAAAATTAGCCGGGTGCGGTTGTGGGCGCCTGTAGTCCCAGCTACTCGGGAGGCTGAGGCAGGAGAATGGCGTGAACCCGGGAGGCGGAGCTTGCAGTGAGCCGAGATCGCGCCACTGCACTCCAGCCTGGGCGACAGAGCGAGACTCCGTCTCAAAAAAAAAAAAAAAAAAAAAGAATCTCTTATCTACCAGGCAAAAGATGAACTCAGGCTGACTTGGTTTAAATCCCTCTTGGCTAAGACTGGCTTGACTCTGGACAAGTATTTAATGATATAAATGAGTATTTACTTAATAATAGATGCCAGGCACCACGATAAGTACCAGACATAGAACAGAGACATGGGCCGGGCGCGGTGGCTCAAGCCTGTAATCCCAGCACTTTGGGAGGCCGAGACGGGCGGATCACGAGGTCAGGAGATCGAGACCATCCTGGCTAACACGGTGAAACCCCGTCTCTATTAAGAAATACAAAAAAAACTAGCCGGGCGAGGTGGCGGGCGCCTGTAGTCCCAGCTACTTGGGAGGCTGAGGCCGGAGAATGGCGTGAACCCGGGAGGCGGAGCTTGCAGTGAGCTGAGATCCGGCCACTGCACTCCAGCCTGGGTGACAGAGCGAGACTCCGTCTCAAAAAAAAAAAAAAAAAAAAAAAAGAACAGAGACATGGACAGGGAGATGCCTTCATGGAATTTATATTCTAAGGAGCTGGGAGTTGGGGGTAAAATAACTGCAAATTATGACAAGTACTAAGAAGGAAAGAAGGTGTTGAAATATAAAACAGAAAGAGCCCTCTTTCCAATAGAATAAAGTCCTTTTCGCAAAGGTGATGTGTAAGCTGAAGCCTGAAGCATGAGAAGGAGCCAACCACATAAAGAACAGGGGAAAGGATGTCCAGGCAGAGAACATTATCTGCAAAGGCCTTGAGGCAAGAACAGAGCTTGATGTATACCAGAAACTGAGGGAAGAGCAGTGAGGAAGAGGAGAGTGGCACGAGGTGGGGCTGGAAAAGCAGATAGGAGTCAGATCAATAGAGATGTATAGACCATGGAAAGGAAAATTGATTTTATTCTAGATGCTGGTAAGGCAGCACTGGCAGATTTTAAGCAAAAGGGAGTGGCAAGAACCAGTCTATTAATTCAAAAAACATTTACTGAGCAATTAAGGTTCACCAGACCCTGAGTTAGGTGTTGGGAGGTACAATAGTGAACAAAAACAGACACGGTCCCTGTTCTTATAGAACACTTACATCACAGGGTTATTGTGAGATTGGAATTATGAGATATGCAAGCCCTCAAACAGAGCCCTGGCACACATGGGCATTCAATAAATGTTAGTTTCCTCTCCCTTCAGTAGAAGAGATAAGGCACACACAAATAATATCAAGGCAAATGTATAACTGCCTTAAGAAAGATTCAATGTCATGGGGATGAAAAAGGGGAAAGATCACTTCTGGGTTAAGGGTTACATGGAGAGGAAGGAAGAGGAGGCAATAAGGAGCACTTAAGGTAAGTCATGATTGCACCAGGGGTAAGCAAACCTGGGAGGCATCTAGGTAGAGGGGTGGCAGGAACAAAACACGGTGGTAGGAGAGGTGACGTATGGTTGAGGAATTGTGCACTACCTGCCCAGGCTACAGCACAGACTGCCTATACCTAGGGGAGAAGCAAGAGATTTCACTGTTAAGGGAGGCTGAAGTCAGGCTGAAGAGTTTGGATTTTACTCAGTAAGCAGTGGAAGCCACTGAACATGACAACTCCAGTCGAAAAGTTCAGTCCATTAGAGATGTATGTGATGGACGGGAAGGAAGAGAACTCAGGAGGGAACAGCTAGAAGGCTGATGCAGCAGTCTGGGAGGAAGGTAACAGAGGCATGGTTCCCAGGGAAGGCAGTAGGAATGAAGAGAAAGTTGGGAGAAAAATTCTAGAGTTACCAGGACTAGACGTGGGGACAAGAAAGAAGGAGTGGTCACGCACAATCCCCAAGACTTCAGTCTCAGTAATCTGAAGAATAACAAGGCCACTGACCGATGAAAGTAAGTCAGAAAAGACAGCCAGCTTGGGATGAATACTAGTTACTTGAAGAAAGTTTTAGACATAAGTAGATGCATCTAGATGGAGAAGTCCTACAGTCAGAATGCCTGTCCAGAGCTCTCCACAGGCTAGTCTGAGAATGGAAGTAGAGATGATGGGCACATCAGAAAAATGCAGCTCTAATTGGTTTTTTTTTTGTTTTTTTTTTTGTTTTTTTTTTGAGACGGAGTCTCGCTCTGTCGCCCGGGCTGGAGTGCAGTGGCGCGATCTCGGCTCACTGCAAGCTCCGCCTCCTGGGTTCCCGCCATTCTCCTGCCTCAGCCTCCCTAGTAGCTGGGACTACAGGCGCCGCCACCACACCCGGCTAATTTTTTGTATTTTTAGTAGAGACGGGGTTTCACTGTGGTCTCGATCTCCTGATCTCGTGATCCACCCGCCTCAGCCTCCCAAAGTGCTGGGATTACAGGCATAAGCCACTGTGCCTGGATGATGCAGCTCTAATTGTAAATGCAGTCAAGTGAGGAGAGAAGGCTAAAGACAGACTCCAGAGAAGATCCTCACATTTCCTAGGAAGCGTTGTTTTTTTTTGTTGTTGTTGTTGTTGTTGTTTTTCTGGGAAGCTTTTTTAACATTAAAGGGTCAGGGTAGAGTCCAGGAACCTGACTTTTAACAATACCCCAGAGGAAGCATTGTGCTAAATAGAAGTAATAGAGCTAGCAAAAAAAGAAGAAGAAAGAAGAAAAGGAAGAAGAAAAAAGAAGGAAGAAGAAGAGAAGGAAGAAGAAGAGGGGGAAAAGGAGGAGGAAGAAGAGGAAGAAGGAAGAAGAAAGAAGAAGCAATAATCAGAAAAACAAAAAAGCACCAGGAAAGTACAGAGCCACAGAAATAAAATCATTACAGGTTAAGAAGGCATCAAAATTTTGGTCAGAAAAGTTTCCAATGGGGTGGGACAGAATGCCCATTACCAAGGGTTGTGAGCCAACAGCAGGGATTAGGGAGGCTGCAAACATAGGCTTCCCTAACGGGAGTTTTGTGGTTACTCAAAGCTGTGGATGGATGTCCCAGGGTAGCAGACACACCCAAGTCCTGCTCTTCAACAATGCATCGTGCCCTTTGAGAAGGCAATCTGGCAGTATGTTTATGGAAGCCCTCAAAAATGTCATATTTGACTCAGTAACCCCATTTCTAGGAAATAGGAAATACTTAAAAAGTAAAATGTCTTATGAACAAAGATACATCACAGGAGTGGAGAGGTTCAAAGTTATATCACACCTTGAATTTAAAATGCTGAGGGGCTGGTGGCTCACTCCTGTAATCCCAGCACTTTGGGAGGCCGAGGCGGGCAGATCACAAGGTCAGGAGCTATAGAACAGCCTGACCAACATGGTGAAACCTCATCTCTACTAAAAATACAAAAGTTAGCCAGCCATGGTGGCACACGCCTTTAGTCCCAGCTACTCAGGAGGCTGAGGCACAAGAATCGCTTGAACCTGGGAGGTGGAGGTTGCAGTGAGCCAAGATCTCACCACTGCACTCTAGCCTAGGTGACAGAGTGAGACTCCATCCAAAAAAAAAAAAAAAAAAAAAAGCGGAGGAAAACATCCAACTCAAAAGCTCACTATTACCCATCAGATTTGTCTTCAAATCCTAAACATCCCATGGCTTTTGTCCTCCCCAACCTTCCAGTGACTCCAAAGCACACAGAGCATATGCTACACACTGTTCTAGTCTTTTTACCTGTCTGCTTCCCTCACTACATTAGAAGCTCCTTGAAAGTAAAAACTATGTTTTATGCATCTTTAAATCCTCTTGGATTCAAACATTTGCTGAATGAATGATCCATTCCCCCATTAAATCTCACCTCCACTCTAACATGCACAAAGCAACAGTATCTCAGCCCCATTAGAAATCCCACTTTCCTCCCCCACTGTCCTGGTCCCTGCTTACCTGCGTAGAAGTGATAGAAGGGCCACCAGACAGCACTGTTTGGGATATAGGTAAGCAGTGAAGCCACATAGCCTCGATAGAAGCCGCGAAGCCCATCAGCCTGCAGGATCTGCCTGATGATGTCCTTGGTTTGGCCAAAGGCAACTACCCCTTGTCCCTCTGGGTTCCCCCGCACCTGAAAGCGGCCCATTTTCTCACCCTTGCGCTGCATCATGAGGTGCTGGGAGACTACATCAATGGGTACTGTGATGCTCTGGGCCACAAGGGAGGCTGAGCCACCAGCCACCAGTGATTTGACTGTGTTACTCTGGCTGTAGTCAGCCACAAACTTCCGGGTGAGCTCATAAGTGGTGACATAACACTGGCCAGAGATGAGGGTGAAGGTATTGACCAGGAACCCTCGGTAGAGGCCAGTGATACCATCTGCTCGCAGGATCTTGATGAAGGCATCGAAGGTCCCATGGTAGAGGCTCTTCCCCTTCTGAACTTGCAACCGGGTGCGGATGAGGGTGAATGGGTAGACACTGACACGGATCATCATTGTCATTGCCACACCAAACACGTAGAACTTCTTCTTGTCCAGGTGTTCCCACTCGATGATCTGGATGTTGCGTTTGTCCTCCATGGTGCCTGAAGACCTGGGATTTGAGCAGCATGGAGGGATGTGAAGAAGGAGGTCAGAGCTTTGTGCTTTCCCCTTCTGGCTGGGCTCTGAAGTCCATTCTCAGACCTCATCTCCAGGACACTCACTTGCCCAAAGCTTGGACTCCACCCAACCTGGCTCTGTCAATCCGCACTTGAGTCTTCCTTCATAGATCAGGATACTGTCCCCTTCTCTGTCTTTGGCCAGGCCTTCCTTACTCAGTTTCCCTCCTCCAGAAATTGTCCCTCACTTCAGTGATTCCCTTGGCTCCATGGCCTCCTCAGCTCCCTACCCCAGCTTACAGGATCTTCTATCCTGACTCTCTGGGCCCTGGTGTCACTACCCTGACCAGGGACCATTCTTTTTGTCTGGCTCACCCAGGCAGAGCTCAGGATGCTGTGGACCAACCAACTACCTGACAGGATGCAGGGCCTTTAAGCAGGTGAATGGGACGTCACTAAGTGACATTTGGGAGGCTCCTGAAGGCTGAAAGGGACTGTTCCAGTTTTGATGCTCCTGGGCCTACTGAGGAGGCATCACCTTTGGCTGTGCACCCGCAGCAGGGTGCCTCTGATTGCCAACTGACTCATTTTGTCTCCGGTTTCCCATGTTGGCCTCTCAGAGCTCCCCTGACCCACAGTCACTACATTTACATGATATTTTCTCCCGTCTGCATTGGAAGAAAGTGTGGGCAAGTGGGGCTTTCACACCACAGGGCACCCCCCACCACCACCTCCTTTTCCTCCAGCAAAAGGATTTAGAAAGTCAGGAACAGGTCAAAGGGCAGAGTCCTCTTCAGTTATTAGATAACTAACTCTGAGAAAAACAGAAAAGAACCACCTGAGAGCTAAGTAGTTTCCCTGGAGAGTCTGGAGAACTACAGAGTACAGAACATGTTGGACCGCATGCTTTCAACTCTAAGCGTATAAACCACAACCTCAGTCTTAGATAATGAAGGGGCAGAAGTGACAGAGGAGAACTCGGACTTCAAGAAACCATCTGTTCAAGAAGACACAGTATTGCTCTGGGGAATGGACACAAGATACAGAGGAAAAGGCTGGACATGGTGGCTCACGCCTATAATCCCAACACTTTGGGAGGTGAAGGTGGGAGGATCACTTGAGCCCAGGAGTTCAAGGCCAGCCTAGGCAACATAGGGAGACTCCGTCTCTACAATATATAAAAATAAGTTGGCCGGCATGGTGAAACCCCGTCTCTACTAAAAATACAAAAAATTAGCCGGACGTGGTGGCAGGCGCCTGTAGTCCCAGTTACTCAGGAGGCTGAGGCAGGAGAATGGTGGGAACCCGGGAGGCGGAGCTTGCAGTGAGCCAAGAATCGCGCCACTGCACTCCAGCCTGGGCGACAGAGCAAGACTCCATCTCAAAAAAAAAAAAAAAAAAAAAAAAGCCGGGCATGTTGGCATGCACCTGTGGTCCCAGCTACTTGGGTGGCTGAGGTGGGAGGCTCACCTGAGCCCGGGAGGTTGAGGCTGCAGTGAGCTGTGATCACACCACTGCACTCCAGCCTAGGAGACAGAGTGAGACTCCATCTCAAAAAAAAAAAAAAAGATACAGACTGAAGGAAACAAGAGCATGTTAATGCACATGTAGCCCTTATGTTAAGTGTATCCAGTGCCTAGAATTTCAAACAAAACTAACAAGCTTACTAATTTCGAAACCGTATAGAATCAGGAGCTTCACATTTAGGAAATGTCAAATCAGAGGATATAATTTATTAGACATATTTAGTGGTAATACGATGTGCTCCAGTGTAGCCCACCACTGTTCTGTAAGATACTAGAAATTTTCAGCCAGAAAGGGAGAGTGGGAAAATAAATTCCAGGAAGTGAGAAGCAGGGGCTCCCCAGACTTGAAGAGAAATCCCAGAGAAAGGAGGTAGCCACATCACAGGGACAACTCTAGGGGGCTGAAACATTCTACACTAGCAGTTCCATTAGCAAACCTCATGCCAAGCATCTAATCACAGTCCGTCCTCAACCACCTTCCCCAACCAAAGGTCCTAACTCAGGCTTCAGGTAGCTTTTATTCCATGAGAACTGCCTTTTGGTTACCATGGAAGCAAGGGCAGTTTTTCAGGATTCCCTGAGCTGGACTGTATAACTTTCGTTAACATAGGGACTACCTGCAGTGCAAACTGAGTACTTGAGAGCTGAGGGGAAACCTCAGCTTCAAGGTAAGGATTGAGGGAGGTGCACATAACCTGCACAGGCTTCCTACAGGACAAAGCAGTTTGAATTAAGGATAATCCATGTAGACAGTGAAAGGGAGAGAACAAAGGCTTGGAAATGAGAAGACAGAAGTCAACTGGATTGGCAAGACTGGAAAATCTAGGCTGTGGAAAATGAGCTGCAGGCAAAGTTCTGTCGTCAAGAGAACCCCTAGAACAATGATATGCCACTTGCTGTAGGCAAAGGTGGCCCTCCTCCCCAGCCTCAGCCTGGAGGACCCACTAAGTCCTGTGGGATAATATTCTCCTTTGAGCCCTTCAAAAGGTGGTCACTGTCTCTCCCGCTCCAGAGTGGCTGCCATCCAGGGTCGCAAGATCATATTTCCAACACCAGTGAGAGGTGAGAAGACACAGAGAAACAACAGGATTGACTGACTGTCTATACCTCATGTAATTCTTACAATTTAACTTGTGTACAGTTAGACACTTCTGATAAATGAGGAAATGGAGGGTCAGATACATTAAAAGTAACAGGCCCAAGGTCACATAGCTGATCAATGGAAGAGGCAGATATGAGCCAAGATTTCTTCTCTACTCCACCATGCCTTCTACCTTATGGGATTTGAAGAATTCTAACACAAATCACTGTTTAAGGCCAAGTCCTTCCCACCTCTGGAAGGCAAAATTAATGCCCTTATGGCTGCAGGTCACTCAACAGTTAAGCATAAGCTCCTGGCCATGCAGATGCCCAGAGAGTTCTTGCAGCTCTGTTCCAGAGAAACCAAGAACTGCCTCTGCTTTCCTAGTGTGTCTGTGGAGTGACCAAGCTTAGTGGCTGAGCAGTCACCTTGTCAACACAGACAAATACAGCTGGGTTCAAGCAGGAGGGCCTCCTGCCAGGCACATGCAAAATGCGTGCTCTACAGGGCAGAGGGTCAGAGCAGCTAAACGACAGAGCAACCAGGGATTCTGTGCCAGGACCTGGTTTCATGGCACCTTCTCAATTTATCAAGCTGAAACACCAAGTACCAGCATCTCCTGATGAGAAATCCTAAGACAGGATCCAATTTCCCACCTTGTCTCCATCTCTCACATACGCCAATCTATTTTAAACTCCCACAAGGAAGTGGGGACTTTCTGAGGCAGGTAACTCCTATCCAAGGGTCATGCCTTAGAGGGATAAGCCACTACAACAGAAGGGGAGAGGGCACTACACCCACTCCCTTTACCCCTTCAAAAGGGGCAGGCTGCTCCTAAAACGTAGGATCTCAACCTGCTCTTTGTTACATAACTTCCAAACTTCTTGCAGAAATATCAATCCCATTCTTCTTGTTTTGCCCTCTGAAAAATCCTCTTTGCAGATACCCATATGCAAAGTTCCTCCAGCCTTCCCTTCTCCCAACTTAGCCCAACTTCTTTAGGGCTCTTTCTCAGACCCTCATGTGCATGGTTCCAATTCCGGATTTTCTTCTACTTTTCTTTTCTTTTTTTTTTTTTTTTTTGAGGCGGAGTTTCGCTCTGTCTCCCAGGCTGGAGTGCAGTGGCCAGATCTCAGCTCACTGCAAGCTCCGCCTCCCGGGTTTACGCCATTCTCCTGCCTCAGCCTCCCGAGTAGCTGGGACTACAGGCGCCCGCCACCTCGCCCGGCTAGTTTTTTTTGTATTTTTTTAGTAGAGACGGGGTTTCACCATGTTAGCCAGGATGGTCTCGATCTCCTGACCTCGTGATCCGCCCGTCTCGGCCTCCCAAAGTGCTGGGATTACAGGCTTGAGCCACCGCGCCCGGCCTCTTCTACTTTTCAACACTGCTCAGGCACAAATGCTGAAGTGCTTCCTCTGGGGACCTAACAGGTGACCCAGAATTAGTGAGTGCTTTGTCCTGAAGTCATCAAGTGAAGTGTTAGAGGCAGAGCTCCCACTACTGACCCCACCAATGGAAAGGGACAAATTGGCATATGCCTCCTCCTCTTCACCTCTACTCTCCTTGTACCAGAAAATTCACATGGGACTGACTATTCACTAGGTTCCAGGATAAGATTCTGGCTCGAGAGAAGGCAGTGTCACCTGGAAGGCAAGGTCATACAACGGAAAGAACACCAGCAATCGGGAGATCCATGTTGAATTTCACTTCCATTACTCAGTAGTATAAGACTGGAACCAAGTCACTTCACTGAAATTCCGTTTCCTTGTCTGTTGAATCAGGCTAATAAAGCCTGTCAATGCTGTATAAGAGTTTTGGTGCAACTCATATGAGTTAATAATTGTGAAGGCATTTTGTTAACAGCAAAGCATTATCATTACAGAAAGTTCTACTGGACAGTGATGCTCTAAGTCCTTGCCACCCAAGGTGGTCCACGGACTTGCATCATGGACATCATCACCTGGGAGCCTGTTAGAAATACAGAATTTCAGGGTGCACCCTAGACTTGCTGAATAAGAACCAAACTTTTATAATATATAGGTTTGGGAAGCATTGCTTTAAGTATTAAGGATTGTCAGCATTATAAGAATTGTAATGGCCAGGCGTGGTGGCTCACGCCTGTAATCCCAGCACTTTGGGAGGCCGAGGCGGGTGGATCATGAGGTCAGGAGATCGAGACCATCCTGGCTAACACGGTGAAACCCCGTCTCTACCGAAAACACCAAAAAAAATTAGCCAGGCGTGATGGTGGGCGCCTGTAGTCCCAGCTACTCAGGATGCTGAGGCAGGAGAATGGTGTGAACCTGGAAGGTGGAGCTTGCAGTGAGCCAAGATCGCGCTACTGCACTCCAGCCTGGGCAATACAGCGAGACTCTGTGTCCAAAAAAAAAAAAAAAAGGAATTATAACAACTACTCCAGGACTCTGGGACCATTATGAGTAGGTTAGGAGCCCTCTGACTCCATCCTGACTTGTCAGTAGAACTGAGCACAATGATGACCATTTGATCGATTCGGATCTTTTCAAATCAAATCATCTTCTACAACTCCTGACAAGACATCCATGGGTCCCCACTTCTCAGCTGGAAACAGAGAATAGAGACCAATACCCTCTATTCCTTCTGTTCTCCCTATTGCATCTGCATCCTGGGAGCTATCTACCACATGAACGTGAATATATGTACACGCTTGCCCACCTGTCCTACTGAATATACATTTCCCTAGGGGAATGCCTGGGGATGCCTTCGAACCCTCCTTCAAGATCATCTCCTCCCTACCTCGGACATGGTGAGATTCCCACCCAGCTTTCCTTCGGTCTTCCATAGGTACCCACGTGATCCCTCATCACAGACAACACATGACAATCCTCTCAAGATACTCCGTGGGACACCCCCTTTATACAGCCTCTGTCCTGGCCCCCGCACACCCAACTCTGGCTCTTCGAGCATGCCCCCTGCCGTGCTTCTTCGCTGTCAGCGAATCTCACGCTCCTCTGCCAGAAAGAGACGCCTCACAGCAGTTGTCCTTCATTCCCAGAACTGTACGGCACCACTGTATGGCACCACAGCCTGGCACCCCAGGCATCCTTTGCCTCCTTGACAAGTGCAGATCCTCAGAGACCTTAGTTGTCAGGGACCCCGAGCCGGTGGCTTATTACCTTCTCAGACTCCGGCGGCTCCGCCGCGTCTGAGGCGAACTCCAAGCCCGGACCTCTAGGCCGCAGCCCCCAGTCTATCCGTCGTTCCCAGCGAATGCCGTCCGCCGGTCGCATCTTCCTCCATCTCGACTCGGCTCCCGGTACTGCCGGAACCGGAAACTTGGACTCTGTCATTACCGCCCCCTGCGGGGGGCGGAGGATGAGCTGTCGACGATTCCGCCAATGGCGTTTGAGCTTTTGAGCCTCCCAGGAGCGAGGATGGGCTGCCCTTCCGAGAACGGACGGCCTCCTGGTGGCCATCTTGGATTTGGGCAGTAGCCACGCCTTCTTTACCTTCGTTATGCCCTCAGCGTTAAGGCGCCTGCGTGTTCTGGTTGGGCTCTTTCTAATTGGCGGAAATTGAATCACCAGACGCTTATTGAAGATCCAGTTGTAAATAGGGGCACCTTGTGTTTGGGGGTGTTGGAACCTTTATATTCAAATCAAGGCTGGGCACGGTGGCTTACATCGGTAATCTCAGAATTTTGGGAGGCCGAGGCGGGCGGATCACCTGAAGTCAGAAGTTCGAGATCAGCCTGGCTGCCTTGGCGAAACCCCGTCCCTACTAAAACTACGAAATAAATTAGCCGAGAGTGATGGCGCGCGCCTGTAATCCCAGCTACCCGGGTGGCTGACGCACGAGAATCGCTTGAACCCGGAGGTTGGAGTGAGCCGAGATCGTGCCACTGGACGGCGACAGAGCGAGACTCTATCTCAAAAAGAAAAAAAAAAAAAAAAGAACAAATCTAATGTGAGATTTTTATATAACTTTTTCTTCTTTCCTCTTTTTTGTTTTTTAGAGTCACAATATTACTCTATCGCCCAGGCTGGAGTGCAGTGGCAAGATCATAGCTCATTGTAACCTGAACTCCTGGGCTCAAGCGATGCTGCGGACTCAGTCTCCTAAAGCACTGGGATGACAGGCGTGAGCCACTGTGCTGGTCGCATTTCTCATTATTTATAGAGCCAAAATAGTAGAGGTCAACATGCAGCAAGAATGACTGAGGATACACAGCCAATTTTGAAGTTTGGGAACTCAAAAAACTGCAGGAATGGGGGACAACCTGAAGGTGGAGAAAAATGACATTAAGGGTCTTTTCCAGCTTTTGAAGCTATTTGCCTGTATATAGACTTAAAAGAAGAGGAGGGAGCACTTTAAATGAGGGGCTAGGAGGCATAGGCTGCAGAGTCAGTTCATTTCAAAGTTGATATCTCTACAATTCAACGACAAAAAGACAAACAACCAAATTAAAAAATAACACAGAAGAGTAAGGTAAGTCTCCATTAAACACAGGAAAGAGACTGGAAAACTCCTCTTTGGATCCTGTCTATAGTCGCAGGTGAAATAAAAGAAATAAAAGGAGAGAAAAATGGGCAAAAGACTTGAATAGACCTTTCCCCAAAGAAGATATACAAATGGCCAAGAAGCACATGAAAAGATGCTCACCATCATTAGTCATTAAGGAAATGCAAATCAAGTTGATAAAATGCCACTTCACACCCACTAGGGTGGCTAAAATTAAAACAAACAAAAAGCAGAAAATGAGCGTTGGTAAGGGTGTGGAGAAATTGGAACCCTCAGATATTGCTGGTGGGAATGTAACATGCTACAGCTGCTGTGGAAAACAGTGGCAGTTCCTCAATAAACTAAACTTAAAATTAGCATATGATTCAGCAATTTTACTCCTGGGTATATACCCGATACAATTGTAAACAGACATTCAAACAAAAACTCATACACGAATGTTTATTTTTAGCAGCACTATTCACAATTGCCAAAAGTAGAAGCAACTCAAATGTCCATCAACCCATGAATGGGTGAACAAAATGTGGTATATTTACACAGTGGAATAGTATTAAGCAATAAAAAGGAATGAATGTGTGCTACAACATAGATGAACCTTGAAACCATTAAGCTAAGTGAAATAAACCAGATACAAAGGGCACATATTATGTAATCCTATTTATTCCAAATAACCAGAATAGACAAATCTATAGAGACAAAAAGCAGTTTAGTGGATAAGTGATTGCCAGGAGTCTGGAGATTAAGGGAGAGGATGGAAAGTAACTAATGGGTTCAGGGTTTCCTTTTGGGCAATGAAAATGTTCTAGAACTAGGTAGTGGTGATGGTTGCACAATATTGTCTACATATTAATGTTATTAATAGTAAATTTTATGTTATGTGTATTTTACTATTTTTATTTATTTTTTGTTTATTTTATTTTATTTTTTTTGGAGATGGAGTCTCACTCTGTCTCCCAGGCCAGAGTGCAATGGCATGATCTTGGCTCACTGCAATCTCTGCCTCGCAGGTTCAAATGATTCTCCTGCCTCAGCCTCCCAAGTAGCTGGGAGTACAGGCACCAGCCACTATGCCTGGCTAATTTTTTGTATTTTTAGTAGAGATGGGCTTTCACCATGTTGGCCAGGCTGGTCTCAAACTCTGACCTCACGTGATCCACCTGCCTCGGCCTCCCAAAGTGCTGGGATTACAGGTGTGAGCCACCGCGCCGGGCCTACTATTTTTAAAAATTGATATTTCTAGGATGGATCCCTCCTCCTAAACTCCAGACTTATTTATAACTGCCTCAAAATAGCTAATGGACATTTCAATCTTAGTGTGATGGTTAGTTTTCTATCAACTTGGCTAGGTTATACCACCTAGTTATTCAATCTAACACTATATAGTGTGATGGTTAGTTTTCTATCAACTCGGCTAGGTTATACCACCTAGTTATTCAATCTAACACTAATATAGACCAGGCACAGTGGCTCACACCTGTAATCTCAGCACTTTGGGAGGCAGAGGCGGGTGGATCACTTGAGATCAGGAGTTCGAGACCAGCCTGACCAACATGGGGAAACCCTGTCTCTACTAAAAAGAAAAAAATACAAAAATTAGCCAGCTGTGGTGGCACGTGCCTGTAGTCCCAGCTACTTGAGAGGCTGAGGCATGAGAATCACTTGAACCCAAGACGTACAGGTTGTAGTGAGCCCAGATTGCACCACTGTACTCCAGCCTGGGCAATAGAAGGAGACTCTGTCTCAAAAAACAAACAAACAAAAATCCCACTAATATAGATGTTGCTATAAAGGTTATTTTGCTGGCACAGTTAACATCTAGTCAGCTGACTATAAGTAAAGGAGATTGTCTCAATAATGTTGGTGGGCCTCATCTAATGGTTTGAAAAGCCTGAAGAGCAAAACCGAGGTTTCCCTGAGGAAGAAATTCTGCATTAAGACTGTAACATCACCTGCTGCCCCCAGAGTTCCCAGACTGCAGGCCCGCCCTACAGATTTCAGACTTGCCAGCTCCTACAATCAAATAGCCAGTTCCTTGAAAAAAGAAAAAAGACATATGCAGGCCAGGTGCAGTGGCTCATACCTGTAATCCCAGCACTTTGGGAGGCCAAGATGGACAGATCACTTGAGGTCGGGAGTTCAAGACCAGTCTGGCCATCATGGCGAAACCGTGTGTCTACTAAAAATACAAAAATTAGCTGGGCATGGTGGCATGTGCCTGTAATCTTGGTTACTCAAGAGGCTGAGGCATGAGAATTGCTTGAACACGGGAGGCAGAGGTTGCAGTGAGCTGAGATTATGCCACTGCACTCCAGCTTGGGCGATAAAATGAGACACTGTCTCAAAAAAGAAAAAAAGGCCGGGCGCGGTGGCTCAAGCCTGTAATCCCAGCACTTTGGGAGGCCGAGACGGGCGGATCACGAGGTCAGGAGATCGAGACCATCCTGGCTAACACAGTGAAACCCCATCTCTACTAAAAAATACAAAAAACCAGCCGGGCGAGGTGGCGGGCGCCTGTAGTCCCAGGTACTCGGAGGCTGAGGCAGGAGAATGGCATAAACCCGGGAGGCGGAGCTTGCAGTGAGCTGAGATCGGGCCACTGCACTCCAGCCTGGGTGACAGAGCTAGACTCAGTCTCAAAAAAAAAAAAAAGAAAAAGAAAAACTTGTATATGTATATAAATGCTCTGGCTAGGCACGGTTGCTCATGCCTGTAATCCTAGCACTTTGGGAGGCTGAGGTGGGCGGATCAAGAGTTTAGGAGTTTGAGACCAGCCTGACCAACATAGTGAAACCTCGTCTCTACTAAAAATACAGAAATTAGCCGGGCGCGGTGGCTCAAGCCTGTAATCCCAGCACTTTGGGAGGCCGAGACGGGTGGATCACGAGGTCAGGAGATCGAGACCATCCTGGCTAACACGGTGAAACCCCGTCTCTACTAAAAAAATACAAAAAAATGAGCCGGGCGAGGTGGCGGGCGCCTGTAGTCCCAGCTACTCGGGAGGCTGAGGCAGGAGAATGGCGGAAACCCGGGAGGCGGAGCTTGCAGTGAGCCGAGATTGCGCCACTGCACTCCAGCCCGGGCGACAGAGCGAGACTCCGTCTCAAAAACAAAACAAAAACAGAAATTAGCCAGGCGTGGTGGTGGGTGCCTATAGTCCCAGCTATTCAGGAGGCTGAGGCATGAGAATGGCTTGAACCCGGGAGGCGAAGGTTGCAGTGAGCCAAGTCGCGCCACTGCACTCCAGCCTGGGTGATAGAGCAAGACTCTGTTACAAAAAAAAAAAAAAAAAGGCCGGGCGCAGTGGCTCAAGCCTGTAATCCCAGCACTTTGGGAGGCCGAAGCGGGTGGATCCCGAGGTCAGGAGATCGAGACCATCCTGGCTAACATGTTGAAACCCCGTCTCTACTAAAAATACAAAAAACTAGCCGGGCATGGTGGCGGGCGCCTGTAGTCCCAGCTACTCGGAGGCTGAGGCAGGAGAATGGCGTAAACCCGGGAGGCGGAGCTTGCAGTGAGCCGCGATGGCGCCACTGCACTCTAGCCTGGGTGACACAGCGAGACTCCGTCTCAACTCTAGCCTGGGTGACACAGCGAGACTCCGTCTCAAAAAAAAAAAAAAAAAAAAAAAAAGCTCTGTATATAGAATATATATATTCTATATATACATAGTTTACATATTATATTTTTATGTATTATAAATTTTGTATATTGTAGGAGAGTGGTCAGTGTGGTGGGAGAAATTACAGGGAAAGACACAAACCTTCTTGGAAGGCCAGGAGGTTTTGCAAAAGCTTTGAAAGAAAATTTGGCTGAAGGCAGCCAATTCTCTCATTCAGAGCCTGAGAGCAAAGGGCAGATAACAAGGGAATGTAAAGGAACTTATCTAGATAAATTTGTTTACTCCTGCCTCCAGAAACCAACCTTTGATCATTTGCACACAGGACTGGTCTCTACTTGGGGGGTTGACAATGTTTATTACCCACAAATTGTGTTTGCTCCAAGCCTTTGTCATTAAATCTGTACTAAATAAATGTGAACATCACCGGCTTAGCGGGGCTGCGAACTCTCTTCAGCCCCTAGTGCTGGTAGTTCCCTAGCTGGCTCTTTCACTGGACACCTATGTCTGAGTACTCCTTTCATTCATTGCTCTGGCCCGAGTCTGTGGGACAGATTTGGCAGGTGGTGCCCCATGTGAGGAATGCTGCAATGGATCGCAGTGGAACCCTCAAAAACAAAGGTGAAGAGACTGTGCAGTCAGTAAGTCAGTAAGTCATTGGTGCCTGCTCAGGATTTCCAAATTCGAGGGAATTGTTCACACTAGGGTTTTATCATGGACAACAGTTGTATCAGCTCAAGAGCAGCAGTATATAAAAGTGTTGAAACATGGCCTGGCGCGGTGGCTTACGCCTGTAATCCCAGCACTTTGGGAGGCCGAGGTGGGCAGATCATGAGGTCAGGAGATCGAGACCATCCTGGCTAACTCGGTGAAACCCCGTCTCTACTAAAAATACAAAAAATTAGCCAGGCGTGGTGGCGGGCGCCTATAGTCCCAGCTGCTCGGGAGGCTGAGGCAGGAGAATGGCCGGAACCCGGGAGGCGGAGCTTGCAGTGAGCCAAGATCGCACCACTGCACTCCAGCCTGGGTGAGAGTGAGACTCCGTCTCAAAAAAAAAAAAAAAGTATTGAAAAGGCTGCTTAAAGCTAGCGGAGCCTCGGTTTCGCAGGCTTAATTAAGGGACCTAATGCAAACTGTTGTTTCCCATAACCCATGATTCCCAGAAGAAGGCACACTAAACGTAGAGCTCTGGGAACAAATGGGAAGAAATCTTAACATTATGCACAAGGGTAAGGGGTCCAAGTAACATCTCTAATGTTATGGGCGTTAGGGCTGCTTTGGCCCCGCTCTACACAGAAGAGCCTAAAAAGGGAAGGGAGAAGAAACCACCACCTTCCTAACCGCCTCCCTCTCCCTCAGCCCTGCTATCACCAGGCAAAAATACCTGAGCCCTCTCCTCCAATAAATTGGAAAAAAGACAAGGGATATGTTACAGCTATGGGACCCTATCTTAGGCAAGTGGCATTAGAAGGGGAGCTCTTAGCCTGCCTGGTAATGCAAGATTGACAAGGCAATCAGTTACATTAACCCATTTATTTTGGTGCTTATAAAGAGATAAGAAAAAGCATTAGAGAAAACAGAGCTGCTAGCCCATTTACAAAAGGATTAATTGAGGCCATAGCAGACAACTTCTGTATGACCCAATGGGACTGGTCAATGCTAGCAAAAACAACTTTAAACACCAGTTAATACCTCCTCTGGAGGGCAGAATTTGATGAATTATGTAAACAACAAACCCTTTTCTAGTAATGGCCACTGTTATACCTCCCCTACCCCTAACATTGGCTCTTCCCAAAAGGTCTGGCAAATGGAGACTTTTGCATGACTTACGGGTTATCATTGCTAATTTGCAACCTATGGGGCCCCTTCAACAGGGGCAGGTGCCTGTAATCCCAGCTATTCAGGACACTGAGCCAGGAGAATCACTTGAACCTGGAGGCAGAGGTTGCAGGGAGCCGAGGTCACGCCACTGCAGCACTCCAGCCTGGGTGACAGAGTGGCTCATGCCTGTAATCCCAGCACTTTGGGAGGCCAAGGAGTGAGGATTGCTTAAGTCCAGGAGTTCAAGAACAGTCTGGGTAACATAATAAGATCCTATCTCTATAAAAAAATAAAAAATTAGCCAGACATGGTAGCACATGCCTATAGTCCCACCCACTCGGGAGGCTAAGCAGGAAGCTCATTTGAGCCCAAGAGCTTGAGGGTGCAGTGAGCTACAGTCGAGCCACTGCACTCCAGCCTAGGCAACAGAGTGAGACCCTGTCTCAAAAAAAAAAAAAAAAAAATTGTAGACACCCTTCCCACTCCCAAACTGCTTTCCCCGGATCCATTTTTTCCCTACAGTACATCACCATCTAATGTACCCTACCTAGCTTACTTATTTATACAGTTGAACCTTGACCAACATTAATTTTAATTACATAAGTCCACTTTTAAGCATATTTATTTTTGTTTTTGAGACAGAGTCTTGCTCTGTCACCCAGGCTGGAGTGCAGTGGTATGATCTTGGCTCCCTGCAACCTCCGCCTCCCAGGTTCAAGCAATTCTACTGCCTCAGCCTCCCAAGTAGCTGGGATTATAGGCATATGCTACCATACCTGGCTAAATTTTGTGTTTTTAGTAGAGACGGGGTTTCACCATGTTGGCCAGGCTGGTCTTGAACTCCTGACCTCAGGTGATCCTCCCGCCTCAGCCTCCCAAAGTGTTAGGATTACAGGCGTGAGCCACTGCACCCGGCTTAAGCAGATTTTCTACTGCCTCTGCCCTGAGACAGCAGGACCAACCCCCTCCTCTTTCTCCTCCTCCTCAGCCTACTCAGCCAACATTTGTGATGATCCACTTCCACTTAATGAATAGTACATATATTTTATTTTACATATTATTATTATTATTAGAGACAGGGGATTACTCTGTTGCCCCAGCTGGATTGCAGTGGCATGATCATAGTTCACTGCAGCCTCAAATTCCTGTGCTGAAACAATCCTCCCACCTCAGCCTCCTGAGTAGCTGGGATTATGGGCATGGGCTACCTACCATATGTGGCTTATATACATATATATATGTATATATATACAGGTAGAGATGGCTAAGAGGGGTGGGGTGTGGGCATGGTGGCTCATGCCTATAATCCCAGCATTTGGGGAGGCTGAGGGAGGGGTGTTGCTTGAAGCCAGGAGTTCGGGACAGCCTGGGCAATATAGTGAGACCCCATCTCTAAAAAAAAAAAAAAAATAGCCGGGTGTGGTGGCATGTGCCTGTAGTCCTAGCTACTCAGGAGGCTGAGGCAGGAGAATCCCTTAAGCCCAGGAGTATGAGGCTGCAGTGAGCTAGGATTGCGCCATTGCACTCCAGACTGGGTGACAGTGAGACTCCATCTCTCATTTTAAAAAATAAATATATACTTGTTAGACTGGGTGCGGTGGCTCACACCTGTAATCTCAGCACTTTGGGAGGCCGAGGCGGGCGAATCAGCTGAGTCCAGGAGTTCCAGACCCACCTGGCCAATATGGCGAAAGCATGTTTCTACTAAAAATACAAAAATTAGCTGGGTGTGGTGGCAGGTGCCTGTAGTTCCAGCTACTCAGGAGGCTGAGGCAGGATAATTGCTTGAACCCAGGAGGCAGAGGCTGCAGGGAGCTGAGATTGTGCCACTGCACCCCAGCCTGGGCGACAGAGCGAGACTCCGTCTCAAAAAAAAAAAAAAAAATACACACACACATACACACAGTGGCGCAATCTTGGCTCACTGCAGGCTCCGCCTCCTGGGTTCAAGTGATTCTCTTACTTTAGCCTCCAGAGTAGCTGGGACTACAGGTACCTGCCACCACGCCTGGCTAATTTTTTGTACTTTTAGTAGAAACCGGGTCTCGCTATGTTGGCCAGGCTGGTCTTGAACTCCTGACCTCGGGTGATCCACCTGCCTCGGCCTCCCAAAATGCTGAGATTACAGGCTTGATCCACTGTGCCTGGCCTTTTTATTTTTATTTTTTTTGGCTAAGCGGGTATGTTGCATGCTTTTTTTTTTTATCACGATTTAAATTTTTAAAAAATTTAAGAACCCACAACAGAAGAAAATTGTGAGAATGGGGTGGTCAATGTGTGAGGGGTACACAGACACCGATGTCAAATTTGGCATTATGGGTTTATGGGTAGTCTTTGAGAGAGCCATTTAGCAGAAAGGTAGGGAAAGAAGCCAGACCTCAGGGGATTGGAGAGAGCTCAGGTGACACTGGAGGGAGGTGGGGGCAGCCAGAATGGAACCGCTCCCATGTTTGGTGGTACCAGGAAAGAAAGACTGAGTGGGGGTGACGTGAATGGATAGAGTTTGGGGAAAGATTTGTTTTGTTGTTTTTTTATGTAGAGAACGCCTGAACACACCTGTAGGTGGGAGAGGAGAGATGAAAGATGAGGAAGTGGGTAAAGCGAGTGGGGATGCTGGAGGTCGGATGGTTAGAGAACAGATCCCTAGCAGTGATGGGCTGAGAGATGTGCTGGTTAGCCTTGGTGGAAGAGGGACCTGTGCCTTTGTGACAGAGGGGAGAGGAGGAAGGTGGTGTGGAGGTGTATGGAGCATTATCAGATATTGAGAAGGATGTGGCCAGGATGGGGGTGGATGCACAGCCTTTCTATAAATTCATCTACCAACAGTTGAAGCCAACTGCTGCAGTGGGGAAGCGGGGCTGAGTTGGAGTCACGAGAAGTGTGGGAGAGCTGTGGACAGCAACTGTGGGGGCCGCAACAGGGGAGTTAGTGATGGATGAGGTAGCGCCTGTCTAGCAGACGGATACAAGCTGAGCCTGGTCAACATCAACCTGCGGTTGGCCCAAAAGGCAAAGTTTGCGGCACCCTCCAGCAATGCTCAGAGTGGAGGAAAGAGCTGTGGGCTGGTTCTGGGTGCGGAGCTGGCAGGGCAGAGGAGGTAGTCTGAAGTCGGAGAGAACAATCACCCCACAAACCTAGGCCTCCTCCCAACTGATGTGCTTGGACTGCTTGCTCCCTTGACATCCCAGCAATTCTCTGCCAGAGCCCTCTGCTCCAACAAACACATCGCCCATCATACATAAGCTTTGTCTTTTTAATAAAAAATAAACAGTCTCTGACAAGCAGTTTTCTGAATCCCAAAACAAAAGGGAGGGGGAGAGGTCAAGGGGTCAGCTAGGGTAAAGGAATGAACAAGGCTCAGATTACCCCTACCATTCTCCCAGGGCAGAAGGGATCACAGTCTGCCCCAACTGAAGCAAGAAGGAAGGTGGTCAGACTTCAGGAAAGACTTCCTGGGAGTCAGTGGTGCATGTCTGGTAAGGGAAGCAGGAGGGAGCAGATCCCTGCACGACCCTGGGAGAGGGGAGTGTTGGTGTTCAAAGTGGCAACTTCAGAGTGGAGTTTCCAGGAGCGGCATGTTAGCATATGGTTGTTTAGATGTTTGGTGTTCATTACCATAGTGTCCTGGGACAGGCAGGTTTTTTAGGGTCTCTTGGAACACTGTGTTTCTGGAGGGTCCCTGGAATGGCCAGAACTGAAGGATCCTCTCCAGGTTCTTCAATATCAGCGCAGGAGCAGGTCTGGGGGTAACCCCCACCCTGTTAGAGAGCTCGTGTGCTTGGTAGAAGGGAGTCCCATAGGGGAGGCAGACTGCTTCGCATCACCCTGCTGAGTGCCATCGGTGATGCAGAGTAGCAGAAGCTCCTCTCAGGGGAGAAAGGTGGTCTTTTGTGCTGCTCTCATCCTAGTCAAGGCTGTGCTGGGGCCACCCGGCCAGCATGGCCAGGTGCCTGCCCTGCAGCCCCAGCCTGTGCCTAGAGTTTAAGCCACCTCAGTGCCTAGGCAGTTGTCAGCGTCCACATCACTGGCAGAGGTCCTGCATTCCTTGGGGGACTGGAGGTGTTGCTCTCTGCTCAATGGGGCCTTCTCCCCAGGGGGCAGGGTCTCGCAGCCCTGAACCTTGCCCCGAGCCCGGAGTGCTCCCAGTGGGGAGGCCAGGAGGATGATGAGGGCTCCTGAAAGCACTAAGGCGAGGAGGACAGTGACAGTGACAAAGTGGGGCCAGTAGGACCGCTGGGCAGCCAGGGCGGTCCCACCACTGACCCTGGTCAACGGGACCTCCACGTGCTCCCGGGGGATGCCTGCCAGTTCAGGATCCAGGGCCAGGGACTGGTCCTGGCTGTCCACCCAGTAGGAGACCACAGGGTATGAAAAGCCATTCTCAGTTGCCCAGCACTGGTAGAGACCTCCAACTCCATCCTGCACTATCAGCAAGAGGGAGCCATTGTAGACAGTGGAAGAGGCTTCTGGGACTGCTGCTGGGCCATGACTCCAGTAGTAAGAGGCCAAGGCTGACAGGTGGGGGCACGGGAGCTCCAGGAAGGAGTTGGGGACAGCCAGAACTTCTTTAACTATAGAAGAAAAGGAGCAAAAGGTTAAGGGATGGGTGAAGGACGGAGACAGGAGGGAGTCTCTAACCTATCTTTGGACCCCAGCCCTTTTATTTTTCTGAGGCAGGGTCTGGCTCTATTGCCCAGGTTGGGGTGCAGTGGCGCAATCTCAGCTCACTGCAACCTCTGCCTCCTGGGCTCAAGCCATCCTTCCACCCCAGCCTCCCGAGTAGCTGGGACTACAGGTATGTCTCTCCACGTCTGGTTAATTTTTGTAGAGATGGGGTTTTACCATGTTGCCAGGCTGGTCTCAAACTCATGAGCTCAAACAATGGTAGAAGAGAGTACCGCCTCAGCCTCCCAAAGCGCTGGGATTACAGGCGTGAGCCACCGCGCCCGGCCAGCCTGAACCCTAACTCTTATCTCCAACTTCTATTTCAACTTCCAAAATCAAATTTCACTCCTCCTTAATTTCCAGTCTGGACCCCAGACTAAGCCCCAGTCCACTTTACTCCAACTCTGACACCAAAATCAACTGCAGCCTCAATCCTGAATCCCAGCTCGGCCTCCAGCTCAGAATTCCTGTCCCTCTTCCCTATAGCCAGGACCCAAATCCATCCCAACTCGGGTGTTCAGATCTCAAGGCAGGCAGGTGCTGGGGGAGGAAATTGGAGCAGGAATGCCCACCCCTGCCCAAAAGTCTTCCAGAGCCTTTGCACCTCCCCTGGTGAGAGGTCCTGCACTTACTGATTTGCGGGCGGCTCTGAGGCCGAAGGCTCCTGCTCATGGGGCCACTGGCACATGCCCACTCTGGGTTCCCCCGCTCCATGTCCTGCTTCCAGGAGTTCCTAAGAGAGCAGAGAAAGCAAAAATTATCCCTCGAAAGAGCTAAAAGTGGGAAGAGGAAGGAGGAAGGCAGGAAGTGCAGTAGGGAAGAAGGTAGGCCAGGGGAGACTAGGAACAGAGAGGAGAGGAACCCGGGATGGTTAGAGCAGCTTCAAAACTGCCCGGAACCTCCATCCCTGGAGAAACCCACTGCAGGATGGGAGGACTCTTGGAGTGAATGTGTCAGTAGCCCCTGGACAGAGGAAGAACAGTAGCAGAAGCTGGCTGAGAAGGGTCCTGGCTGGCCATCCAGGCCACCATCCAGGACTGGCACTCACAGGGTGGGGGCAGACAGGAAGCAACAGGTTCGAGACTCAGGGTCCCAGGCACAGTGGGGATCCCGGGCAAGGACACAGTCCACACAGCTCTCATAGACGCTACAGTTGGCTCGGGGCACCCTCCAGACACCTCCTGAGAAGCCTACAAACACTGCACCCTGGAGGAGAGATGGAGATTGTCAGGGAGCCCCAGCCACATCTAGTAAAGTCCCAGCACGCCGGTGCAGGCCCAGGGAGCCAGCCCAACAGGCCCCCAGGGCCAGCCCCACTGGAAGGCCATCTGATAGTCAGGTCCCTTCCCACCTGGGTGGGGGCCAGCTGCAGGTTACGAACAGGTTCGGGGTCAGGGAACAGCTGAATCTCTTCCACCAGATGAGCACCGCTGTCCCCACTCACCACAGCCTTGTGGAGCGACCCTGTGGCTATGGGGAGACAGAGAGAGCAGAAGTCATCTCACCTCATCCACAGATCCCTTCCCAACTTCAGTGGGCCTCCCCAGCTGTAAGAAAGCGCCTTCTGAGGGTGATGTGTACTGGGCACGGGTCAACCAGACCGTTCACCTTCCTCTCTGCCATGGAGATGGCAGTCTCTTGTAAATGGCTTAAAATCCCTTGGACCTCTGTCCTTCCTTTGCAACTCCCTGACAAAACTTTATCCCTGGAGAAACCCAACTATTTCTCCATAGGCATGAAACAGTGGGCGGCTGGGTGCTTCTGTAGAAAATCACATCACCTGCCTCCTTCACTTTCATCAAGCACCTCAGGGAGGTCTACCTGGCCACCCTTTTAACAGGTGCAACCTCCTTACCTGGCATCCCTGATTCCCCTGCACACACCTCTACATGACTCAAATCTCATGATGTGCCACGTAATTTACTTATTAAGGATGCTATTGTCTGTCTCCACCCACTCCACAGACTGAGATTTTTGACTTTTTGTTCTCTGCTGTATACTCAATACATGCACAGCTGATACGGTGCCTAGTAATATGGCCTGAAGGAATGAATGAGCTTGGCAGATTTCTTCCACTGACCCTCAAGGTTATCCTCAGCCAGGCCCTGCCTGAGCAGTCGGCCTGGGCAGTCTTGCAGCATTCCCTGCTGACTCCCTCTCCCCCTTTCCACAATGGCTATTTTGTTTTTTGGGTTTTTTTTAGACAGAGTTTCACTCTTGTCACCCAGGCTGGAAGGCAGTGGCACAATCTTGGCTTATTGCAACCTCTGCCTCCCGGGTTCAAGTGATTCTCCTGCCTCAACCTCCCGAGTAGCTGGGATTACAGGTGCGTGCCACTACACATGGCTAATTTTTTTGTATTTTAGTAGAGACGGGGTTTCACCATGTTAGCCAGGCTGGTCTCGAACTCCTGACCTCAGGTGATCCACCTGCCTTGGCCTCCCAAAGTGCTGGGATGACAGGCATGAGCCACTCCACCCAGCCCACAATGGCTATTTGAATCTACCCCTCTCTCCTCAAACTTCCCACCTTTCCTGCCCCCTCACTCCCAGCTCATGACCTTGTGTCCTCCTCCTACATAGAGAACACAAAAGCCTTCAAATAAGAGCTCCCTTGGCTTCTGCCCCCTGAGCCTGCACACCCACCAAGTCGCACCACGCTGCTACAACTTCACTCCCAGCCCAGCTCAGGTGCTGTCTCCCCGCCACCCACAGCTGCTCAGCTCCACATGTGTCCTGGACTCTGGCCGCCTGCTCCCTCCACAACTTTACCTGCCATGTATCCCTTCTTCTACCCATCTCTTTGCCATCCCCCTGTCTACTAGATGCTTAGTCCTTCCTGTCTATAAAACAAGAACCCTGGGGGCAAGGAGGGGGAAAAACAAAACCAAGAACCCCAGCTGGGCCCCACTCCCTGCTCCAGCCACCTCTCTCCCCTCACAGCTGAGTTTCCTGAAAGAGTGATCTCTACAATGCGGTTTCCAGCTCCCCTCCACCCACTCACCTTTCAAAATTCCTCTAACATAGCTTCCCCCCTAAGACACACAGCTCTTGATAAGGCCACCAAAGACCTCCCTGTCTGCCTCCCCCACCACACAAAGCTCAGGAAGGGTCGGGAGTGGACTGTTTTGCTCCTCTGCTGTATTTCCAAAACCTAGAAGAAAAGCCAGGCACATAGCAGGTGCCCAGTAAACAGCTGTTGAATGAATAAATGAATGAACTCAAGGGTTTCCCTCCTCAACCTGGGGGCAGCCCCTGCTCTAGTCCTCTGGGGGATGTCCCGGAACTCTTTACTCACTGGTTCCCAGGTACATGACAAGATGGCTGCGCCCATCAAGGCCCTGGGCTGTCTCCACTGCAAGCCGTGTATACTCCACACCAGATTTCACCAGCAGGGGCGTTCCCACCACCTGCTCATCCATCAGGAAATGGTCCTTCATGAAGGTCAAGGCCTTATCAGAGGAGGGGCCCACCGAACACTAAAGGAGGAGGGAGGCAGATCAGGTTGGTTGGCCCCTTTCCCTCAGCTCACCCTCCCACCGACGCGTGCGCTTCTCCTTCGCCCCCTCCCTCATGGCAGTCCTCATTTCAGGGTGGTGGTTAAAGCTCCGACTCTGGAGCTGCCTGGTTGTGCATCCCAGCCTCTGCTTGCCTGAGGTTCCTCAGCTGTGAAGTGGGCCTATTACCAAGACCTGCCTCATAGGCTCACTGGGAAAATGAAATGCACTAATACATGAAAAATAATTCACACAGTGCTTGGCATGAAGCAAGCACTCAACCAATGTTAACTGTTATTATTGTTCTCCTCCTTTGCACCTCCAGCAAGGAGGCCTGGCAGCCAGCAGGAAGCAGGACGAAGGCTCCTTACAGGCAAGTACCAAATTTTATGGCTGGACATAGTGGCTCATACCTGTAATCCCAGCACTTTGGGAGATCTAGGCGGGCGAATCACCCTGAGGTCAGGAGTTCGAGACCAGCCTGGCCAACATGGTGAAACTCCGTCTCTACTAAAAATACAAATAATAGCTGGGGGTGGTGGCATGCCTGTAATCACAGCTACTCAGAAGGCTGAAGCAGGAGAATTGCTTGAACCCAGAAGGCAGAGGTTTCAGTGAGCCGAGATTGTGCCACTGCACTCCAGCCTAGGCGACGGAGAGAGACTCAAATAAATAAATAAATAAAAATACAAAAATTAGCCAAGCATGGTGGCGGGCACCTGTAATCCCAGCTACTCAGGAAGCTGAGGCAGGAGAATCACTTGAACACGGGAGGTGGAGGTTGCAGTGACCCAAGATTTTGCCACTGCACTCCAGCCTGGGCAACTGAGTGAAACTGTGTCTCAAAAAAGAAATTTAAAAAAGGACCAAATTTTACTCATGTCTGCATTTCCTGGCATAGCACAGGATCTGGCACACAGTTGGTGCTCAATAAATGTTTGCTGAGTCAACGACTGAATGAATGTCACAGAAAGGGTTGGTGTAGCACGGAGCATTTCTCATCACGGTTTTGCACGAACTTGCTGCATGACTCTGGGAGAATCCCTTCTCCATTCCGAGCCTCCTTTTTCTCACCCATAAAATGAGGGGGTTGGACCAACTGTTCTCTAAAGGCCCTGCTAATATGAGGATGCTGTGACTCTGGGACACCTGCGTCCTGATCTTCAGTCAGGATCCTTGTTCTCCAAGAGCACTGTCTTAGGGCCAGCCCCAACTCTGTTACCTATAAGCTGTGTCCTTAGATAAGCTATTTCACCTCTCTGACCTTCAACTTTCTCATCTGCAAAATAAGGTAATAACATCTACATCTCGTTTTGATGCCAGAATGAGCACGTGCACCTACTCTCATGTCCTCCCAAAGGGTTTTTGTTGTTGTTGTTGTTTTTTATTTTTACAAATAGAGACAGGGTCTTGCTATATTGCCAAGGCAGGTCTCAAACTCCTGGCCTCAAGTGAACCTCTTATCTTGGCCTCTCAAAGTGCTGGGATTACAGGTTAAAGGGTTTTTTTTTTTTTTTTTTTTTTTTTTAGACAGAATCTCGCCCTGTTGCCCAGGCTGGAGTGCAGTGGCACGATCTCAGCTCACTGCAAGCTCCGCCTCCCGGGTTCACACCATTCTTCTGCCTCAGCCTCCCGAGTAGCTGGGACTACAGGCGCCCGCCACCTCGCCCAGCTAGTTTTTTGTATTTTTTTTTTTAGTAGAGACGGGGTTTCACTGTGTTAGCCAGGATGGTCTCGATCTCCTGACCTCATGATCTGCCCGTCTCGGCCTCCCAAAGTGCTGGGATTACAGGCTTGAGCCACCGCGCCCAGCCAAAGGGTTTTTTTTAATTAAAAAATTGTTTTTTGAGGGGTAACAAGATGGCGACCGAGACAGTGGAGTTCCATAAGCTGAAGCTTGCTGAACTAAAGCAAGAATGTCTTGCTTGTGGTTTGGAGACCAAGGGAATAAAGCAAGATCTTATCCACAGACTCCAGGCATATCTTGAAGAACACGCTGAAGAGGAGGCAAATGAAGAAGATGTTCTGGGAGATGAAACAGAGGAAGAAGAAACAAAGCCCATTGAGCTCCCTGTCAAAGAGAAAGAACCCCCTGAAAAAACTGTTGATGTGGCAGTAGAGAAGAAAGTGGTGAAAATTACATCTGAAATACCACAGACTGAGAGAATGCAGAAGAGGGCTGAACAAATTCTTACTCTCACAGAGCTTGGAGGGTAAGAAAGCTGCTCGGGCAGCTAGGTTTGGGATTTCTTCAGTTCCAACAAAAGGTCTGTCATCTGATAACAAACCTATGGTTAACTTGGATAAGCTGAAGGAAACAGCTCAAAGATTTGGTTTGAATGTCTCTTCAATCTCCAGAAAGTCTGAAGATGATGAGAAACTGAAAAAGAGGAAGGAGCGATTTGGCATTGTCACAAGTTCAGCTGGAACTGGAACCACAGAGGATACAGAGGCAAAGAAGAGGAAAAGAGCAGAGTGCTTTGGGATTGCCTAATGAAAAGTTCTTGATACTTTGTGTTCTCCAGTGTTTTCCATTTCTCTCATTCTTCTTGGTCACACATATGCCTAAATGCACAGTCATGTGCCTACGTCCTGCCTCACAATGAGGGAGCATGTACCCCAGGTTCAAGTGCTGGATTGTGTCATGTGACCATCCCAAAACTCAGAGCACCCTATGGCCATCTTTGCCCTCTGTCACATAACTTGAAAACTGCCTGGTGGCCCTTTTGCAGTGGTTCCCTCCAGCAAGCCTTGATCTCAGTTGAAGAAGCTCTTTCCCAGCATTCCAGTGCCCCTGTCAGCTCCATACTCCTCAGACACCCTTAACAAAGGCTGTCATGCACACAATGTAACAAATACACAAAACAAATGATAATTACACTAAAAAAAATTATTTTTTTTAAACAGTGTCTCACTGTCATCCAGGCTGGAGTGCAGTGGCATGATCTTGGTTCACTGCAGCCTTGACCTCCTGGGTTCAAGCCATCCTCCTATCTTAGCCTCCTGAGAAGCTAGAACCACAGGTGTGTGCCACCATGCCTGGCTAATTTTTTTTTTTTTTTTTTTTTTTTTTTTGAGACGGAGTCTCGCTCTGTCTCCCAGGCTGGAGTGCAGAGGTGCGATCTCGGTTCACTGCAAGCCCCACCTCCCGGGTTCACGCCATTTTCCTGCCTCAGCCTCCTGAGTAGCTGGGATTACAGGAGCCCACCACCACACCCAGTTAATATTTGTATTTTTAGTAGAGACGGGGTTTCACCATGTTGGCCAGGGTGGTCTCCAACTCCTGACCTCAAGTGATCCACCCACCTCTGCCTCCCAAACTTCTGGGATTACTGGCATAAGCCATCATGCCTGGCCCGAGCTAATTTTTTATTTGTAGAGATGGGGTCTCACTATGTTACCCAAGCTGATCTCCAATTCCTGGCCTCAAGTTATCCTCCCACCTCGGCCTCCCAAAGTGCTGGGATAACAGGCTTTAGCCACTGCACCTGGGCCAAAGGGAATTTTTTTTGTTTGGTTTTTTTTGAGACGGAGTCTCGCTGTGTTGCCAGGCTGGAGTGCAGTGGCACGATCTTGGCTCACTGCAAGCTCCGCCTCCTAGGTTCAAGCAATTCTCATGCCTCAGTCTCCCAAGTAGCTGGGATTACAGGCATGCACCACCACACCCAGCTAATTTTTTATTTTTAGTAGAGATGGGGTTTCACCATGTTGGCCAGGATGGTCTCCATCTCCTGACCTAGTGATCCGCCTGCCTCTGCCTCCCAAAGTGCTGGGATTACAGCGTGAGCCACCATGCCTGGCCAGGGAATTTTTAAAAAGACATAAACCTAGACGAGTGAGGGATGGGGAGAACAAGAGAGAAGTGCAAAAGCATCCACATTTTGGAAGCTGGAAAGCGAATGAACAACAGAAAAGACTTAACAGAGAGAGAGAGAGAGAGAAGAATCTTCTCAAGCCAGCCCTGGAGGAAGCCCCAAAACATTTAGAAGGCAGGATTCCTAAAGTTCACGAATTACTAATCTCAGGCACCTCTGGAAGTGAGGTTAATGGGGATGCTAAATAAGGAGGATTATTTGAAAGTCTGTTTAAGAAACAGGCTGGTGGCCGGGCGTGGTGGCTCAAGCCTGTAATCCCAGCACTTTGGGAAGCCGAGACGGGCAGATCACGAGGTCAGATCAAGACCATCCTGGCTAACACGGTGAAACCCCGTCTCTACTAAAAAATACAAAAAACTAGCCAGGCGAGGTGGCGGGCGCCTGTAGTCCCAGCTACTCGGGAGGCTGAGGCAGGAGAATGGCGTGAACCCGGGAGGCGGAGCTTGCAGTGAGCCAAGATCCGGCCACTGCACTCCAGCCCGGGCGACAGAGCAAGACTCCGTCTCAAAAAAAAAAAAAAGAAACAGGCTGGTACTCTCCAAACTCCACAGACCTGGGTGACTGCCCCTTCCACATCCTGGCCCAAGACTGGAGGTTAATCCACCAGAGAGAGTAAAACAGAGGGTTTCTGGATGAAGGATAGCAGGCCCAGTTGATGGGGACACCATCCTGAAAGCAGGGGGATTCAATACAGGTAGGTATACTACATGATGAGACTCTTTCCCAAACCCAACCCTCTTCCCCTGTGGCTCCCAGACACCAAGAGCCAGATCATCTGCCTCCACGCAGAAGACTAGAAGAGGCTGCTCGGGAAACTGACTGGAGGTCTAAGAGGAAAGATTTAATGACCTAAGATACAGTAAAGACACTGACATTGAAGATTCCCACCAAATAGCCCAGCCAGACCACTCTCAGTGGTGGCATAACAGAGACCAAATTTCCAAGCCTTAGTTATGGACACAGAGCTCCAAACAGCTTCAAGGTCCCCCGCTGTTAAACATGAGTAGACATTCAAGGACTACCAGACATGTAAGTAAAACCACCAACATGAAAGAAAGAAACCAAAATAAACAAATAGAAAAAAAAAAAAAAGAAGAAAAAGAACCAACAAAAACCTAAGAGAGGCCGGGCACGGTGGCTCACACCTGTAATCCCAGCACTTTGGTAGGCCGAGGCGAGCAGATTGCCTGAGGTCAGGAGTTCGAGACCATCCTGGCCACCATGTTGAAACCCTGTCTCTACTAAAAATATAAAAAAATTAGGTGGGCGTGGTGGTGGGCACCTATAATCCCAGCTACTCAGGAGGCTGAGGCAGAAGAATCGTTTGAACCAGGGAGGTGGACATTGCAGTGAGCCAAGGTCGCGCCTCTGCACTCCAGCCTGGGCAACAGAACAAGACTCCATCTCAAAAAAAAAAAAAAAAAGAAAAGAAAGAAAGAAAAAAAATGCTGGGCACGGTGGCTCATGCCTGTAATCCCAGCACTTTGGGAGGCTGAGGTGGGCGGATCACCTGAGGTCAGGAGTTCAAGATCAGCCTGACCAACATGGTGAAATCTCATCTCTACTAAAAATTCAAAAATTAGCTATGTATGGTGGTGTGTGCCTGTAATCCCAGCTACTCGGGAGTCTGAGGCAGAAGAATCGCCTGAAGCCAGGAGGCAGAGGTTGCACTGAGCCGAGATAGCGCCATTGCACTCCAGCCTAGGCAACAGAGTGAGACTTCATCTCAAAAAAAAACAAAAAAAACAAAAACAAACAAACAAAAAAAAACCTAAGAGGAAATAGAAATGAATCAGAAAGAAGAAAACTTCACAGAAATCCATCATTACTATCCTAAGAGAGATACGTGAAAATAGTGCACCCATGAAACAGGAAGCAAATGCTGCCAAAGAAGAGTCTTTCCTTCACACAAAGAGGGCCACCAGGCATTACAGGCATCCAGAGAAAAGAGCACACAACCAGGATGAAGTAATCTTGCCCCCCCTCCAAACCAAACCTGAATCTGAGTAAGTCTCTAGATCCAACTACTGAACAATTTATAGGAAATACTTAAACTACACTACAGAGATGCAGTCATCAAGATCCAGGCTGTGGAAGACTCTGACAAACAAAAAAATGCATGAGAAAAATGGAAGATGGGAAGGGATTATGTAAATTTTTTTCCTTTCTCTTTTTTTTTTTGAGACACGGTCTCACTCTGTTGCCCAGGCTGGAGTACAGTGGGGTACAGCCTCAACCTCCCAGGCTCAAGTGATCCTCCTACCTCACATTTCCAAGTAGCTAGGACTACAGGCGCACAGCACAACACACAGCTAATTTTTAAATATTTTGTAGAGATGGGGGTCTCGCTATATTGCCCAGGCTGCTCTCAAACTCCTGGGCTCAAACAATCCTCCCACCTCAGCCTCCCAAACTGTTGGGATTGCAGGCTTGAGCCACTGTACCTGGTCTTAAATTTCTTTTAATCTATACAATCCCAGGTGAGGCATGGTGGCTCACACCTGTAATCCCAACACTTTGAAAGGCCAAGGTGGGAGGATTGCTTGAACCCATGAGTTTGAGACCCTGCCTCCACATAACTGGGTGTGGTGGTGGGTGCTTGTAGTTCCAGTCACTCAGGAGGCTGAGGTAGGAGGATCACTTGAGCCCAGGAGGTCGAGACTGTTTGGCAGAAACGAAAAATCTTTTTTCTTCTTCTTTTTTTCTTTTCTTTTCTCTTCTCTTCTCTTCTCTTCTCCTTTCTTTCGATGAAGTCTCGTTCTGTCACCCAGGATGGAGTGCAGTGGCACGATCTCAGCTCACTGCAACCTTGGCCTCCTTGGTTCAAGCAATTCTTCTGCCTCAGCCTCCTGAGTAGCTGGGACTATAGGTGTGCACCACCATGCCTGGCTACTTTTTGTATTTTTAGTAGAGACGGAGTTTCACCGTGTTGGTCAGGCTGGTCTTGAACTCCTCACCTCAGGTGATCCACCTGTCTCAGCCTCCCAAAATGCTGAGATTACAGGTGTGAGCCACTGCACCTGGCCTTCTTTCTTTTTTCTTTCACTGTCTCTGAACACAGAAATGAAAAACCTGACAGAAAGATTGGAAGACAAAGTTGAGACACTCTTCCAGAAAAATAGAACACAACCAAAGACCTGGACAGTAGGAAAGCTTAAAAAAAGTGAGAAGACGGCCGCGCGCGGTGGCTCAAGCCTGTAATCCCAGCACTTTGGGAGGCCGAGACGGGCGGATCACGAGGTCAGGAGATCGAGACCATCCTGGCTAACACAAGGAAACCCCGTCTCCACTAAAAATACAAAAAAATTAGCCGGGCGTGGTGGCGGCGCCTGTAGTCCCAGCTACTCGGGAGGCTGAGGCAGGAGAATGGCGGGAACCCGGGAGGCGGAGCTTGCAGTGAGCCGAGATCGCGCCACTGCACTCCAGCCTGGGCAACAGAGTGAGACTCCGCCTCAAAAAAAAAAAAAAAAAAAAAAAGTGAGAAGACTAGTCTAGGAGGTCCAGAAAAAAGTGAGAAAACACTCCGTTGGAATGTAAGCCCCATGAGGGAAGGGACTTTCTTTTTGTTGTTGTTGTTGTTGTTGTTGAAACGGAGTCTCACTCTGTCGCCCAGGCTGGAGTGCAGTGGCCGGATCTCAGCTCACTGCAAGCTCCGCCTCCTGGGTTTACGCCATTCTCCTGCCTCAGCCTCCCAAGTAGCTAGGACTACAGGCGCCCACCACCTTGCCCGGCTAGTTTTTTGTATTTTTTTAGTAGAGACGGGGTTTCACCGTGTTAGCCAGGATGGTCTCGATCTCCTGACCTTGTGATCCGCCCGTCTCGGCCTCCCAAAGTGCTGGGATTACAGGCTTGAGCCACCGCGCCCGGCCCCGGGACTTTCTTTTTTTTTTTTTTTTTTTGAGACGGAGTCTTGCTCTGTCGCCCAGGCTGGGGTGCAGTGGCCGGATCTCAGCTCACTGCAAGCTCCGCCTCCCGGGTTTACGCCATTCTCCTGCCTCAGCCTCCCGGGTACCTGGGACTACAGGCGGCCGCCACCTCGCCCGGCTAGTTTTTTGTATTTTTTAGTAGAGACAGGGTTTCACCGTGTTAGCCAGGATGGTCTCGGTCTCCTGACCTCACGATCCGCCCGTCTCGGCCTCCCAAAGTGCTGGGATTACAGGCTTGAGCCACCGTGCCCGGCCAGGACTTTCATGTGTTTTGCTCACTTCTATATTCCCTGCCCAGAATAGTCGCATGTGTCCTCAAAAAATATTTGTTGAATGAAAAGAAGATAGGGCCGGGCACAGTGGGTCATGCCTGGAATCCCAGCACTTTAGGAGGCCAAAGTGGGTGTATTGCTTGAGCTCAGGAGTTCAAGACCAGCCTGGGCAACATGGTGAAACCCAGTTTCTACTAAAAATACCAAAAAAAGGCCGCGCACTGTGGTTTACGCCTGTAATCCCGGCACTTTGGGAAGCCAAGGCAGGCAAATCACCTGAGGTCAGGAGTTCGAGACCAGCCTGGGCAACATGGTGAAACCCTGTCTCTACTAAAAATACAAAAATTAACTGGGCATGGTAGAGGGCACCTGTAGTCCCAGCTACTTGGGAGGCTGAGGCAGGAGAAGCGCTTGAACCCGGGAGGCAGAGGTTGTACCGAGCCAAGATAGAGCCACTACATTGAAGCCTGGGGGCACAGCAAGACTCCATCTCAAAATAAATAAATAAATAAATTAGTCGGACATGGTGGCGTGAAACTGTAGTCCCAGCTACTCAGGAGGCTGAGGTAGGAGAATCACTTGAACCCAGGAGGTGGAGGTTGCAGTGAGACAAGATCGCACCACTGCACTCCAGCCTGGATGACAGTGAGACTCCATCTAAAAAAAAAAAAAGAAGAAGATAGGAAGATATAGTTCAAGAAAACTCAGAACTGAAAGAACTAAGAGTACTAATTTCCAGGCTGAAGTGGCCCAGTGAGCACCCAGCACAATAAACGAGTAGTGTTCCATCAAAGCACAACACCATGAAATTTCAGAACACCAGGACAAAGAAAAAGCACTACAAGATTCCAGTGAGGGCAGTGAGGGCAGTGAGGGCAGTGAGGCACGCTGCCTATACGGTAGCCCTGCTCCATGAGTATCAGTATTTAAAAAAAAAAAAAAAAAGATTTCAGTGAAATAAAACGAGGTTACATTCAGAGTGCTAGGGATCAGAATAACTTTGGACTTCTCAACAGCACCACTGGAAGCTAGAAAATAATAAAGCAAGGCCTTCAAAGTTTGAAGGAAATGTGTTTCTACTCTAGAATGACGTATACTTAGCCAAATTATCAAATAGGAAAGTAGAATACATTTTCAGACACTCAAGATCTTAAAATGTTTTACCTGCCATGTATCCTTTTCCAGGAATCTACAAAGGATAACCTCCACCAAAATGAGACAGTTGAAAATTCAAAAAAAAAAAAGAGGAAGCCATAGGACGCAAGAAACACGAGATGTGTCACAGGAAAGAGGCAAAGGGGAATCCCCAGGCTGATGAGGAAGGGGGATTCCAGGATGGCATCTGCGCTCCGGGAGTAGAGGGCACTAGTCCAGACTGGAGCAGACAGGAAGGCTCTCCAGGAAGACAAAACTGTTAGAAAAGCTAATAGGTCTGTCTTCAGAAGAGATTCAGATAATTTAGGAAGAGCTTGGGGTTGAATTAAAGATAAGAGCTTCGACCAGGCACAGTGCCTCATGCCTGTAATCCTAGCACTTTGGGAGGTTGAGGTAGGAGGATCACCTGAGGTCAGGAGTTAGAGACCAGTCTGGCCAACATGGTGAAACCCCATCTCTACTAAAATTACAAAAATTAGCTGGGTGAGGTGGCAAACACCTGTAATTCCAGCTACTCGGGAGGCTAAGGCAGGAGAATCACTTGAACCCAGGAGGCAGAGGTTGCAGTGAGCCGAGATCGCGCCATTGCACTCCAGCTTGGGTGACAGAGTGAGACACTGTTTCGAAAAAAATAATAAAAATAAAGAGCTTAGAAAACAAAGCAAGCAGAAAAGTCAAGATAATTACTAGCCCCAGGGAAAACAAAACTATGCAAAAAGGAAAAGTAATCATGGCTTACTACCTGGCTCGGCTGTGAATAAGAAGAGTCATAATATAAATAGTGATCTAACCAAAATTACCAGAAAATTACATTAGGAGATTGGGGGTGGGTGCAGTTACTGTATGTTGGTCCAAGTCAGTTTTGTTGAGAGAGGGTTAGAAAGCCGATTTGCATTGTTTGCTGATTTCTGTGATGTATACTTCCGCCATGGCTAATTTCAAGCTACCAATATAATATCACTGAACACAAATTTGGAAAAAGATGTGCAAAAACAGTTCTTGCTAGCTGCTGCAAGCCAGCTCTAGCACACCACTGGGTGGAGACGGGGGTTGGGGAACATAGTTAAATTCTCGCCTTTTACAATGGAAATTCAACAGATACTGTCAGAAACTGAAACATCAAGAAGTAGCAATAAAAGCATGTTATTTAGAGATTTTGAGATAAATTTAAAAAGAATCAGCTAAAAGAGTTGAAAATGTTTGGGGCGAGGTGGAGGATGGGAAATAAGACTGCTTTTTGTAGTTAACCCTATAGATCTATTTGATTTTAGATCTGATTCTTCAAATCACGTACATATAATAGCTCTGATTTTTTTCTCTTTTGTAGAAATGGGTTCCCCCCAATATTGCCCAGGCTGTGATTTTTTTTTTCTTTTTTTCATTTAAAAACTTTTTTAGAGACAGCATCTCACTCTGGTCACCCAGGCTGGAGTACATTCTCATGATCACAGCTCACTGGAGCCTTGAACTCCCAGGCTCAAGTGATCCTCCTACCTCAGCCTCTTGAGTAGCTGACTACAGGCACATGCCACCATGCCCAGCTAATTTTTTTTGGTAGAGACAGAGTCTTACAATGTTGCCCAGGCTGGTCTCAAACTCCTAACCTCAAGTGAACCTCTCGTCTCAGTCTCCCAAATGGCTGGGATTACAGGCATAAGCCACCATGCCCGGCCTCTGATTTTTTTTTTTTTTTTTTTTTTTTTTTTTTTTGAGACTGAGTCTCACTCTATCACCCAGGCTGGAGTGCAGTGGTGCAATCTTGGCTCACTGCAACCTCCACCTCCCAGGTTCAAGCGATTCTCCTACCTCAGCCTCCCAATAGCTGAAATTACAGTCATGCACCACCATGCCCGGCTAATTTTTGTATTTTTAGTAGAGATGAGGTTTCACCACGTTGGCCAGGCTGGTCTTGAACTCCTGACCTCAAGTGATCCACCTGCCTCAGCCTCCCAAATTGCTGGGATTACAGGCATGAGTCACCACACCCCGCCTGGTCTCTGATTTTTTTAAAAAGTTAAATAATAAAGGCAGGTGGCAATGCCCGAGACAGTCCTTGGCACACAGCCCATGTTCCCTTGTTTCCATAGTGATATACCCAGATATTTGGTGTACAGTTAGCCTTGGTGAAGGGAGATGGCTCTGGCAACTCCTCTGTGTATAAGAGGGTGCTAGGCACATGTGGAATGTAGGCAGCTGTACCAGGTGTATGTCTGAGCAGACAAGATTGGTGGGGTGGAGAGCACTAACATTTATTGGGCCTTTACTATGCCATGATAGGTGCTTTTCCGTGCACATCATGTGTGTGTAGACTGTGATTAGTGTGGGAGGTAGTACTCACACTGCCCGGCCGGGGGTTGGTCTCAGGGCCCCTATAAGTAGTCCAGCGTGAAGTTTCTTTGTTCAACTCTTTGTATTTCCCCTTAAAGACGCGTTCAATGTCCAAGAGAGAGAAGGCACAAACCGCAGAGCTCCTGGTCCCGCCAATCTGCCTGGAGACAACCAGAGGGAACATTGTCTGTGGTCTCTGCCATACCAGGCAGCTCTCTCTCCAGCCCTGGCCCACCCTCAGTGATAAAGCCCAGGAGGCAAGAGTGTGGAGAGCTGGGCCAGCCTCCAGCTACCACTCCTTCCCCTCACTGTGTTGATAAGGGCCAAGGAAGCCCCATGGAATTCCCTGACTCTGGCCCAGGGCCTGGCTCTAGGCCCATCTTGGGATATGAAGTCTGATTATCCTTAATGAGAATTAATTGGGGCTCAGGCCCTGGGGTGGCCCCTGCCTGTCCTGCCTAGACTGGGCTGCACCCATTGGAGGGACAGTGTAACCAGCTCTAGCCTGGCTCCACACAAAGCCCTCTTCCTTTCAGTCTCTTGGATCCGTGGTCCTCAGAGAACCAACCAGTGCCTGACTACCAGACTGTTTTTATTCCTTCAGCCCTGGTCTGTGGAGACAGGAGGTCTGTTTCTCTTGCTCTCTTGAAGCTGACTATTGTATACACCAGGCTCTCAGTTCTGGATCCTGTGGATACCAGACCCCACTTACCCCAAATACACACATTGTCAGCAGGTACCTAAACACTGTGGGGCCAGACCATGGCTCAGGGACCTTGGACAAATCGGTTAACCTTTCTCAACCTTCAAGCAATGACTTTATTTTTATTTATATTTTCTGAGATGGAGTCTTGCTGTGTTGCCAGGCTGGAGTGCAGTGGTGTGATCTCAGCTCACTGCAACCTCCGCCTCCCGGGTTCATGCGATTCTCCTGCCCCAGGGTCATGAGTAGCTGGGACTACAGGCATGCGCCACTACACCCATCTAATTTTTGTATTTTTAGTAGAGACAAGGTTTCACCATGTTGGCCAGGATGGTCTTGATCTCTCGACCTCATGATCTGCCCGCCTCGGCCTCCCAAAGTGCTGGGATTATAGGCATGAGCCACCGCACCCGGCCGACTTTATCTTATGAAACCCATGGTGTTTCCCTGTTTGCCCTGGCCATTAGGAAGTGCAGAGCTAAATTTGTGGCTGGCATCCAGGGACTATACTACATCTTATGACAAGCATTTGTAGTGTGTTGGCCTTATCCCTGGCTTCTCATACTCTCCTTTTATTCCCATTTCTTTATCTATTTTATTGATTTTAATATTTGCCTTTTGCAAAATGCTTCCTATCCCTTTTGGAACTAGGCAGAATATAAACTAGTTAGAACCTCTCTGAGCCTTATTTTTCCCATCTACAAAAAGGGCATGAGTCAAATTTCTCAGAGGTGGTGACAATTTAATGCCTTCCTCTGTGAAAGTGCTGAATAGGTGCTGGCTCATGTCAATTCCTGCCTCCGCCCACGAGCCGGGGCCTCACTGGAGTCAAGTCCCGTGTCCAGTCCCCACGGTCCGGCCCTGCTGCTCACCACTGGGAGGTGAAGACTGCGTAGATATGGGGAGCTGTGGGAGAATCGGCGGGCAGCAGAACCGCGTGGCGGATGACGTTGAAGGGCAGCTGCCCCGGCTTGGTGCAGAGCAACTGGGCCTTCAGGAAGGTGGTCCACTTCCTCTGCAGCAGTTTTTCGCCGCCCACGTCATTCTGGGGGTACAGGGAGAATGAGGGGGCACCCCCAGCCACGCGTGTCCCCGTCCCGCCAACCCCGTGTGTGCTCCCCGCACCCCCAGCCCCGTGTGCCCCACCCCGCGCTCCCCAGCACCTCTGGTCTCCTTCCCCGCCCCTCCCCTCCCTTCCCCTCCCCTCCCCTCCCCTCCCCTCCCCTCCGCTCCCCTCCTCTCCCCTCCGCTCTCCTTGGGGACCCACCACTCAGTCCCGCCCCTGCCATCTCCCTATTGGTAATCCTCCAGTTAGCCCCGCCCCCCGCCCCGCCCGCCGACCTTGCAGACTCGAGCCACCCGGGATGTGTGGAGCCTCTCGAAGAAGTCAAACTCGCTGGCTGTCTCCTCGAAGAAGAAGTAGACGACCTGGGTCGAAGGGATGGCTGCCACGAAGGAGGCGTCCGCTGCGGGGGAGGGGCAGATGGGCTTAGGGACTGAGCCCCTGGATGCCCTCGGTTTGCCTGAGTGAAAACCCTTGGGTTGGCCCTGGAGGCCAGGACACAGGCTTCCTTGGGTCCCACAGCTTGTCCAGGGGTAGCGATGTGGGGAGGGGATGACTGGTGCTTCTTTAATGTGTTTACATAAGATGAAAGCTTCAAGAGGACCGGAGCTTTGTCTTCTTCCCTGCCATATACCCCCTGCGCCTAACAGTAATGGACACATTGTACCTTCCACAAATGAGAGTTGAGTGAATTAGCAAGGTCACCGGGACTCAGGAAAGGGGGCCAGCGGGGGTCAGGTCCTTACGATGCAGCCAGCGGAGGAAGTTGTCGGTCTTGAGGACAGGCTGGGATCCCAGTGTGCGCATCAGGATGGGCTCACTGCCCAGGAAGTTGTTCATGGTACCAGAATAGAGCATCCCATCTAGGGTGGGGGAGAGGAGAAGAGAGAACTGATGGCGTGGACGGCTCCTCTGCCCTCCACAGACCTGCCTCTGACCGACGCTGGCATCCATATCAGTCTTGGGGCCCTTGCATCAGTTCTGCACCTTCCTAGGGAGCCCCAAAGCCCAGCTTCCCCTCCTCACCAAGCACCCCTCTTAGCTTCCTCTCTCCACAGGAAATGGCCATCCTGTGTGGCCCTCCGTGTTTGGGCACTTTTCTAGCCTTTCTGTGGCTACTCCCTCACATACCTAGCTGAACCACTTGCCAAGTGGAATCACTTACTGATCCTGGAAGGTGACTGTGTTTTCCATTTCCACACCTTGGGTCCTACCCTTCTCTCCCTGGAACACCTTCCCTGCCATCTGTCTACATCTTCAAGGTCCTGTGGAAAAGCCGAAGGCCATCTCCTCCAGGAAGCCAGGTGGGAAGTCTGTAATAGTTGGTGTCCAGTAGTGCATTGAAACATGGTTTCTCTCTCTCTTTCTTTTTTTTTCTTTCAAGACAGGGTCTTGCTCACATCCAGGCTGGAGTGCAGTGGTGCCATCACAACTCACCGTAGCATTGACCTTCTCAAGCGATCCTCCCACCTCAGCCTCCCAAGTAGCTGGGATCACAGGCACTTGTCCGGCTAATTTTGTTGCTATTGTTTTGTTTTTTTAGTAGAGACGAGGTCTGACTATACTATTGCCCAAGCTGGTCTCGAACTCCTGAGCCCAAGTGATCCACCCGCCTCAGCCTCCTAAAGTGCTGAGATTTCAGGTGTGAGCCACCACACCTGGTCTGATTTCTTGTTTATAACTCCTATACTACCCAGCACAGTGCCCAGTACACCAGAGGAAGTGTTCACACGATTGTTGAACAGCGGCTCACTCTCAGGCCTCTTCTCTACCCAATACCCTTCCCGAACCCTCGTGCCTCTGTGTCTTTCCACATCCATCTTTCTCCACCACTTTTTGTGGCAATTTCAGCAGGAGTTGGTGATTGGGGGTGCTTAATTCTCCCTCTGATCTTGTGATCTGAGGCTTCTGGCTTCCCTCTCTCTTTCCTCTGCCTGTTTTGTTTTGTTTTGTTTTGTTTTGTTTTGTTTTGTTTTGAGACAGTCTTGCTTTGTTGCCCAGGCTGGAGTGCAGTGGTGCAATCTCGGCTCACTGCAACCTCCACCTCCCGGGTTCAAGCAATTCTTGTGACTCAGCCGCCTGAGTAGCTGGGACCACAGGTGCGCCCTACCATGACTGGCTAATTTTTTTTTTTTTTTTTTTTTTTTTTTTTTTTTTTTGAGACGGAGTCTTGCTCTGTAGCCCGGGCTGGAGTGCAGTGGCCGGATCTCAGCTCACTGCAAGCTCCGCCTCCCGGGTTTACGCCATTCTCCTGCCTCAGCCTCCGGAGTAGCTGGGACTACAGGCGCCTGCCACCTCGCCCGGCTAGTTTTTTTTTTTTTGTATTTTTAGTAGAGACGGGGTTTCACCGTGTTAGCCAGGATGGTCTCGATCTCCTGACCTCGTGATCCGCCCGTCTCGGCCTCCCAAAGTGCTGGGATTACCGGCTTGAGCCACCGCGCCCGGCCAATTTTTGTATTTTTAGTAGAGATGAGGTTTCACCATGTTGACCAGGCTGGTCTCGAACTCCTGGGGTCACGTGATCCACCCACCTCAGCCTCCCAGACTGCTAGGATTACAGGCATAAGGCACTAAAGTCTGGTTTTTGTGTGTGTGTTTTTGTTTTTGTTTTTTTGAGACGATCTCCCTGTGTTGTCTAGGCTAGACTCAAACCCCTAAGCTCAAGGGTCTTTCCACCTCGGCTTCCAAATAACTGGGACCATACGTATCCATCACTACACCCAGCTTTTCCTGCCTTTCGGAAAACTCTGTACTATTCCATATTTCACAGCGTGACTGGAGAAAGCAGATGTTGGGATGAGGTGAGAAACCTGATACTCACCCACCAAGACAGCCGTATGCTTGTGAGCGGGGTCAAAGGGGCTTTGGCCTTTTCCCTCCATGACCTTGTCCTCCAAGATGGGCAACAGGTGTGAGTCTTGAAGTTCCTAAATGGGGAGAGAGGCTGGGGGGCCAGAACGCCAAGGTCTCACATCTGGGAAATGAGGGGCTTGAGGAAGGAAGGGAAAGTGACATAGAGGGAAATTGGTCTGGGGCCAGGAAGTTGATGAGGGTCCTGCATCTGGAAGGCCAGAGTTTTCCAGAGCTACAGAGGAATGCCGAGGGTAGATGTGGGAAGGAATGCTTGGGGGCCTGAGCACTGGGCACCAGAGAACTCACAATGAAGGTACAAGCAGGGCTGAAGGCGAAGGTGCCGCAGGTGTAGAGATGGGTGACGTTGTAAGAAACCAGGACACGGATGAAGTTGAAACACTGTGTCTGAGGGAGACAGAGAATTTAGGTCTCCAGGCCACTTACCTCAACTTCCTGGACCCCCAGAGCCTGCCCCCTCACTGAGGAGAAAGGCTGGGTAATGCTGGGGCAGTCCCTGTACCTCTCTGTAGAACATAATCCAGGAGATAACCATGCAAACAAGCGCCCTCCACTGCCGCCCAACCTGAGGCTATCCAGGGATGGTGTAGGGATGCCAGGGCTCTCTACCCACTCTACCCCCACTCCCCCACCTCCACTTACCTCATTGCTCTTCTTCTTAAAGGCACATTCACTCTTTTTTCTGTCACTGGCTGGCCACGGTATCTGAAAGTAGGGAGTTGGGAGGGCAAGATGAAAAGAAATGAGGTCTTCGGTTCTCACTGTGACCTGCTTCCCTTCTCTGATGTGAAATCAACAGCAGGCATGGTGCTTAGTGATATGCTGATGGGCAGTAATAGCATCAGTTTGTGACCATGGCTATTACTTGAATAATACTGATATCAGACATAGCTCCATAGTTGAACACAGCCTAAGGAATCAGACAGACCCAAGTTTAAATCTAGACTTGGCTATTTCCTGACTGAGAGATCTTGGTCAATTTCATAGGCTACTGGCAGATACAACCAGGTGGCATATACAAAACACCTAACACGAAGAATGGTATATATGGCAGCAGTTGTCAAACCGCACATTTCCTGGGGAAATTGTTTAAAATGTTTGTTCCTGGGTCACGCCTTAGAGAATCTGCATTTTTAACCAGCATCTCATATGTGCAGGTGGTCAGCAGACTACACATCAGGATACACGAACCACGGAGGTGATCACTATATTGCTAGTGCCTTCTCTCCCTTTCTTCCTTCCTTCCTCACATTGTTCCCAGTAATAGGGTGACTAAGACAGAAGCAGCCGGGCATGGTAGCTCACGCCTGTAATCCCAGCACTTTGAAAGGCTGAGGCGGACGGATCACCTGAGGTTGGGAGTTCGAGACCAGCCTGACCAACGTGGTGAAATCCCATCTCTTTAGCCAGGCCTAGTGGTGGGCGCATGTAATCCCAGTACTCAGGAGGCTGAGGCAGAATTGCTTGAACCCAGGAGGCGGAGGTTGCAGTGAGCCGAGATCATGCCATTGCACTCCAGCCTGGACAACAGAGTGAGACTCTGTCTCAAAAAAAAAAAAAAAAAAAAAAGGCCAGGCGCAGTGGCTCACACCTGTAATCCCAGCACTTTGGGAGGCTGAGGCAGGCGGATCACGAGGTCAGGAGATGGAGACCATCCTGGCGAACACGGTGAAACCCCATCTCTACTGAAAATACAAAAAGAAAATTAGCCAGGTGTGGTGGCGGGCGCCTGTAGTCCCAGCTTCTAAGGAGGCTGAGACAGGAGAATGGCGTTAACCTGGGAGGCGGCGGAGCTTGCAGTGAGCGGAGATCGCGCCACTGCACTCCAGCCTGGGTGACAAAGCAAGGCTCTATCTCAAAAAAAAAAAAAAAAAAAAAAAAGACACAGAAGCATCAGTGATCTCTACTAGTGGTTAGATATCAAATTGTTGACATAATTTGAGTCAATGTTTATCTCATATGTCAATGATTTCCATATCAGCCATTTTTGCAATTAATATTATTCAATCACTATTCACAATACCAATGAAGAGTGAAGTCACAGGCCAGGCATGGTGGCTCACGCCTGTAATCCCAACAGTTTGGGAGGCTAAGGCAGGCAGATCACCTGAGGTCAGGAGTTCGAAACCAGTCTGGCCAACATGGTAAAATCCCATCTCTATTAAAATTAGCCTGGCATGGTGGTGTGTGCCTGTAGTCCCAGCTACTTGGGAGACTGAGGCAGAAGAATTGCTTGAACCCGGGAGGTGGAGGTTGCAGTGAGCCAAGATCGTGCCCACTGTACTCCAGCCTGGGCAACGGAGCAAGACTCCATCTCAAAAAAAAAAAAAAGTGAGGCCACAACATTTCCTGTCTGTTATATTGTCACGATATACATATAAAGAGAACTGCTGATTACAGATAGCAGCAACTGAGCTGTTACTCATGCACAGGCAGCCAAGCCCAGGGCAGCTGCTGGCCCCCTTCTCACTCCCAGCCCACACTCTTTATCCCTGGACTCTTTACCATGTTCTTTAGCCTGGGGACCCCTGGATCCTGGATATCCAAGGCCAGGATGGCTTCTCGAGCCCCCACATAGAGAGTATTTCCATTACCACTCAGGAGCAGAGTATCAAAATCCTGGAGGCCCTTCTGGTGGAAGAAGCTGAGTGCCCTACGTTCATCCCCTGTTGGAGGTAGTAAGAAGGAGAGAGTGATGAGGACTTGGTGGGCAGCTGACTCCTGAGATATAAGTGGGGGAAGGGGAAGGGTTGCCTGAGTGTGCTCCCCGGGCCTTGGCAGCTAGACCCACTCTCCTCCACCAGCAGTTCTCCCCTTCACCCCACCCTGCCGGCAGCCACAAGAGCTTTGTGTGTTGAGCCCACAGTAGAGAGAAGAGGCAGCCAGAGACAGAGTAATGGGGACAGGAAATAAAGTGAGGCACAATGGATGCTCTTCCAGGCCTGGGACAGGGAGGGCTACCATGGGGGAGGATGCCTTGGTCCTCAGTAGGACGGGGAGCAGCAGGCAGACAGACAAACAGGAAAGTGTTGGCAGCCACAAGCAGCAAAGCTACATGCAGACAGGAGGGTGTGTGTCAGAGGGTCCCTCTCGCCACCCCCCCAACCACCCCTGCTTTCTTCCTCTTCTGTTAAAGGAAATTCCCACCAGTAGAGTCACCATAAACAGAGAGGAAGCATTTTTCTTCAAAGATCTGTGTGGGCATGGCTGGATGTCCCCTGGGCAGAGATAGTGAGCCAGGTGTGGGAGGCTCCTCTCCATGACCTTGGCATTGTGGGGTGGGTGGGGGTGTATGTTCCTGTCCCACTGGCACATCAGCGAGGAGGAAGGAGCTCCTCAGATCCTCTCTTATTAGCACTTGCACTGTTGCATTAGTTAGAAAGCTGACTAGCTAACTGATACGTTTGTAGGCTCAGGGAATCTTACACAGGACAGAGGGGAGGAGTTGGGGAATATGGTGCAGCTGCGGGCTGGAAGGGCTGGCCTCAGGGAGGAGCATCTCCCGGAAGCCAGGCCTCCCCCAAAGCTGCATAAATCCCTCAGTTACTGAACAGATCACCCTGTATTGATGGTCTGCTTGCTCATGTGCTTCCCCCTTTGTGACTGTGAACACCTTGAGGGCAGGGGCTGAGGCTTATCCATGTTTGTACGCCCTGCATCCAACACAGAGGAGGTCTCTGCATCAGTGGGCAATATACGTTTCCTTTACTGATTGCCCCAGAAAGATGCTAAAGACACAGCCACGCCCAGTCACCTACAACTCCTGCAGTGTCTATATCCTTTCCTGAGTCTTCTCCCTGGAGGTGAGGGGACCAGCAGCCTCCACAGTCTCAGTAAGAAACCAGTCAAGCTGTGCTTGCGTGTGGGTTCCAGGGCCCATTCTCCGACCAACCATCCCACAGTCCTGGACATGGTATGGTCCAGCATGATCTATGTGGTTGGCATGGGCCTGGTGTGCCCTGGGTCACTGGGTCCACGCATGGTCTTCTAGCATGGGCCTTGATTTTGGGGTACTTGGGAGTGTGAAGCAGTTAGGAGTTTGAGGTGCCCAGCTTGGTGACAGTGATATTTAAGGAAGTAAAGAAAAATTACCGATTTTGGAGAACTGGAAGAAGCAGTGCCCGTGGCCCCGTGGCCCCGTGGCCCCCTGTTTTTCTCAATCTGCTCTCCAGTGGCTTTTCTTTCCATTTGGACTTCTATTTCTGGCTGTGTCTCTTTCTCCGAAACCCTCTGTTTCTCCCTGGCATCTCTCTCTGTGTCCCCGTTTCTCCATGTCCATTTCCCCCCTCTCCTCTGTTCCTCTCTCCTTCCTCCACCCACCTCCAGCTCTCTATTGCCATCCCCACACTTGCTGCCATCATACACTTACCTGCATAGTATCTGACCCTGGGCATGGGCCCCTGCCCGCCTCCCCCCGCGGTCGTCGTCGGCAGCAGCAGCTGGAGCAGTTGGAAGAGGAAAAGGCCCAGGAGGCTCCAGGGGTCCAGGCCCAGGGCTGGGAGGGCCATGCTCAGCCACAGACTGTCACCAGGGAGCTCTGGGGAAACAGGCACCCGGGCACTTTCTGGGTGAGCAGTTCTTACCACATCCCCCCTGGGGACCAATAGGAGAGCCCCAGGCAGCAGAAGCGTGTGTATTGGTTGGGGCGGGGGGGACATTAGGGCAGGGAAGGTTCCCCATCTAGAAGGGCCCTAAGACAGTCTCACTTTCATCATCCTTCCAAGCCTCAGCCTGTCACCTCACTGTCCCCTGTGGGTGTCCCCTATCCTTCTTCTTCTGCTGTCTTCTCACCAACAGCTCTGGTCTGCCTTTTCTTGCCTTATTCTTAGGACGTCTTTCCTGCCTTTCCTCCTTTGCCTTCCCTCTTCTCATAGCCCAAGCCCAAACCGTGGCCTGGCTCTGGGCAGGGGACATTTTGGGGAGCAGGTTCCTGCACCCAAAATATAAATTCCTCAGACCTTACTCTCCTGTCACTTTCAGATCTGTTGACACCTGTGCCTCATACTCAGCTCTGACCTAGGTGGGCAGACCTTTGAGTCTGTCTGCTCTAACCTCTCCCCCAGCCCCAGCTGGGCTCAGGGTCTTTGAGGCTCAGTCCTGCCTGGCCTGATTCTTCCAGGGAGGCAATGAGGGTCCATCCCGCCAGGTTGGCTATCAGCATTTCCTGGGGAGCTGCCTGGGCAGGGGTGGCTGGCCGGCTCCCAGCCTCTGCAGCTCCCCGGCCCCCTTGTCTCTTGCTCCTGTGTCTGCCTCCCTGGGCCTCTACATAATCTTTCCCAAGACCACCCACCCCAAGCCACCCATCTCACCTCACATACCCTTGAACCAGCCACAGTGGGAAACTCGGTGTCTGGATTCTAGGGCGGGGGTGCCATTCAGGAGAAAGAAGAAGGGGGATTCCCAGGCCCCAGAAGCAGGGGACAGAAGGCTCAGCCTGGCTGGAACGGGAGTGCAGCCCTCCAGGTGCCCATCATGCCAAAGCCAGAACTGGGAGCTCTGGGCCAGGGAAACCGGAATTTCCACCTCTCGAGTTGTGACAGATCCTGGCTTGGGTGGAAGTTGGTGGTTTGGGAGGGAATAAAAAGAGGTTCACCCACCTTACAAGAGACACACCTCTCTCTCCCTCCTCTTGCTCGGTCCAACCAGAAAGTTTAAGAGGCCCTTCTAGGTCATTTCAGTGATTCCCCTGTCTCTCCATCATGTCACAGCCAGTCTAACCAGCCTAGCAGTGGTTTCTCCTCTTGCTCAAGATTTCCCAGATAGGGGACATGACATATTCCTCTTTTCACTTACGCACAAGGTGGGGTCTCTCCACTCCTACCTACTGGGAAGTCCCTGCAGTGGTCTAACCTTTAAACCTCCCACTGTCAGCTAGGCCATAATCTTTCTTAAAAAATGAAAGAATTGTATTAGGCTCTTATCTGTGATTTTGCTGAGGAAGTCCCCCTTGTAGTCTAATCTCCATCACTCCTTGACATCAGGCCAATAGGAAGCCCAAAAATCAGGCCAATAGGAAGCCCAGAACATTTCTCATCTGAACTCATGCTCACTGGACCACACTTTGGAGGCGCCCAACCCCCAAAGATGGCTGCTTACCCCTCCTCAAAGGCTCCAGGGGGAGCCTCATAACGCAGGGTTAATGAGGCATCCAGCGGCAAGAACTCCATGGCCTACAAAGTGGGTAGGTTCCTGCCCACTCAACACGGTCAGCTGACTGCAGGTTAAAGAGCACAGACATCCCAGGGCTAATCCAACTCTAATAAATAATCCACTTCCATCTGACATGCACATTCCTCCCTGGCAGGAAGTCCTTCCTGCAGTGTAACTTCCATCCCTCCTGCTACAGCACCAGCCAACATGGGGGATGTTACAGCTCAGGCTACTCCTTATAATTCCTCATCTGAGGTACTCAGCCTTCTTTCGTCTCTCTCAATTTCCCCAGGGGTTGGTCTCAGACATATCCTGCCTAATAATCGTTTCTGTCAAGACTTGCCTAGGACTCCCCCAGACTCTCCCAGAGGCTGTTTGCCAGGTTGCTTCCAGCTTCTTAGAATCAAGAGAAACTCCCATTTATCCAGACCCTACCTTCTGTGTCTCCCCAACCCCCAGCTCAGATTTGGGAAGCCGGTCTTCCCCTGGGCCTCTCTGCTTAAACAGATTGGCTTATTTGGGTCACTGGGAGGAGTTCTGATACGGGGAGGTTGGGGGAGTTCCAGCCCCACACTTCCAGCCTGATGTCCTATTCCCGCCTTTCTGGAAGTGAAAGACTCCATGCCCTGCCCCCAGTTCTTCCTCCAGACATCCAGAATTCTCCCAACTCCAGATGTCCTCTTCCCCAGTCCCTCTAGCCAATATGAATAGTTCACACTATCAGGCTTTAGTCCTCCCAACAATTTTAGCAGCTAGGTACGGACATAATCCCATTTTACAGATCAAGAAGAGAGGTTACACAGCTAGAAGCCAAGTTGAATTCAGATCTGCCTCATTCAATAGCAAATCTCTTAGCTACAAAGACTCTACAGAGTCCTAGTCATTCAGTCCTCCTCCTGCCCCAGTCCACAGTTCTGAGCCACTTGGATAGAGAAGGCAAGCGTGGGCTGGGAGGGTAGTGAGCTTTGCCTACTCTAGGTTAAGAAACAAGATCTCTGGGGTGATTTCTGAGGACTTTCAACAGGCCAACACCAGAACATTAAACCAAGCATGGGCTTTTTTTTTTTTTTTTTTTAGACAAAGTCTTGCTCTGTCGTCGCCAAGGCTGGAGTGTAATGGTGCGATCTTGACTCACTGCAACCTCCGCCTCCCGGGTTCAAGCCATTCTTCTGCCTCAGCCTCCCAGGTAGCTGAGACTACAGGCATGTACCACTAAGCCCAGCTAATTTTTTTTTTGTATTTTTAGTAGAGATGGGGTTTCATCATGCTGGCCAGACTGGTCTCGAACTCTTGACCTCAAGTGATCTGCCCAACTCGGCCTCCCAAAGTGCTGGAATTACAGGCGTGAGCCACTGTGCCCAGCCCCAAGCGTGGCCCTTATGAGCGTGCATATTTGGGTCAATAAAGCGTTTCAGAGGTAACAGAAACCTCCTTGAAGGAAGGCTGTGAGTTACCCACCCCTGCCTCTAGCAAGAGCCTCCTGGTCAAAAAGAGCCCAATGGGAAGGGCACCCTGCCCCCAGCAGTGCACCCCTCACACCAAAGTCTCTGGAGTCAGACCCTAAGCCCCACTGCCATCTCCCTTGCTTCAACTGGCAGGGCCCCAGCCAGTGCTGGCTTCACGGGCACGAGACCTGTGTAGCCACACGGGGCCCTGTACTCAGAAGGGCCACGCTTGGATTAATGCTCTGCTGTTGCTCTGTTCAAAGTCCTCATAATACTTAAACAAGGGGTTCTACTTTTGTTTTTTTTGAGACGGAGTCTCGCTCTGTCGCCCAGGCTGGAGTGCAGTGGCCGGATCTCAGCTCACTGCAAGCTCCGCCTCCCGGGTTTACGCTATTCTCCTGCCTCAGCCTCCCGAGTAGCTGGGACTACAGACGCCCGCCACCTCGCCCAGCTAGTTTTTTGTATTTTTTAGTAGAGACAGGGTTTCACCGTGTTAGCCAGGATGGTCTCGATCTCCTGATCTCGTGATCCGCCCGTCTTGGCCTCCCAAAGTGCTGGGATTACAGGCTTGAGCCACCGCGCCCAGCCCTTTTTTTTTTTTTTTTTTTTTTGAGACGGAGTCTCGCTTTGTCGCCCAGGCTGCAGTGCAGTGGCGCAATCTCGGCTCACTGCAAGCTCCGCCTCCTGGGTTCACGCCATTCTCCTGCCTCAGCCTCCAAGTAGCTGAGACTACAGGCGCGCACCACCACTCCCGGCTAATTTTTTGTATTTTTGGTAGAGACGGGGTTTCACCGTGTTAGCCAGGATGGTCTTGATCTCCTGACCTCCTGATCTGCCTGCCTCGGCCTCCCAAAGTGCTGGGATTACAGGCGTGAGCCACCGTGCCCGGCCGGGGTTCTACATTTTTATTTTGCACTGGGCCCCACAAATTATATAGCAGGTCCTGCACACAGCATCGAAGAAGCTCAGGGCTGACAGGGTACTCAGACATACCCCTCCTGACAACCGTGCAAATGAGGAAACAAAGGCCAAGGAGAAGTACCTTGGCTGGGGATGGTTTCAGGCAGCAGGTCAGGTGGGGTGGCAGTGGGAAGGGGTCAGATGTTCAGGGATCCGCCCACAGGGGCTGTGCCATTTTCATGGCTCTAATCTGGGAGTTCCCCCAGCCCATTTCTCCACAAGTCTTGGAGCCTAGCCTTGGGTCCTGCCATGACAACAACACTGAGTGTACCTTCTGCCCTGCCACAGTCCAGCTCCTCCCCTGCAACCCCTACACAGCATCTGATGGTAACCCCTTCCTGCCAGGTTCTATTGTGCAGAGGAAAGGTCTAGATGTGGAGGTGGGAGGGGAGATGGAGAGGTTGCTTCCCACCCCTACTCCATGCTACCTCTGAGCTTCAGCCAGCCCCAGGCACTCAGTCTCTTCTGCAGAGCATGGATGCTTCACTAAAGGAGCAGCTCCTGGAGCCAGGAGAGAAGCCACTCCTGGCTTCAGCGGAGATCTGGCAGGTCCAGTTTCCCCCACCTCCTTCTCCCTTTCAGCTTCAGGGGCAGCCCACAGAAGAGCCCAGTCCTGGAGAGCTTTGCTTCCTGGCTTCCCTGACTTAGCTCCACCTGCCCTGGCCCTCATCTGCTCTCTTGTTATGATCACAAGCAAGTCAAGTCAACTTGTATGTATTGAGTGCCTAGCGTGTGTAGGCACTAGGGACGTCCCCAAACCTCTACGCCCCCTGTGTCCCTCCACCTCTTCCCATCCCCACTGTCTCCCAGCCTTTTTGCCACCCACCAGCTCAGTCCCTCCTAACCCCTTACCCAAGAGCTTCCCAGGTCCCCTCCTCCAGTCTGACTAGCTCTGGAAGGCTGCGCTGAGTATCACACACAATGGCCCGACCCCTCTGTCTGCCCCCTCCTTAGGGCAGAGCGAGCACCAGACAATGGCCCCGCCCTCTCCCTTCAGAACTGTCAGCTCTCCCGCTCCCTTACCTGGAGCTTGGGGATGCCGCTGCGTTTCCCTCCCTCTGGAATGCCAGGCTTTCCGGTCTCCCAGTGCCTCAGCCCCTGCCACACCCCCACCCCCATCCTCAACCCCATCCCGCCTCACTGGTCCTCAGTCACCATGGCGACCGCATCTCTAAGTGGGAGGGACTAGAATCTCCCCATATTCTTCCTCCTCCTACCCGTGTCCCACTGCGCCCCACCTTCTGTGGCTCCTGGATTCGCACGTGTGGAGGAGGAGGGGCTCCAGATGCGGGAGGAGGTGAAAAGGGGGTACAGTAGCTTCCAGTCCCTGCTCAGCTCCCTTGCCCACCTTCAGCAGGCACCACAGTGCACATGTCCCCACCTGGGTTCAGGGGGTCAGCCGGGGCTAATTCCTCTTTACAGCCGGTTCCTCTGGGTTTCCCTCTACCCTGGGAACTGTGTATATGCCAGGGCGACACAATTGGACTGCAGCCTGGCCCCATGCAAATTCAGTTTGCCAATGAGGACACAAGTGAGCCCACAAATATCTATGCAAATATGCAAATAAGCCAAGGGACAGACTCTGTCAAGAACCCCAAGGAGCCCTCTCCTATTCACAGTATCCTGACTTCTGAGGGAGGGGGTCCACCGCCAGGTTCAGGTTCTGCCTCTCCTTCCTAAGCTGCCTGAGAAGAAGGTGGCTCCCCCAGAAGCCTTCTCTGGCTAACATCCTCTGAGACGTATTCAGAGGGAAAGGTTGTGCTGTAGAGGGCAGACTTCAGAAAGGACTTTCCAAGGGTCTAGACTAGATGGGCATAGGGAAAGAAAACTGAATTGGATTCTTTCCCATTCCGGGAGGAGCACAGGCAGGCAGTGGTTTGTATGGAGCCTTTCTGGGAGCCAAGCCTGTGCTCTCTCCCAGCCCTGATCCTAAACAGCCTTGTTACTAGAGCTCCCTTCTGTCTCCACTGGGCCCTAACTTCACTGGTAAAATGAGGAGTTGAAAAAGCCCCTTCAGGCCGGGCGCATTGGCTCAAGCCTGTAATCCCAGCACTTTGGGAGGCTGAGGCGAGCGGATCACCTGAGGTTGGGAGTTCAAGACTGCCTGACCAACATGGAGAAACCACATCTCTACTAAAAATACAAAATTAGCCGGGCATGGTGGCGCATGCCTGCAATCCCAGCTACTCAGGAGGCTGAGGCAGGAGAATCACTTGAGCCCGGGAGATGGAGGTTGCAGTGACCTGAGATCATGCCATTGCACTCCAGCCTGGGCCACAAGAGCAAAACTCCATTTCAAAAAAAAAAAGAAAAGAAAAGAAAAGAAAAGAAAAGAAAAAGACAAAGCCCCTTCCAGGCTGGCCTCTGTCTCAGCTGGCAGGGGACTAGAAAAGGCACCATGAGTCTGGGATGAAGGGCCCTGGATCCCAGGCCTGGTTGCCTGTGGCCTGCTGTGTGATGCTGGGCAGAGCACCTCCCTGCCTCACATCCATAAAATAATGGCTTTTCAGCCTGCCTGGGAGCAGCATGGCTCTGCCAGACTTCATAGTATTTTTAAGAGGAAGGAAATGAGTGTGCTAGTGTCGGCCCCGGGTAGAGGGTTTCATGGACCAAGACAGGTTCCCCTTTAGATCTGAGTTGGGGTGGTGGTTGAGCATTTGCTTTGGGGTGAGGCAAGGAGGGCATGACATGTGCTGAAAGCAGAAGTGGACCCTGAGCGAGTCCGCCATGTCCCCACTGATTCCTGACACTCCACTCTCATTGCCCCTCTGCATCTCAGCTGTGACGACTCAGAGGGCCTGCTTGTTCAGGCTTCTCTCCCCTGGGACTGGGACACGTGATATGAGATTAAAATGGTGGGGAGTAGAGGACCCTGAACTAGAATGATAACAGGAAGGAAGTGGGTGAACTACAGGAAGCCGTCACACCCCCACTGGACATCCTTGGGTCCCTGCCCCTATTTTCTTCCCTTTTAGGGGAATTGGGCCCAGTCTCTGTGGCAGAGAAGGAAGGAGTTACATTTCTGAAATAATCCAAGGGAATGGGGGAGCCTACAGATCCCACCTGGCTCCACTTCAATCCAGGTCACACAACCAGACTTCAGGGGCCTCCCCTGGCCTTGCCATATGAGAGTCAAAACTTCCAGAAAAGAGCTAAATGGTCTTGGTGAGAGAGGAGGGACAGAGTCCAGGGTGGTGGCCATAGCCACAGTTAGAAACTCGCTGGAGTGAGCTGGACACCCAGGCCTCCTGTTTGCAGTTGTGTGGGGTGGAGAGGGAGAGAGAGCCTTTCCACAAGCTTATCTCCATTTCTCCTGCTGCAGCATACATAATTCTATTTCCTCTGGTTTGTCTAGCTTCAATTTCCCCACGTGTGGGAAGGTGAGATGTTGGGACCCTGTGTCTTTGATTGCAGGGGGGCAAGGAGTGGCTGATGGAATTTAGAAAATGAAGGCCTTGGGGAAATGAGATGGGGGAGTGGAGGGAGGAGACCCAGGCATCCTGTTCCTTAGGATATGCCCCTCAAGATCCCTGAGGCTTCCCCTCCCCCAGTCGAGGCCAGAGGACCACCCCCTGTGTTGTCCATTGGACACTCTATGTCCATAGTCCCAGAGTTCTGGCATCCCGCCCCTCCCTCTTACCCCAGGGACCACAGTCCCCCTTCCCCACCATTTTTAAGCCTTACCCCCAGCCCAGAAGAGGAGACCCTAACCCAGGCGTCCAAGACTTCCAGCAGAGTCTGCACCGGACAGGGGGTGGAGCAGGGCCAGGCATGGCAGGGAGGGGGTGGGGGCCCTTCCAGCCCCCTCCAGTGCCCCAGTTCCCAGGCAGCTCTTAAAGGGACCAAGGAGAATTAGCCAGGGGCAGCTTAAGGGGGTGAATGTAGAGGAAAGTAGGTGGTGGGGAGAGGACTGGACTTGGCAGGGGCAGGAGAGCCAGAGTGGGGACCACCTGACACCTTCCCTACTCCCCTGGAAGACCCCAGGGTCCTCTGCCTCACTTTTCCCTCATCCCATGAGACCCCCATGCTGGCAACCCAGCTTCTGACTCCACCTCCTCAGATCCTGCCCCCTGTTCCCCTTGGGCTCCTGCCCACTTCCTCCCCTCCCCCATATGCGTGCCACCTCAGTCTCCGGTGAGAGCTGCCAGCTGGCACCAACTGGTACTAGGCACGGAGAATCAGCCCAAGAAGTGGAAGGGCCTGAGGCCTGGTCCCAGAAGGCGGGGGGAGGCCAGGACCCCAGAGTCAGTCAGGGGGCGTAGGAGGCACCTTCCCTTCTAATTGCCTCTCCAAGTCTTTTTTCTCTGCCCCTCTGGGCACAGAGCAATGGGGGCACCGAGGCTCTGAGGAGAACCCTGGCTCACCCGCTCCCTCGGCTTCCTGATGGGCTGTCAGGATTGTGACACAGAAAAGGAAAACGACTTCGTTATGCCAGGAGGGGCTGGGGCAGCTGAGAGAAACCCACGGCAGAAGAGAGGGACAAAGAAAATGGAAACAGAAGATAGCAGACAGACAAAGAGCAGAAAGCCTCAATTCTCATATCAGCCCTCTACTCACAACCCTCCCTGGCTTCCCAGGGCGCTGCAATTAATTTCAAACTCCCCTCAGGGTACTGTAGGCCCCTCCCAACCCTTTAGTGCGGGAGGGCTTTTCCCCAGGCAGCCTGGACTCTGCCTTTTTCTGAGTTTCTGTTCCTACCTTATCTCCCACCTGGAAGATGTACTCTTCCGGGATAGTAGTTCTCATTTCCACTTGATGAAACTCTTCTTGTTCTTTCATGCCAAAACAACCCTTTCCTCTGCAAAGCCCCCCTGGTCCTCCCACAGTATTCTGAGTTGCCACGGTATTTTCTAAGAATCTGGAGTCTTGGGTGACTTGGGGTAAACCTCGTCTCTCACTGGGTCTCAGCCGCCTTAATTAAAATGGGAATGGTAATAACCTGCCCACTAGTGGTTAAAGTGAAAATTAGTTCCACTCTTTGGGATGATACTTGGCAATAGGTCTCAGGTTCTGCAAAAGTGGTCACATAGCTGGGCATGGTGGTGGCACGTGCCTGCAGTCCCAGTTACTCAGGAAGCTGCCAGGAACCCAAGGCTGCTGTGAGCTATGATGCTATGATCAAGCCTTTGAAGAGCCACTGTACTCCGGCCTGGACAACATGGTGAGACCTTGTCTCAAAAAAGAAAAAAAAAAAATCCTCACACTGAGTGATTCAATTTCTAAGTCTATGCATCTACTTTAAATACTTATAAAGCACCTACAATATAGTCAGGCACTGCACTAGGTACTGGGGACTTAGCATGAAAAAAACAACGAAAGACCTGCCCCTCAGATGTATGTATTTTGATGGAAGACACAAATACACAAGTGTAATGTATGTTCAATAGTGTTAAATGTCCCGGAGAAAAATAAACAAGAAAGGGTGGCTGGGAAGTGGTAAAACTCGGGATGAGGAAGATGCTACTCTTTCATAAAATTTGGTCGGGGCTGGGCATGGTAGTGTAATCCCAGCACTTTGGGAGGTCGAGGCGGGTGGATCACTTGAGGCTAGGAGTTCAAGACCAGCCTGGTCAACATGGTGAAACCCTGTCTCTACTAAAAATACAAAAATTAGCTGAGCATGGCAGTTTTACTAATGGACTGAATGTGAAGTATGAGAGGAAAATGGAATTTAAAGATGACTCCAGGATTTATGGCCAAAGCAACTGGAAAGGATGGTGCGGTCATCGGCTGAGATAGAGAAGATGATAAGCAGAGCAGACTGGGGGTAGGTGGAAATCAGGGTAGCAGTGTTGAACATGTTAACTTCGAGATGCCGTCAGACCTTTAAGTGGGGATTCCAGTCTGGGGTTCCAGGCAAAGGAACAGGCTGAAGTGTAAAGAGTCACCAACACAGGCACAGTAGTTAAAGCCATAGGCCTGGAGGAACTCTCCTGGGGCCTGAGTGTAGACAGAGAAGAGAATTGAGCCCTAGGGCACTCCATCTCTTAGAGGACAGGGAGAAAAGAAAGGATCAGCAATGTAGGCCGAGGACCAGACTCCTATGACAAACAAGGTCAAGTTAGATGAGGACTGAGAAGTGGTCACTGGGTTAGTAATGTGCAGGGTGCTGGGGGCCTTGACAAGAGCAGTCTCCTTGGTGTAAAGCAGGGAACAGGTCAGCAGCTGAGAGTAAAGAGAGAGGCAAAGGTGTGAAATCGCCCTCTGGAGAATGGAGGCGACTGGGTTAGGGATAAGAGTTTGTGTGCGTGTGGGGTTGTGAATTGAAAGATTTTTAGTAGAGACAGGTTTCACCATCTTGGCCAGAGTGGTCTTGAACTCCTGACCTCGTGATCCACCCACCTCAGCCTCCCTCTCTTAATCTTTTATTTTATTATTATTATTTTTTAAATTTAATAGAGACAGGGTCTCGCTATGTTTCCCCGGCTGGTCTCAAACTCCTGGACTCAAGCAATCCATTCTCCTTGGCCTCCTAAAGTGCTGGGATTACAGGTGTGAGCCACCACACCTGGCCCCCTCCTAAGCTTAAGGACTGATATGAAACTGGGGTGCCTATAGTCCCAGCTACTCAGGAGGCTGAAGCAGGAGGATTGCTTGAGCCCAGGAGTTCAGGGCCAGGCTGGGCAACATAGTGAGGCTCCAAGTCTAAAAAAAACCAAAACACCAATAAACAAAAAGCAATATGAAGAAGATAATCTTGCCGGGCACAGTGGCTCACGTCTGTAATCCCAGTGCTTTGGGAGGCCGAGGCCAGTGGATTGCTTGAAGCCAGGAGTTCAAGACCAGCCTGGGCAACATGGCAAAACCCCATTTCTACTAAAAATACCAAAAAAATGCAAAAAAAAGGTTTTGAAAAAAGAAGAAGAAAGAAAGAAAAGGAAGAAGGGAGGGAGGGAGGGAGGGAGGGAGGAAGGAAGGAAGGAAGGAAGGAAGGAAGGAAGGAAGGAAGGAAGGAAGCTGGGTGTGGTGGGGCATGCCTGTAGTCCCAGCTACTTCAGAGTCCGAGGCACAAGAATCACTGGAAAACAGGAGGCAGAGGTTGCAGTGAGCTGAGATCACACCACTGCACTCCAGCCTGGGCAACAGAGTGAGATTCTGTCTCAAAAATAAAGAAAAGAAAAAGATAATCTTTCTAGGCCAGGTGAGGTGGCTCACGCCTGTAATCCCAGCATTTTGGGAGGCCGAGGTGGGCAGATCACTTGAGGCCAGGAGATCGAGACCAAACCGGCCAACATGTGAAACCCCGTCTCTACCAAAAATGCCAAAAATTAGCCGGGTGTGCTGGCACATGCCTGTAATGGCAGCTACTCAGGAGGCTGAGGCAGGAGAATTGCTTGAACCCAGGAGGTGGAGGCTGCAGTGAGCTGAGATCAAGACACTGCACTCCAGCTCTGTCTCAAAAAGAAAGAAAGAAAGAAAGAAAGAAAGAAAGAAAGAAAGAAAGAAAGAAAGAAAGAAAGAAAGAAAGAAAGAAAGAAAGAAAGAAATGGATTAAAAAAAATTATTTGTTCTTACCTGTTTTCTTTAAAAAATTATTAAAAATAAATAAATAAGGCCAGGCATGGTGGCTCATGCCTGTGATCCCAGCACTTTGGGAGGCTGAGGCAGGTGGATCACGAGGTCAGGAAATCGAGACCATCCTGGCTAACACAGTGAAACCTCATCTCTACTAAATATACAAAAAATTAGCTGGGCATGGTGGCGGGCGCCTGTAGTCCCAGCTACTCGGGAGGCTGAGGCAGGAGAATGGCATGTACCTGGGAGGCGGAGCTTGCAGTGAGCCGAGATTGTGCCACTGCACCCCAGCCTGGGTGACAGAGCGAGACTCCATCTCATAAATAGATAAATAAATACCCTGAGCAAAATAATAACTTTTTTTTTTTTTTTTTTTTTTTTTGAGAGGGAGTCTTACTCTGTCGCCCAGGCTGTAGAGGCTGTAGTGCAGTTGCGTGATCTCGGCTCACTGCAACCTCCGCCACCCAGTTCAAGCAATCCTCCTGCCTCAGCTTCCCGAATAGCGGAGATTACAGGCACGCACGACCACACCCAGCTAATTTTTATATAGTACAGACATTTTGCCACGTTGGCCAGGCTGGTCTCGAACTCCTGACCCCAAGATCCGCCTGCCTCAGCCACCCAAAGTGCCGGGATTACAGGTATGAGCCACTGCGCCCATCCCTTACCTGTGTTTTGAATTTTACCATATGATATATATTTTTGTTGTTGCTGTTGCCCAAGCTGGCCGAGAACTCCTGGACTCAAACAATCCTCCTGCCTCAGGCCAGGAGTTGCTGGGACTACAGGCGTGCGTGTCACCACGCTAGGTCAAGCATGTATTACATTTTAACAACAACAACAATTTTTTTTTTACATAATGAAACGTGGCTGCTGAGTGCTGACTTGTGCTGTGAGCATCATGTGAGGTGACCACGTGTGCGGACGCCTTAACTGCTGAGTCCCCGGCTGCTGCCCCCGCTGCGCTGCCAGCTTGTGGGGCAGTGTTTGCGTGAGGTCCTATGCCCTCAGCCTTCCTCCTCAAGAGCTAGGAACGTCGCCTGCTGCCCCTAGTGTTCCCCAGCCCACAGTGCCCATGCAGCCAGCTCACCAGGGTTCAGCTGAGCAGCGAAGGAACCACCCCCCCCAGCCCCCCCGCCGCCCCCAGCCAGGATGCACGGGCGCCACCGTGGTGGGGCTCTGGCGCCCCGAGGTGCCCGGCTCAGGAAGTGCAGGTGGGTGTCCTCACTTTGGGAAACACCGACTCCTTCGCTGACATCTAAGACCCCACGTCTGTGGGGCCTCAGGGTCTTTGCTGAGGCCTAGGAGAGGAAGGGTTTCCTTCTTGGAAACTGCCAACCCAAGCAGGGACTCCTTCTTCAAACCTCCTTCCTCTTAACTTCCCTTCCCTAAACGCACTGTGGTGGAATCAGGAGTGTCCAGCATGACCTCAGGGGCCCTTCTCCTCTCAGTAATTTTGCTTTCTCACATGTTTTCCCACGATCCCAGCCAGACATGCCCTTTTCTCACTGACTCTTGACTGCAGGCTCAACTCTGCCCAGGAAACATAAACTTCCAGAATCTTGGGATCTGTGCCACCTTCGAGCTGAGTGGCTTGAGTTCCAGGGGCCTAGCAGACAATACCTACCTCTCAAGACAGTACGAAGGCCAAATGAGATGCTGCAGAAATGCTTTGGAAACTAGGAAGGGCCAGAGAAAGGCTGGCTCCTATAGCTCATGTTCCCTGTTTGGGGCTCCTCCCCTCAGTCTGGGCACCTCATTCCCCCAGGATGGAGCCCCCTCCGAGGATCCTACTTGGCCTAACACGTCCCTTTGTCTGCAGTCTGTTTTCTGACTCCCACTGGGGTGTAATTTCCCTGAGGACAGTGGGCATCTTGTTTTGTTCATTTCCCAATCCCCCAAGCACAACATGGCACAAAGTGACATCAACTGCTCCTTTCCTCTGCCCTCTCCTGCAGCTTCTGTTCCCTCCTCCCTGGGTGTCCTTGTCCTTACATCCTGATATGTCACCACCCTCAGACTGGATCTGTATCATATGTCTTATATTCATGCTTCATTCAGGGCCCAGCACAGAGAAAGCAGTCAGTAAATGCTGGTGGATGCGGGAAGTTAGTTAGCAAAAGCCCTCCTTCAGGCTCTGCTTCTCTGAAGGGCTTCCACTGGGAGAGAGTCATACAGTGGGTGATGATGCTTATATCAAAGCCTTTCCCCCTCAGCCACCACCGAGTGCTCAGATGTGCACCCAAAGTGCTCTGATCTCTAATTGTTTCCCCTGGAGCAGGGCAGGACTGGGCAGCAATGAGCAGGAGGATGCAGTGACCGTGTGGCGCTGTGTGTGTGTGTGTGTGCGCGCGCGTGCCCGCGAGTCCGCATCTCAGTACACACAGCGACATCCACCAACAAAGACACCACAGCAGCCAGGGGTAGAAACAACTAGTGTATTGATTTGGGGAGGAGAGAAGGGGTGCAGATGGGAAACGGGAAGGCAAGGGTTCTTTAGTGTTTGCCAAAACCACTGCCACACCCCTCCACCTCCTCTTGCCTTCCTCCTCCACGGTGGGTGCCAGCAGGATCTCCCCCTTTCCAGTGACCTCCCTCTCCCTCCTCCCAGCACCCCACTTGGCTTCAACCTCCAGTGACTGCACAGAGCCCACCCAGGCTCTAAAGCTAGGGAAGGCAGCTCAAACTCACCTTTCTTCTCCCTTCTTCCACCTCCCACCTCATTCCCATCTCTTGTCTAAATAAAATACAGAAAAGCAAGCGCAGCTGGTACCTGGGAGAATGGACTCACCCCGGGGCTGGGGGCAGGGGTGGGGACTGGGGGTGGGGCAGGCAGAGGAACCTCAACCAGGTGTAGTGGAATCACGGGAGGCCAAGCCCAGGGGCCCGGCTCAAGCCGTCCTCTCTCTTTCTCTCTCTCCCTCTGGGAGGCTGGCCTGGCAGTGAGCCTGCTGTCCAGAGGAGGCTGGCGGAGAAGCCTCCATGCCTGCCTCTCAGGCACCATGTCACGGGGTCCCCGGGGTGGGGGCAGCAGCCAGGGCAGAAAAGCAGAAGCTAGCCTCTATAAAAGCACCCCTTTCCCTTGGCTTCTAGAGGAAGCCCTCTTTGGTTTTAAGGCAGATGTGGAGTTTCCTGGAAGCAGGGAAAAGGAAGGGAGGAGAAATTAGGATTGAGATAGATGCTTTTTTTTTTTTTTTTTTTTTTGCTTGTGTTTTCCTTCAGTATAAAACCACTGTAGAAAATAACTTCTCTTAGAAAAAAAAATACAGAAGAAAAAAACCAAAGGGTTATTTTTCTTTGGCTTTGAGCCCCCTCCCATGAGGTGCAGGGCAGGGGGTGGGCATGAAGTGAGGAGGAAGCAGGAAGCCTCCACCCCCACCCCTGCCTGGCAGGTCCCAGATTACATGATGCTGCAGTTCTGGGGGCTCTACGAGAGAAGACAGAGGAGAGGGGTGTGAGCAGCAGGGCCTGGACCCGGACCCTCCCTCCCCTGGCTCCTACAAGGGAGGTAGCATCTCCCCCATCTCTCACACTCCAGCCCTGACCCTGCCCTCCAGTCTGGGGCTCAGACGAGAGGGGCAGGATGCAGGGGTGGGCTGTCTAGGACTCAGGCTCTGGGGAGGAGGCTCCCACTCCCCCGGGCTGCGGAAGAGAAGGCAGGCTCTCCCCCCTGCAAGGCCACCTCGTCCTACCCCTTGATGACTAGTGACCCGCCTGCAGGGTTTGGAGACAAAGCAAAGACAACTCACCTGGGTTCGGGGGCTGGAGTTGCCCAGGAGGTAGGAGCGGGTGACCAGATTGTCCCCGAAGCTGCCACCCCCACTGCCCCCCACACTGCGGTAGCTGCGAGTGACTGTGACACTGGAGGCAGAAGAGCCAGAGGAGATGGGTCCGCCCACCTGGGCTCCTGAGCCGCTGGCAGATGCCTTGTCGGCAGGCTGCCCGCAGGTCCCGCACAGCACGGTGCGCGAGCGCAGGTTGTACTCAGCGGGGTCCCCCGAGCTGGTGCAGTGGGAGCCCTGGGAAGGGAGACAAGGCTCAGGCGGGACGGCGAGTCTGGGACTGACCACTCAGGCCCAACCAGGGTCCAGGCTCCTGCAGGCTCCCAGCCACCAGGCAGGAAGGTGGGGTTCTGTGCCCAAGGAGCCAGCAGGCAACAGGGCTTTGGGAGGCCAGGGGCCAGGAGGAGAGGAGGGAAGACATAAAAGGGGAGAAGGCTCAGGAAGACTTGGGGACAGAGAACCAGAGAGGGGACTCTGACTCTGTTCTAGCTACTCTGAGCTTAAGAGGAAAAGAAGAGAGAAAGGGAGCAAGCTCGTAGGGCAGCAGGCATGCACTATTAATTGGAGGAGGGGCAGGAATGAGAGAGAACATTCTTGCAGGAAAAATGAGGGAAATGAGAGGATATGCATGCAACAGGAATGGGGGAGAGAGGCAGGGCGGGCATGCCCCACGTCTGTCCTCCCTTCCCTTTCCCAGGAGACAAATCCAGACTCTTGTCCACTGTTCCTACAGGAATATTCCATGGCATCAGAAAGTTCCCACTCCCTTCCTTACCAGAGTAGGGCACCCAGACACCTGGGTTCCCTGTTCAAGGTATAGGGAGGAGAGAGAAGAAAGGCCAGGCCAGCGAGTGAAGTTCCAAAACATTCTTTAATGAAAAGATTTTTGGCACGGGGAGGCTGGGGAGAGGCTGCCCCCAGGCCTGGCTGGGTGGCCCCAGTGCAGGCTGGGCCTCAGCGGCGGCTACCACTCACGTGGTGGTGATGGAGCAGGTCATCTCCATCCTCATCCTCGTCGTCCTCAACCACAGTCACTGAGCGCACCAGCTTGCGCATGGCCACCTCCTGGCAAGGACATGGGACCAGGCCCAAGGGTCAGGGCCAGGGAAGGGTTGTGCAGCATGTCTACCCCAGTGAACACCTGTAACTTTCTTGTGGCCTGCCCTTTGTCCGGCCTGCTTCTTACTCTGTCCTCTGTGGTGACGGAGCTAAGGAACTCATTTCCACTCCAGAGGGACACTGTCAAGCTCTCCGGGTAGGAGTATGGCTCTGCCTTTAACAATCCTCACAGTCTAACTTCTACCCCTTGTGCTGTTGAGGAAGCATCTTTTGGTTTGCCTACTGGGTGGGGAAGTCTGGGGCCTGCAACAGAGAGCTCTAGAAAGGGGCCCTGAATTGACTAACTTGGGTTGGGGGAAGCTGGCTCCGATGTTGGCCACCAGCGGGAACCTCATCCAGCAAGCAGCCAGGCCCAGGCCTACTTACTTCCCCAGTGGAGTTGATGAGAGCAGTGCGCAGGCTGTTCCCGCAGCCCCAGGTGTTCTGTGCCTTCCACACCAGGTCAGTAGGGGGGCTATGGGTGGCCCCAGCTCCTGCAGCCCAGATCTGGAGAGGAGAAAAGGACACTTACCTCAGTGCTCCCATCGCCACCCAAGGCCTCCCCAGAGTCCCAAGTGCCCTGCCACTCACCGTTACCACCTGCCCAGCCTTTAGGGTGAACTTTGGTGGGAAGCGGTAAGTCAGCAAGGGATCATCTCCATTCTGGCGCTTGATCTGCCAATTGCCCATGGACTGGTCCTGCCAGGAAGATAGGGAAGAGGAAGGTGGGGGAGGCTCAACCAGGCTTTTGGGTCTATCTTGCTCAAAGGCCCAACCCTCTGCCCGCCTGCAATTGAGGCCTCTCCTTCCATCTACACCCACCCCTGTCACTGTCCTTCCCCCTGGGGATAATAGCCATGATCTGTGGACACATACGCAGAGCCAGGCACACGGATATCTTATCTTTCATCTTCCTGACAACTCAAAGACTTAGGGATCATTATTCATCCCCATTTTACAGATAAGGAAACTGATGCTCTGAGAGGTTAAATAACCTGCTCAAGGTCTCACAGCCAAAGAGTCCAGGAGCCAGGCCTGGAACTAGAGTGTGGAGGAGATATACAGGCTCACCCTGCTCCACCCTCTGAGGGGAGGGATGTTCCTCTCTCCACATGCCATCCCTCTGTCTTGCCACTCTCTCCCTGATGCAGCTGTATCCCCTTAGACCCTGACCAGGAGCCTACCTCATTGGACTTGTTACGCAGCCGGACAAACTTGCCCTCCTCGTCCACCTCCTCCACGGCCACACGCCCACTAGTGCGTGCGTGCTGTGAGAAGCTGCTGCGGCTCTCGGACTCCAGCTTGCGCTTTTTGGTGACGCTGCCCCCACCCTGTGTCTGGGATGAGTGGGAGGAAGCACGGCCGCGGCTACGCTGCGAGGTGGGGCTGGGGGACAGGCGTAGCCTGGGAAGAGGGAGACCAAGTGGGGGTCTAGTCAAGGCCACTCGCCGGCCAGAGGACACCGCCAGCACCTCCCTGACATCTCCCCAGCCCACCTCTCCTCCTCGCCCTCCAGGAGCTTGCGGTAGGCATGGATCTCCATGTCCAGGGCCAGCTTGATGTCCAGAAGCTCCTGGTACTCATCCAGCTGCTGCTGCATCCTTGCCCGCATCTCGGCCATCTCCCGCTCCTTTTCCGCTAGCAGCCGCCGGCTGGTGTCCCGCTCACGGGCCAGCGAGTCCTCCAGGTCTCGAAGCTTCGCCTCCTTGGCTGCCAGCTGCAAGGGGGTGGGAGGGTTTGGTGAGCTCCCAAGGGCCCTAAGTATGGGGAAGGAGGGACGTGGGTCGGCCTAGGAGACACCTGGCTACCCTCTCCAGGATCTGCAATCAGAGGCTTCCCTAGAGCCCTCATCAGAGCCCATCACAAGCTCTAAACATAGTCTTGGCTGGAAACTGGGAAGTCCTTCCCCTTGTCTAACTGAAACCTCTCGTTCTGAGGCTAGACCCTTTTTCTCCTGTTACAAATGGCACAGCCAGCTAGAACAATACTGATGCTTTTAACACCTCACATTGCAGATCTTATGGTAACTCTGAGTTGGGGAGATTAAGAACAGCCTCCATTTTCGAAAGTGAAAACCAAAGCCCTGAGAAGTGAAGGTGAGGTAAGAGTGTACAGAAACAGCACACAGGCCATCTGACTCCACATCCTGCGGCCCTTCTCTGTGGTCCAGGGGACACATTTCATCCCTCTCCTCCTCAGGAACCCCCCCGCCCCAACCCCAGGCTTCCGGCCTGCATCCTGCCCAGACTCCAGGCCCCTGGAGGGAGGGGTGAGGTGGGGTATCACCTGCTTCTGGAGCTGGCTGAGCTGAGCGGAGAGGCTGTCAATGCGGATGCGAGACTGCTGCAGCTCCTCGTGGGCGGCCCCCACCAGGTTGCTGTTCCTCTCAGCAGACTGCCTGGCATTGTCCAGCTGGAGGGAAGGACACAAAGTTATGACTGTGGTGACTGGGAGCGGTGGAGGCACAGGCCTGAGTTGGGCATCACTGCTATAGCCTCAGGTCCTGAGCCACCCTGAGCTCCCTGCCACCATCTGCCTGATCCCAAGGAATAGCCCAGCGTGGGCAAGGGTAGGGCTGCCGAGGGCAGAGGTAGTGAGGGAACCAGCGGAGAGCAAGCACCTTGGCGGAATAAGTCTTCTCCAGCTCCTTCTTGTACTGCTCCACCTGGTCCTCATGCTGGGCCCGCAGTTCCTGCAGGGCGTCTGCCAGCCGGCTCTCAAACTCACGCTGCTTCCCATTGTCAATCTCCACCAGCCGTGTCTCATGACGGCGCTTGGTCTCACGCAGCTCCTGGAAGGGTTGGAACAAGGACACATAAACCAAAATCAGAATTAGTTCCTGGGAGGCCAAGACCCAGGGGCGGGGCTCCCTGCCCAGCCCTACTCCACGAGCCACTACCAGCCCTACTTTAACCTGGGAGCTGAATGCTGGCTACCCCCAACTCCCTGTCTACTAGGGCAAGGGACACAGGAAGGCGAGCTCTGCATGCAGCTGGTCCCCCCTAGCCCAGCCCAAGTCTGTCATCACCCAGTCCCAGCTCTCTGGCCTGCAAAGCATAGTCCCCACCTCACTGTAGATATTCTTCTGGAAGTCCAGTTCCTCCTTCATGGTCTGCAGCCTGTTCTCAGCATCCACCCGCCGTAGCATCTCATCCTGAAGTTGCTTCTTGGCCTCACCCAGGGCTGCCTCAAGCTGTGAGGAAGCAGGCAGAGGTGAGGAAAAGGGGTCACAGAACACAATGACTGAAAGGAAGCTGAGAGGTGGGTTGCTGCCCGTGCACCCCTTTATACATGTGGAAACAGGTCCAGGGAAGGACAGCCTTGGGTGCCTGCAGAGGTCAGGACATCTCACTCACTCTCAGCAGGTACTGTGCTAAGAAAGAAAAGATGTATCTAATACAAAAAAGTAGCCGGGCATGGTGGCACATGCCGTAGTCCCAGCTACTCAGGAGGCTGAGGTACAAAAATCACTTGAACCCAGGAGGTGGAGGTTGCAGTGAGCCGAGATCGCACTACTGCACTCAAGCCAGGACAACTCAGCGAGACTCTGTCTCAAAAAAAAAAAAGAAAAGATATATGCCCCCCCAACCACAGGACTCCCTTCTCTGGCACAACATAGCAAATGCTATAAAGGAGGTATGTGCAAAGTACTGAGGGGACATGAGAGAAGAAACCAAAGTAAGCCTGGGGTAGTTGTGGGGGGCTCTGGGAAGGCCTCCAAGAGGCTAAGACCCAAGGGACAGGCTAGCAGGGCCTACAGAGAGTTACTGTCATGACTTCAAGGGCAGAAACAAGCATGTACAGACACAGAGGTATGAAGGCATGCATGTTCTGGGGTCTTTGGAAAGATCAGTCCTGCTGAAGCCTGAAGTATGGGGTGGGAAGGGATGGGAGAGGTGGCTGGGTCAGTAGGCAGGGGCTGGCTCATGAAGAGATGCCCTTATCTGCCATGAAAAGAACCTGAGGATGTTTGAGCAGGGGAGCACCATGCTTAGATTTTCTTTTCTTCTTTTTTTATTTATTTATTTTTATTTTTTATTTTTTATTTATTTATTTTATTTATTTATTTATTTTTTTTTTGAGACGGAGTCTCGCTGTGTCTCCCAGGCTGGAGTGCAGTGGCGTGATCTCGGCTCACTGCAAGCTCCGCCTCCCGGGTTCACGCCATTCTCCCGCCTCAGCCTCCCAAGTAGCTGAGACTACAGGCGCCCGCCACCACGCCCGGCTAGTTTTTTGTATTTTTAGTAGAGACGGGGTTTCACCATGTTAGCCAGGATAGTCTCGATCTCCTGACCTCGTGATCCACCCGCCTCGGCCTCCCAAAGTGCTGGGATTACAGGCTTGAGCCACCGCGCCCGGCCTTTTATTTATTTTTTTTGAGACGGAGTCTTGCTCTGTCACCCAGGCTGGAGTGCAATGGTGCGATCTCGGCTCACTGCAAGCTCCGCCTCCCAGGTTCACACCATTCTCCTGCCTCAGCCTCCCGACTAGCTGGGACTACGGGCACCTGCCACCAGGCCTGGCTAATTTTTTGTATTTTTAGTAGAGACGGGGTTTCACCGTGTTAGCCAGGATGGTCTCGATCTCCTGACCTTGGGATCTGCTGGCCTCTCAAAGTGTTGGGATTATAGGCGTGAGCCACCGCACCTGGCCTCTTTTTTTTTTTTTGAGACGGAGTCTCACTCTGTCGCCAGGCAAGACATGCAGTGGCGCAATCTCGGCTCATTACAACCTCCACGTCCCAGGTTCAAGCGATTCTCCTGCCTCAGCTTCCCAAGTAGCTGGGACTACAGGCACGCGCCATCACACCCAGCTGATTTTTGTATTTTTAGTAGAGACGGGGTTTCACCATGCTGGCCAGGATGGTCTCGATCTCTTGACCTCGTGATCCGCCCAGCCGTATGCTTAGATTTTCATTTAAGAAAGCACAGGCTGGGCTAAGTGTGGTGGCTCATGCCTATAATCCCAGCACATTGGGAGACTGAGGCAGGAAGAACTCTCATGGCCAGGAGTTCAAGACCAGCCTCAACAACATAGAGAAAACACGTTTTGCCCGGCTTGGTGGCTCACACCTGTAATCCCAGCACTTTGGGAGGCCGAGGCGGGCAGAACACCTGAGGTCAGGAGTTCAAGACCAGCCTGGCCAACATGGTGAAACCCCATCTCTACTAAAAATACAAAAAGCAGCTGGGCGTGGTGGTGGGCACCTCTAATCCCAGCTACTCAGGAGGCTGAGGCAGGAGAATGGCTTGAACCCGGGAGACGGAGGTTACAGTGAGCCGAGATTGTGCCATTGCACTCCAGCCTGGGTGACAGAGTAAGACTCCGTCTCGAAAGAAAAGACAGAGAGAGAGAGAACATGTCTCTATTTATAAAGAAAACAGGGCGGCCAGGAGCGGTGGCTCAAGCCTGTAATCCCAGCACTTTGGGAAGCTGAGACGGGCGGATCACGAGGTCAGGAGATCGAGACCATCCTGGCTAACACGGTGAAACCCCGTCTCTACTAAAAAATACAAAAAAACTAGCCGGGCGAGGTGGTGGGCACCTGTAGTCCCAGCTGCTCGGGAGGCTGAGGCAGGAGAATGGCGTGAACCCGGGAGGCAGAGCTTGCAGTGAGCCAAGATCGCACCACTGCACTCCAGCCTGGGCGACAGAGCAAGACTCTGCCTCAAAAAAAAAAAAGAAAGAAAGAAAAAGAAAAACAGGGCAAGGAAGCACAGGCTGATCAGTGCATCCAGGAAGGGCTGGGGGAGGGGTACAACTGGGAGGCAGCAGACCAGACCCAGGAGGAAGGTGGCCCAGCCTTGGTTTGGTGGCTTCTCCGGGTCTTTCCCTGGTACACTGTGATGTTAGGGCCTGGGAAGGGAAAGAACCCAGGATGGAAATTTGGCCACTGACTCTCATCCTGGCCCCGCTATGAACAGATGAGACTGTGAAATAAACTGCTTTTTTGATTCCTAGCTTTTATTTATTATTTATTATTTATTTTTATTTTTTTAATTTTTTGAGATGGAGTCTCGCTCTGTCACCTAGGCTGGAGTGCAGTGACCCGATCTCGGCTCATTGCAACCTCCACCTCCTGGGTTCAAGCGATTCTCCTGCCTCAGCCTCCCAAGTAGCTGGGATTACAGGTGGGATTACTGGTCTCCAACTCCTGACCTCAAATGACCCACCCGCCTCGGCCTCCCAAAGCGCTAGGATCATAGGCATGAGCCACCACGCCTGGCCCAATTCCTAGCTTTTAACACGATAAACTGGAGAAGAGTGTTTTTTGAAAGTAAAGGCCACTATATATACACAAAGCATTATTAACACATGTCCCATATGTAATTAGCCATCCACTTCTTTTTTTTTTTTTTTTTTCTGAGACGGAGTCTCGCTCTGTCGCCCAGGCTGGAGTACAGTGGCGCAATCTCAGCTCACTGCAAGCTCCGCCTCCCGGGTTCACGCCATTCTCCTGCCTCAGCCTCCCGAGTAGCTGGGACTACAGGCGCCTGCCACCACGTCCGGCTAATTTTTTGTATTTTTAGTAGAGATGGGTTTCACCGTGTTAGCCAGGATGGTCTCGATCTCCTGACCTCGTGATCTGTCTGCCTCAGCCTCCCAAAGTGCTGGGATTACAGGTGTGAGCCACCACGCCTGGCCTCCTGGATTATTTTAAATTCACTGTGGTAGATCCCATGGGCAGTCAAATTAGGATAAGATGTGGCCTCAGTGGCTGAAATGACTCTAGGACAGGTGAATGGCTCTGAAATCAGGTGGCAGGTCAGACCAGGCACCACATGGGGGAGGGCCTAGGTAGAAGAGTGAGTGTACATGTGTTAGGTAGGGCCATGGGCAGGCCCTGCAGGGTGGCCTCACCTTGGCCACCTGGCCCCGCAGATCATGCAGCTCGCCCTCCAGCGTGCGCTTCTCACTGAGAGCAGTGCTCAGTGCGGCCTCCTTGGAATTGAGCAGAGCCTCCAAGTCCTTCAGCCGAGCCTGAGCAGCCATCAGGTCACCCTCCTTCTTGGTATTGCTAAAGAAGAGAGGGGAGAGTGGATTTAAGAGAAGGAATCTGCGTGCCTAGACAGTGCCAGGCTCCCAAGAGGTCAACCATGGGGGCTGGCGCTGCTGTCCCTGCAACTACCAGGAGAGGGCATCCTTGCATTAGGTTGGTTTGCATCTGCTTGCCTCTGGGGCTGGGCTCCCACCTCCCCAAGGTCTCTGAAAACCCCCTTCCTGCTTCTCCACCCTTCCCATGAGTCAGGGCTCAGGAACGTGCCTGGGGCCAAGGGCAGAGCTCTACCCCGTGATATGAATGCTTTTCCCTCTCTCTCCTCCCATTCTTTCCCAAAGAGACAGGGGCACCTTTGTCTCCTGCCCCTTCCCACACAGGGCCTTAGCCTTCTCCCTGGACTCCACCCACTTCCCTTTGGCCAAGCTTCCCTCCCTCAGAGGAGCCTGACAACTAAGCTCATGGCCCACTTGTCCCTAGCACTTCTCGGTCTGAGCCCCAAAGGTACTGGTCACCTCTCCTAGTCCCTTTCACACATGTGGGACTGTGGGGAAGGAAAGTCTGGTTAGAGTTCAGAGGGACCTCAGACAAGGACAACCAGGCACAATATTGACCCTTTCCTTTCTCAGGACCCAGTCTGGGTGCCCTGATCTGCACTGAACAGAGGGGTCCCTGCCTCCGTCCCTCCTGCCTCATCCATGCCCTGGGAGAAGGCTGAGCCCTATCCATCTACCACAGCCTCAGCATCTGCCTCCAGGTGTGGATCCCAGGCCTCCAGGTCTATCTGGGCCCCAGCTTTAAGCCTCCCTGCTCCTCAAAGTGGGTAAAGCTTTAGCTATAACCAGTCAAACGGAGCTGTCTCTGCCACCTCCTTCACCTTTTCTGGGCCCCTGATTATTTTTGCTAGTGGACTGGAGAAATAGAAAGGTCTTATTTTCTTAAAAACCTCCAGAGAACCCAGGAACTTTCTAGATGGTACAATCCCTTCACAAATATAGGGTGAGAGAAAGCAGCAGACCCAGGGAGTGGAGGGAAAGATCCAAAGGACCTGGTTCCAGCTGCCATCTGTAACTCATCAGTGCTTAAGCATGAGCCCACCACAGCAGATGGAAAAAAGGAAAACCAAGCGTGGGCAGAAGGAAAAATCTATCCTGGAAAGGAGAAAAGCAGCCCTGCCAACATTTTTCTCCTACCACAAAATCCCTAAACTCCAAGAGGCCCAGCAATTCACTCTGAAGAGGGATAGGGAAGGCTAGATGTGCAGAAGCTCTGGAGGACGAGACCCAGGCGGTGTTCTGCCATCGGCTTAGGAGAGTCCAAAAAAGGAGTCACCCCCACCTCCCCCACCAGGCAGAGAGGAGGATAGAGTGACACTCAGAGGGGCAGGGGAAGGACGTGAAAAGTCAGAGGGAGCTCCCCCAGCCTGCACACTTGCTCAGCCCAGGCCTCTGGCCACACCTCAGAACAAGTTGTTTAATGCAAGTGTCTGTCTCCTGTAAAAAAGAGCCCCTTCCAGAACCGGAGAATGTATTCCCTCCTCTGTCTCAGTCAGAAAAGCTAAAAATAAAGTCAAAACCCAGCTCAGGTTTTGGCTGCCATCCGGCCCAGCCCCTGGCTGGGAGCACAGCCCCAACTTTCCATGACTTCAGAACTTTTCCGAAGCTGAAGCAGCTGCAGGGGGAGGAGGGAGAATGAAGAAAAACCGCTGGTAAAGCGACTGGGGCAGACTTAGATTCCGAGCTCCTTGGGCTGACTCCCGGGCTGGCTGGGGCTTCCCAGAAGAGGCCTCCCTACCCTGAAGGCTAACGGCTGCAGATGGCTGTACTGGGAGGCTCTCAGAATTTAGAGAACTAGAAGGAGCTTAGAGTTGGTTCAGCTCAACCCTCTCCCTTTTATAGATGAGGAAACTGAGGCACAGAGGGGGAAGGTGAATGGCCCAGTGTCAATTACCGCAAGCCAGCAGCAGCATTCCAGTCAATTCTAGCTACTGATCTAAGGTTCTTCCTTCTCCACCTCACTGCTTTCCTAAGCCACAAGTTCCAGAGAGAACGGAGAAGCCAGGAGGAGGAAGAGGGCAGACACTATGGCACAAAGTGTTCCCCCGACCAGCCAGCCTGAGCTGAAAGCTGTAAGGCCATGGGATGATTTCCGATGTCTCAAGGGCACCTCTTCCCTAGTCCTGTCTCCCCAGCCTCCTTAGGTACCAGGAGGAATTCCAGGAGTTCCCCCTGGTAACAGCCTTTCCTTGCCAGTGCCTGGCAGATACCAACTGAGGAAAACAGAGGTGCATGGTCCTGTGCCCTGCGAGCTTATGGGCTGATGAGGACAGAAGTTTTTTCTTCAGGCTAACCTCTTCACCTTCTGCTGCTTGCAAAAGTAGTGGTGGCAGTGATAATAATAACATAACAGCAAACACTTACATAGAGCCTATTAGGTACCAAGCACTGCTCTAAATATTATAATGTTAATTCATGTCATTTTCACAGCTACCCTATGCGATAGGTGCTACTCCTATGCAATTGAGGAAATAGGCACAGAAAGCTACGTCCAGGGTCCCGCAGCAAGAAGACAGGGGAGCTGGAAATCCATGCTATACCACTTTGGCACAAGCCACAGTATATGGTCTCCAAAGAAAGTAAGGGGGCTGACTGGGCGTGGTAGCTCACACCTGTAATCCCAGCACTTTGGGAGGCTGAGGCAGGTGGATCACTTGAGACCAGGAGTTCGAGACCAGCCTGCCAACATGGTGAAACCCTGACTCTATTAAAAATACAAAAACTAGTTGGGCATGGTGGTGCACGTCCTTAGTCCCAGCTACTTGGGAGGCTGAGACATGAGAATTGTTTGAGCCTGGGAGGCAGAGGTTGTAGTGAGTCGAGATTGTGCCACTGTACTCCAGCCTGGGCAACAGAGTGAGACTCTATCTCAACAACAACAACAACAACAACAAAAGTAGCTGGGTATGGTGGTGGGCACCTGTAGTCCCAGCTGCTCAGGAGGCTGAGGTAGGAGGATCACTTGAACTCGGGAGGCAGAGGTTGCAGTGAGCCAAGACTGTGCCACTGCACCACGGCATGGGTGACAGAGTGAGACTCCGTCTCAAAAAAAATACAAAAAGAAAGTAAGGGGGGTGTATATCTTTCCCTCGTGGAGGTTTTGACTATCACTGCAAAGAGAGGAGATTAAGGGACCAAGACACACCCTGCAGATGAGAGAAACCACGAGCAGAGAGGGAAGCGAGGAAGAACCTTTGTGGTTTTCTTAGTCAGGCACGGGGAGCTCCCATCTGCAGGGAAGAAGCCACTATCACCCATGGGCTCATGACTCAGACCTCAGGAGCTCTGTGGCCAGGGAGCCACACGCACACCCCAAGAAATGACTAGGGATACAGTAGAGCCCAGCGTCTCTCCTCCCTCCTCCCTGCCCCTGCCCCCAAGCGCCATTTCCTTCCTAGGAGGGGCCCTCAGACCTAGCAGGGACCAAAGTAGACCCTGGCCAGGCATTCAGCCCCAGGGTGGTGGTGCAGCCCAGTCCACTGGGGGCTGGCATCAGGAAAGCTGGGCACATGCTGAGTGCCGTCCCCATGCTGGGTTGGCAGGGAGGACAGGGTGGGGCAGGCCAGAGGAGCTGGGAAGGGTGGGAACCTGGGCCCCTCAGGTGATTCATGCTCAGGCACACAATACCCAGGCAGGGGTCGGGAAATCCTCTAGTGCTCACAGGGGAGACCCTGGCTTTGCGCGCGTCCTGCCCCAGGCCGGGTGCTGTGCCAACAGAGCGCCAGTCCTTTCCCTTGCATCCTCCAGGTTCCCCAAGCACAGGAGTGGCTGCATCCCAGCGGCCTCGTGAGGCGAGAAGGGCTGGGCATCCTGTTTCTAACTCTTCCCATCACTGGCAAATCTGATCTCAGAAAGAGGGAAGAGAGGGGGTAGGGAGGGGAACAGAGAGGAAAGAATAAGGTAGAAATGAGAGCTGACACTTGCAAGTGTGACCCAAAGCAGTGGTCTGCAGGGTTGTGCCTGGTGGGACAAGGAAGCCTGGCTCCCGGGCTGCAGCAGGCCTGGGCCCTTGGGGCTGTTTGGGGAAGAAAGGCACCAGCACAGCAAAGGGGCTGGGTGGGCACCAGGCCAGGCACTGACCCACCCTCTGAGTCACCCTGCTCAGCCCAACTCTGATGCCAGATATGGAAGCCAGGGCCGGCCACAGGCCTGTTTGGGCCCGGTTGCTGGGGGCAACATGCTAGGCCCGAGGGAGAGGCCTCCGTTTCCTCTTCCAGTCTGGGGGAGAAGCAAGAGGGGCAGACACTGTGGCTAAAAATAACAAGTGGGAGGGGAAGACAAAGGGGAGGTGGAGGAGCTGGCCCAGCCCTGCAGGGACTCCTTAGACCCAGTCCCCGGCACCCCTGCTCACCAGCCCTCAGAGTTCCCCATCGCCAGGCAGCACACAGGAAGGGAGCAGAAGAGCAGAGGGTCTCCCAGCCCCTGGGCATTTCCTATCTCCCAGGAACGTCGCCCCCTGTGGCCAGGTGGGTACAGGGAGTCCACCTGGTGGCAAATGCTCTCCTGTATCCTCCTGGGCATCTAATTTTTTAAATTTTAATTTAAAAATTTTTCATTTATTATTATTATTATTATTACTACTATTATTATTATTTTGAGATGGAGTCTCATTTTGTCACCCAGGCTGGAGTGCAGTGGTGCAATCTAGGCTCACTGCAACCTCTGCCTCCCAGGTTCAAGTGATTCTCCTGCTTCTCAGCCTCCCGAGTAGCTGGATTACAGGCCTGCACCACCATGCCGGGCTAATTTTTCTATTTTTAGTAGAGACAGAGTTTCACCATGTTGGCCAGGCTGGTCTCAAACTCCTGACCTCAGGTGATCCACCCGCCTCTACCTCCCAAAATGCTGGGATTACAGGCATGAGCCACCACACCCGGCCTCTATTTTATTATTTTTTCTTTTTCTTTTTTTTTTTCTTTTTGAGTCTCGCTCTGTCGCCCAGGCTGGAGTGCAGTGGTGCGATCTCGGCTCACTGCAAGCTCCGCCTCCCAGGTTCAAGCGATTCTCCTGCCTCAGCCTCCTGAGTAGCTGGGACTATAGGTACCCACCACCATGCCTGGCTAATTTTTGTATTTTTAGTAGAGATGGGGTTTCACTGTGTTTGCCAGGATGGTCTCAATCTCCTGACCTCGTGATCCACCTGCCTCGGCTTCCCAAAGTGCTGGGATTACAGGCGTGAGCCACCACGCCCGGCCATTATTATTTTTGAGACAGAATCTCGCTCTGTTGCCCAGGCTGGAGTGTAGTGGCATGATCTCGGCTCACTGAAACCTCCACCTCCTGGGTTCAAGCAATTCTTGTGCCTCAGCCTCCAGAGTAGCTGGGATTACAGGTGCCTGCCACCACATCCAGCTAATTTTTGGCATTTTTAGTAGAGATAGGGTTTCACCACGTTGGCCAGGCTGGTCTTGAACTCCTGGCCTCACATGATCCTCCTGCCTCAGCCTCCCAAAGTCCTGGGATTACAGGTGTGAGCCACTGCACCCAGCCCCTCCTGGATACCTAGACCTCTGCCCAGGCTGACTTCCTGCCATGTGACGAGGCGTCTTCTGCTGACACCCCAAGTCAGTCTGCACGCTCCTACCACCCCTCCTCCTTTGGTTCCAGCAACTCCTCCTACTGCAATATATCCTCCTTCCCTCTGTCCCTCCCTCTCATTCGCCCAAAACCTCCCTACCCCTTATCCTACTTGAGCTTGTCTCAGCTCTGCCCTGCTGATTTCAGCCAGTGTTGGGTCGT